>NC_071353.1:107775221-108379804 GCF_943734655.1 Sabethes cyaneus | reverse complement strand
ATCAATTTATTCAAAAACTTCCTTTAGGGAAACAGATAGTTTCATGTAGACTGAAAAGTTTAATAAATCATGTTTAAAAGCACAAAAGTTGAAAAAAAGTTATAGGCTGATAAAATCGGAATAAAAAGCTGATAAAATCAGGGGTAGACAAAATTGGGAGCTGACAAAATTGGAACAAAACTGTATAATTTATACCGAAAACGAAATACATACTGCCCAGTTAGCTTCGAGGTACAATGCTGTTCCAACAAGCCAGTCGTCGTATGTCCGAATCTCGGAGCAAGTGGTGCTGCTAGAGCACGTAAGGTCTTTGCACTAGCTTTGTAATTGTCCTATACTCTTATAACTGGTTGCGATACCCACTGTCTACCGATAAAGAATGATCAAGTCTTAAAGATGTTTATACCCATAGCTTTGCTTTCTTAATACTTACAAAAAATGGCACAAAAAACAAGTAATATATTATAAAATGGTACAAAAATAGTACAAAATAAATAGAAAAATGGTACTAAAATCATTTTGAAGCATGCTTGAAACACAAAAAGTATCCCAAAAAGACAAAAAGACGCCTTTTAGCTCAATTTTGTCGATTGTGTTCAGCTTCATTTCAGTTTTATCTTAAATTTTAAGAAACTTACAGAAAATTTGAAAATTTACCGGCAATAACTCTATTTTTGCATTTTATTTTTGAACCAAAACAAAACGTCGAACTAGAACTAGAGTAAACCTCAAACCAAATTAAGAAAAAAATTAATGAACAAAACAAACAAACATAGTCGAGGCACACGACTCCAGAATATGTTCAAGTGAATTAAAATTAAATTCAAATTCAAGCTACCTAGTATTGTATCAATTCATAATTATCAAAACGGATCTACTAGGGGTTTGCCAAAGTACCAAGGGGTTGCTACCCCAGTACTGCTAGGTGGTTTCGTTTTGCCACTTGTATAGTCGTTTTTACGAACGTTCGCTAGACTGCGCTTGATACACCCACGATTAGTGTTTGCAAATAGCAAACGCGCACGGCAAACCATAATGCTGCGGTTTGGTTTGGTAGGCAGGCAGACTGGCAGTTGATCGATTTGCAAATTGGGTGTAAAATACACTTACATGTATTTAGTATCGTGTAAATTTCCATCTGAGTGACAATTAGTGGAAACCATTCGGTATCATATAGGGGGTTTACGTTACACATTGATTTACAAGTTGAATTAGTGAAATCCGAAAATTCTCCCCTCGATCGGATCATCAGTTTCAGACACGATCTGCTGTAGTTGTTTTCACTGCTCACGCGAGCGCTTCGGACACAACTCATCGCATGTGTTTCTTTCTTTGTGTGTATGCGTTTGAGTTTAATTGAAGAAATTCTTCTATCATCCGTTATGAATGAAACAAAAAAAAGTTTTTTAAATCAAAATGTACTAACGGCCTGTGCCCATACTACCAACTAGAATAATGACAGCGCCCCCTCGTCGGTGGTCAGTTTTGCTCTCACCAAAACGGTTCGTGTGAGGTGGTGAATCGTTTTCGAATATGTATTTTTTCGCTGCTGTGGAAGTTTTCCCCCCTCGAAGTGAGAGTACTGGTACTAGGATTTCGGCAGTGATCTCATTAGTTTCGCAAATTCGGTCGCGTGTTGACGATTAGGAAAAACACACTCAATTTCACCGGAGAGAAGAAAATCGCAGTGCTTCTTCGATTATCGCACGTCTTTTGTTTTGTTGTGATGGTTATTCTAACTCGGTGATGCTTACTGATTACGATTTGCGGTGTGTGCATCGTAGCGAGAGAAGAACTCACTCGTTATCAATTGCGCGAGTTGCCTCGTCCTGCCCGCCCGAGTGACGTCCGTTTTCTATCACAACAGGCAAGGTTCGCCACGCTGCGCGCAGGTTTGACGGATCGACGAGTACGGAATTTCTGATTGGCTGCAGTCAGCTCAATCAAAGTCGGTTTCGGAATGGGGCGCATGAAAAGTAACAAGCTTTGTTTTGCTTCTAGAATTTTTTTTAGGAAATAAAAATGATGTCCGCTATTTGTTGCAGCTGGATGACAGTGTCGTTCTACTGTGCCAAATGTTAAATCGTGAAGAATGAAGCTAGCAACCACTATATCATATCTAGCTATAACCTTGAAAGCGAGATTAAACGGGACAGAGAATCGGGCACGCCAATCTACCAGCTGATCGATTGGATTACATTAGTTTGATGTGACAGACAGGAAAAAAAACTAAGCAGTAGAGAATCACTGGTCGAAAAGAGAGGCAAAATCTTGATCAAGTCAGTGGCTTATTACGCATTCCTAACTAGGGGCAAAAGAAAATCGGCAACGATGATAGAGTTCGCTGATGGTATTTCGTTTTTCTCGCCGGATGTGATTCATGATCTGCAACTTTTTCAACAAATCAAAGCTTTTCCTCTCTGCCTCTGCGCCTCCCTTATGAGTGAGTGTGACTTAAAGGGTGCAATCGAACCATCGCACCGTTACAGCCAGATGTGGCGACATGTTTGGTTTTGCTCGAATTTTGAGGAGATGCCAAAAAGTGGTGATCGTCGCGTCAAATGACTCAAACGGTTTGGTTCAGTTTCGCTATGCCCGTAGGTCGTACGGTGTGAAAGTCAAGTTCGATTCTGCTAACGGTTGACGGACGGGCGCAGGGATGTCGTCAGGGTTTTAAAATCATAATGCGTTGTTGTGTCCAATATCTTGCCAGTATACATGATTTCACGAGGTTCTGTTTCCATATTTCTGATTCGCAACCATCAAAGCTCGAAAATTGATTTACAGTAACCAATCTCTATGTACCAATTTATGTGGTTGTCTGTGGTTGAGAAGTTGAAACATGGAGAAAATTAATGTAAAGAGAACTTTAAATAACCCTTCCATAAAGTTCTTCAAATACTCACCCAGTAAATCTTTAAGCTACGAAATTTGGTAAAACCTTATTGCATTGGCATTGGCCCGCTTTAGTAACGATCCTAAAAATCGAGCTTGTCGTTATGATGCTTTCCAATCCTGTTCCGCACTGTCCGAACGTTTTTTGTCCTCCCTGCTTATACTTTTTTGCTCTCATGTATATACGTTAAATAGTACGAAGATTGTTCTACAGTCGCTAGTTCGTATATGCATATGACGTCTGTGTTTGGGAAATTGAAAAATCGTGGAATAAATATATGGAAAATATAAACCTTCTCCTATATCGTAAATTGGCACAATTTGACGTTTGATTTTGAAAAATTTCTGACCAACGGAATGCGAAAATTTTGTCCAATTTTTCCAAAACAACCCCTTAAATTGAACCTGTTTGCCACGTCCCAGAAGGGTCCCATAATAAGTCCTTGCAATCAGCATGCATCGCAAATTGGCCTTAGTGGGGTGGTTCCTCTCGCCTGCAGATCACTTCCTCGCCGTTACTCGGCGTCACTCGTGCGTTTACAAGCTAGGCCACACAGCACAATAAGCTGCCGTTGCTCAACTAGCCGGATCAAAATTAGCAACGTCGTTGTCGTCCACAAAGGCGCAAATGGTTTATTTTTATCGAAAAACAAAAAACTCAAGTGCTGCTGCTGCTGGCCTGTTCTCGTGTTCCCGTGTTGTTGTTGTTGCTGTTGTTATTGTTCTTGTTTTCGAACCATATTGCCACCCCTACACCCATACGGAGACATACACTGTGAACTGGCCAGCGATCGCCGCACATGATCATCTGGACTAGCGACAGGTTAAGGGGTGCGTTCAGTCGGAACGCATGCTACCGTTCAATTCAACTACCTTCGCTTGTCACCGAATCTATTTTCTAGGACACATTTATTTCGGCTGTCAATGATACTTTACTCACTGCAGCGGGACCTGGAAAAATTGGTTGCAGTTTTCTAATGAAGCATCCTGAATAAAACCAATGTATTGGTTGGAAAACAACGATTGATAACAAGCCTGGGCGCACTCGCTTGCGGTTGTTCACGTTTTGCAGTGGCAGCGTGTGTTTCGCTCTTCCCGTATTTGATCTCTCAACGAGAGATTGCACGACTTTACCGACCCTAGAAAACTTTAGATTCGCATTTCAACTCATTTGACTAGTTATTGATATGTCCACGCAAACTAACGTTTTTCCATTGGATCGTCGAACATTTTCGAGGTCGTTTGTGAGTTGATGCACCCCCCGTTACGGCTCCTCATCTTTGGCATCCATTGATAGCTAGCCCTTCTACGACCAACACAATACCGCTGCTCGTACGCAATAATCATGTCGTTTTTCGTATATGTTGACTCAATCGAGAAAGGGTTGTGGAGCTAAACTTCACAGAAAATCAGCAACTATAAAATCTCACGAAAACCATCAAAGCGCAAATGGGATGGGACGGAATAGTGCACAACAACAATATTACGACCGACGGTCGCGTCGTCGGTTTTCCGCCAGCGCCAGCGGGCAGCCGTGAAAATCTTTTTTCTCTTTCCTTGTTTGTTTCAAGCCGTAAGCTTTTTTGTCGGCTCTCGTCTTTTTTCCCGCTGAACGTTTTCATCATTGGTATTTTTAGCCGCCGATTGAAGAGATTCTGTACTCGATCGTGTTTGCGCCGACCTGCTCGCGCGGCGGGCTGCTAAACTGACCACCACCAGCATCGCCAGTGGGACAACTGACGACCGCTGGTCGGGTCTGCTGATGTCAGCCGCGTAGAATAAAAACAACTTAATTGCGCCAACGAGCAGTGTGAATTCGGTTACGCGAAGGATTTGCAATTCCCAAAAATCGAGGAAATTGTAGCCCATCGAAAAAGCGTTCGATATGAAGCCGCAGTGAATCTAAAAGACGGAAGCAGCATCCTTCGCGGATTCGACAGTTGTGTGAGTGGTTCTTTTCTCGCTGCCGAAGTGTGACAGTAAGAGGTAGATGTTCGAGAAGAAGTAAAAAGTTTCCGTTTTCGTGCCCGTCGCCAGTTATCCGTAAGATTTGGGGTCAAGAACAGTGTTTCCTTTCCGCCCGTTTCTGATCCTAACCGGTTCGGATTTGCACTTTCCGTCAACTGCTAAAGTGTAGAAAAGTGTTTGATTGGCCGTGAAGAAAATCGGCAGCAGCGAACGAAAAAGAATAATTATGTCCACAACGACGGCAGTGAAGATTCCGCCAGCAAAAGTAGTAAATAGCGCCACTTTGGCTGAATATTATTGTAACGGATGTTCGACTAAAAATGTCATTCTCTGTTGTCAACCGCAGCATCAGAATGGATCGGCGGCGGCGTCGATCGCGGCAGCAGCAAGCGAACCGACTAAGAAGTCGGTCAAGGTCACCGAAAAGCTCCCAACCTCCACCGCGGTTGCCCCCAACGCAGCCGCTCCTATCCGTAAGCACGGTACCCCGGTGAGAAAAACGGCTAACCACGATCCCAATCATGCCAAGCGATCGCATTCTCCTGAGCCGCGCACGTCTTCATCCTCTGGTTCTGAGGAAGATTCCGGCGAAGGTACCAGCAGTAGCAGCAGCAGTAGTACCAGCTCGACTCCAGCTGCTGCCACTGCTGTTGCAACTGCAGTGCCTGCCAACCCGGAACCTCCGACGTTCAAAGGAAGTGGTCCCAACGGAGAACTGACCCTGAAGGATATTCCCGTGTCGGGGATTTCCTTCCAGGAGGTATTCAATCCCGATCACGAGGGCCCCCCGCAGACCAAGGTCATCATCTACAAACCGAAAAGCGGCAAGGGACAACCGACGGCGAAAGTCATCATCACCAAGGTTTTGTTGTTGTCTGTCGATACGAGCGTTGCGCGTGTAACAGCAGATTGTATTTTGTTGTTTGCTTGCAACGATTAGTAGTTCTCCAATAGAGTTTCTCAGTGTGTTTGCCCTGTTCTCGAACCCGCAATTGTCGTCGGGGTTTGCTCTCTGTACATCACTTTATTGTTCGCAAGCATTCCCATCGGTGGTCATACTTTTGTTGTGTCTAAAAGAATGTGGCATTAGCGGATGGAGGATTCACTTTTGTTGTACACTGTGTAATATGTATTATTTCGACTGTAACTCGTTTTCGTAATTTTTTATGAACTATATTATAAACTTCATTACTTCAAGCCATATGCTGGTGAATGTAGCAAATCTTGCTGCCATTGTGGCTAACAAATATTTATTAAAATTGTTGAGCAGAAGTAATTTATACTGGTTTGTTCTTTGTAGCAACGAATCTTATGTGTGTAATCTAATGGTATGTAGAGATCATTTGCTACTTGCATGCGATGCATAACATCTATAAACTGCTCATCTAAACTATTTTTGACGTAGATTTACGTCTTACCGCAGGGTGTCAGCCACAATTTAGATTTAGCACTAGCGTCACGAAAAATGAAGGCTCTGGACAATTTTCGTTAATCGATTTTTTTATAACGTTTGATAAACAACTAAATTGATTGTAAAAATTAAAAATTTCAAGGTCAAGTTTTCTCTGACATGCTTTGCGTGATCATCTCGCTTCCCAGACTGAAAGTAAACCGTACCGAGAAACTGTACAACGAACCCGATACTTCGTGAATTGTACATATTCAACGATTGGTCGTATCAGGCAGCTATCGATATGCTGTTAGAAGATATTTAAAAATTAGGTCCTATAACAAAATGGCGATGGAGTTGTTGGGAAAGTTTTACCCCGCCTGCTATACTCGCCAGATTTGGTACCATTCTGTTGATCTGGAGCGATACCCCAACTGAAACATGGTTTGATTCTCAAAATCTAGTTTTAATTCGTTAGTGTCGAAGAAAGGGCGAAGGCTTTTTTCCAACTTGCAAGCCATTTTCTGGTGCTAGAAGATGGGAAAAAGTCATCCAAAAAAGTTCAGTTTTCAGTATACATAGACAGTAATGAAAACTCAGTATATGATGTATATGACTTGAAGAAAACTAAGTATGGAAGAATTTAAATTGAACTGGAAATGGATAACCCAAATGCATGTAAAGGAGAGTGCAATTGTTTGTCTGATACTTTCTAACCTTCGATTATAGTGACTATCTTTATTCTGGCATACAGTCTTACATGTAGTTTACCAAACAGTTATGAAAACTTTTCTAACAAGTAAAGTTCAGCTGCAACAGACAATCTCCATGATTGTCGTAGTGGCATTTTTTTAACCCAGTGCCCTTTTGTCATCCAAAAAAATACACTAAGCACTAAGTAGCAACGCTTTTTCAAAAGTCACTCGAGTTGCTTGAACCTGCTGAAAACTGTATTCTTTACATTGAATGTAGTTTGCTACGGGAATAAGATGGAAGCTATTCACACTACTACAGCAAAGCTTTCGGCCGAAACGAGCAGTCACTATTACTCTACAGTTTCTCACAAAATTGGAACAGAACCTGAGTTAGTCCGCCTCCACAGTATACCTTTTTGTCAACTCGCATGTGTAAGCATTTCCTGCATATATAGGCATCTGAAAGTCACTATATCTACAATATGCCAACTATTTGTAACATTTCTATTGGTTCTGAGATCAACCAATGAAATTTCTTTTTTTTTTTTCTTAAGATCTGCAAATAGGTAGAGGTTTCAGTTCCACCATTGTTTTCATTGACTTGTTTTCTCGATTGACAGCCTCGATTTGCCATGACTGTTTTTTTTCTGCTAGATTGCGCCTTCCAGACGACCCAATGAGGCCATGTGATTATAGTACTATGTAATTCTATGCCCCTTGTTCCAAAACAAGGAGTGACGACGAGTAGTACTTTTCAAGCTGACTTTGAGCTTGAACGGTTTTTCTCACACGTAAAACTCCGTTAACAATTAGCAACAAATAGCGGCGTCCCTTAATAGTCAATATCTCGACAACTACTCTTGAAGTTCAGTACTATTATCGACGGTGCCATCTGTGTGTCAGTTTTGGAACTTTACGGCCCATGTGTGCATGTGTCAAAAATTTCGTACAAAATGGCTTAAAGGGTTCCAGAATTACTTGAAACCAGCCTGTGAATAAAATTAATGAGTAAAAAATTCGTTGTGTCCTATTTTCCCAGAAAACTCCCAAGAAAATTGTCCGATTTTCTCGTTAAGCGATTAATTCAAAAATTCATAATTCTTTTATAGAATGGAAGTGCCTCGTGCGAAAATGGTAAATTGGATGAACAGATAATTTCCATACACAGACCAAAATATATTGGGTTGTTCAATGGCAGGTGGGACTCACATCCACGCTCTTCCGGTTGCCGGTCGAATGTTTTACTGACTAAACTACTACTGCACCCTTACATTAGGTAGTCTAATACCTAGTTTTGTTTTATTCCCCCAATAGGACGCCGCCTCTAGTTTCTGATAATAAATAACAGAAGTTGACGCTAGTGTTTCATCAAGCGCCTTGCGTGAGAGTATGCTTGAAACTATCAATGTTTCCCTGTTGAATACAGCAGATGTCGTTACTTTGTAACGCATATTGTACATTTCGGAAACAGCTCAATTTTGCGCGACAATAAATTTATTCAATACAGCAACATTACTCTCTCATGCATCTCAGTTTCTTTTGTATTTATCGCTAATCGCAATATAACGTTTGACACCTGAACCAATAAATAGTTGGTAAACATTGTTTTTATTTATTGCGCTCATGTTGCGAAATTTATTTTTCGAATTGAAATGCCGCAAACATATTTAGCTCCTGGCTCTCGCACGGTATCAAATCACTTTTCCAGGCTCTCGGATGAATGGTAGTAAGATGCTATGGAGAGGTATAGGAAAAGTTGTTTTTTATCAAATTAGGCAAAAGTGATGAAAATTAAGTGTAACAGAGTAACTGTACCACAAATAAAATATGACTAGTGATTGTTTTTCAGGTAGGTAAACATAGATAAGTGAACAATTTTGATTTTACTACCACTAGAAAAGCGCCATCTCTTGAAAAACAACGGTTCGTATGGTGTCCTATTCTATCATTCCGCACAAGCACCACACACTTACCGGCGACGGCATTATTTTTGTATGACTGCTCTTTGAAGAGAAGATAGCCTGTTATCTACTTGGTTAGTGTGGTAGAAACATTAACATGGTCATAACTTATCAATCAAGTAAAACAATAGAATTCATAAGTATTCCACAATTTTTTCTAAGACGCTCCAAAGGAAAATGGGAAAACCATGTTCTAATCATGGAAAATTTTCAAAATATGTTTTTCTTATTTGTCAATTAACCTTGGCGCAACCATTTAGACCAAAACAATTATTGTTCTAATATACTGATGATCATCACATAAATGTATACGAAATAGTTATATTTTTTTCAAACCGTTTTCTTATTACCAGAACCTATCGCATACACAGAAGCATTCAAATAATAAAAGTGTCTTTGCTGACGTGGGAAAAAGTTCTGGTTAGTCTGATTTAAATAGAGTAATATAAAATAAACTAGTATTCCAAGCTCTGTTTTGTCTATTCTAATGGAAATAACTCGACTTTGGAGGGTAAGCATTATAGTTTTCCTTCGAGGTAACTTTTATAAGCAAAACAAAGGTGTACCCATGGGCAACCTTGTTCTATGCAACAGGGAAAACAAAGGTTTTCGGCGTTTTACGACAAAGCGAGGCTGGTTTCTCTGATTGGAGAACAGCTTTTGTGTGCAGTGCTTTGCTGTTTGGCTTTGCCTGCAATATTCACTGATTCTGTTTCTAGTTTCTCTTTTTCTACCAGGCCACTACAGAATGCATGTTCTCGTGGCCAGCACATGTCCCATTGGGTTCGATTTGAAGATACCGTTTTTATGGCGAAAAATGTTCAAATTCATCCCAGCGGAATCCACAGATATTGGTTTCTACATATTTTTATATAGAGAAAATTATTTGAAATACCTCTGGATACACCCCTGGTATCCATGTAAAATAATTTCTTTTGGTGTCGAAAAATTTAATCTAGTACAGTGGCATTTGGATGGAGATATTAATTAAAATATCTTTTTATTTTCTTCATAAAATGCCCCCACTTTGCATTCTTTTGATGCTGTGTGGCACAGTAATCTCAACAAGTGTCTCAGAAGGCTTAAATTCTGTTTGGCCGAATTACGAAAGCCTGAGTTCTTCCACAGAAACCACTTCTTATTAGGTTCATGCAGTTTTACTGGCCCTTTGTTGAATCCGAACGAGCAGCAGCGAGTAAGGACAGTATGTACCCAACATTTGTGTAGGTTGAAGGCCGTGAATATTTTCGGCCATTTGTGATTCGGCTATTAGATCTATTATACCATTTGTTTTTTCGGTCATTCGTAGGCATTCCATAATGCGTGAACCTGGCGATGAAACGAGGATTCTCCCGATCAAGACAAGAAATTTTCTGTGTATCTGTCAAGAGCACACAGTGTTCCGATGAACGAAGTCTTATCTTTGCTTAAAAATTGTTTTCTTTTCCAACGCAGTGAAAATGTAAAATTAGGAAAAATCATAGAGACCGCATGGTTGACTTAGAGCTACCTTAGTCTAGTATATGGGCTCTTTAGGATAATTTGGTTCACGAAATCGAAGTATGAAACAGGGAAGTTATCGAAAAATGTTATACTGACAGACGCTGTAGGCATCAGCTAGAAATGTATACACTGAAGTCGCTTTTTACGCGGTTTTTTTACGCGACTATTTTCACGAGAATTTCGTAATTTACGCGATTTTTTTTACGTAAATTTCAGAATTTACGCGGTTTTTTCACGCGAATTTCGGAATTTACGCGGTATTTTTTACGCGATTTCCGGAATTTACGCGGATATGCTCAAAACGTCTATTTTTTCGCGTAGTGTTGAAATCCACAGTTTTTAAGCGAAATTTTGGTTTTTTTTGCGCGAATTTTGGAATTTTCGCGGTTTTTTACGCAAATTTTGGAATTTACGCAGTTTTTTTACGCGAATTTCGGAATTTACGCGGTTTTTTTCACGCGGTTTTGATTTGCGCGGGACGTATCCTTCGCGTAAAAAGCGACTTGAGTGTACTTTAAAATTCATAGCAATCGGAATTGCCTGCAAACGAATGTTTAACCATTACATGATCACTCGCATGTAGCCAAAATTTCTTTATAATAAATAACTTGAGAAAATTTTGAATGCTTTATAAAATATCGTGAAAGCACTTGTCGCCGCACACTAAGTGATATTAGCAGGCCGATGGGCGTTCAAAAATAAAAAAAATCGAATGATCTATAAAGTTCAGAGTATGATGTGAATTATTAGGTCAGAAATTATAATTCTATCTTCAATCTTCCATTTCTTAAAGTGAAACCCGTGTTGCTGTCCGACGCTGCCGATTGCAAAATAGCACATCGAAGTTGCGCTATTTTATTCACCACTTCAGAAATTGAAGTGAATTGCTGGTGAAAAGAAAGCAAAACTTTATACAGTAAAATTGCAGATAATAACTAGCTCAAACTAATACAAATGTCCCTGTGTCAAATTTGGCTTAGCTGAGATGGTACTCTCAAATAAATCAAAATTGAGTCAAAGTGATCGAACCATCCCTGCCCAGATGGGTCGCTGTCCAATGCTGCGCTATTATTATATTGAAAAGTGGAACCGTTATTGCAATAAATGATTAGAAAAACCTAGCCGTAAGACGTAGTACTACGTCAAAACAGTAAAATCAATTCGACTTTGCAACTTTAAAAAAATATTTTTTTGCCGGAGTAACATTTATAAGCAAAGCAAAGGAGCATCCATGGGAAACCACCTTTCGCTTTTTCTATGGGTCCTTTTTATTGCAAACGAGAAAAATAAATTGAAAGGTCATTTATATCCATGAGAATTGAACACGTTCTAGAAAAGGAGGATAATGTTTATATTTTTGATCCTACTGCGGTGCTGCTCACGGAGCATTTTTGATAGCGCCTCATGAACGCTATTATACGCTACTAGAAGATCGGAAATTGAAAACTGTTCAACGATGAGAATCTTCCTCCACGCGACTTGAAAAGTTACTGAAATATTTCTATTTTACTACAAAAAAGGAATTAAAAAATTGTTTTTGAAAGTAATTTTTTTTCGTTAGTTTCTCTAGAGTTACATTTGTTATAATATCTAGCAAAATAATATGAGTATTTTTAATCGACTAACCGGAAGTGATTTCGTAGCCATTTCATCTGTTTTTTGTTCAACAGCAATTTTCGAAACAAATCTTTTTCACAATTTTTTTCTTGAAATACTCAAACACAGTGAGAATCTTCCGTCGGCTAATGCAAAATTTTGCATTCAATGCTAACACTAATAAGTGCATCAGTTTAGCCAAAATCAGATTATACCCTCCCCCCTTCTCAGCGCAGTTGGAATAATTGCCTCTTTGTTGAAATCTATCCCCGGGACCACCCGCTTCTGATAGCAAGTGTCACGTCCACCAACACACTAGCCACTATATTGATCGGCATCTATCAAGTCGAATCAATTGAATCAACAAAAATAAACTCTTCCCGTGTTTGACCCGTCAGCCGTTGCCCGTTTCGTTTCGGCTGTGTTTCTCTAAACATTAGTTAGATCGCCCGAACCTAGTAGAACCTCTTTGTCACTTATTATTGTCTAATAGCTCGTCGTCGGCAAAAGTGAATGTTTCTCTATCTGTGGTCTGTTGCGGTTTCATATTTCTGGGAAATAGTACGTAGATTTTACCTAGTTCTTTCCGAATCGCTGATATGATTGGCAGTTCCCGTTTCTTTGTTTCGTAACTAATTTTGTATTGAATCTGAAGCTGATTGCCGGATTGCGCGCCGTGCAGTTTGTTATGTACTGTTTTTCTTCCTAGTTTGGCAGCAGCAATAATGATATCAGTGCGGGTGCGATGAACAGTGAAAGTTGTTACTTCGGTTCAAGTTCCAAAGGATCCACGATGGCATCACCCTACCAACAACTGCAGCAGCAACAGCATCAGGCAGCTAGTGAAAGTGATTACCCGCCACGATCTTATCAGCAGGCAATCGGCAGTGTTCCTCCGGTACCTCCAATAAGAAATTATGAAAATGTCATGATGGCTGCGAATCCCGCGGACGATGGGTTGGTCTATATGGGTCTGCACACAGGAAGTCAGGTTAATTACAATGACACCTATTACAACGGAGAGTTGATCAGTTTAAGTGCACCGCAGGTGCCGGCTCCGCTGTCGTCAACGCCACAGTACCATCAGCAACCACCGGCTCAGCAGCATAATGATATGTACAATGCCGATATTGATTTTATGAACAATTACTTAAAAAGCTTACCCGACTACGCCGCGGTATGTCCGACTTCCATCGCCGTAGCTCAGCCGGCAGTTACCGCGAAGAGTGAAAATTACCGGCATCATTACGTTAATGACCCCTACTTTCAATATTATGACAGTGCAACGGCTATGCAAGGTTACTATCCGATTGCGAAATCCAGTTCGTATCACGCTTATGGCTCGATCCCGACGGTTGCCAGCAGCTCTGTATCAAACGCAACTGGGAGTCACGCGACGTACTACCCCCACCATCAGCATCAACCAGCTCAACAATACCAGTCCCAACCGTTTCTTCAGAACTCACATCATGTGCACAATCCGCAACCCCCGCCGCACCATCACCACCACAATCAGCACCAGCACCAGCATCAGCACCCACCACAACATCACTATCACCCGCAACAGCAGCAAGGAGATAAACTTCCACGCTGTACTTCACACTCGATGTTGCCACGTGCTTCAGCGGAAAATCGATACACAACCAGCAACACGAACCCCGCTAACATCACCAGTATGAAGAAAAATCGAGCAACACCCAGTGATAATAACCCGACAAGCAAGGCTACGGCTCTTGCCGGTGGGGTCACCAAGCAGTCTTCCATGAGCAAGTTCTGGCAGGATACCACCTCGAACAAACCCGCTACTGTGCCCAAGTTCGGCTGGAACTACGATCGCATTATGGCCAAGTCCAAGAAGGATGTTCAGAATAGCATAAACGAGTACAAGAAAAATGTTACTAGTTTGCATAACCTGTACAGTAGTGCTGACGGTGATGGTTCATTCATAACGGAAGCCAACAATCACTTCAAATTGCGCAAAAATTATTCATACTCTCATCTTGACAAGCACATTCGCGATCACCTAACGGAGGAGGAATTCCAGCAGTTGGTTAGCGAAAGTGAATCGAAGCCCAATTTCTACAGCAACCATTCGTGTCACTTTGTGAATCCTCTTTGCAAAAGCTATTCCAGTGGTGCCATGGGTTTTGCTCAGCAGTATCTGCCCCCGTCGCGGCCGTTGCCTCCCGCATCCAGTCAAACTCCTACGAACCTAACCAAGAGTTCCTCAAACGTGGCAATTCTTCGCAAACCGTCCATCACCCTGCCGGACGTCGCTGCCTTTATCCCATCTCTAAACCTAGCAAAAAGTTCCTCGTCATCCTGCATTTACACCAAAGCTCTAAACCAGCCCAACAGCAAAAAATACAATCTCTTTACTCCTTACAAAACCATCGTCCCGGGACCACCGACGGACGAGAGCACGCCCTCGGCCTACGCTCCTACCGACATCAGTGCGACAAACAAGATGATCTCGAAAAATAACGCCCTAATCAAAATCGGAGCCCCATACAACCCATACGTCGTCAATAGCCCGCCCTGTGCCCGTCGCGGAACCGGTGAAAGTTTCTTCGTCAAACAGAACATCCCGCCGGCTAGCAAAGTTATCGTCGACTATCCTCCATTTACGAAAATATCCTCCATTCAAATTCCCATCAACGGACATCTGCCTCCGGCTTTCCCGAGCGGCGGTCATCAACAACGCGATCAAAACAACAATCAGGATTGCATTATCAACATTGAAGATAACATCGAACAGAGCATAGCGGACATCTACAACGTAGGCTGTAGCTACGATCAACAGCCGGCAGCGCCGGCCGGGGTTTTCAAAAGTTACTCGCACTCACGACTGAATCCGGATGCGAAGAACTTTACCCCAAGCCGCTCACTGTGTGAATCGACAAGCAACGTCCCCGCCCAGGCTCCACTAACCGCGCTAGCGCGGTCAAACTCCAATAGCTGCAATTTAGCCATCAGTCAAACGACCGGAAAAATCGAACCAATCCCAGTAACGGCGGTATTCAATTCTGGTGTTGAAGTCACCCCCACCTATGTTCCGGCAAAGGGAATCATTCTATCGAAGTCAGAAACACAGATAGCCTCCTATGGAGATGACCCGGACGATGAGGACACTGTCGTGCCCGCCGTGTCCGACATTGACGACGATGAAGACGACGATGACGATGACGATGAATACGATCTAAACTACCTGAACGAAGACGAAGACAACGACCCGGACGACGAAGTGGACGAAGGTATCTACGATACCAGTGTCAATCAGTACTTTATGCCATCCAGCTCGAAATCCGTCTCCGCAAAGGCCATCGGAGAGAGCAGCTCGCAGGCCCACACCAACACACCGCTGCAAAAGAAATCGGAAGTTCCTCGAATATTCACCACCAACGCCGATATCTTTCTGGAAACAGATGATATCAGCTGCGTGAAACCAGCTTCAGCACTAGCAGCACCCTGTGTTGGCGAGATGTTCCCGGGCGCCGCCCGGACGTCCGACGATTCGACCGATTCGTGCTCCCCGGATGCGACGACCATCACCACCGCTACCACGGCATCCGCCGACGAACTGGAGGTAGTCCTTCGCTTTGCGCTCTCCTCTCGTTCGCTGCTGCTGCTACTACTTGCTGCACTACCATCCCCCTTCCGGTTGCCTCCGCAATTATTTGACTAGTTTGTATGTGATGAGTACCGTCCCGCTAGCAGTAAATAACAGCACGATGATTGCTTCTAATTTAAGTGCATTTTGTGTGTTTGTGTCTGTTTTTTTTTGTGTTGTTCTAATTTCGATTTCTACCAATTACTTCTTTCTGACCAATCATTATAACTCATTCTTTGCGCGATTTTTGCTTTTAATTCCTTCTATTACACTTCTTTTTAATGATTCGCTCCATTGCAGTATTTACCGGATGGCTTTTACTTGTTGATGTGCATACGTTGCACCTTTCATTATATTTAATTATTGCAAATTTTCCGTCTCCGGAACGCTTGCCGGTACACATCCGAGTTGCCGATCGGCCTGGCTGTGCCGAGTCGGGATTCAGATTTCCACTATCGATATTTACCGCGCAGCCGGAGAAGATTAAAGCGGGTGGTAAGTTGGAATTTGCAATTTGTCGATCGGTGCCTTCGACGTATAACCACAGACAAGCAGACACAACACTCACCGTTGCAGTCTTCGCATGTTGTAACAGTAATTTATAGTTTTGTTTTGGTTGGAAATGTGTCCGTACTTGCCATGGGGGTGCTTTGTAAGAAAACAAGAAAAACGCCGGTAGTAAAATGTTTATTTGCTCAAGGAACGCGGCTGTTGTAAGCTAATGTTTGGGAATATCGAGCATAGATGATGCTAGTGTAAAAGCCAAATATACGAGACGCTTTTTTTTTTGAAGGATTTTTTTAATAGTGTCTGTCTGTCGGTGGTACAGCTTTGTGCTACTTTCGTGTAAATTCACGCCGTTTAGTGAAAAGCTTTTGATGTCGATATAATCTTTTCCATTGGAAAAACTGGAAGCACAATTTTTAAATATTTTTAATATTCGACTTTCTGTGATTCTGATTTCTGAAGGTAATTAGAAATATTGACTCTATTAACCCCGAATGAACCAACAAACAGTGAATAGTTTATTCTTGCCATTGGAACGACGTTTCTCGGTTGGCTCAGAAATATATGATGCCATGATGCCGAACAGTAAACAACCATCTTCGATAACCTACATCAAGCGTCACGAGTATTTTAAAAACATGTTGACGGATGCACAAATCGGCGACTGTTTATCGCCGAGTTCGACCGTTGCATCCTATAATTTAAGTGATTGTTTTCACTACTTTAACGGCGGAGCAGAGTAAATTTTGTCAGTATATAGTTTTTTTTCTTAATGTTTATCGGGTACAAACATATATCATAAAAGGAGGTTCGCAGTTAACCGCACCTTAGCAGTAAAAAGAATTATTTTCATCATTCTAAATGGAACGTTTTAAGCTGTAATCGGATCAGAAATCTATAACAATAATTCACGGTCATTCGGCATTCACAACCGATAAGATACCGTGATTTCGTCAACCATTTTATTGAGATTTAGTGTTAACATTGTAACAATTGTAAAATAATCGTTCAGTTTAGGTACAAAGCTGATCGCCAACGGGCACTGCTGCTTATCGCACATACGGCTCGAAGACTTGTAGAGGCGTTATCTTAAACTCATGTATTTGGCCTTGTTATTTACAATCGACTAACGTTATTTAATTGGATAACGGGAATCAAATGATTGAACAAAACCTTGATTGGTTCTTTGTGTTTTATTGAAGGTTTTTATTAAAGAAGGTTGTACAAGCTCCAAATCTTTTCTTCCGTTGGTTCATTCAAGGTTGCTGTGAATTCACTAATTTTGATTCATTTCATGATTTTCATTTCATTTCATGATACAATATAACAAAGGTTTAGGAATTGGTCGAAAAACACGAAGTCGATCTGAGGCCCGGAGGGCCGTGTCACATATACCAATCGATCAGGTTCGACGAATGAGCAATGTCTGTGTGTGTGTGTGTGTGTATGTGTGTATGTGTGTGCGCTTCAATTTTCAATCGCCTATTTCTCGGAGATGGCTGAACCGATTCGTCTGCTATAACTTTTATTTGAAAGGTATTTTTACCTAGTATATCACGATTCAATGGTTTCGTGGTCTGACCTTTAGTTTAAAAGTTATAAGCAAAAATGTGAAATTTACGTGACACGATTTTCTCCGGAACCACATAACCGATTTCATCGATCTTAGTACCAAATAAAAGCTCTTACTATTGCTAAACTTCACGCCAATTTTTATTGAAAACAAACAAGTGGTTTGAAAGTTATGCTTAAAAAACCAGTTTTGACAAGGTTCAAATGATCGCCTGTTTCTCAGAGATGGCCAAACCGATTTACGTGCTATTAGTTTCATTTGGCAGGTAATATAGCCGGATAGATCACTATTGAATGGTTTTTTGATTGGATGTTTAATTTGAAAGTTATGAGTAATTCAATACACTACACCAAAATTAACAATAATTTATAATGATTTTAACCAAGAAAAATAACCTAATTTCAATTATTTTAATATCAAACGAGAGGTTTTCACACTACGAATATATATGCAAAATTTCATAAGAATTGGTTTTACCGGTCAAAAGATATTAACCCTCGAACACTCGCGCCAACTTTTATAACACAGTTACTCGCGCGCACCATAGCCCAAAACCAAAGAAAACGTGCGCACTAGAGTGTTGACTAGGAAAACTTGGTTTTAAGTTTATCGAACTTTTGGAAGAGTTTCTTGAAATTGAATGCTCTATCGTCTGGTAGAATTTGAATATTGATTAATCCCCCTAAAAGTGAAATAAAAAAATTATTTTCCTTCAGTTTCAATATAACACATTGATGTGTTCTGCAAAGTTTTAGAGCATATTATTACAAGAAATTTTGCTGAAGACAGTAACCTTCTATCTCTTCAACGAAGAGATCTTATTTATTGTATATGAATTTGAAAAATCAGTTTTTCTATTTTAGCTCTTTTTGTAATTGTTGTATGACTTTCATGTATTACAAAGTTGTATAAATAATAAAAATACACAACTTTGCTGAATATAGTATACCTCTATGTTTCCTTGTTTACAAACTGTAGAACTTTGATTATAAAAAATATCCTGATTTTGACCCCGAATTACTCGACTACCAACAGACGGATACATTTTAAACATTTTACATTTACTGGTAGTTTTGCTGCACACAGACACCATTTTCCATATGAAGAAACGAAAGAAAATTCCAGTTGGGGTCAATTGCGGTACACCTCACATGCTACTTGCTTCGTTTCTGTGATGTCGGTTTATGCTAATCTATTTTCCTAACAATTTAAAGTAATAATGCATTGAATAATTCTGACATTTTGCTCATAACAAGTTTATTGAAGAATATACGTTAGTATATACGTAATATACGATTTGTAACTATATAACAATATGGCATTCAAAAACCTACATATGGTGTACAAAATACAACAACGTGAGTAACTGAAGGTTCATAAAAATTGATGAAATTTATTCAAGAAAACTTTATTGTTGTGAATCAAATAGAATGGCGTTACAGGAAATTATGCATAGTTCAAAAACCTTTTAACTAGACCTTTACTACGCAATGTATATGTTAAAGAATAATATTTCAGCTTACAACTTACTTTTACTTGCACTTACCCTCATCAGTAACAACTTACTCAGCAATTTCATGAGAAAAGAAACTATCAAAATTTATAAGTGCTTCTATTTGCTTCAAATTTTGTAAACTTATTCAATTTCCAAAAATTTCATGTAAACCAAACGTGTCGATTTCTATCTCTAATTGCAAGTAAGACGGTATAACAAAGGTTCCTTTCACCACTAGGTGGATTAAATCAGGTTTTTATTGGAAAAATGAGAAATTGAGGCCTTTTTAAAGTTAGTCTGGACGAATTTTGAAAAACACAAGAACACGCCGGCATAAGCATCCCTTTCGGACTCCCGCTCTTATTTATTCATGCACTGGGACGAGTTTTGCGCGGTCGTCGGTCTCGCTCGTCATTGAACCTGGAGCAGCTAATAGTGACCACTCGCGAGGGCTTACACTCCCACCCGCGTGTAAAATCGAGGGCATAAGATGAAGAAAAATAATGCCAAATCTGTATCCCAGTGTGCCGCTAGCCCTCACAGGCTGCTCACGAGCACGAGAATGAAATTTTCTATTCCAACCCATAACAAAAACGTAGCCTACATAGAACGGACCCAAGCTGATAAGTTCATAGATGGGCTCAAGCTGATAACCTCATCGGATGCGTTGAATTACTAAATTTTTCTTGTTTTGGCTTGGCTTTAGCATACAGGATAGCCAATGCCAGGCAGACAATTGATGCAAAGTGCGCGAAATTGTGAAAATGGTTAGTTAATATCTTTTTGTAAATCGTTTCACGTTTGCAGCGAATGTTTTTTATGTGAGCAACGAAAATATGGTGTCATATCAACCTCCTGCTCATGAGTTGTTTGTCTCATGAGCGGGCTGTGCAAAAAGACGCTACGAGGCTGTGCCTTCGCGAGTATGCAGATAGCAGAATGTCTCTGCTCACAGCAACGGCGGCTGTTTGTCGTTCGCTTGCGTCAGTGGCGTAAGCGTTGGATGCTATGCTTCCCATACTTGCTCGCGTGAGAGTATACTTCGTTTGCTTCTCACTCGATCTCCGCGGATTCAACCAAAATGTACTTATACCAGCCGAGAACCGGTTTGGCTCTTGCCGTATCAAGAATTCGTCTCCTCTGTACTCCCACTCGGTTCTGGGCTCCTCGTCACCAATTCGTTGCGCATCTCGACACACGCAAGTCGGCTTTAACCTGATCGAGCCGTCTAGCACGTTGGCGACGTGGCCAGCCCACCGTAGTCTCCCAACTTTCTCCAGGTGTACGATGGCACTCTCTCCGAGTAGTGCCTGCAACTCGTGGTTCATACGCCTGCGCCACTCTCCGCTTTCCGTTTTTTACTCCGCCAAAAATAGTCCGCAACGCATTTCGTTCAAATACGGCAAGTGCACGTAAGTTTTTTGTAAGCAAAGTTCCTGTAACAAGGTCGTATAGGACTACAGGTCTGTTTAGTATGTTGTACATCGTCAGCTTTGTGCGGGGGCGTATGCTCCTTGATCGAAGCGTCTTGCGGAGAGAAGAGCAGGCTCGACTTCCAGCTTGAATGCGTCGTGAAAGGCAAACATTGCTGTCTCTGGAGTCTCTTCCTATCATATATTTGGTTTTCGATTCGACCCACTGATTTGTAACTCAATTCTCCTAGCCTCCGTTTTAAGTCTGGCTTAGATTACCTCCGCCGTCCCAAAGTTTCTAGTAATGATGTCAAGGCCGTCTGCATAGTCTAGAAGTTGGTTACTCTTGCTGAAGATCGTTGCTCTCGTTTCGATGCCCGCTCGTCGGATCACACTTTGAAAAGTGTAGTGATATTGAATAACATACAGGACAGTTCATCCCCTTCTCGCAACCTTCTGCACGATTCTAAAGCACTTGAGAGTGCCCGCGGTAGCTTTAATCTGCCGCGTTAGTTTGTCCGAAAAACCGTACTCGTGCATTGTCTGCCATAGCTATTCGCGCTCAACTGTATCGTATGCTGCTCTAAAATCCCCGAATATAAGATGCGTGGGCACGATTTTTCTAGACCGACATTTCTAGAGGATTTATCGGAGAGTAAAAATTTGATCCAAGCTATAATGGGACCCAATTATAACCGAATTAAAACCAAACTTTTCCCTCCGACTCTGTGGCGATGTGAGTTGGGTTTGTCGAAAATATCCGTTTTCTAAAACACCGTGCGTCTCCACTGGATTGTCGAAGCTTTATTTCTTCAAAAAATTTATTAATTATTATTCATAGAACTGAAAATCGAAGTTTTCAAGTCGCTAATTTAAAGATTTATTTAAACCTGCTAAGGAGAAAGATCGTTATTTGGAATAACGCGTTACTGGGTGCTTGATGATCCATTTAGTTAGGATAGTTTCTATCAGATATCGGCATTATCTTCAAACGCTCAAAGACACTTGCCCTCGGGTGGGCGATTTAATATGCAACTTTTTGCTATAAAAGTCAACCTGTGGTTGCTGCTTGACTTTCAGTAGGTAGTGTACCTACTATTGTAAACAAACATTCATAAAACAAGGAACATGGCTTGCGCGCGAGCACTTGAAGTTGCACGCTTCGACTACCGCGTGCGCGGCCAGGCCATGTTTTGCTGGCCGGCAACGCGTGCACACAATATATGGGTTAGTAGAGTACCGCTGCTGTAATGTCTTTATTACACCCTGATCGATAAACCGATCGACACAGGAATTCCTCCGGTGCCTTATGGTTCGAAGCGGTGCTCGAAACGCGGAACGTGTCAGATTCCAACTTGCATCGTAATTGGTTGAAACGGCGAAATAACTTTACTATCGTCAAACACTTACAGCGGTACCTAGCGGGTGCTAGCGACAAACCAGCAGCAGTGTTGTCAAATTGTCGTAGAAACACTGCGCAATGATCTCCCAACGGTCAACGCCGTTGAAAAAGTGGACCAATCAAACCCGCGGGCAAGTGAGTGACCTCCGACAGTGTCTGTCTACTTGTCTCTGTCGTGTCGATGTTTGCACTACTGTCACTGCCCAAGTGGAACTTTGTTCGCGATGCGGCCCGATAATGGTTTGTGGTTTGATATTTTTATCGTTTTTGTTTTGTTTTTGGATTTTCTTCGAAATCGTAGCCCCCCACAGGCGGTGAAGTGTGCATGTGTGCGTGAGAACCAGATGGAAGCTTACCGCCGTCCGAATGCGCTGTTCCGTTAGAATATTTTTAGGCCACGGCAAGTCTGTGTACTGTAAATGCCACCACCAGAGCGCTACGCTGCGGGCGGTAAGAAATAGAAAACACAGACAACATAGTTAGAGACGGGTTAGCATGGAATGTTAGAATTTGCTGCGAAAGGTTCGGTTTAATTTTCTCCATATATGATAAGCTGAATTTGATGCACAATCAAAAAATTTTTGCATTTCATTGAACGGTGATGAACCGGTAGGCAGAGTGGCGGAAGTAATTGATCTATTTAGAATCTTTGATAGCTGATCCCCGCAGCTGACTTCATCGGTGATCTGTGTTGGTGTCTTGCGTGACAGTGAAGGATCCTTGTTTTTCTCTGGACCACGCTTGCGCAAGATTCGTGCGCAAATCGTGCTCTCACCATCACTAATGCGCGAAGCGATAAATTGCAAAGGAAAATCCCGTTCAGGTTTTCTCCCGATAATTCTACAACACTCTGATTTGGTAGTTTTTCAATGCCGTGGTAGTGGTTCGAAGTGAAAATTAAACGCACACTTTCTCGCAGCTCAGTCAGTTTCATAAGCTTTAATATTTTCCGTGTGCGGCTTTCAGAAATTTTCACTCCCGATTTATAAATAGTTGCGTTTCGGCATTCTCGGTTGCACGGCCGCAGTCGTGTCCTATCGGTTCCTCGGCGGAGCGACGGAAATGCGCACCCGTTCCTTTGACAAGACGATTCGTTAGGACCATCGTGGGTTAAAAAAATTACGTTCGCCGAACACAGAATTCCGCACGGACATAATTGGCACGGCTATTGTCCAAAATATTTGCAATAATTGCGTGCTCATTCATCTCTAGTCAAATGCTGTCAATTAGCGCTGTGATAAACTGTATAATTATAAGCAAGTAAAGGAAATTTATTCTGTGAAAAGTCCTTCCTTTTGAGCGTGGTAAAAGGCCGATTATTTTTGCAAATACATAGTGAAATTGCTGCTGTGAAGGTCAACATCTCCACCTGGAGGCGAGCAAGTGAATCAGATCGAATCTCGCCGGCTATGACAGGCTCAATCGGAATATATATATACCTCGAAGTTTAGCAGTGCCGAAGCTGTATGTCGATATATTGATAAGTGGCTAAGGAAATCAAAGTGTGTAGGTAGTAAATGGTTATTATCGTGAGGCGGCGGTGGGGTAGGAGAAAAGCGATTGTCGGTGTGGGCTGGACTTTATTATAGCTTGCGAGTTGGAAAATCTCACCTTGGTCATAGAAAATCCCAAATTATCCCACTCAGAAAAAACACCCTCTCTTGCCGAGTCCCTTCACCTACACCAATTTTTACCGCAAGAATTGCGAATTAAAAATAAATCCTACGTGCGCGGTGTGAGTGACATAATGAGTTTCCCCCTTTTTTGCGACTTTTCACTCGAAAGTTTACGCCAGCTGAAAGTGTCTCACGCCGTCGTCTTGAGAAACGAACAGGCAGCAATATTTCCACACACAGAGATCCGTTACTTCTTGACCGCGCAATATTTTCTACCACGTATTTTGACACGAATTCGTCGAACAGCCGGTCGAGGTTGATCTAGATCGACGACCTTCCTTCCGACGCCAGTTGCGCGGAAACGCAGGAAGTGCCCTGACCAAAAAAAAAGGCTGAACAACGCACCATCGTGCATGATACTATCGTGACACTGACCTTGGGATGTGTGAGCACCCCGCCGATGGCGTTGCTGCTACTGCCATTCGAAAATGTGCACTGTCAAAACAAATGCTACTGTGTGCAGCAGTGATCCGCTGTGCAACGCATCACCTTCCTCGTTCGTATGCAGGATACGAGGGACTTCAGCTGCAGCGGAGAGAGGCTGCGACGTGCGTGCATCACTTGAGAATTTCAAGTATGCATCCCGATCTCGCAAGTGGTAGCACTAGATATAGATACTAGAGCCGTCAGTTACATATCATGTAACGTTGCTTCCCGTAAGTTGAAGGAACAGTAGATGTAGTCGAGATTGTTCTTTGTATTCAGCTAACACCTTCGGGGAATTCGACCTTTCTTAGGTCAACGATAAAGAACACTAATAAATTGTTACGTGACTGAAATACTAAAAAGCCTGATTCTGTATCAAGCTGGTAAATCGTATCGTTACCGATACAAAATACCGAATCGCATTTTCTGAACACGTCAACTCGATGGAATCCCGTGATTAATAGCCCTGCACGGGACAGGTGTTCGATTGCTCCATCCTAACGACGAAGAATCCGGCGGTCGTTCTCCGGTCGATCGATGATCGTGGTCAGGCGCTTCTCAGTCGCAGTCAGCAGCACTTTCACGAAGAGGTAAAATTAGCCCGCTTCGTGCGCGTTGACGCATTTACTCTAGCACTGACTTGCGGAGAAAGAAAAGTTCAAAGAAAGCACAATAACAAACTTTCAAATGAATCGCAGTTTTTTTTTTGCTGTTTTTGTTTCTGTAATAACCCCTCGAACGAATTTCTTACGCAGAATTCCTGGCCAAAGAAGGATTACGCACCGGTCGTCAGCAGATCCAGTAAACGCAAACCGGTTTCTACTGTTTACGTTTAATGAATTGAATAATCGCGCAAACCTTACTCTTTCCTTTCCTAAATTGGTAGGTAAAAAAGCAAGCCGACGACGTCTTTCGCACCGCTCTCTAAGCTGCTGGGTACTTCCTTCATATGGATGCTGTCTCATTGTCACTGCCAGTGTCGTGGTTGTTACTGTTTTCCATCAAGGTGATGTTATGTATTTCCTCATAATTCCATCCAAAAAATCAGAGTGACATTGACATTTTGACAGTAATATTCCACTTTTGTCGTTTTGCAATATTGTCTCGATGTAGTTAGCATTCAGAGGTTCGAGTGGCCGTCACTAGGAGGCTTGTCCCCGTTCGTTGCGTGTTGTTTTTATTTTCCACTTTGCAACCAAACATAACCAAACAAAGAAGAAAACAACGAAGAAGAGAAAATAACGAGTTTCTCCATATATAGAGAGAAAAAAAACAATCACCTTCTCGAAGTCGCCGTTCCTTTCCTTTTTCTTCACTGCACTGTGCGGTGCAGTGAAATTTCCCCGGTGGCTGTGCAGCGTCGGATGACAGCGCGCGCGAACATAAGAAGCTCATTGAACAGCAATATTATACCAAACAATCAAACACTGCTAACCAACTATGGCACTAGTTCCTTCCCCGACCGGCGACGAGCCGGTTTATCGAGTTTCCACACTGAGCAGCGAAAGGGACGAAAGAAAGCCCCCATCCTCCAATGGTCTCTCGCACGCAGTGCTAAATCCAGCGTTGGAAGTTTGCGAAGCATAACCACAACAACGACTATGAATGGTGGTTCGCAATTGAGAGCAAATTTGCTGCGTTATTATCGTGCCTGGAAATGTTCTATGTGGAGCCTACCTGCGCCATTTTTCGGTATGATGAACTCGTTTGTTGGCCGAATTAATCATTTGACCAGGTAAACCTCTCTTTGCCTTGCAGGGGCTCCGGCTGGATGGCGGTGGAGCAGCAAGCCGTGTTGGTGTGTTGTGTTAATCGACAGGTTGAGTGAGTTTTGCTTGCCTGCCTGTCAAGAAGTGAGAATGCACTCAGAATTCTCAACGTTTTTTTTCAGTTTCTTTGCAAAAATTTCATCCAATTGAGAGTGTGTGTACGTCAATAGTTTTTCTATTTCGATTTACCACATGGTTCAATAACTCTCCCGAACCCGTCCTAAATACTGAAACAAGATATTGTTCGATGTCTTTGTTGATTGGGAACCTTCCTTAGGGCTCATTTAACCCCGGTTTGCAAAATTTACAATCGAAATGATTAATTATCTTGAGACCTTGAAAGATGGAGATCTCTTTCTTCTACAGACACACACAAAATCATAAAAAAAAAACAGAAAAATCATAAATTATTTTCGAGCGTCTTAGTAAAACTCACGAATAAATGAGAAAAAAACCTGGGAAATTTCATTTCTACTATTGTATACGACCTTCACAGATACGAATATTTCGGCAAAGACTTGTAGCTTTCATCAGTGTGACAGTGCAAATTTTGCCACACTAATGCAGGCTACAAGTCGTTGCTGAAATACTAATATCTATGAAGGTCGCATAAAGCAGTATAATTAAAGGAAATACAGTAATGACCCGATTTTGTCACCCCCATGATGAATTTAGGGGTGACTAAAACGGGACAGTGACAAAATCGGGTATATTTTCAATTTTAATTTTTTTTGCAGATAACTTAGAACGAACTACATATATTTCATTCTGATCACTTTTAGGACATTTCGCACTTCCTTCTACCTCTCTGTGGACATTTGTCACCTGTTCACAGCACAGCTCACAGGTATGAAAACACTCGTTTTTTAATTGCGCCGAAATGGTTGATTATACTGGTTAACTATGTTCTGAGAAATTTCACAGCGTAAAAAGCTCTTTCTTATGGTATGAACGATTCTTTGATTAACCCCCCTAAAAGTAAGATACAAAATTTATTTTTCAAGTAGTAAGAGATAGAGCAAAACAATGTTCTACAAAATTGTTGAGAAGATTATTATAAAGAACTTTGCCAAAGAAAATGACCTTCTAGCTATTATAGTTGTGGAGATATGAAACAACTTTTGTGGAAACTCCACGATAATCAACACAGTTCTTTTCACAGTGTTTTAACACATTTGACATGTTTGAAAATGATTTTCAAACTAAGCTTTTGATAAATCAAAAGCGTGACAAAATCGGATAAAAAACGTGACAAAATCGGGGGTGACAAAATCGGGTCAAAAACGTGACAAAATCGGGGGTGACAAAATCGGGGAGTGACAAAATCGGGGAGTGACAAAATCGGGTTACCACTGTATTTCCAATTTTTTTCTTGCTTATTAAGATGAAAACGCTGAAAAAAATAAGTAGTAAAATAAAACATATACTTCTCTTTTTTTTCCCTGGAGCTCTGCGAACAAATAAAATCCTATTTGGGTCAGTCAGTGCTGGTAAATATGGGAAGCGTGGAAAAGTTTACGTCGACTTGTGATCAGTGGCATTGTCTTTATTAAAGAGCATATTCGAACATCTAAAATGCGCTCGCCATGGAATGGTCATGGAAGCATAAATCATCATCAAAATTTTTGGAAACTCACTATTAAAAGATGTGTAAACGTCAAGCATTCATTATACACGTGCAATTTTATTTATCTCCATCTCAGAAGAAAGTGACAGAATATTTACTACCCAACAAGGGGTCAGGAAATAATTCCAAAATATTTGTACTTAGACCGATTTGATGTCCTGAAAGTAAAATGTGTTCGTAGAATTGCCCTACCATCACTTACGTTCGATTGTTCACATCGATATTCTTATCCTCTTTTTCCCCTTCACGCCTTGTCCCATTCTATTTGGACACTATCAATACCTTTGTTTCATTACTTTCTTCTACCGTCCCCTCCGTTAAAACACTAGACGATAGCAAATTAATTATATGCCTGAACTCATTGAAGGTTAAAACAAAACACGCGGTTGGTCTTTAGGATATATCATTTAAAGTTTTAAATTTGAAAGATCAGATCTCAAGTTATATTTTAGCAAAAATTTGCATGTTGGCAACAGTGCAGTTCGATGCGTGAACAGCCAACCATTGAAAGAAGTCTCCTAATAAGTCTATCAATGGCACGCTCACCCTGACAAAATAGCACAAAAATACAGAAATAATACAAATGTGGCACAAAATTATGCGAAAAACATATCAAACTGATACAAAGTATCGCAAAAATAATATAAAAACTAGACTAAATACCGCAAAATACAGAAATCATATGAGAATAATACAGAAATGTTTATAAGGCAACAAAAATGACACCGAATTGATACAAAAATGACACAATAACGATACAAAAATAGCGCAAAAATGACACTGATGGTTACAGATTTATATCAGAATACAAAATGATGCAAAGTTAATAAAAATTATTACTTCAAAATAGCACCAAAAAGTAATACAGTCATAAAAAAACAGGTATAAAAGTGACGCAAAATGACAAGCTGCCAATAATGATAAAAAGATACGAAAATTATTCAAAAATAATATCATAAGAACAACAAAATGACACAAAAAATGATATTTCCCATGAAGTAAAACTTATAATACTTTTCTAGAGTTTTCCCCCATCGTAGAAAATTTTGTGAAACTTTTTGTGAAATTGTTCTATAATGCTTGGTTTTTGGCAGCGCCATTTTTCAAATAAGCAATGGTCGAGGTAATCGGAAAATGTCGCTTGGATATTTTGGAGACAGTACGAGATTTTAAATTTTATAAATCTCGGGTACTTTTTCATTTCGACATATCTGCAAATGAGATATTCTCTTCGTGTCTCCTCTCTTCCGCTGTTTACAGCGATACTAATGCATTTTGACACATCAGCTTTGCATGACTCGGTTGCCGGAGTCACTAGCTAGCCAAATGTTTTGAAAATTTTCTTTTCAATGCATTAGTTTCGCCGTAAAAAGCGATAGAGAGGAGACACGAAGAGAATCTCTCATTTGCGGATACGTCGAAATGAAAAAGTACCCGAGAAATACTGTTTTAATATAAAGTCTATAAGTATAAAGTCTATTACCTATGCCTACGTACAAAAATTCATGGAGTTCTAACATCCATAGACCCAAACCTGTAATGATAGTTTCGAAAAATTACAGTGGCATAGCTCGTTCTCCACAATTTTTACCATCAATGCCAAAAGTTATTTTTCGTTAATAATCTAATTTAGTTCTTAATCAGGGTGTCTACTACTTGGAAAAACTTGGAAAGAAAAAAATATACGAAAGTTGACAAGTGCAGCCGGATGGTTAGCACTTATTCACAACCGTTCCCCAAACTTTAAGTATTAAGGTCGTAGGGTAGCTCCGGGCTATCTTTCAATAGCAAAGGCCTGGCCGAGATAAGTTCTTACCCCTAAAGCAAAGCAAAACAAAGCCTAGGTTCTACATTCCGTTTTCCAAACTTGTCATCTGTTTTTATTAGTTTTTTTATTTGTTAGAGTATATGACAATTGTAAGACTTGTGCTACGGTCTATTGACTATAACAGTCTCTCCTAGTCGAGATTCGAACATACGACGACTAGCTTGTTAGCTTGTTTTTCCAAGCCGACAATCGTCTGCGGCTTATTGGTGCAGAGACCAGAGACTTTACATAACCCACAAAAAAATTGTCCGCAAGTTGGCTGTTACTTGAAAATATATAATCGCCGAACGCTTGCTTTAAAAAATTTACTGTGGCATGTTGCGCCGTCTTGTTGAAACCACCGTTTCTCCACATTAAGGGCACTCAATAGTGTTACAATAAAGTAGGTTGATCAACTTTTAATCTTACGTTCTGGTCTGTATCATTTTTGCGGTTTTTGGCTCAGTACATGCTCATTTGGCTACAAAAAGAGCGCGTTGCTACCAACGGGGTAGAAGCCCCATAGCTCCGTAAATATAACTCATAAAAATATAGTTTCTTCAACAATATTGTAAATGATATTTAACTCTAAAATTGCCTTTTACACTACATTTTTGAATTCTGTTCCGCTGTAGTCAAATGAGCATGTACTGAGCAAAAAACCGCAAATGAAGCCGGATTTGAAGAAAACGGACTAATAATTCACCCGGTCTATAAAGTGCATCAAACAGTGACTTCTCCAGGATGCAATGGTGTCTCGATAATAGCGTGATAGTTTTGTTAATTGACATATTCATTTAATCGAAACTGGGCTCAATCACTGTCACAAAATTATCTTGAAATTCGAAATCAATAGTAACTTTGCGCTAAGTAAAATAAAACTGGCGCTCTAGTGAGCCATGATTGCTGCGAATTAATTGTTCTGACAAGCATACCTAAACGCAAAGGCTCACAACTTTCAAATGGATTCGAAATATTTTCTTTCCGTACCCCAGCGGAATGATACGGCGTTGCATCGCAAAAAAAATGCATCGCGCCTTTTGCTGGAAGCTCTCTATATGCTCAAATCAGAAATTCACTCAAAAAATCTCCCAAAATTATCGAGTCAAGGTTGGGATTACTAAGATCCAAAGGTGATTAGCCACCTAAATCTTCACTAAAGCTTCCACTGTAGTCGTGATCCCTAGTGTATGTTGTGAATGCTTGCCGGTATAAATACTATGGCGGGTCCCGGGAAATGATAGTTTAAGCCGTATAATTTACATTTTGTCACGAGCAATAATGATGAACATGAAGAGATCTGATTTGACCTGAGCCATGCCTGGTACGCACTGCGCTTGATTCAAAACGATATGGTCAGCTAACTTCGGCAAGAGTTGTCTGTCAGACGTCGACCGACACAAGCGATCCTTTTGGTAGTGTCTATCCGACGTCGTCCGAATTGAATCTCAAAGTGCATAATTTGGGAATGGGGTTTATGAAGTATCACTAAGACTGGTGAGACCGGAGAATTATTAGGATTAATAGATGAAAAATCAGTAACATTTGTATCAGTGCGACAAAATTTTAGTATTATTTGAATTAAAATTACACTACATCATGATTTAATTTTACAATTTGTCAAAAGTTCTACCTTATATCTTTCAAAGCTTTATTATTTTGGCACTATTTCTTCAAGCGGAACACTCCTCTCGAACAGTTTTGGGATGCAGCGAGGCGAGGCTACTTTTTTCGGGATCATTTTAATGGCTACCATTGCCATATTTCATTCAACTTGCACATTAAGTGTAATTGTCTTTCACGAGAGCCACATTGGTTTCGGGAAAAAGCAAGGAAATTGACAATTAAAATGTCTTCAAATCTATCGGTCAGTAATTACTCAGCGGCGTACATTCCCCTGCTTTCGGACTTCTCCGGCAGTCAAAAACAACTAGTTTTTCGCCTTTCCCGCTTCACTTACTCCTACTTGTATGCCCCCATTCATCGCACGTCAATCCGTTCTGCACCACCCGCGCCGTAATGTAATTCTTTGGCTCAACTTCTTTCGCCCGCTGTTTGTTGGTGAAATACATATGTTGAGTGTAGCATTTAATTTTAATCGCATCGTTTCTCCTTGCCCACCGCCCTTACCTTGTGCCAGCCTCGTTCTTGTTCACCGAGTGCGAACAGAGCACAAAGATCGACAATCGACCGCGGACGTACGCGTCTCGTCGACCGAGATAGAAAAACAAAAACAAAATCCATCATCAACAACAACAACAACAACAGCAGGCAGACAGGCAAGGAAGATCTTTTCTTCGGCGCACTGACAGGGTAGTGCGACTGCCGATGCCGATAATGTGATGCTCCTCTCGTGTATTTGTGTGAAAACTGAACTCCGTCCTAGTAGAAAATAAAAAAAAGGTTATACAAAAAGTGATATTTTTGTTTCGTGCTAACCCAGCGAAAAAGTCAAGTGACAAACGAACCGGCGACAGCCTTTTATTGTCTTTTACAACTCAGCTGTTTTCCCCGTTTCCCGACCGAGATAAAGAAAGTCCAAACTACGTGGTGTAAAATAGTCAACGACGTGGAGGAAAATCATCAGCTGACGCTGAAATACTCCGAAAGCCAAACAGTGGGATCCATAATAATCTGTAAAGCACGGACATCACCCGCAGGTGTGTTGGTGTCTCCGAAGAACCGATGGCAACCTCAACGTCGGACCTCGCGACGAGTGCAACGCCGAGTCGACGCAGATATGTGCGCAGTAATACGGCCAGTGTCACGCAGCTACTGTCCGACAGCTGCAACAGCATCCTGCAGCGATTCCGTCGCAATCCTAGCGAGAAGCTCGAGAAAAGATCACAGTTTCGGTAAATCATTTCATTCGTTGAAGCTTATATAAAAGTTTTGAAGTGCAGAGCTCTACAAAGAACTAATCAGAGTGCGATCGAGTGAATACGGATCATCGACCTCTAGGAAAATAGAGCTAAAGTGAACTCCCGCAAACTATTTCGGAAAGATCAGCAGCGATTCAAAAGGGATTAAGTAATCGAATCTTCTACGTACGTACGTACGTACAATGTAGATTAGGTACGGTGGAAACTTTGAAGAGACCTGGTCGTTCGTTGAGGTGATCGTAGCTAATTTTGGCACCGATCTGTGACACACTTAGTGTGTACCGTCGATCGAATAATGTGAGCACGCACTCAGTGCCAGGAGGATTGATTTACGTCGCGAAATTCTTGGCAAAGCTAACTACAGTTTGCTAAATTCATCTTCAATCCATTATCAAAATGGCTCTGCGCACGACCAGGGCCGAACGAATTCAACACATTGAATCTAATGTGAATCTCTCGCACTTACACACCGGTTTGGTTTGTTTACAAGCCATGCATTTAAAATACTGCATTCTGTGTGCTATTCTTAGTGCTGTTCTATGGCGGTAGAAGAGTAAACATAAACACAGTTTCAATTTGCGTCTGCCGTCGCTGCACCGTTGATTGTTTATAAAATGATTCTTCCTGTCTCGAACTGATCGATTTACAATCAAAATTTCTTTTGAACCGCTGTTGACCCCGTTTCCTTGGTTCGATAGCTCCGTACTTGATCACTTGATCGTACTTGATCGCGGTTTTAGTTGCGATTCAACATTCTGGTTCAACGCACAGGTTCAACGATCTTGCACCGTCAGCGTCCAGTAATTCAATTTTCACCCGCGATCATCAGAACCCGTCCGACTATGGCAGCCTCGGGTCTTCCAGCGATTCGGTGCATCGAACACCTTACCATAGCTTCAACACTACTATGAGCTCTTACTATAAGCCACTGTTCAGAACATTCGGAAAGCGCTTCGACATATCCCCCAAAGTAAGCTTACCCGTAGTTTGCTTTCCCTTATCTTACTTCAGTGATTATCTAAATTGTGCATTTTTTCTTCGGCTTTCCTGCAGCGAGATACAGAAGACAAAGACAAAACCCCGATTGTTGCATCTTCAAAAACTCCAGTTCCTAGCAGCAAGACCAGTGCAAGCAGCGGCGAATCGGCTAGTTCTACGATATCTCGACTGGAGTCCAAGTACTGCGACATCCTCGATCGAGTTCATCAGCGAAAGGAGCAAAACAAAGACGACAAAGAAAAGACATTGGAACCGGAACGAACGCCGACGGGCTTTGGATCGCGTGGCTTCAACCCGCTGGCAAAGAGTGCAACCACATCCAGCGTACGGGGCGATTCTTACGCGGCCCTAAAAGAACGCACCCCATACCGGTTGGCTGCGCAACGAAATCGGAATAAGTTTCTCGAGTCCCTCGAAATGGACTACTACAAGAAGAGAGCGGAACTTAGCTTAGCGTGTGGTGTTGGAGGAACCAGCAGTACCACCTTACCTACGGAAAGTCTCTACGAACGCAACGGAAGGGAGCTGAGCAACACCTCCAAGTATGTCCTTAAGCCGCGAAGCAAAGATAGCGGATATTACGACGGAAAACCAATCTCTCTAGCCAATTCCAGTAGTAGTGCCATTGGTAAGGAAAATATTTTCAAATCAAAATATGACCCGGACGAACTATTGTCTGAGTTAAACTCTAGCGCCGTTCTCAATAGTCGTGCTGTACCAAGCGCCGTCAAACGTCGCATAAAACCTTACAAAAGAAGTGATACTACTGGAATCAATTTTCTGCAGCACTCAGCACTGAGTTCCAATGTTCTGGACGTCGTTCCTAGTAGCTCCGACGTAGATCGGAAAAGGGAAAACCGGCGAAGCGGAAACTTTCATCAGCTGCAACGATCCGCAACTCAGGGCTTTTTCGATGCTGACGACCTTTGTACGGTTCCCATCTCTAGCGACGATGACACCCCTAGTGATGACCCGCGGCAAATCGAGCGCGATTACAAGCGAAAAGAGATCGAAAGTATCCTGCAGAAATACGCCCCGTTGGACGACAAAAAGCTCAAGGAGAAAAAGTCAAGAGAAAGTTTTGGAACCAAGGTAAACCCGATGGCAAGTGACCTCTCACCGGAAGGCGTCCTGAGTCGCATCAAATCTCCGACACAGTCGCGGCTGCAGCACGATCTGCAGCACATTCGTCGCAGCAGCCGTCGGCATCATCATTACGATAGCGTTTCCGGTAGCAACGGTTTGGGACTGCAAAAGTCCTTTACCACGAGCAACGTTGCCGCACACATGAACGGTAGTCTGTACAACGGTAACAGTTCGATTTTAGCGATCCACACCGGCGTCGGTGCCAGTGGAGCCTCCGTACTGTACCAGCCGCAGCATCCTCTGCTAATGCCTTCTTCGCGATCTCGCATACCGAAAGCACTGTCAACATTTGTAAGGACCTTCAACAACGCTTACGTCGATTGCCATTCCACTTACCATCGCATGTGTGTTGTGTGTGTTGTTTATTTGCTTACAAGTGAGCGAACTTCACTAATTATTTTATTAATCCAGTCATTTTCTAACACGTTTCTATAAATAAGATCAATTACTGCCACTCGCTTTAAGATGAACAATCGAGATAAGCAGGAAGCAGCGCCTGCTGTCTGAGTGACAAGTCCGAGTCAATGGACGGACGGCAGTAATAATCGCGCGGCAGTCGCGTTGACACTCTCTCACACAGATGGTGCGAGTCATTCTGAAAAAACAGATCATTTCAATTATAGTTGTTATTTGCAATCAACGTTCTCGCAACCGTTTGTCCTCTGTTCGGACAGCCAGGAGGGACGATCTATAGGCGATCGAGATAGGAAACTTCTACTGCTAGATATGCAAATTGGGGCCGGCAATTTACTGAATCTCCCATTCTTGTTTCTTTCTTTTTTTTTTGTTGCTGTCGTTGAGTTTCTCGTATTCTTCCCTGTCACTTGTTTGCCTCGAACCGTCACTGGAGGCACTGAAGCAGCACCCACCAAACAGAGCTTCTCGTCTTTTTCTCTTCCTACCCTGCCCTGTGCTAGTTTTCAGTTTGATTGATTTCATCAACAGTCCGGGGTGGCATGCCCGTTGGGTGTTGCGTCGAGCTAATTGAGATATAAGATAGGCCTGTTTGTGCGTTCCAATTTTTTATCATGCCGTAGAGATGAATATTCCGAAAAGGAGGATAGGCAGACATATAGTGGCAATGAACTCGTTTCCGCTTTGGTAGCGAAAAATACGACTGAAGATTCACGGTGAAGCTGTTTTCTTTGCGTTATTTTATTTTTCACAATTAGTTGCGTCGTGGCTTACAATGCTTCTATGAAGCACAGAAAACTAAAATAAACGAAATTGAATTGAGTTCAAATGTAGATGGATGTCAGGATCTTATGGTCACATATATTGGTGAAAGAAATGTCTTGAAAATATTCTATGTTCATTGGGCTTAGCATTACATATATTTCCTAAGGTGAATCGAAACAAAAAAATATAGAAAAAACGGCAAAAATATTTTTCGACCAAATTTCGAACCAAATTGGAGTAATAATTGAAACGCACAAAGGAACAATAAACAGATTTAAAAACTGAACGGGGAAAATATAACTAAACTTATAGCGAATTTGTTTATTTAATCCGGATTGGAACTGGATGAATTTTTTGTGTTCATTTGCTCCTATCTGACAGACAAAATTCATCCAGTTCCAACCCGGATTGAATAAACAATTCGCTATTGTATTTATCTTGATTTCATTTTTTCATCAGGTTTACCGTGCAATGTAGTATGCACTAATTCCATGAAAAAAGTGCAAACGAAATTTGTAATTTGCGCTCTAACTTTGTTCTAAGTAACAGTAAAACGCAATCAGAAATATCTGTTCCCTGGCCAGAAATATTCGGGTTTTTTTTTCAGCTAAACATAAAACACCATGCGTCTCCATTGTTTTATGGCAATTTTTATTTATATAAAAAATTATGTTACAAACACCAAAAAAAAATTCTGACTTTTTTATGTGTAAATTTTTTTAGCTTTGTAGACATAATATTAAAAATGGAAGTTCTGTTCTGTTGGCCCACAAATAACGAACACAGAAGAAAATATTTTTAATGTTTTTGCAATTAGGCAATTACCAAATAGTTTTAAAGTCCTTCAACTCGTTTAATTGTTTGTTTGATTGAGATGTTTTGTTTTGTTTTTGTTTTGAGTTGCAACGTAACAACCTTTTCGGATGTTTAATCACCAAAACATGTTCGTGATTGTGTAAAAATAGTTCGTTCGGCAATTTCCTCTAATTCGCAATCGATTTCTCATTCCATTCGACTACTAACCAGAAACCGGCACTAATCTGTTTTCGAAGTTCCGTTTGCAAATCAGCTCCTCCCCCATCATGGTGTTTTCGATCATCCGCTGATATCGCGCAATCAAAGTAACCTGTGTTAGTGACAGTTCAGGTAAATGCTATTTTTCATCTAATTCGTAATAAGAAAACTTTGCTGCTACCTCCATCCGTTTTGAGGTCACGGCTCTTCATTTTCGCGATCGCGTGTGTGTGCCTGACTATCCAATGTCTAAGTGTTTATCACAGTTTGAAACCAATTATGAGGTCGGTTAATGTTAAATAACGAAATACTAAATGAATGCATTTTTTCTGTTAGTTTTCTTAACCAAAAAACCGTACGAATCTAGTAAAACAGTTTGATAACCACTAAGCCAAGCCAAAGTATACTACAAATAGCCTATTTATATTTGTAAACCAAATTTTTCTTATATTTTTTCGAACTAATTATCTTATCGCAAATCGATACCGTATTTTTCTCGTGTCTCTTCTTCGATATGATCAATGATTTGATGATGAACGATGTGTTCCCCGACTGGTTCTATGTGTGTTCTGTCGCCCAACCTCCCATAACGCCCCAACGTGTGTACCGCTACTGTGTGTGTATGGTCTGCCGAACAAACAAACGGCCTTCCTTCTGCCACTACCAACAACGACAACGATGAACGATGAACGATGATGATGATGATGATGATGACGACGATCGATCGATAATTTTCCATGGAAAATCGATCATTGATGACCACCATCTACTCCGGCTACCTTGGCTCGACCGAATGCGAAACCAAAAACCATTCGCTACGATCGTCATGATGATGATGATGATGATGACGATTATGTCGATGCTAACGACAACGACGATGATGAATCGATTGCAATTGGCCAACACAGAAACAACCATCCGTGAGGGATGATGCTGATGGGCATTTGATTTACCACACTGGCGACATTCTTCATAACAGATGTTCGTGAAGCATTAATTTAAATTCTTAATATTTTATTTTACATGAGTACAACTACCCCTCCACTCCGCGCGGTCGCGTTCCCGAACGGTCCGGAGCACTGCGTACTGCTTGTGGTAAAATATTTCGGAAACCTCCGAAAAAAAATATACGGTTGGAAATATTTCATCACCGCAGTGCTCCCAAACGCGTTTTCAGTTTCGATTAAAAGATTGCCGCTTATGAAATAATCTCCCGCAATCCAGATAGGATTTTGGGTGCTGAATGTAGATATAAAGTAGTAGTATTTTCGAGAACAAACGTGTAACAACGTCAACAAAGGTTAATTTCAAAAGCTGCAATTTTTTACTTTTCTTTAAAAACAGATTTAAACAGAATCACAAAAAAATTGTAGGGCTTTTCCTTTCTCTTTCATTAGACTTTTTTCTATCTAAAACTTCCAGTTAACTCGAGAAAAACCGATAAAGTAATTAAAAATAGTTCGAAAATCTCAAGTTCACTAAAATCAGAAAACAATCTCGTAGAGTTTACATAGTAAGACGTAATTCAAAAATATGAGACAGGTTTAGCAAGCTCCACTAGATAACACTAATGTTTCTTTCTTAACTTCTATTGTTTTTTGTTCTTCTCTTCCTCTCTGCTCTTCTCATTACATGGCAATCAATTCGTCGATCTTGGTCGGCCTCGGTTCTCGCTATCGATTGGCTCCCGCTCACAATCCGTTTATCACTCGCAGATAAAATCCTGGCCACCCTAGGCGAAGGCACCTTCGGTCGGGTGGTGAAAGTGAAGGACATGGAAATGTAAGTATGAAACATTTTCCCTAATGAAATCAAACGAAGTTTGAGTTTTCCCTGAACAAGGTCAATTCAAAAGCAGAGCACAAAACATAAATTTTGGATGTTTATTATTACTGATCCATCCTGAGCCGGATGGATGGCGGATTTAAATATTCCACTGACAGCAAATATGAATCAAAAAAAAAAAAAAGAATAGTTATTTGCTTTCGCGGCAAGCTTCGGATTGAACGATAAATCATTGCGAAATATCGCTTATCTGAGCCGGTTTTTGCAACGGTTTTTAACGTCAACTGAAGGGTGAAGATTTGTGATCGGTTTGTGCTATCGGACGGGTTATTCCACACCTTTTCGGCTTGATCTGCAGGATTTCAGAACAGTCTTGCGATGGTAGAGGAACCATTCATATATTTTGCAGCAGTTTCATTTCCATAATTCGCACGTTTTGTGCGATTTGATTTTTGCGATTCTGTGACTGTGGCTTCAAGCGTCTGGAAGGCTGGAAAGGGGGCCGGCAGTGCGTTGCGATCACGGTCTAAACTCAAACAAAGAATTTGATTTTGGTCCGCAAAAATTTTATCGCAAAAAAAGAAACATTTGAACATCTATTAGAATGCTCGTATGATTTCGTAATAAACTAAAAATAGATTTTTTTAGATTTATTCCACAAACTTTAAATTAATTAAGGTTCCTTTTTTGAAACAATAGTTTTTTTTTGTATTTTTATGGGGTATTTCTATGTCCGAATGTTGCCTTACATTGCTTTGCTCATTTGAAAAAAAAAAATTTCTGAACCAAAATCTGCATGATACGAGGACATTAAAATGTAGATAAAATTTAATTTCCTCACCATCAGGAGATAATAATATTGTCACAAGTCATGTTTCGAAATCAATTCACAGCGGTAGCCCACCGAAAAAATGATAGGGTAGCCCTTAATGGAGCCGCTAATCTCCGCTATCGAAATCGAAATCGAAACCGTTTTCCGTTTACGTCCACAGAGGCCGTGGGAGGCTATTCGGAAACCATAACACGACGCTTGTTCATGCTAATCGAGTTATACTTCCATAAAGCTGAACCTGACGCTTGAAACCCCGCTATTTACACCCACCCGAAAGTGAAAAAAACTACTCCGGTTCAGGTTCAGAGAGTAATCTTCCTCTACGCGGCGAATGCGTCGAATATTTTTCAGCGTCATCATTTTACGAGCCAGTTGTGTTGTTCGTAATACTATTAATCAATGTAAATTGTTACCTCTCGTTAGTAAATTATCGCCCCCCGACAGCGCATGGTTTGGCTATAGGTATAACTTCCTCATTCAATTATTCCTTTTTCTTCTCTTCTACGCTGCATACGTTATTAGGGATCATACAATGGCGCTGAAGGTGATCAAGAATGTAGAAAAATACCGGGAAGCGGCCAAGTTAGAGATCAACGCACTGGAGAAGATCGCCGAACGGGATCCGACCTTCCAACAGTAAGTTCAACCACATTCCACAAAGAATGAACTGTTTGCTAATTGTTTACTATTTCAGTTTATGTGTTAAAATGCTGGACTGGTTCGATTACCACGGACACATGTGCATCGCGTTCGAAATGCTTGGTTTGAGTGTTTTCGATTTTCTAGTAAGTATCCCAATTACCATGCCCAGTCAATAATTAAAAAATTTAATATAATATGATTTTTTTTGCTACACCACAGAGAGAAAACAACTATGAACCGTATCCAATGGATCACGTGAGGCACATGTCCTATCAACTCTGCTATGCGGTAAAATTTCTGCATGACCACAAGCTCACTCATACCGATCTTAAGCCGGAGAACATCCTGTTCGTGGATTCGGAGTACACCACTTCGTTTAACTCGAGAAAGGTAGCACTACCGGTTGGCACAATCATCTATTTGTTTCTCAATTTTGTCTCTCTGCACAATTTAGAACCGCGAAGTACGCCGCGTTAAATGTACGGATATTCGGCTGATCGACTTCGGCAGTGCCACCTTCGATCATGAACATCACAGCACTATCGTGTCCACTCGACATTATCGGGCGCCGGAAGTGATTCTGGAACTAGGTTGGTCGCAACCTTGCGACGTCTGGTCAATAGGGTAAGGCTTCTTTTACACATAGGTATCCTTCTGCTTTTAAAGAAACTAATTTTTTATTCCCCTTCACTCCACACAGCTGCATAATGTTTGAACTGTACCTAGGCATTACGCTATTCCAGACGCATGACAACAGAGAACATCTCGCTATGATGGAGCGTATACTGGGAGCAATTCCATACCGAATGGCCAGGTAAAAACCCAGAACCTCGTTCATGGTTTCGTATTAGTATTCACATTTTTGTTCGCTTTTTTCAGGAAAACCCGCACCAAATACTTCCACCGCGGTAAGCTCGATTGGGACGAAAAATCCTCGGCCGGACGATATGTTCGTGATCACTGCAAACCACTACATCGGTACGTCCTGGCGGAAACTCCCGACCATCTGCAGCTGTTCGACATCATCCGACGCATGTTGGAGTATGATCCGGCTAACCGGATCTCGCTAGGTGAGTGACTAATTTTACTGCATCAATTTTTGGAATTTCGAAAATAGCTTTGATAAGCGGGCGCCAAACGTCGTAGAATCACGCGCAGGATTTTATTGCATTCTTTTGTTGTTTTTGATAACACTAGTACCTTTGTTGATATGTTCAAGTGAACAAAAAAGCGAGCCAATTTTTAAACAAAGAAAGATAAGGAACTAGCGGCTTTACTGAATTTGAACATCATCATCCAACAAAACTCTAATGAGGATCAGAGCTGCGGAACAGTGAAGAAAAACCAATCCCCAGAAAGTCAAGAAATGAACCTTGTCCTTGAGTAAGTTAGTGGGAGTGAATGTGCAAAAGCAATTCATTCATTCCACCAAGAATGGAATGCCAGTGTGAAAGTTATTGATAAAAATTGCAAACGGCCCATGAATCCCATGTATGGTATTTCCATCATGAAGGCCGCAAGATAGATTAGAGTTGTTATCCTCTCTACTCTAAGGTTTATCTCAGCACTGAATTGACCATGGCTCAGCTAGATCCTATATAAGATGTTCTTTCGATTGCAATATAGCAACAAACAGGGATAAACCAATCTCGTGTTTTTGTCTGGATCTTTTAATGAGGATAGGCATATAATTAAATTTTAATGTCGGTAGTTCTTTTTTACAATTAACTTAAGGGATGGTACAAGAAAGTAATGAAACAAGGATGCTGATAGGGTCCAACATAATGGAACCAGGGTCATTGAAGCAATGCTTAAGAAGTTATGTACCGCTTCTTTTTATCTAAACTGGGGGATCCGCGAATCGAACCAATGTATAATCGAAGCTACAATCAGAGAGCCTGGGAGGAGAAGTTGGTACAAATTCACGTAAAGTTGGCTCCGAATATTGCTTCGTCAAAATCGGTCCAGGAGAATCAGAATTGTTTTGCAATCTATCTGGAGTTCTTTAAGGAATCAATTTTGGCCCTTTGCTTTGTACGTTATGTTGATCACAACGAGCTCTTTTTCGTGGTACCAACCGGATGTGCTTGTTTTTTGCTAACGTCGCTAAGATATACATACCTGTTCATAAAAACCGTACTCGACTGCCTGAAACTTCAATTACTCTATTTTGGGCACTACAACGAGTTGACCACAATCTTGACTTTGGTGTAACTATCGATTGCGCGCTTACCTTTCGCTTGCATCCTGAACAAACTGTTTCGAGGGCTAATAGGCAGCTTGGATTTATATTTAAAAAAAGGCAATAAGTTCAGGGATTCTTACTGTCTCCGTACGCTCAATACTCGAGCCCCACTCCAAAGTGTAGTAACTGGGTTGCAAGGTTCGAAGCGATGAAAAAAAGTTTATACGTTAGGCTCTTTGCATAGCTACCTTGGTGTCACCCGTCGATTCTGCCTCCATACGATACACGGTGTCACTTTTTAGAACTCGAAACGCTCGAAAGAGGGGGAAAACTGCTCAAGTTTTGTTCGTTGCTAAGCTATTGTGCGGACAAATTGATTGCCCTGTGAAGTAGGTTCAATCTCTACATCCCAGAACGAGCTCTTCGAACAAAGAACTTCCTCTATCTCGATGCATTGAATCGCCCAGTTAGCTTCGAGGTACGATGCTGGTCTAACAAGCCAGTCGTCGTATGTTCGAATCTCGGCTAGGCGGTGCTTGCTAGATAGAGTTATAGTAGGATCGTTGCATTGGCCCCGTAATTTTCCTGTACTCTAACAGCCGGCTGCGAAGTCTGTCGATAAAGAAGATCGGTAATGTCGAAAGATGGTATAAACCCAAGGCTTTGCTTTGCTATCTCGATGCAAGGAGAGTCAAACACGGTCAGTTTAACTCAACAATGTTCAAGGCAAGAAAAAGCTGTGAGCTTTAAACGTCTTTCTAAGACTTGACCCTTCTTAAACTTAAATTCTTTAAATACTTATAGAAGTGTAGTTACCTTTTTGTAAAGACCGGGATTGGATAAAGGTGTTTCCCAGCTTACCCTTTGGAAGGAGCACTTTCTGTGCATTCTTCCTCAAAGGGCAACTTTCGGTAATGAGAGACTCAAAAGCCATATAGTGAGTCAAAATGAGAATCTTACTACAGCTGAATCGTAGGTTTGGCGGCGTCTGCTAGAACGACGTCTTATGACAAGCCTTCAGTTCCGCGGGCACCGTGCTTACCAGATCTTGTTCCACGTGACCTAACCATCTCACTGGTGATGCCTCTCTTTGTCTTGTTCCGATCAGGTTTGATGCGAACGCTATTTTTCAGGATGTTGTCTGGCATACTAGCAACATATCCAACTCTACGCATTCGTCCAGCTTTCTAAATACGCCGTTTGAAAACTCCAAGATCTCCGCAGGAGACAACCGGTTTAATTAGGGTTTAGTACAGGGTGCACTTGCTTCCCACTTGGCCTCGAAACACGACGCTGGTCTAACAAACCAGTTGTATGCTCGAATCTCGGCTGGAAGAGGCTGTTAGAGTCATTAGGATCGCGGCACTAGCCCCGCAGTTTTCCTGTACTCTATCAACTCAGGTGAAGTCTGTCGTATAAAAACAGGAAAGTTAAGTTTCGATAACAGATTGTAGCACGTAGGCTTTGCTTTTTACAGGGTGCACTTTGGTCGGAGGCTAAAGTTATTCGTCCGCAAATGTTCGTGGAGTGGAGAGATGGTAGGCATGACTCCCGTTGACAATATTCTTTCCAATTTCATGGTTGATATAGTAGTCGTCAGTTGCCGATAAGCACTTGAACTTGTCGGCTACCTCAAACTCATCCCCGTCGATTACCACAGTACTAGCATGTACTTAGTTTTTGACGTATCTATCCTCAATCCAATAGGGTGTTTGCAGAGTGCATATGTATTGGTGATCTGTTGGGCAGGCAAAAGTGACAGCTCCATATAAAACACACGGGCTGGGGAGAGCAAAATTTTTTAAATGATTTATTTTCTTCATTTAAAACAGAAATTACAAATTGCTTCATACATATGGCAAGGTAATAGATCTGTTTACTAAATAAAAAAATTATTTTCAACAAATAAGCTAAGACGCGGTAGCAATGATCAAAAATGTAACTATGACCTATGTTAGCGGGATAAAACTAAACAAATATTAAAAGCCAGCAGTTGTTTTCGGCTAAGAAAGCAATTTATTATGCTAAAACCAATTTTATATTCCGTTACTTTCAACTTGGCCTATGCCGTATACTGCTTCAAAAAACAGTATATTTGGGACACCGATTTAACGCGAATTCACCGAAACCCAAGTTACCAACAGTCAGCATATATTTCAGGGAACGTTTGTCGGTTACTTTAACTATTAATTGCTTTAAAATGATGAATAATTTCCGAAAAAATTATATTTCTATCCAGCACGTTTTTGCTGCATCTAATAGGAAAATATGCAATGTGTGCCCAACAGATGTCTTGCATGTGTGTGTAGCAAAAGCCCTATCCTCTCCGCTTCGAGTTTTAGTGTCATGTACTGCTCTTTTACCGCCACAAATGTTCTACCGACATCACCTTAAACGTTCCACGCCCCAGCAAAGGAGATAAATTGACCGGATTCATGGTAAATCGTGCGCCGCATGTTGATCGCTGATCGCCTTATATACCGTCTAGCGCAATGTTACTGTTGCAGAACAGGCAGCAAAGATAATCTCTTTGTTGAAGTATCACGCAAGTATCGAATAGGTCATACAGACTTTCCGAAAATCTTACATAGCACTCAACTCCATCTATTGTATGCATGATAAGCCTGGTCAGCTTTTCTCGCTAGGCTTTTTTTTGTCCTTGAAGTCTATGAAAATGTGATGTGTGAGGACTCGGAATTCGCGGCACTTTTGAGGTCTGCCGCCCGGTAGTCCTCTACGGACTAGAGACAGTAACTTTGCTTACGGCAGACGTATGTCCACTTCCGTATTTGAACGAAAGGTATTGCGGAATATTTTTGGCAGAGCGCAGACGGATAGCGGAGAGTGGCGTAGACGTATGAATCACGAGTTGCAGGCACTACTTCGAGAGATTCCCATCGTACACCTGGCGAAAGTCGGGAGACTACGGTGAGCCGGCCATATCACAAGGATGTCGGACGACTGTGCAGTGAAATCCGTTCTCTTCAAGAACCCCACCGGCACCAGGAATAGAGGGATCCAACGTGGTAGATGGCTCGACCAGGTTGAAAACGACTTTCGTATGTCGAAATATGCAACGAATTGGCGACAAGTAGCCCGGGACCGAGTACAATGGAGAGGAATTCTTGATACGACAAGAGCCACCCCGGCTCTCGGCTGAGTTCCTCCTCCTTCCTCTGGGGTCTGCCGTCTGTATGTCTTCAGGGTCTTTACACTGCAAGATTTGGTCCGTTGTAGACCGATCTTCCATGAAACCAATCTGATATCTTTCCAGCAAGAATCTATTGCCCAATGACGACTGTTGATGGAAGATGACTTGGGGAGGCACTCAGTCATCTTCCATCAATCTCCCAATCGACCGACTTCGAACAAGAAACCAAGAGTTTTAGAAGCTTTCGTGCCGATGAAGGTGATATGATATGATAAAACGATATGCAACAGCACTTAGTTGCATTCAAAATATTCAGCTGCGGCATCTGCTCAGTTTGGGATAAGATCAAACAGCTTGAAGTCATAAGCATATAAGAGTTTTAAACATTTAAGTTGACGTCGTTGAGGTAACTTTAAAATAAATTCGGTCTAAACGGCTTCCTTGAGGCACGCCAGATGTAACTACAAACGACGATGAAGTTGTCGTCGTCGTCAGCAACCTAATTTATATAAGCTTCACAACAATTTGTCCAAGGAATTCTTTTAAATTTGGCTCAGAGGTGTAGGATGGCAATACAAAACCAACCGTCATTTACCATTTTCATGATTTATTTTTTTATAATAACCCTCAGAGGAATACCTTGAGCCAGCTATTAGAGTACAACACAAATGCGGGGTTTGTGCTAAGATTCTATTGACTCTAACATCCTCTCCCTGACAACTCCCGATGGACTTCGTTCATCCGGTAACTGACTTGTTAGAAGAGCGTCCAGGTCAACTGGGAAGCTGTAAAAATAAATGTGTAGAATGATTTCTAATCAATTTAGGCAATAACCTTACAAGTCTCTTAAGAAATGATTGTGAAATGAGCGTCTTATGAGCATCGGCTGTAATTGAATCTAAAACCGGTTAAGGTTTTCTGAAGTGAAAAATCTTACGAGTCACGTTTATCTATACCTATAAAGAAGGATTTCTGTCTGTCTGTCTGTCTGTCTGTCTGTCTGTCTGTCTGTCTGTCTGTCCTGTGTTCCTTATAGAATCAAAAACTACTGAACCAATCGGCGTGAAAATTTGCATGTAGAGGTTTTTGGGGCCAGGAAAGGTTTTAGTGATGGTTAGAGACCCCTCCCCCCACTAAGAGGGGGGGCTCCCATACAAATGAAACACAAATTTCTGCATAACTCGAAAACTAATCAAGCAAATAGAACCAAATTTGGCATGTGGGTGTTTTCGGTGACAAGAATTTATTCTAGGGTAATTTGAGACCCCTCCCCTCTTTATAAGGGGAATTATAACTCCTCTCCCCTTTAGGAGGGGGGGTTTCCATACAAATTTCCTCATAACTCGAGAACTAATCAAGCAAATGGAACCAAATTTGGCATGTGAAGGTTTTCGAGGGCAAGAAAATTTTCTATGTTGAATTAGGACCCCTCCTCACTTTAAGAGGGGGGGCTCCTGTACAAATGAAATACCAATTTCCTCATAACTCGAGAACTAATCAAGCAAATGGAACCAAATTTGGCATGTGTGTGTTTTTGAAGACAAAATTTTTTTCTATGATGAATTGGGACCCCTCCCCACTTTAAGAGGGGGGGGGGGGGGGCTCCTATACAAACGAAATACAAATTTCCTTATAACTCGAGAGCTAATCCAGCAAATGGAATTAAATTTGGCATGTAGGTGTTTTTGGAGGCAAGAATGTTTTCTATGATGAATAAGAACCTCTCCCCACTTTAGGAGGGGGGGCTCCTATACAAATGAAATACAAATTTCCTCATAACTCGAGAACTAATCAAGCAAATAGAACCAAATTTGGCATGTGGGTGTTTTCGGTGACAAGAATTTATTCTATGGTAAATTGAGACCCCTCCCTCTTTATAAGGGGAATTGTAACTCCTCTCCCCTTTAAGAGGGGGGGCTTCCATACAAATTTCCTCATAACTCGAGAACTAATCAAGCAAATGGAACCAAATTTGGCATGTGAAGGTTTTCGAGGGCAAGAAAATTTTCTACGGTGAATTAGGACCCCTCCCCACTCTAAGAGGGGGGGCTCCTGTACAAATGAAATACAAATTTCCTCCTAACTCGAGAACTAATTAAGCGAATTGAACCAAATTTGGCATGTGTGTGTTTTTGGAGACAATTTTTTTTTCAATGATGAATTGGGACCCCTCCCCACTTTAGGAGGGGGGGTCCTATACAAACGAAATAAAAATTTCCTCATAACTCGAGAACTAATCCAGCAAATGGAACCAAATTTGGCGTGTAGGTGTTTTTGGAGGCAAGAATTTTTTCTGTGATGAATTAGGACCTCTTCCCACATTAGGAGGGGGGGCTCCAATACAAATGAAATACAAATTTCCCCATAACTCGAGAACTAATCAAGCAAATAGAACCAAATTCGGCATGTGGAGGTTTGTGGAGGCAAAAATATTTTCTACGGTGAATTAGGATCCTTCCACACTTCAAGAGGGGGGGCTTCTGCACAAATGAAATACAAATTTCCTCATAATTCGAGAACTAATCAAGCAAATGGAACCATATTTGGCATGTGGGTGTTTTTGGAGGCAACCATTTTTCCCATGATGAATTAGGACTTCTTACCTTTTTAGGAGGGGGGGGCTCCCATTCAAACGAAATACAAATTTGCTCATAACTTTAGAACTAATCAAGCAAATGGAACCAAATTTAGCATGTAGGAGATTTTTGAGTCTTGAATTTATTTTATGATAGTTAGAGACCTCTCACCCCTGTGGTAGGGGGATATGGACTCTCATACAAATAAAACAGAAATTTTTGCGAAACTCAAAAACTAATCCAACTCGAGAAATTCGAGACTCTTCCATAAAACATTAATCAATAACAAGACCACAAAAACTATCTATAGTAACACTAGATCATTCAGGACGAGCCGGTCGCGAGTGTTGCCGGTGACCCGCCGTCGGAAGCGCCGCCCACTGGGGGGCTTGCAAAACTCGAGAAGTGACAAAGATCATCCGAGATTCATGATTTATGTACAACACAGGTTAATTTGTGGCAATACGAAGTTTGTCGGGTCAGCAAGTTACTGCATAAAGATTGCATCGATAGTAAAGTGTTCATGTTTTCCAATTTCTGTGGCGTTGTTTTCATTCTCACTATTAATGTTTTAGGTAACAGTAAATTACAGATTACTGATTTGTTGTTTTTTATTCTCTTTCCAGGTGAAGCTCTTCGGCATCCGTTCTTCGCTAAGCTTCCGCCAGCGCAGCGTCTGCACGAGAAATGTAATGAAAATTCCGTCTCAGCCAGTAGTAGCCGGGAGCGTTCCCACAGTTTGTCGAGATGAAATTCGGAACGATTTGATTATTATTAATTAATAATGTTTCTTTTATTTGACTCTGTCGCGGTCAAGTGTATTGACTTTTCTTTCTTAGGAAGAGTAAATTGTGTATGATATACGGAAAATGAAAAAATGAATGAACTGGAAAATTATTGATACCTAAATCACGATGACGGGCAACTATTGACCGGTGCTTCAACCACACAAACCGAATAAATAAACCGTGTGGTCGAACAGAAAATAGTCAAACGCTCATTGTGCAAGTTCGTGGAGAACGATAAAATTAGAAACAATTTGATATTAGAATAGTGGCGCGGTAGTGTAATGGAAACAAACTTGACCGGCAATCGAGAATTGTGGTACCGAGTCCCACCTACCCAAAGTCAATATTAGTCTAGTTTCATCCAATTTTTCATTTTTCGTTTCATACATTTACTCTTCCTATGAAAGAAAAATTAATTAATAATATTACGGTTATTGTATAGCAAAAAGGAGAAAAAGCAGAAAAAATTGAATTGCTACAACTAGCATTACTATAACTGTGTGTTAGGCGAAAGAGAAACACAAACAAGAAACAATCGGAACCACATTCACATACATATACGTACACAGTGAAGAAGAAAAAAAGGGAAACTGAACATTCACACAAACATCTGCCTGTATACTTTCCTCGCGGTTTTCAGGTTTTTTTTTGCTGAGTTATATAATGCATAACTGCTACAAATTACCAACTCGCCATCACTTGAGTATAAGTAATGTTTACTCATGCGTTTTCGTTCATGTAAAAGTATTGGAAACTCTAACAAATTGAATAGTGTGGTTTTCTGTTGTGCTTTTTTACAGTTTAGTGTCCGGAACGAACCATCCGGGAAATCTGCTATATATGTGCCTATGTTTCATAATCTCTTTTAGGTTGCACATATTTTTTTGTAATATATTTTTAAAAGCCAATCCTGCCCTCTGCTAGATATTTTAGTGCTGAACTTCAATTGGCAATTTGAGTATGTTTATCAAAATAAAAATAAATTGTTTATAAATAGAAATTTCGCTTCTTTGTTCAATGTAACTGCGATGGGCTACCGTGAATGGTTTCCACTTATTTTTTCTTTCGTTCTGTACGCTATTTTATTGTTGAATTATTGATCCTTCCTAACCTACTGTGCTGGAAGATAATATTATTAATTGTTCCCAATAATAATCAAATCGTGCGAATGAAATAGAAAGTAACACAAAAAGAGAGAGAGAGCGAGAGAACGAGAACTAGGCGTAGCTAAGTTAAAATCATAAAACAAACGTAACACAAAGGAAAAAACTTAACAACAAGAAGTAACCACTCTGTGTGTCAGCAGACTAGGGCAAATGTCTTTATTTTTATTAATTCTTTGTCTCCCCTTTTATTATCCGTGTAGTAACACCTCCTAAAGCATGCGCTCATTCTGGTGTATGTACATCCGTCACGCTGCCACGACGCATTTTTTCGTTGTGGCTAAAGGCTTGCTAGAGGAACAAACACAAATTTTTGAGTGAAGAAACCTATTTTTTGTTTCTAGTTGTATAATCTAAGGTAAAATTTCAGGGATGATTAGCAATTCGGCTAGACAAATGAGTGCACTAAGGTGCACTAAACTACAGAATGGATGGGCGATCCTTTACTAGTGACGCTAAAGAATACCTGTTCTCATCGAAGTGGTTAAAAAGTAGGTATATGTTAGTTTACGTGTGTAACTAACGATGGCCAACTAAAAATGATAGTGTCGGTCACTTCGCGTGAGTCGAGCTGCTTGCATGCAACATTTGATCGATCAACAATCATTTCAATCAACTCGCATATGATCAATGCTCAATTCCGACCAGAGTATAAGCAAATCTTGGTTACTTGGCAGCTTCGAATGTTGTTCCGTTTCTGTATTTGCAGTCTGTACAAATTTGCGTCGTCGATGATGCCTAGTCCCGCGTGCTCCAAATCAGATCTAAACCGAGTTCGCCTTTATTCGCTTCTTTCCAGACTTTCTAGATAAGCAAAGGGCCGAACAGGATAAGAAGAATGCTAACAAAAAACCTCCCGGAAAACTGACACGTTCGCAATTACTGGCAGTCAGCTTTCCTTCGCTGATGATCCGCTAATACACACGGTAGACTCATGCCACACCACAATCAACCACTGAGTAATCTCAATTCGCGGGCGTCTTTTGTGAAGCCAACGTATTCTGTTTAACCGAATGGAATATCTCTGAAGGGGAAAACGTTTTGCAACAGTTCCCATTTTCCTCTCTGTTATTTTATTTTTTGTTTGTAAAAATAGATCCTTCATCCTTGTATTTAGAATATCTTCTTAATTTGGTTTTCCTTCTATTGCCCAAACAAGTTTTCGTCGAGATTATGGGTGATTTTAGAGTTAGAAGAAATTTTTTTCCGTTTCTTTCCTATTGATTAGCTGCAACCTAGGGTCTGTTTGCGTATTACTAAGCAGCTTGCATATCCGTTTGTGACATCGACAAAAGAATACAAGATGTAAGAGTTGAAAGTTTAGGTTTCAAGAAATCATGGTAGCACAACAATTAGTTAGTTAAACTAACAATGGATGTGTTCGAGCTTGTTTCGGTACCGCGTAAACAGAGTGCAGCTTCTGATGTAATTAGTTCATCTAGAATTCTAATACGATAAACACATAAAGAACACACAATTGAAATGATTTACTTTCCCCGCTAGTTTTATTTTTACTCAAACAAAACACAACAAAATGCAATGATGATCTTTTCAAAATTTAAAATTCTTCAGATAAAAAACAAACCCAACACACACACACACGAACACGCATGCTCACAGACAAAGAATGCATGCATGCAACAAGATGTAAATTAGTAAAGAGTGTAGTCAAGTAAGAAAACAAATGAGAAAGACGGAAGTGAAGAAGTGAAGTGCAAACGAAAACCGGACAACCTCAGGTCTGGATATAGGTATTCAGGCTGGTCGCGCGTGTGTAGTTTATTCTCTCGCCAGACGAGACGGAAAATTGTCGGAAAATAAATGAAATGCTGTAAAATTTGAGAATTATGAAAGTTTTCAGACGAATTTTTTGTTGCGTAAGTGATGTATTACCGTATTGTTCCATGAAAATGCTCCCACTCTGAATATAATTCAGAATAATGATTGCGATTTTTGAATCAACCTCATGTTAGCCTTTTCTTCAGACTCGATGAAGGCGCCTTGTCTATTACTGTCGGTAAGGGCCGACTATCGGCGGCTCTAGTAGCACGACAGAGAACTGCTACCGATAAACCACTGACTCTTCAATTGATTATTTCTTGGATCTGGAAGAAGAAAAAAAAGGAGTGAAACCCACTATTGCCACTATCGCGGCATTACGCTAATTAACGCCGTCTACAAAATACATACAGCAGTCCCCCGGATAACGCGGTGGGTGGTGGTGTTCGTCCATTGCGATTTCTTTGTTGTGTAACCAATAAAGTTGATTTTTGGTTCATTGTTAGTATGTAATACAACCTAGTCAACTACCAAAAATCAACGGGAAAATCTTCAAAATTATCAAGCAGTTGTCATGAAAACAGTCTTCATTTGATAGATTTTGTTGAAGTGCGAAAACCACGTGTCCTCGCATCATCTTTTTATCGAATTTAAGGTAGCATTTGCCTCCTTATGCTCCTTATAGTCCCAGTTGGCCTCGAGGTAGGACAGCGGTTTAACAAACCAGTCCAGTTCAGACAAAATTTTATTTTTTCAACCATCTCTTTTCTTTCTTTTTTTTCTCAAGATGTGCTTCTTTTATAAAGCTTAAAAGTTATAAAAGTCTTTTCCAAACTTTTACCAACAGAACAAAACAAAGTTTGTTTCAATATGTTGATTAGTTTTTCAGAAAAAAATTTGAAATTAAGTTGAAATGTTGTTCTACAGGAGCGACGTTTTATGTGTATGATCGTTTTTCATTTATTTTCGGTAGTCGAACTTTGTAATGAGAGCTAGTATTAAAATAAACAAAATCTGAATTCTGAATATTAAATAACGATTTTTATTTATTCTGTGCACACATACGCCGCGTCAGATGCACAACGAGCAAGATGGTTAGACCAGGTGGTGCGAAGTCTGGTGGAGAGTACACGGCGTCCAAGGATTTGAAGACCGGTAGCCCACAACCTATTATTTAGTTATTTAATAACTAGCTGATTGCCCGATTTTACTTTGAGCCCTTTTGTTTTATTATTAGATTATAGTCGCTGTTAAAGTGACTATAATCTAATTAAAAAAAAATTACAAGTGACTAAGGGACAACAGGAGGGGAACCGACAAAGTGAGTAGGCACATTTAAATGAAGAAAAAGGATTTCTTGCATTATGAGAATTTTCGTGACTTGCAAATTTGTCTTCTCGGTAATCCCTATAAATCGACACAAAACCTTTTTTACGTTTTTGAACCTCCCCTTTGTAAGGGCCACCCTATTCCCCCTTTCAGAAATTTAGCTACTTGTGCAACTGCTATCATTCCTTCCCAATCAGCTCCCCCTTCTGTCTCGCTGCTAATAATGCATCTGTTTACTCTCTGAAAATCCCTCTTACGAAAGAGAAATAGCCTTTTTCATATATCCCTCGGTGGAGGCCCCCCTTCCCACCATCTTGTCTCTCGGCCATTTTTGCAACTGCAATCGGTCTAAATGCAAGAGAAACGCAACCCCTTTGACTTATTTGGACCTCCTCCCTTGTTAGGGATACCCCCTTGTGTCAACCCTCCAGTGCTGATTCCCTTTTGTCATGGAAGATGTGTGCCAACTGCTACGTTTGATAAAGAATCATCCAGGCGGTTCGGAGTTATTGTCTTAACCCCGCTACCCCTCCTGTTAGGGACCAACCCCTTCGTCAACCTCCCATGGCAGATGTCAAGGAAGATGTATGCCAATGAAGAACCGTCCAGGCGTTTCTAGGTTATAGTCTCCCCCTATGAGGGACCCCCTCCTTTTGATATCCCCCCTAATGCTTTCTATAGAGCTTGTTAATTTGCGGTTGTGTTAGTGGTTTGTTTTCCCCCAGTTAGAAAAACTCTACAACAGCGTCATGGAAAAACCAACAGCAGCATCAACAAATTGTATACGTATACTGTACACTTATGAGTTCCACCAGAACTTGCTGATGACCGCTATAAAACTGCCTTCTGACCAACTGGCTCACTCTTCAGCAGGTTTTCACTACCTCTATAAGAATCAGATCATAAGCTGAAGTAGTCTTATCAAGCTCTGCTGAAAGCAGCAATAAAACCGATTGTGCTTTTCGCTGTTTGACAGCTACCGCCATGATTAAATAAAGCTTTTCGCTATCTATAAAGCATGCAGCTTGCTCTGGTGAAAGGCTAAATCCGTCCGCCAACTTTGATAACATGAAAATACATCCGTGAGTAGAAAAGTTAACTTTTACTGGCAGATCATCCTGATCGATTTGGTTTGCAGCGACCATAATAATCAATTCCACCAATTCTATGGGATATTTCCCATAGAATAATTAATAAATGTTAGCAGTTTACATTGGTTTGTAGCACGTGCGCATTTAATTTCATCGTGTATATTGATAATTGATAGGTGGATAAAATCAACACGCCTTCAAAATTATGCAATTTTTGAAAACTGGTCATTTTAATAAAATAAATATATTAAGTTAGTCAATCTCAACTTCAAGCAAAATCAATTTATTTGCTTCCTGTGACAGGAAAACCGATTGATGATAATTTCTTTCTGCAAAACACTTTGCTTTTATTATTTTGTGAGCTAAAATAGAATACTTGAGTATGGCAATATGGCCTCGCATAAAAAAATTATTTTAGTGCTGAACTCTAATATTCTTCATTATGTTCTTTTATTATGGTTTTACAGCTAGCTACAAGTGTATTTTGACTTGTAGCCTCTTGGTATTGCGTAATTCCATAATAAAACCAGAGGTAATGATGAATACCGCAATAAAACCCAAATAAAATTCGAATAAGACCAAGTGGCTTTAGAATTGTTTGAGTTTGATCAACTTTCCATGGAAGGTAATTATATTAACTTACCTGCAAAAAAATACGCCCTTGCGAGCGGCCTACCGGCAGTTAACCGGAATGTAGGCATGCTTTTGAGTTCTTTCTTCGTTTTATCTATCGATTCTTTCTCAATTTTCGCTACCAAATTATTTTACGCTTCAGCTGACGCAGCTGGGGGACATTGGGCGGGTTCACCGACTTCGATATTCAGCCGCTCCATCTCCTCCAACGATCGCTTCGAGTAGTGAGCCGACGCCAGATCCGGCCAATACACCGCGTCTTCGCCCTTATAGTATTTCTTGATCAACGACGCAACTTCCGGCTGGCACTTCGTACCATAAATTCTCCCGTTCACGGCCAGTCCGGAGCGAATGAAAAGCGACTTTGACATCCCCTTCTTGCTGATGGTCAGCCACAGCAGCACCTTCTTGGGGAATTTGGTGTGTGAAATAACCTTCGTTTCGGAGCTCATTTCATGGGGGAAGTAAAATACTCTGCCAGTCGTTGTCATCGATAATGAGATAGGTCTGGCCGTTCATCACCATCACCGCGTCGCGATTCGTCGGGCAAATCGTCTTGACCATCTTATTCACCCCCTGCCGCTGCGTCATTGTGTGCAGCTCCGAGACCAGTGGACGGAACTGCCTCTTCCTGACATGTATGTCCATCTTCAACAGGTACTTTTTCACTGTTTGGCCGGCTGCACCGACCGCCCCTTTTCCCTCGGTGTTCGTCTTCAGCATCCTTTGGAGCTTCTTGTCGCTCAGGGTTAGAGTCTCGAGAACTAATCAAGCAAATGGAACCAAATTTGGCATGTGGGTGTTTTTGGAGACAAGGATTTTTTCTATGGTGAATTGAGACCCCTCCCCTCTTTAGGAGAGGAATTATGACCCCTCCCACCTTAAAGAAAAGGGGCTCCGGTACAAATGAAATACAAATTTCTTCATAACTCGAGAACTAATCAAGCAAATGGAACGAAATTTGGCGTGTGAAGGTTTTTGGAGGCAAGATTTTTTTCTATGGTAAATTAAGACCCCTCCGCATTTTAGGAGGGAGGGGGGCTCCTATACAAATGAAATTCATATTTCCTGATAACTATAGTTCTCCAGTTATCAATCAAATGGAACCAAATATGGCATGTGGGGAATTTTGGAGGCAGGAATTTTTTTATGATGGTTTGAGACCCCTCTCCCCTGTGGTAAGGGGGATAGGGACTCTCATACAAATAAAACCGTTCCGTTGAACCTGCCGTCGTATGAAGATCGCTGCCGACTTCTTGGTATCCTGCCTCTGGAATCCAGACGACTCATTGCCCAAATGATTTTTGCCGCGAAGTTATTATACAACCACGTCAATTGTCCGTCGCTATTACAACAGCTGCACATATATGCTCCAATCAGACCGTTACGTCAACGAAATTTCTTGCTCTTGAAACTGCGGAACCGTTTATTTGATGCTCATGAGCCATTTGGATTTATGTGCTATCGGTTCAATGACATGTTTTATATGTTTAACTTCAATCCCAAGAATTAGAAGCCGCTGGGTTGGAATCTTACAAGATACCTATTCCTATGTAAAAAATGCAGGAAATCGATTGGTGATGGTTTCGTCCTGCGCAGATTAGGGGGAAGTGGTCGATTTTGCCCTATTATTCCCATAAATCATGATAAAGGCTTATCAAACAGTATAAAAACTTATTTGACGCCAGTGAAATGAGCTCAAATAGCTTTCAAACGTTGTCAAAACATCAGAAGAAACAAATCCCATCCATTCCATACTGTGCGAATTGCAAGAATAGTCCATTTTGCCCAATTCACCCCCATATACATAGATAAACTAATTAAAGCGATTAAAACTAACTCAAAGGCAAAACAGTCTTCAGAAAAAATGTGTATTTTATCATACTGAATAATTTTGGAGAACAGTTGAAAGCAATAATTAAATTGGATGCAAAGTTATTGTGCAGAATTGATTTTTAAGTGTACTTTTTAAGTGAATTTTTATATCTGGCAACTAGTAAAAGATATATAGTTACTATATTCCAAGCCCCTGGCAGACAACCATGTTCTCGCCGCCAACATCTCGTGTGTGCGAAAATGAGATAGCAATTCAGCACTGCGTTTCACTCAACTGCCAGCAGTCTGATTTGGGCCCGCTGTCAAATTTTGAGCCCCGGACATGCTGTCGCTGACGTTTACTGCAGCTCGATATAGAGATGTCGATGGGGTGCTATATTCAGCAAAGTTGCTCATTTTAGTGTGTTCTAGAATTGTTATGAAGAAAAAAGTTTTTTGGACGTATCCAAAAAAAAAACAAAAGTTTGTTTCACCCTGATAGATGAATATAAGATCACACTAATAGTTTGAAAAGATGCGCTCTATTTTATTGATAAACTTCTCTTAAGACACCATCGTCGAAAAATTACGAATTTTTTACGCAATAGCAAATGAATGTGTTTTTGTAGATCTAGGAGATCCTCCTGAAGGCTTTCGAATTAACCTGTTATTCCCCTGTGTTTGAATTAGTTTTAATCGCTTTAATTGGGTTTTACTATTTATTTAGGGGTGAATTGGGCACAATGGACTATTCTTGCATTTTACACAGTGTGGAAGGGATGAGATTTGTTTCTTCTGATGTTTTGACAACGTTTGGAAGCTATTTGAGCTCATTTCACAAGCGGCTAATAAATTTTTATATACTGTTTAATTAGCTTTTATCATGATTTTTGGGGATAATAGGGCAAAATGGTCCACTTCCTGAAGCCTGCGCAGAATGAAACAATCACCAATAGACTTCTTGCATTTTTTACATAGGAATAGGTAGGGCAGAGAGACGTCGACAGTGAGACACTTTTTCCAAAAATTCTGAAACAATTTTGGTGATAGCTATCAACGAGCGCTTTAATTCATTTGAATTCAGTTCAAACAATATTTTTTGGATAATAAGAGTAGTCCAGAGGCCGCGCTGTTTTTTGTGTGTATAAAGGATACATTATTGTTGGGTATGATTGAAAATTCCGACTATTTTCAGATCTACATATATATTCATACTATCTGACCCGACAAACTTCGTATTGCCACAAATTAAACTGTGTTGTACATAAATCCTGAATCTCGGATGACCTTTATCACAATCTCGTGTTTTGCAAGTTTCTGGGGAGTTCATGGGTTTTTTAATATACAAATGTTCCTCACAGTAAAGTAGAAAACAACTCCCCCCATTGCTTAGCCTAATAAAATATGGCGGATAGCATTTAAATATTCGTCATCATTACAAACCATTCCGCCGAATACCATTTTGCGGAACACCAATTCTCGGTTGACCATAACGCGGAATATAGTGTTTCGCAGAATACCATTTCGCGAAAAACCTTACGCGGGATGTACCATTTCACGGAAAATCTTTTCGTAGAAAGTACCATTTCGCAGGGGTGACTCAACTGAAGGAAAGTAATAGAGGTCTATTTGGTTATTTGTTTATTTGTACATCAACAGGCCTTGTGGCCCAAATGATAATTTAACCTAAAATCTACGCACTATTGATAAAAAACGATTTTTAGCACGTTACGATTGACGTCAAATTTGAAGCTGGAGTACGGTCAAAGTGGCGTTGGAGACCGGTAATCGTGCTAAAGCTGCTACAGTTAGTTCGTCGATTCAGCACGTGTAGAAAGTGGCTATTGCGCAATGTACAACTCCGAACGTCAAGGTTTTGCAATATATACGGGCAATCCACCCGTGAGGTCAATAAATCGGAGACAATTGTTGCTCTATTTACATCACGACGAACATGAAGGGGGTCTAGGTCGATGAGCCTACAGCCTTGTTCGTAGCTTGGCAGCTGGAAAGGGTTATTCCACGGAAGTCTCCGAAGAGCAAAACGAATGAATCTCCGCTGCACTGACTCGATTCGGCTAACTCCATTTTGATAATATGGACTCCAAACTGGAGCACAGTATTCAAGATTGGACCGGACTAATTAAGAGCTTTCAAGCAGTAAACATCGTTGAGGTGCTTGCCGATGCGCATAATGAAGCCAAGGTTTCTGCAGGCTTTGTCCACGATGAACGCGATGTGCTGTTTGAATGTAAGTTTAGAGTCGAGCAGTATCCCCAGATCCTTGACGCAGTTTTCACGACGTAATGGCGTATTTGACAGCTTGTAGTCAAAAGCGAACGAGCTCAGCTTTCTGGAAAATGTAATGACTTCACACTTGTTGGGGTTAAGCAGCATGCGGTTGTCGACACACCATTTGGCAAAGGTCGATAGTTCCTCCTGAAGGATAGCGGCGTCGGATAGATGTTCGACTTTTGAGTATAACTTGAGATCGTCAGCAAACAAGAGTCGCGGACCTTTAAGCAGGTAGTTGACGTCATTGAAGTAGATAAGGAATATTCAAGGACCAAGATGGCTGCCTTGTGGTATTCCAGAATGAGCAGTGAACGATCCAGAGAGACTGCCCTCAATGTTCAGCTTTAAGTGGCGATCGGATTAGCATATGAACGGAACCAACGCAGCAACGGACCACCTATGCCAAGCTTATCCAGTATAGCAATAGCGATTTGGTGATTCAATTTGTCGAAAGCTGCGGAAAGATCAGTGTAAATGACATCTGTTTGCGACCGAGCATCGAAACTATTTATCACGTAGGATGTAAGAATCAAGAGATTGGTAGTCGTGTAGCGCTTGGGATGTACTGATTGAAAAATGCAAATACTGGTTCTAACAGGGCGAGCTGAAACAGTTTCGAAATTGAGTTTAGAGCAGAGATTTCTCGATAGTTATCTACGTTTTTCCTATTTCCCTTTTTATGCATGGGGAACATGTAAGCCGATTTCCATGCTGAGGGAAAGACACCTGAGTTAACGGATAAGCTGAAAAGATGGCTCACTGGAGCAGCGATAGCGTGGATGCATTTTTTCAGGAATACAGGTGGTATACCGTCCGGTCCAACGGGGCGAGAAAGTTTCAACTTCGCGACGGCCGATGTAACCATCACTTCATGGATGGTGAGGTTGTTCAATGAATGACCCAGGAAAGGAACACACTCAGTCGCTGTGGATATCTCTGCAATCGCCAAACTTTCATCAGTAAATACACTAAAGGATTTCATCGAGAACAGTTCAGAAATTTACTCAGTGTTGCTCGCCGTTTTATCACCCAGGAACATAACCGAGGGTAGACCGTCATCTTTCCGTTGCTCAGTAGATCTAGGAAAATAAATAAACCTAGACAGAGGTAATCTCTACGGGGGGCTGCCCCCGCAGTGGCCGGCGCTTCCGACGGCAGGTCGCCGGCAACACTCGCGGCCTGTGGCCGTCTCGCGCTGAATTATCTAATGTTACTATTGCTAGTTTTTGGTGATCTTGTTATTGATTAATGTTTTATGAAATAGTCTATAATTTCTCGAGTTCGATTAGTTTTTGAGTTACGCAAAAATTTGTGTTTTATTTGTATGAGAGTCCTTATTCTCCTACCACAGAGGTGAGGGGTCTCAAATCATCTCTAAAAAACTTCCTGCCTCCAAAACCCCCCACATGCCAAATATGGCTCCATACGCTTGATTACTTCTCGAGTTATGAGAAAACTTGTATTTCATTTGTATGGGAGCCCCCCCCCTCCTAAAAAGAGAGAAGGGTCCTAATTCATCATAGGAAAAAATCATGCCTCCAAAAACACCCACATACCAAATATGGTTCCATTTGATTAGTTAGTTTTCGAGTTATGAGGAAATTTGTATTTCATTTGTATAGGTGCCCCCCACTCCTAAAGTGTGGAGGGGTCTCAATTCACCATAGAGAAAATTCTTGTCTCCAAAAATACCCACATGTAAAATTTTGTTCCATTTGCTTGATTAGTTCACAAGTTATGCATAAATTTGTGTTTCATTTGTATGGGAGCCCCCCTCCTAATGGGGGGAGGGGTCTCTAACCATAATAAGAACCTTCCCTTTCCCTTCCAAAAACTCCTATATGCAAATTTTTACGCCGATCGGTTCAGTAGTTTTCGATTCTATAAGGAACATGCGGGCAGACAGACAGAAATCCATTTTTATAGGTATAGATTTGTTTAGGAGCTCCCTCTCTTAGTAGGGGGAGGGATCTCTAAGAACCTTCGCTGGCACCAAAAACCCCTACATGCAAATTTTCACTCCGATCGTTTCAGTAGTTTTCTATTCTATAAGGAACATGGAGCAGACATAAATCCATTTTTATAGGCATAGATTTGTATGGGAGCCCCCCTCTTAGTGGGGGGAGGGATCTTTTGCCATCGGGAGAACCTTCCTTAGCCCCAAAAACCCCTACATGCAAATTTTCACGCCGATCGGTTCAGTAGTTTTCGATTCTATTATAAGGAACATACGGACAGACAGAAATCCATTTTTATAGGTATAGATTAGGGGATGAGCAATCAATCGACCTTTTCGCGTGCGTAATGGCGGCTAGTGGGTACAACTTTCGGAAAACGTTAGCATGCCTTTGGCAACTTTATTCACGTCAAGTTGATATTTCCAGCCTTAATTGTTGTTGTAGAACTTTCAAGCAAAGCGAGTGAGCGAAGTTCCCAAAAGCAAATAAACATTGTCGAAAACTGAACCCACTAGCCGCTGTAGTAGATATGGTATGGCATGAATTGGTAACACACTCGGCTTCAGTAGAAGACACTGCCACTGTAGCCCGTTTCCCGGACGGCCAAGCAATCGTGCTTACGTAAACCAAAGTCACGACCGCCGCCATTAGGCGCACGAAAAGGTCGATATAACCGCCAGAAGCAAGGTATTGTCAGTGCAAAACTAGCTATCTTCAATGATAATAAATAAACCCTCCCTCGATTTGATTGAATTTTGCGGTTAGGACAAGCAGTTGGTACCGATTTGTCCCAATTTGGCAAATTAAGAAATGGCACAACGCACAAAACTGAGTAAAAAACAATTTCGAAATAAGATCTCGGTTTTCGAATAGTTTACGTTTTCGGTAAAACATCTGGCATCTCTGCGAAACAACCATATTTTAGCAATATCGACGAACCGCTCCTCTTTTTATCGATATGCGTGCGCCTATGATTTCCCATCGAGTCATATGACACTTCTTTTTTCATCAATCGTCGTCACTCGTCAGAGAAGAAAATCTCTCAGCACAGTCAGCGGTGGTGATCGTTTTCGGAAAAGTCTTTGATTATCGGGAATAATCTTACTGCTTTCGTTGAAAATAAGTGCAAAGTGTGAAAAATCAATCGTCAATATGCCGGGTTACATGTTTAATATCGATGGTGGCTATCTGGAGGGCTTGTGCCGTGGTTTCAAATGCGGAATTCTGAAGCAGTCGGATTATCTGAATTTGGTTCAGTGTGAGACTCTAGAAGGTAAACAGACTTAATATATCCAAAGCTATAGATATTTTAAAGTTAAATGTGTGAATAAATGATTTTTCGCTTTAAAAATAAGTCAGGTGCAAATTGCGAAAAATCAATGAGTGAATTTTATCAAAAAGTTGATCATATGACCCTCCTTCTTCGCAAGCAACATCAACAGAAGTAGAGGGGTCGTCAAATGCAAAAATATTTGGTCAAATTTTAATTATATTGAACAACTTTCAGAAAAACCTGAGTTTGCCTTAAAACAACATTAAATTTTCTTCTTCAGCTGCACAACGTTTTTCAAAGCAACATGTTTTGCTTAAAAAATATTTTATCTTCATCAGTGGCGACTCGTGGTGGTTTAGCTTACCTGTTCAACCAGCGAAAAATACAAATTAATAAGCAGCTTTTTTATTATCGAAATTCTATATTTTATTCATAAAACAAACATTAGGGGTATTCACGTAGCGCTTGCTATGTTGCGTAAACGGTGTATTTCGTGTATATGCTGCCGCAATTCGTATAGCAGTTCCGGTTTCTATGGAAGCGGCAGAGTAGCGGCAGTATAAATACGCAATACTCCGTATACGCAACATAACAAGCGCTACGTGAATACCCCTATTATTTAAATAACAACGGAATACGGCGGTTTACTTTACCAGCAAACTCGTCTCTGAATTTTAACTACGAACCTAAGACTTTCCGTTCAATTTACCTATTGAACCAAATTCAAGAACAACCACCACACGCACCACAAGCAATATGCGTAAGTTGTTCAATGCTAAAGATGAACGAGTTAATGAGAAAATTTGGCGAATAATGCATGCCATCCCCTTCGTACCAATACATTGTCCTGGTGCTAATCTCTAAAGCAACGTTCAAGCGTCGATTGAACGTTTTGCTCATTAGCTGCGTGACTAGATAAAATGGAATCAAAGCGCAGGCCATAGGGATATGTGGTAGTAAGTTGTTCAATGCTGAGGATGAACGAGTAATGAGACAATAATGCGCCCGCGCTTTCGAGTAAAAGCTGTTTCACATTCTCTTTTTATCTCCTTCGTACCCAGAATCAACACCAGGAATAATGTGTTGGTATATGCTTGTGCATTGAGATCAAAGCAACGTTCAAACGTCGTGTTGAGCGGTTTGCTCAGCAGCTTCGTAAACTAAACTAATAATTTACCGAATTATTCGTATTGCATATGTGTCGGTTCAAACGAAATCATGAACTAGTGATGAAAAAAAATTTGTCGGGTTGAATTTTGTTGCCTGTCCTATGAACAGGTTGAACATGCGGACGAGTCGCCACTGATCTTCATAATATGCTTATTTTCAGATTTGAAATTGCACCTACAGGGCACAGATTACGGCCAATTTCTTGCCAACGAGCCATCTCCGCTGGCAGTTTCCGTTATCGACGACAAGCTGCGTGAAAAACTGGTTATCGAGTTCCAGCATATGCGTAATCACGCCGTTGAACCACTGTCAACGTTTCTGGACTTCATTACTTACAGCTATATGATTGATAACATCATCCTGCTGATTACTGGTACTTTGCACCAGCGACCTATTTCGGAGTTAATTCCGAAATGTCATCCGCTTGGAAGCTTCGAGCAGATGGAAGCGATTCATGTGGCTGCCACGCCGGCTGAACTCTACAATGCCGTGCTGGTAGATACACCATTGGCTCCATTCTTTGTTGATTGCATCTCGGAGCAGGATTTGGATGAAATGAATATTGAAATTATTCGTAACACGCTCTACAAGGCGTACCTAGAAGCATTTTATGATTTCTGCAAGAAAATCGGAGGTACTACGGCTGATGTCATGTGTGAGATTTTGGCGGTGAGTCTCATAAGCATCCTTGAACTATTAATATTTCTATCAATGCTTTCTTCTTGTGTTTAATCTGAACAGTTCGAAGCGGACCGTCGCGCCATTATAATTACAATTAATTCGTTCGGAACCGAACTATCCAAGGACGATCGAGCAAAGCTGTATCCTCGTTGTGGTCGCATGAATCCAGATGGTTTAGCTGCCCTTGCTCGTGCCGATGATTACGAACAAGTTAAGGCTGTTGCGGAGTATTATGCGGAATATGCAGCATTGTTCGACGGTTCCGGTAACAATCCAGGCGACAAAACGTTGGAAGATAAGTTCTACGAGCATGAAGTGAAATTGAACGTTTATGCTTTTATGCAGCAGTTCCACTTTGGCGTTTTCTACTCCTATCTGAAGTTAAAGGAGCAGGAGTGCCGTAACATTGTCTGGATCGCCGAATGTGTAGCCCAGAAGCATCGGGCCAAGATCGATAACTATATTCCCATCTTCTAGAGTGTTCCCTAAGGTTTGCTAATGCATGAGAACAATTTGAAGACATTCCTTTTCATCTAATCGTGGATATGCTGCAGAACAATGATGACGAGAGTATTATGAGTGTCTTGTCTTAATGAAACATTTTAAATTGCTATTTCAAGTGCAATCGGTGAATAAAATACAGTTATCCACACATATGTCATAACAAGCTGCTACATTGTTTATTACGCCATACGCAATTGTATGTAAATGCCGTTTCTGTTATTTGTTCAAATTATTTTATTCTTATTATAGATAGCACGATTCCTGCCTGCAAAGGTAGAAATTTTCTGTACATTTGTTTGTGAACAATAGAATTTATTGGATGCTGCACTTATCGTAATTAAACTTCAACTACTAAATGTACGATGGTGAATAAAATAAAATGTAGATACCCTATATTTTTTGATAGTTTCTTTTATATTTCGTCAAATTTAAAGGTGAACATCAACGACGGTCCTTGCGAATCCGCAGTTAGCGCTATTTTCTGAATTATAGATTTATGCGGAATGTTGTTCCAAGGGCAATAGTACCACTCAGAATCAGTGGTGAGAGATATAGTAGGAGCTCTAGAGTAGAACTAACGAATAATGGAGCACATGCGAAATAATGGCGGCATTGCCCTCGTTCGAATTATTCCCGATGACGGTAATAGCCTGTTTGTAGCAATCGTCAACCAGTTTTACCGGTACGCTGAAACAGTCCTGCAACTGAGGAAGGATGTGGTTAACAGGGATGGTTCGATCACTTTGACTCAATTCATTTGACAGTACCGTCTCAGCCGAACCAAATATGACAATGTTCTATACGGGACATTTGTAGAACTAGTTTTAATCTACAATTTTCCTGAACATAGTTTTGCTATATCATTTGTTGCTACAACGCTAGTAACTCATCAGTGACTAAATGAACGTCCATTCAGTCACTAATAAGATACTAGCATAGTAGCGCCTTAACTACAAAAGTTACAGCAAAACTTTATTCAGCAAAATCATAGATAATAACCTGTTCTACAAATGTTCCATACATAACTTTGTCATATTTGGCCCCGTTAAGACGGTACTGTCAAATGAATCAGAATTGAGTTAAAGTAATCAAACGATCCCTGGCGGTGAACTTCACAACAGTGCAACCTGATCACTTCAGTTATAGCAACTCTTATCCCTACCTCGCTGGCACCAGCTAGTAACACAACCAAGTTTCGGGGCAAACCAGAAACTCCCCTCTAGTTGGACCCGTGGTTGTAAACAGGCAGGGGGAGAGGGACCTAGACCTTAGACTTCTGGTCTACCAGGTGTCTGTGTGGTCCATTGGGTCCCATTTTGGCCGATGCCAGTAAGGTCTCAACTTTGGTAAACTGGCGGCTATGTTATTCGGACATGATTCGGACACGATATACAAAATGACTTAGGGCTGGCCTTTGCGACGAGCGACTTTGCTAGTAAAGTCGCGTGGTAGCGACTTGAAACGGCGAGGTGGCAAACAGTGCATGTGTCTCCGTCCCGTAAAACCTGGCAGGCCTTCAAGTACGTTCCATATACATTGATCGGAGACAACCGGGCGGGAGTAGGTTCAGATACATTTTCCTGATTTACGCCGAGCTGGCTCTGAGGTGCAGTTGCCCATAAAGCGCTGCCCCAATCCTCGCATGGTTCCCCTGTTCCATAGATCGCCATGCGATCATTAAGGCGACTACTTCAAATGGGTTTGGATAGCGGCCTGAAGGGGGTCCCTTTAAAATCAACATAAACATATAAACAAATTTACTGCAAGTGCAGATACGGTGGAAACCCCGTTCGCGGGAGGAGGCAGCCAGCGTTGTCCACCAAGAATGGAGAAAGACGCAACTAGAAGCGCCAGTGTGGGTGGCAGCGGTATGCCTGCCACACCAGACAGCGATGAACGGCCCAGCGTTAATCAGGGCGATAGAAAAGAATAGGGACGCACTACCTAAAGTGGTTGTAGCGTCACAGCAGCTCGATATAATCATCGAGTCCACGTCCAGTTGCGACAATTTCTATAAAAACCTGAAGCAGAGCTTGCTCATGCTTCGGAGAACCTTGTATGTAGCGACCAAAACGCACAACAGCCTCGCGGCGCGTGCAGGAGAAGTGAAGAAGTGAACCATGAAGACGTCGAAGTCAGCACAGACGGATGCCTGCCCGTTGACGGGAGCCCTACCAACAGCAGTAAGACATCTGCCAAGCGTCTGAGACAGTCCCCAGGGGATGACATCCATGGTTTGAGCAAAAAACGCCTGATCGGCAAAAGCCCTTAGGCTAGCGGGTTGACGGAACCAATCGATCAACCAGCGGGAAGCACCAAGACGGGTAACCAAAAAAAAGCTCAACCTAAACCGACAGGGAAGCGAGCGAAGAAGGGTGATGTTCTTATCCTGAAAACGAACGGGTTGAAATACTCGGAGGTTCTGAAGGCCATAAGAGTAGACGCCTTACTCAGGGATCTGGGCGTGGACGTTCGGAGCATCCGTCTCTCACGAACAGGCGATATGATCCTTGAGTTAAAGAAGGATGCCACCATTCGACCCCCGCTGGCGGACGGAAACGAAGCCCGGAAAGCTGCTAGGCTAAAAGTGAGGTGATCGGTATGTCACTGATGATGACAGATCACTAAGCGTGCTCAAGCAGTCGAAGGCTTGCTTCCGGTGCTTCGAGCACGGGCATAAGGCCTGGAACTGCAATGGGGTCAGATAGGAGCCAATTGTGCAGGAGATGTGGCAGTGCTGGCCACAAAGCAAGGGACTGCGCGGAGCCTTATAAGTTCTTGATCTGTACCGATAAACGGGGCGCGAAGCACGTAACGGGAGGTCCAAGGTGCCCTGCCGGCAACCAAGCCAAGTTCATAGTGACACAACTCAACCTGAACCACTGCGGCACGGCTAAGCAGCTGTTACACCAAGCAGTTTCTGAATCAGCAACGGACATAGCCATCATCTCGAACCCATATCGCGTCCCTGCCGGAAACGGCAACTGGGTCTTGGATAGGTCCGGGACGGCGGCTACATTGACGACAAGCAGGTTCCCGGTTCAAGAGGTGTCAACCGCAGACGAGGGATTTGTGGTTGCCAAAGTGGGTGGAGTGTTGCTACTGCAGCTGTTATACTCTGGCGAGTTGGTCTATCGAGCAGTGTTCATCGAAGAACTGTTTCCACCTTTCGACCACCTCTTGCTCGTTTGTGATTAGATTCCCTCCCTCCTCCTTACTCATGTCTGTTCTCGGTGTGGAGCCCTTACTAGTTTGGTTCAACTTCTTGTAAAACTCGCGTGTGTTATTAGTTTGAATCAGATTTTAATTCTTCATGATTTCTGTCCTCCTTTTGGCGCTTTTTTCTCCTCAGGATCGTGGTCAACTGGATCCTAGCTATATAGTATTTGGCCAAGTTCTCCCTGCCACTAGGAACACTTGTTGCTCAGATAATTTTCCTTGGCACTCTACCGCTTGTATGCAGTCTCCATCGAATCAATCATTTTGTATTCTCCGGAGCTTTTCATCTAGTGGCGCGGTAGCGGCCTCTCCGAACGTATATGACTTAGAAATTATATTTATGTGTGAACTGCTTTATAAATTATGTTTCATATCCTATAGTCGTAAATCATGTGCTCTTGTACATACTTTTAATGGGGCCATAAATGTTATTCATGGCGATTGAAATCATATTTATGTGCCTCACACATATATGTTATTTGTCAGATCAAATTGCAAAAAATTATGGAGTTTCACGCATAAAGAGTATACGGAAACTTGCCTCAGTGTGGTAAAACAGAGCCTTTCCGCCGGACATCTTCCAAACCTTCTCTCCTTTGTGACAGATCTCCTGCAGAGCTGCGACCCGACCTTACGGGGTTCAAGTTGTTCGAGCAGCACCCGGTCGCCACCTGCGAAATTAAGCGATCTGCAGTTTCAAGTACCGAGTATCCATTCGCCGTCCTTGTGTTGTCGCCTAGGACGATGCCGAATATTACCATCCGTATTAAGGGGGGACCCTACTCTGAAAGCCCGAAAAATAATAGATTTTCGTAAATTTTTTTCAAATTCTAGAATTATAGTTAAGTGTTGGGGTATTTTGGTTATTGGTTAAGGTATATTTGAAGATATATTTTGTATTTTTTAGATACCAAAATAGTGCTTATTATGCTGGAGGCACGTGGGCGCGTGAATGCCCTCTAGAAAATAGTTTCTTGCTGGCGGTACGTGCCGGGAATCAACGGAGTATCGTAGAACGGATTTGAAGGTTGATTTTGAAGCTTTAGGTCAATACCTAAATTGTTACGTAGCGGTTTTTGAAAATTCGGAAAATTACCAAAATGGCGGCAATTTCTCCAAAAGAAAGGTGTGTTTTGTTTCGTCAAAAATCGTCAATTAACAGCTCATAAAAAATTGAAAAATTGAGATATCAAAAAACGGCTACGTGACAATTTAGATTAATCATTTCTACATGCTGAAAAATTCAGCCAAATCGGTCCACTAGATTCTGAGATACACGTACCGCCAGCTAAAGAAACATGGTTTCGGGGAAAACGCGTTCAAAGTTGCGTACAGCAATGGACCTCCCCTGAGGTGACTCTACAATATTTGCCGTAAGTTTTCAACGAGATCAGATATCAAAAAATCCTTTTCGCATGACATTTCTGAAGGTATAAGCGTCTCAAAAATGCAGAAAAATAAAATTCGATTTTTTCGAAATTCGACTTACCAGAGTAGAGTCCCCCCTTAACTGGAATGTTTGCAGTAACTTCGTTTATTATTATTGTTTATTCGCGGAGTAGGGAAAAGCCCGTGGGAGTTATATTCTATGGTATCATATCTTCTCTCGTGGGTACAAAACCTCTTTTTCAAACCAAACCAATCTTTTAACTTGTAGGGGATTGTCCCCTGTTGTGAAACGGCCCCGGGTGTGAAACACCCGTAATTTTTAACGTTTTTCCCAAGCAACCAAAAGTTCGAATATTACTTGACACGCGAACTCGAAAGTTCATAATTAGTTCAGATTCAGTTCCGTGGAACTTTCTTGCTGATTAGTAGTGTATATCAAGTATACGTGGAACTAAATGCTTTAAGTAGTGCTGCGAGTACTACATAGACACTTCAAAGCTATTAGGATGCTACATGAAGTTCTGAAGTAACTTTAGTTGCTAACAAGTTCTGCGTGCTGCTTTTTTGTTTATATTTCTGGTGGTCAAACCAGCAGAATCTGAAACTATTGGAGATTAATTATTTTTATTTCACTTGAATAAATTTAATCCTCGCACATTTCTAATTACAAATATAAATTAGAATGTAATGCTCTTCATTATTGTGTTGTGTTGTGTAGCATATGCTGTCGGTATCTTACTACTATAGTTAATTGCCTGGTTCCAAACTTTATGTTCTATAATTAACTCGCGCTGCATAAAGCTGCTGCAAGTTCTAAAACGAACTTTTACTTAACAACTGATTGGCAAAATTCACATCGCTTGTATACGGCAAAGGTGACGCAGTGGATCGGTATAGGTTTGCAACGCGGAACACCCGGGTTCAAACCCAACAGCAGACAAATGCAACGAATATAGAAGTTAGGTAGAAATATAAAAATAGAACATAGAAGTGCTGCTAAATTTGTTTTTTCTTAGTTTTTGACAGTTTATTTCGAAGCTGCTTAGAGTTCTATGCAGTGGACCCAAGACAGCTTGAAAGTTCGGTTAATTACTTAAAAGTGACGCTGCTTAGCTAGTTGTAGATTGATATACATAAAGCTGTTTAACCCTTGTTAGACACCATTATTCGAATTTTTGGTTACTTGGGTTATTATTCTAGTGCAGTCAAGTTACTACTAACGTCTAGTCTCATAGTAATATCACAGAGAACAGACATCCATTCAAGAACAAATTTTTCGGGAATTCTTGGATAAAATTTCAAATTAAAATCACCTAATATGCTAGCGTCACCACCACTATAGTTTAGTTGGGAAACTGATTCTTTTGATTTGCACACTGACAACCTTTGACTCTTCTGGCGCTAGTATATATGAATTAAAAGCGTTATGCTAGCGCCAGAAGCTAGCTGTTGTGAGTTTAGTGTAGAATTTTAAGCGCCTTCAGCGACATCATCACTATCCAGCTTTTTACGAGCCATAATGGCGGACGTGTTCGTAATATTTAAACAGCATTTTTGACAGTTCCCTAGTACATCGCACGTTTTCTTTCCGCGCGTTCACGGTAAAACAAAAACAAACAACGGTCAAACTTCAACATTTACAATGCTTTGTAGGAAAAGTGTTTGAAAAAACACCCAAAAATGTTTTTTCGCATGTTTTGCAATTGATTATTTTGTGTACCAAATGGAATGAAAAAGTCCAGGTAAAGGCATATCCAGCTTTTTACGAGCCATAATGGCGGACGTGTTCTTAATATTTGAACGGCATTTTTGACATTTCCCTAATACATCGCACGTTTTCTTTCCGCACATTCCTTTAGTTTTACCGTGAAAGTAAATGTGCGATGTATTAGGGAAGTGTCAAAAATGCTGTTCAAATATTACGAACACGTCCGCCATTATGGTTCGTAAAAAGCTGGATAAGCTAAGTTCTGGACCTCTATTTCACCACACAGACAAATTTTAGGTGAAATAATTGACTCAAAAATTATAATATAATTTTTTTGCAATATGGCCACCGCCCCGGTTATGAAACAGTCGAGTTCCCCGGTTGTGAAACATCTAGAAAATCAATTATTTTATACTTCAATGATCGTACATTACTTCAATTGGGGTATAATGAGTTTTTATGGCACCAGGATTCATTTAGGTTTAGCAAAAACTCAATTCCTTGTAACACATGTAGCAGACCAGTGCATTTGAAATGTGCCAATATGCCGCTTTTTTACATGAATTCAGATTTAGATGAATAAACGAAGAAATTGATTAATGATTTTGTATTTTTAGTATTTTACATGAATAAATGATTTTAATTTTTGATTTTTCTTCGATATTTCTATATTTTCCTTTCTTTTCTAAAGATTTCCCGAGGTGTTTCACAACCGGGGATACTTTTCTTTTAGCCACAAAAAACCATGTTTGGAAATTTGGCTATAACTTTTGTGTTTTAAACAAAACCCATATACTTCCTTTGGCAAAAAGATAGGTATACGTTTAAACTTTCCAGTGCTTCAAAAAGATTTAAAATTGGATGATCCGATCAAAAACTATGGCCAAAAAACAAAACCTGTTTCATAACCGGGGACATTCCCCCACAACAGACAACATAACATCCTACACTCAAAATAATTTTCACGTCGAAATTACGGGAAAAGCTATGTGATTATTTTCCATCCAACTTTCCCGTACTATTTACGTGAATTTCACGTAGTTTGCATTAGTATGTGTGCATTTACGTGGAAATCAGATAAATGTTATTGTATTTTCCAATAATGTTCAACTGAAAGTCACGTAACTCCCTGTAGAGAAATTTACGTGGTTTTTCACATGGAAAGGACGATTATTTTGCATGTGTGCGAACGTAGGATTCGACAGATATAATTTTTTGGATAGACTGCAACCAGAAACTTAGCGTGTTTATTGTCAGAATCGTCTCCACCAAGTCCATGCTAAGTCACGCGTCTTAGTAGAATACCTTGAACATAAGTAAAAAAACATCTTATCCATTACATTATTTTTCAAAAAGATAGATTGTTATGAAATAATAAGCACAGGACAGGAGCCTCTTCCCTGCATTGTACAGTCAGACCACAATTGGGTCACACACAATTGTGGGTCATTTTAACATTAGCTGCTAAGTTCCGTTTAAAAATTACCTAATGAATGATCAAATTATTAGTGCTACTTATGAGTAACAATATTATCATTCAAAGCTAAAACGACCCATAATTGTGTGTGACCCATGATTGTGGACTGACTGTATTTGGAATCGAACAATATGCGCACCGTCAAAGTCCATTAATTGGTACAGGAATTATCGCTTAAACTCCTCCATTTTCCATGATTTCGCCGTTCAGTTGCCTAATCTGTTCTTTCTCTTTGTGCATGCAATCCACTTTGTTTGACTGGTTACGAATGATTCCATCAACAAGGCCGATAACCGTAATACAAGATCAATTGCAATCTTTTTCAGCCATGCAATGATAAGGTGCGCAAGCTGCGACCAGTGGCGTAGGCAAACGTATTCGAACCATGGGAAATTTGCATTAAAAAGGGTCCAAGGTTGGTTTCCTGAGGTGCACGAGCAAATTTTTTCAAGACCCCTCTCCCATTTCCAAACCCATTTTCTTTCCACCTATCCCCCATTTTCATCCCCTTGATGTTTGCATGAACTTATTGGAATTACCAAATCATTATTATATACTGTACCGAACAAGAGTAGATTTTATCTGAATTTATATCTCAAACACAATGAGGCAGGAATATTAAATCAGAATTGCGTGGGCGAATTTATTGCAGTACATTGCTATTGTTTTTATTATTCCATTTCGACTGCTATTTAAGACTCACAATCTTACAATTTTGTCTGAACCCAATATAATTTCTAATCGTCAGTGTGAGTCAATCACACCATTCTAATATTAAATAATAAATTAGCGTAGTTTATCAATGCAAACCTGACTAATTAATCATACCAGACTTATATATTTGCAGCAAATGCTTGGTTGTATTTTTTCACTTAGGTTATCGGCGAGATTTTATTGAACTCGTTAGGAGCAAACTGTTGAATTGTAGATAAAGTCCACCAAAGTAATCATCTACTACGTTGATGGTATTATTATCCCCATATCTCTGTAAGATTAAGTGTAAAAAGCAACATCAAATTCGGTAGGGGGTCGTTAGGATTAGGTGCTAAAATAGTTCAAATTTGACCAGTGCGAAAAGTAGGTGGAAATTTTGCAGCAGTAAAACACCCGAGAAGTAAATTTAGAAAAAATGAGTTGCTGCCGCAACTGCTCAAATCTTGGCAAGAAGATTTGGTTCTTCGTGGCTGTGATCATTATATTTGCCATGGCCGCTTTCTTTGCATTTGGTTTACCAGCAATAGTCAATACGGTTGCACGTAGAGTGAATATCAACTATCCACTTGTTTCCTTGGATATTGCATTCAATTGATTTTTTTAGGAATTCATCATGGAACCAGGCACTCAGGTATACGAGAATTGGCTTGATGGTGAGGTTCCTATGTACTTTGACATTTATTTCTGGGATTGGACAAATTCAGAAGAAGCTACAAACGAAGCTGTTAAACCAAATTTTGTTCAACGCGGACCGTATGTTTTCCTAGAAGTGCATGAAAGGCATTTTATAGAAAGAAACCCAGATCACACTATTACTTTTCAACAAAACCGAACTTGGACATTTATTCCAGAACAATCTAATGGAGATTTTTATACCGATGTAGTAACTACTCCCCACACTATGCTTATGGTGAGTTGAAGTGACCTAGAAACAGTGAGTTAACTAACGGAAAAAGTAACTTTTAGACTGTTGGAGCACTTGTTCAGGATGAACCATTTTTAAGAAGTCTTCTAGATGGTATAATTGAGGCAAATAAACTATTAGATGGATTTACCTATAAGGATGTTAAGGTACAAGATATTTTATTCGACGGCGCTGAGGATCTACTGCTTGGCGCATTGCAAACACTTATTGGTGCGTTTCCTGAGCTAGTAGAAGGCGTAGAAGTGCCACCATGGGATGGGTTCGCATATTTAGCCGAACGAAACAACAGCGTCGATTATGACGGTGTGTTCCGAATGGGTACCGGTACAGATGCGTGGACCAACACTGGGCTAATGAGATCTTGGAATGGAGAAACCAGAGTACCATATTACCGCGGTGAATGCGGCATAGTTCATGGTTCAACTGGACAAGTAAACCCTCCCATGACTAGAGCTCAAATCGATAATCCAGAAGATTTTATTCTGTTCATCACTGATATATGCAGTGCTATGCGGCTGAAGTATGACGGAGAATTTGAACTGGGAGGAGTTGTAGGCGGTCTATGGATAGGCGACAATCGTATCTTTGATAATGGGCACAATTTTCCAGAAACCGAATGCCAATGCACAGCACCGGTGGAAGAATGTCCTGCGCTCAAGCCAGGCTTATTCGATGTATCCGGTTGTAACTTCGGTGCCCCACTGCTAGTTAGTTTTCCACATTTCTATTTGGCAGATCCCAGCTATTTGAACAGTGTCACCGGACTGAGTCCTATTCGTGAACTGCATGAATTCCGCTATGCATTACATCCATTCTCTGGGATCCCTTTGACAGTAAATGGAAGGCTGCAATATAACGTCCATGTAAAGGACTATGGACTACAGTGAGAACTTGAGTATAGCTGTTTCAAAAACCAGGTTTAAATTTGTATTCTTCTTTTTCAGATTGACTAAAGACTTACCTGATATCATTTTGCCTGTATTCTGGGTTGAGCAAAGGGTAGTTCTACCACAAGATAAAATCGACGATTTGAAGGTAAGTAAAATGTGAATATTTATATTAAACTAATAGTCTAAAAAAATACTGTCTTAAGCTTATCTATACGCTACGAGACGTCGGCAAATACATTGGCTGGGCGCTTTTCGGTATTGGTCTGTTGGCGTTAGCAGTGGCTCTTTATTTCTGCATATTTGTATGGAAAGACTGATAAATATACGCAGCGAGTTATGATAAATGAGAATTAATAATTAATTATAAAGAACAACAACAACAACAACAATAAATAATAATTTATTTATTTATTTGACTGATGTTAGGCTCTGCCCATTATCGATATTAAAAAAAAATGTTACATAGTTATTACCTACTAATTACAAATAATTTACATAAAATATTCTCAGATTATCTCTAATTTGCTTCTTGGTCAAGTCAACATTTATAATGTCACGATGATTGTTAAATGTGGTCATCATTCTATACATTGGCTCATTTCTGGCGTAATTTTGAACTCTATTTGTCAAACGAAATGGTCTAACACTTCGTAACGACGAACGTCCATCATTCGCGGTCACTTGGCTTAATAAATATGGCGAATTATACCTGCCGGCGAGTATGTCCTTTAAGAACAGAGCATCTGTCGTACGCCTTCTGCTCTCCAAACTTTCCGTTCCAACCAATAAGCATAACGATTTATAGTTAGGCATCTCTCCGGTCCATCCTAAATTCCGCAGGGCATAGCGAATAAATTTCTTTTGGATTCGCTCAATTCGCTTTTTGTGCACTTCGTAGAATGGTTGCCATATTACACTTGCGTACTCAACACCACTTCGTACCAAGGCATTGTATAATGAGATGATAGTATGCGGATCCTTTAATTCTCCACTGAGTCGTTTGATCATGCCAAATAAAGAATTTGCTTTTGCAACAACCTTTTCAGTATGCCGGATGAAGTTAAGCTCGCTGTCCATTTCTACCCCCAGATCGCATACATGGTCTCTTCTTGGTATTATTTCACCGTCCATGGAATAATCAAATAGCAGTTTATTTGTTTTTCGGGTATAGGACACCAGATTACACTTCTTCGTATTAACTTTTAGGCCGAACGTTTTGCAAAATCCGATGAAATGTTGTACACTATCCTGAAGAATTCGACAGTCCTTAACAGATTTCACCGGGAGAAAAACCTTCACATCGTCAGCATAAATTAAGATGTGAACTCCAGGGAGAAGTTCCGGGAGCTCATTCATGACTGTGACGAAAAGCAATGGCCCAAGATGACTCCCCTGAGGGACACCAGACCAGACCGGGAATGGAGCTGACTTGCTCTTGTCAATCTTGACATATTGCGATCGATTCTTTAAATATTCGCTTATCCACCTCAGATTTATACCGCCTATTCCATATTTTGGCAGCAATGTTGCGATCGCATCAATATTTATTACGTCAAAAGCCTTAGACATATCTGTGTAAATTGTATCTACTTGCCACCCATCTGTAGGTAATATATGTTGATAATTTGAAAAGGCATTATCTCTGCTATATTTTTAGTTTAAAAAGTGCAACAACTTAATCATAAACAAGTTAATAATAATTTAAAAAAAACCAAATTTGGTAATATCGATTTAGCGTACATATGCCTAGTTTCAAGCTCAAGATAGAAAGAGATGCACTATATGTCTATGATATATGACATCGTTTGAGAGTAAAGCGTAAAAAGAGAGAACAGCATCAAAGCTCCCCAGAACACTGAAAAATGAGAGAGAAAGATCTGAAGTGCCTCAACTTTGATCAGTTTTGTGACTGACGAGATAAAGTGCAGTTGAGTTAGTCGTGGTAATAAAAAAATTAAATTGAAGAATCCGACAATGGCCTAGTCGGGGATACCTACACCGCTCCCAACAAAAAGTAAGCATTTTTTTTTCGTTCTTGGTCACGATAGGAAATTACTTACTTGAATGATTTGTAAACAATCATTCTTTCTAAAAAAAAGTATTTTGAAATGGTGATTCAGTTGCGAAGCTTGATTATTTCCGATAGATAACAAAATGGCGCGTAATGATTTGGATAAATTGAAACTTTGCTGAGAGAGAATTCTACAATGTTTTAATGATTTTCAAGATTAGCTTAATTATCAATTAATTTTTATCGATGGTAAAATAAAAATAGCAGCTCTTGACAATGATCAAGATAGAATCAACAAAAAAAAAATCAATGCTATTCCTTCGGAAGCTAATGTGATTAAATATGAAATCGACATGGTTAAGTAGAAAAAAATCCAATTCTAGATCGGAATTGGTGCGTTCCGTAGAGGACGCTCGACTCGGTTGGGTCAAAGCAGAAAATCCAATTCTAGATCAGAATTGGTGCGTTCCGTAAAGGACGCTCGACTCGGGTGGGTCAAAGCAGAAAATCCAATTCTAGATCAGAATTGGTGGTGCGTTGCGTAGAGGACGCTCGACTCGGTTGGGTCAAAGCAGAAAATCCAATTCTAGATCAGAATTGGTGCGTTGCGTAGAGGACGCTCGACTCGGTTGGGTCAAAGCAGAAAATCCAATTCTAGATCAGAATTGGTGCGTTCCGTAAAGGACGCTCGACTCGGGTGGGTCAAAGCAGAAAATCCAATTCTAGATCAGAATTGGTGGTGCGTTGCGTAGAGGACGCTCGACTCGGTTGGGTCAAAGCAGAAAAATCCAATTCTAGATCGGAATTGGTGCGTTCCGTAGAGGACGCTCGACTCGGTTGGGTCAAGGAAAGAAAGTCCAATTCTAGTTCGGAATTGGTGCGTTCTCCGAGCACGCTTGACTCGGTTGAGTCAAACCAGAAAAATCCGGTTCTAGATCGGAATTGGGTTGTACCGTAGAAGGCGTTGGACTCGGTTGAACCAAAGAATAAAAATCCGATTCTATAGATCGGAATTGATGCGTTCTGTACAGGACACTCGGCTCGGTTGGATCGAGGAAAAAAATCCAATACTAGATCGGGGTTGGTATGTTCTGTAATGGAAATAAAGATGTTTATTTTCTTCATTTTTGGTACACAAACTCGAATCAAGTCGAAATAACGAAACTGCAAAAATATATACTGATTGTCAAAGGGCGTAATACTAAATTTATTTTTAGAGGCATTGTGCTGATGGCTTCAAATTCTGAAGTAACGTAGCTAGATATTCTACTGCAATCGAAGAGACGGAGTACGTGAATTAACGTAGCTTAGAATTTGCAGGAAGCATCTGGTTAACTATCATGGCACCGTTAGTCTATGGAAGGAGACCAAGGTCGTTCTTTCTTCAAGCATTTATCTGAAGACCATTGAAGAAGCACACAAGGGGCATATTGGATGTCATGCAATGAAACGGATTTTCATAGAAGTAGCAGACCATAATATACTTCAATGCCATGCTAGATTCAGAATTCCTTTTGAGTTACTAGGGGGAGGAAGTATAAATATTCAATGCCTTCTCTTTGGTACTCGAAAAAACAGATGCAGATTGAGAATACGCGCGTGGCGAATCCGAAGAAAGGAAGAACAGATCCGCAATTCTCCCACGAGTGATTAATTGTTTCACAACTCGATAGAGCTAAAGCGGCGATTAAGTGTCCATTCAAGAAGCGTCAATGATCTTAAGAATCTTGCACTATCTTCGTAACTGTCCTGTACCCTAAGGGTGCACTCTGTACGGGGCCTTACAGCCGGCTATGAATTCTGTTCTGTGGTCAAATCGTAGAAAAGACGTTTAAGCCCAGGGCTTTGTTTTCCTTGAAGTCAGTAAGAAAGGCAAAAGGAAAACACATTGAAAACATATCTAAGGCTATCGGTTACAATGAGGACCTTAGAAAACAAGTAAACAGCTGAAAAAAACAATAAGTCAGCCAGCTTTAAATGTTCGGAAAGATTCTCGAAAGAGTCAGAAACATGTGTTTGTACATTTTCCAGTAAGTACAAAGTGCTTGATAACACTTCCATATAATGTTTCAAAAATTTAAAATAACAATATACAAAGGTATAAAAAAAACATGAATTTGTTTACATGAACAAGAATCGTGTCCAAGTAGGAGGGGCAGTTACATAAGCGGGAATTTCTGCATCCTCCTTCATGGCATTAAGAATGTTGCATCGTGTTTGTCCTTGTTTTTTTCATCAGATAACGGTATCTCAAGAGTCTTCTACAATCGACACTCAAAATATATAAATATTCCCTACTTTTGATCTTGTATTAATCTTACTAGCGGCACAATCTGTGCGGGCCCTGCATCGTATCAGAGACGACATGTAAATCTGACCACCAAATATGTTCCAATAACCTGCATTGCAATTTCGTTAAGGGCTGCACCGCCGACACAAAAGGTTGCTGCATGATCATAGATCGCTGGTCACAATTCAATGGCCTGTGAGAATGACTGGGGAATGCATGGTATCCATGGAGCATCTCCAATATATCTGTATAAAAGAATGGAGAGCATTTATAAAATAATTTGCTTTTTAGCTTGAGAAATTGGCTTACCGGTATCAAGATCGCTGCAGATACAGTTTTTATTTGTGATACAGGTATCATTGTAGTGTGGATGTGGATATGAGATGTGTAACTTCTATACAGATCTAAGATACGAAACTATACTTGGATTGTGAAACTTCTCCATAGCTTTCACTAAGGCCTTTGAAGAAGCTAAAAATCATCGCGAATTGCCGGAATTACCTTACCGAGACCGAGACTACTTCGGATAAATTTGCGAAACCAAAATATACATGATACACGATCTGCGAATGCGAGGAATAAGTAGAAGTAGTGCATATAGTATTGGGCGATACCGTATCGATACCCGCGATATCGATACTCGAAGGCCGATATTTCGATATATTTCATCGATACTTCCGACGTCGATATTATGCTAAATCGATAATTTCATCCTGCTACTGTTTTGATAAAGCGGGATATGCAGCTGAAAAATATAAGCTAAAACTAGAAGTGCATACGTTACGCGAGAATTCAGAACTGACCAGAGAGCACAGAGTAGTATTGGGTGTTGACGGCATTAACAAAGTCTTTTCAGCTTTTTTACGCGCCATAATAGCGGTGAAAGTGGCAGGGGTTAGACAGAGATCGAGAAGAGCTAGAACCGGAAAGGAGCAACTCCAAGGGAATGCTCCATTAACGAGAGCAGCGAGTACAACATCGAACAATGAAACTCGATGTTTTGCTTTTTTCTTTTTTTCCCGCTATGTTACTGCATTGAAATTTGACACTTTTGGAAGCGTCGACAGTTTTGGAAGCGTGATGTTATCCTCTGTCAAATACATAGCAAGGGATAGCACAGCGCATCCCCTCGAGCAACTCCCGGCGAAACTCTGCAGGATGACCAAGAACCGCCAGCATCGAACAATATATCGACAGTATCGATAAAGCGGCGGATTTGATATTGATGTTCAATTATCGATACTTTCGGGAATCTTGCCCAATCCTAAGTGCATATAGTGCATCGCAGACTACACGCACAGTATACGATAACCGAGATACGTTAAACGTTAATGTTCGAATTCGAATTTTTGCGTAACTGCCAGCAAAACTGACAGCGAGAGGGTAAAAAAAGAGTGAGTAACGTGAGTAACATCTAGCTAGCATCCTACACTGAGAAAACTCATATAGCTTTTATGTGACGCATAAATTTTTGCAATGTGCCTTTAATTGTACGCGAAAATATCTTATGTGTGCAAAAAAAAAAACAAACTATTCATATGCATTTAATTTTCATGTGTGCTTCTGGGCGGATTTTATTTATATGTAGTGCATGAAAATCATGTACAATTTCATATGAAAAAGCTGCATTAATACTGTGCAGAATAAGGATTGCTGACGTGCGACTGTAGAGCAAATTAGATAAACCTGGCAATTGGTTCGTTCAGAAGATAAGTAACGAAATTGAGCATATAAAGGAATCTGCATTTCCAAGGCTATAGTTTCAAAATTATATGATGATGAAGCGTAGATTGTCTCTCGTTTTGACAATTTCTAATCGTTTAATATCGTTTATTCGGATTAATACCACAAAGCAATAGCGTTTGCGTTCGTATCTGAAAGCACTTTCGGTAGGGTTCTCAAGCATTTTCCCAAGACTTGCATGAAGTCATGATTAAGATCACGATAGAAAAGCAATGCGTCTGTGTTGCCAGTTATAATGATAAATATATACTGTTAAATCATCAATTTTCCGTTTTTGGATTGTTTGAAACGCTAACTGAAGTTATTTTGGTATCTAGCAATCAAGTAAAAACAATATTTATATTATAAGAATAAAATGGGTCTAAGGAAAAAGAAACCTCAGCATTTTATTTGCCGGTATTAATTTAAATTATAATTTAACAATATATTCCAACGACAAAACGATAATAGATAGAATGTGTTAGGCTAAAATTTAATTATTTTCGGCAGTTTTTTTTTATATTTTTAAAATTTATAATAGCTAAAACAACGGAAAATCGTAAAAAAGGAAATATAATAAGCGAATAAACAAATTTTGCGTTTGTGGATGACGAATTTGCATGCAAGACTTTTGTTTTGTTCATCGAAAGCTCGATACAGAATCAGGTGATATTTTGAGACGCGCATATACATTACAGACTTCGTTTATCGATTTTGTTTTCTTGCATATTTAAAATACAGTACGGTGTTCTGAGAGTAGGAGAGGAGAGGAATGTAGGTAATATATGTTGATAATTTGAAAAGGCATTATCTCTGCTATATTTTTAGTTTAAAAAGTGCAACAACTTAATCATAAACAAGTTAATAATAATTTAAAAAAAACCAAATTTGGTAATATCGATTTAGCGTACATATGCCTAGTTTCAAGCTCAAGATAGAAAGAGATGCACTATATGTCTATGATATATGACATCGTTTGAGAGTAAAGCGTAAAAAGAGAGAACAGCATCAAAGCTCCCCAGAACACTGAAAAATGAGAGAGAAAGATCTGAAGTGCCTCAACTTTGATCAGTTTTGTGACTGACGAGATAAAGTGCAGTTGAGTTAGTCGTGGTAATAAAAAAATTAAATTGAAGAATCCGACACCATCCACCATCCATTGCGCAGTTCTCGAAACAAATTCCGCCAAATTAGTTACTGTTGAGCGTCCTTTAAGGAATCCGTGTTGGAAAATTGATATTTTAGGTTCAATCTTACGATACAAATGCTCATAAACCATGGATTCGAACATTTTCGGTATGGCCGAGAGAATAGCAATTCCTCTGTAATTTTCAACCAGTAATTTGGAACCTTTTTTATGAATTGGTATGATGTTAAATTAAAGGATACCTCATTCTCGGCAAAAGGAAGTAACGCCACCGTCATAAATATCATTCCCATACATTTTTCGCATCTCATCTCGGCCATAACAAACTTCGCCTCGAATAAGAATGTATTTGTGAGTAGCCCACTCTAATTTTAGCCACAGATATTGTTTAAATGTGTATTTATAGACGCTCGAACGGAGTTGGTGTTGTGCTTTATTTCTTTTTTGAGTCGGATGTGTAGCTACTAGCTAAAATGCCAGCAGTTGAAAATCTGCTGTGCGCTTAAATATTGAGCAGGATTAAAAATTTGGTCGAAATTTGAACGGTATCTCTTGCAAACTAACGGAGCTAATTTTTAATTTGAACAACTAGTAACCCTAAATGTGCTGTTGAAACCCCAGCAAACAACTCTAGATAGAATTAACAAAAGGGCGAATGTCGCAAATGTAAACAAAACGGGTGAGAGCTATTTTTTGCTGGACCATCATAGGAAAATCAACCCTCACTCGGTTTGTTTACGCTTGCGACATTCGCCCTTTTGTTAATTCTATCTTCAACTTAGTTTGTATATCTCGGCTGAAACTAAGAAGTACGAAATCGTCACCAACTTTTCAAAAGGACCCATCTGCAAAATGTAAACAAACCGTGTGAGGGTTGTTTTTTTGCTGGACTAGCATAGGGAAAGAAACCCTCACTCGGTTTGTTTACATTTTGCATATTGGCCCTTTTGAAAAGTAGGTGCCGAAATCATATCTACCCAAAAAAGTTGTATTTGATACTACGTAAGTGTAAGAATACCGTCCTACACATCGGAGTTACGCAGCGGAATATATTACCGGCAGACAAGCACCCTTATTCTGTATTTCGAACAGATCCTTATTTCGTTTGATTTGCTTCGACCGAGTTGTTTTGCCTATTTGATTTTGCTGGCGGAATAAAAAATACCATCCACTTTCGTTCGAAAAACCAATTCGCTCGAAATACCTACTGAATAGTAAATACATTAAGGAATGTACATTGTAGAGTAACTATATACAGAGTGGCGACAAGTCATCCCAAATGTATGCAATGCGGGTTTTCCAAGGTTTTTCTTTCTCTTTCCTGCATACGCGTTGGATAGGTCGTCTGCTCGATTGGAATGACACTGACAGATAATTATCATTCCAATTTTGACATTGTCGCCACTCTGTATATAGTCACTCTAGGGACGACTTGTCGCAACTCTGTATATAGTCACTCTATGTGCGTGCGGCAACACTGATAGACGCAGCTGCATTGTTGCTAGATTATTTGTTTCAGATGGCGACTCTCTATATATAAGGCTCTCTACCTTTGAGGTGACCTGACAGATAATTTTGACACTGTCGTAACTCTAATGTGACGGCGCTCTAGGTCGATAAGTTTCGGCTGACAGCGCACAAAAAAAGAAAAGAGTGTAGAAATTTTCGCGATGCCTGGAAATAATCGCAAGTGATATTTAAAATACTTTGATCTCTAAATACAAAATCTCTTGATTATTTATAGTTTGTCATAAAAATGTTTTAGTGATTGTGCAGTGTAAATTATTATATGATTAACATAAGAAATTGTATCCACGATGCAATGACTTCGAATAACAGTAGTAACAACAATCTACCAGTGCAGAGTCCCGTTGTTCGATCCTCCAGTGTCCTTTCAACTTCCGATAGCCCACAGTCTGCAATAACGATTGCAATAGCAAATAATACAACACCATCAATATCGACACCATCAGCAGGGACGGCAGAGTTAAGTAATACATCCACAAACTTATGCGTTCGAAGCATTTCCAATACATCGAATGTAACTGATAAGTCCGACGATAATCTTGACTCATGTAGTAAATCAAGTGATAGTGGCAATTTGGTAGCCGTCGGTGACACTCTATCTTGCACCGGTAGCAGCAGTACTAAGCAAGAAAAAAGTTTAGATAAATCCGGTAAAAGTCAGAAGAATCTAACAGAGCGAGCGAAGAAAACACCTTGGTATAACGCAATTTATCCTTCATATAAATCGCGAACCGAAGACTTCAAAAAATTGTTTAAAGAGGTGCCGACTGATGATGAACGCTTAATTGTGGATTATTCCTGTGCTATACAGAAAGATATTTTAGTGCACGGTCGATTGTATGTTACGCAAAACTTCCTTTGCTTTCACGCCAATATAATAGTGTGGGAAACTCGGTTGTCAATTCGCTGGAAGGACGTTACATCAATTACCAAGGGAAAAACCGCTCGAGTCATTCCAAATGCTATTCTGGTCTGCACCGAGAATGACAAGCACTTTCTTACATCTTTTACGTCACGTGACAAGACGTATTTGATGCTTTTTCGAGTTTGGCAGAATGCATTAATGGACAAACCCATAAACCCGCAAGAATTGTGGCAGTGGGTGCATACATGTTACGGAGATCAACTTGGTCTTACCAGTGACGACGAAGACTACATTGATCCGTACGATCAAAGCTGTGACAGCGTTAACATATCCAAGCAGTCCTCCGAAGAACTTCCTAAAGAAATAAACGACTGTTCGGACGAATCTGAAAGCATCATGGTGGCAAAGGAAACCAAATTGACAAAGAAGTCGTCGCTTCCAAAACCAGCCTTCAATCCGGAGAGCAATATATCAACTCCATCGGAACTGCTCCCTACGGACATGTCTGATTCAACTGAATCCGAAAAGGAGGAGGAATTTTTCGCGGGAGTCGAATGCAACTCACTACATTCCGGACGTCAGCTGGTGCATACAATCCTTCCAATTAATGTGGATATATTGTTCGAATTACTGTTCTCAAAATCAAAATTTCTAACTGAATTTCATAATACACGCAAAACAACAGATATGATACACGGCGAATGGAAGCTCAACAAAGATGGCCTCAAGGAACGGGTCGTTTGTCTGACTATTGCTATTACGCAAACTATTGGACCGCGAAGTGCTCAGGTCACGGAGACCCAGGTTATGCGAGATTGCAGTAAACCTGGTCATTTGTACTCAATTGACGTGAATGCCGTTCAAGGCGGCATTCCCTATGCGGATAGTTTCTATGTAACGCAGCACTATTGCATGTCCCGGACTAAAGACGATCATACCGTCCTGTCTGTTCACGCGCAAGTTCACTATAAAAAGAATATATTCGGGTTTGTTCGAGGTTTTATCGAAAAAAATACTTGGGTTGGACTGGAAGATTTTTATAATGCACTTCTTCGAAGTCTGCAAAGTGAATACTGCATTCCACCGGCTAAAAGTAAAAGCCGGCGATCACGAAAATCCACATCTTCCCAACACACCAAAATTGGAGCATTGGATGAGCCACTGTTACGGTCTGTCCCGCTGCCGGTATCGACCATTGCTGCTGGGGCGAATAAAGTAACAAAAAAACGCAGCGATGGTTCACGTACCTTTTTCTCGTGGTTTGTGGTAATACTGCTGGTGATTCTTCTATCCATCAATGTGGCCCTTTATATGAAACTTTTGAATCTGGAAGAGGAAAACGAGAGTCTTTTCCGTAACCGCGGCGATGGCGACAGCATCCTGGATAGAAAACTCTTGCAGAGTCCACCGCTAACACATGCCGATTGGCTTTCGCTGCTGCATGAACAAGAAGCGAAGCACGCTAAGGAAATGGTTAAGTGGCAACATGTGCTAAACTCTGTTACGGATCTCCTAAAAAAAGTTAGTAGCATTTGCGAAAATATTCCGGAAAATGTTTCACAAAGTGATCAAACTGTTATCCACAATGACGAATTGTAGAATCAATAAAACTAGTATTGTTTAGTGCTTCTCTAGTATCTATTCAGAATCAAACGAAGTGTTGGTGTATTGCTCTTTCCTGTTATGCCCGAAATTACCAGATATGAGTCACGGGAAACAATTCCCATTTGAAAGTTTTGCCCGGTACAACATGTACTCTTATCTAATCAGTGTTGAAATTATCGTACAAAAAATAATTTTTATCTGTCATTACTTCTGCGATTGCTAATGACTCGGGGGACTGTATTGCTCACTGGATTAAAGTGAAGAAATGTGCAATTAAGTTTGAAATACACTGTAAAACGGAGTAGGCAACTAACCTGTACTCTAACAGTTGGTTGCGAAGTCTGTCGTATAAAAACAGAAGGTCAAGTTTCGATAACGGAATGTAGCAGCTAGGCTTTGCTTTGATTTTACCAGGTTCACAGGGTATGTTTCTGATCAAATTGGTCGAGTTTCGAAAAGTTATGCAACTGAGTTCGAAATTCGGATTGTTTCATTTTGCAAATAGGTAATACCATCTTTCTTTTCCTTCACAAATTGACTGAAAACATTAATCATGATCATAATTTTACAACGAAATTATCGCTTCACAAACGTCTTGCCCAATCTGTACGCAAGCGAACCCCGTATTCGTTTTCCCCTCAAGTTCATTCCGTTCGGCAACAATGCTGGTTGTCGCACATAAATTCCTCTCCGCTCTGGTGTCCAAGCACGAAAAGACGCTTCAACGTCGACTGGTAAGTTAATCGAAACCCATCCGGCAGACGAGAGTAGAATATCAGCAACCGATACGTGTTTTCCCGCTCCCTTTAGCAGAATATCCGTGGTAGCCTGTAGTGCTGGCCATTTAGCAAGCCTTCTCGAATCTGGACCTGGTACTTTCAAATATACCGTACCTAAGAGTGTTTGATACACTTCGTTAGCATACTCTGTATCACATATCACTACAGGAAGATTTGGGGATGAGTACAACAGGATACGGGTCGAGGGAAGTCCTTCGAGGTAATCTAATCGAGCCAGACCTCCCAGGAGAAAGGTCATTCCCGTTTTAAGGAGGTACGCGCGAGGTCGAATCATTTGTTTCGGTAGCACCTGTAGTAGTTCATCCGTAGTAAGTAGATTCGTAATTTGATCTGGTTGTACTACTCCGGGAGTATCATAGCACCATTTACTGTTGATATAGATGTCACTTTTTTCGTTCAGCGTCAAAATAGGTGCATTCGCTGATCCCTGTTGGCTGACGGAAAATCGATCCTTTGAAGGGACTGTCGGGGCTGAGAATGTGCAACCAATGTGACCTATTAGTGTGGCTTGTTGGGTCATGCCGGTGTTTTTCGCTTGATGTTTCCGTAGCTTTAGTTCTTCTATTTTTTGGAGCCTTTCTGAAAGCAGCCTTTTAGTACGTAAATATAACCGGTAGTCTGATGGTTTCAGGATCGGAAATTTCAGCATTCGCAAAGTAGTTCCTGGCCAGGGACATGCGGTTGCACGCTGAACCAGATCTCTTGCTTGAACTTTGCACAAATCGGATCTTAAAAGAGCATTAAAGAGTGAACTTTTTCCAACATTGGTACAACCAACCAGATAGACATCCCCGCGACTAGCCCAAATATTGTGCAACTTGGTGATTAATTCTTCTACTCCGTATCCAGTGGTAGCTGAGATCAGTGCAACATGTTTTATGTTGTTCTTATCGAAACCAGCTTCAATAACAGACTTAGTTAGGTTATGGCGAATGTTTTCCAAATAACCTGGACAATCCTTTGGTAGAAGGTCCACCTTATTACCGACTACTATTACGGAGCGAGAGCAACCAAGAATATCTGACAAACCAGGCCAAATAGAGCACGGAAAATCCAGCAAATCTACCTACAAAAAAAACCTTTGCTTTGAATTTGCTTCTTGATAAATCATAATGTAATTTACCATCAATAATACCAGCGCTTTACGATCTTTAATGCGTGCAATCATTTCCACATAGTCTTCTGGCGAAACCGTTACATTAATGGCCGTGTTGTAAGTTTTCAAAAAGTGGCATCTTTGGCATATAGTAACAGCTAGCTGTTGTTTGTTTAACTTTTTAAACAGTTGACTTGGTAAATAACCTGGAATGCTCGGCTCGGCGCACTGCAGCAGAGCTCCACATCCACCGCAAGGAATTTTAGACACTGGCTGGTTTGGATCCGGCGTACCATAGAATGAGGTACGATCATCGTTCTCGTTTTCTTCATAATATTCGTAATCAGACATCCATTGTCCGGTTGTCGGTGCACTTTCGGACATTGTGTTCGCATCAACACTTTTCCGTTCAATTTTTAATGCCATATGTTCGTATGGCAAATAGTCACCTTCTTCGTCGTGCTCACTGTCTGTGTCTTCAGCCGGTTCATTTAAAACCTCCCCATATATGTGCTGGAGAGCCACTGGAAAAGGCTGTAAGCCCACGCGTTGTCGGGCGGTATCTTTTTCTAGTTTTTTCAGGCGCATCTCAAAAATTTTGTTCTGTCGATAGTTCAAACTCAGTGAGTTGTCTTGCACGTAAGAACTGAAATAAATTTTCTCCTCTATCCGTTTGAATGCATCTTCCTGTGTTTTAGGAGCAGATTGAGATACGCACATTTGCTTACTTGAACAAAAACGCACTAAAGGTGATCGAATATAAAGACGATAGCAAGATGTGTGCAAGATGTGCTTAAGTACGCGTGGAAACATCCTTTAAATAGCATGTACAGCACTACAAGTCGTACTTATTTTAAACAAGAGAAAAGCCACAAGAATAAAACTAGAACAAAACGAGTAACTTTTATTTTATTTTTATTTACGCCAATTCGCTATGACGGCGCCGCAGTGGAGACACCTACATTAGTTTCGAGTATGCGTGAAGCAGAATAGCGATTTGTTAAAGAGTGCAAAAGACAGAAACATGTCGGAAATAATTTTCACGCATTCAGCTACGGGCAGTTCTGTAAGTGGAAAAGAGGTCGTGCGGTGCCGTTATTGCGAATGTAATGTCATTTGCCATGCTTATCAAATACGAAGGGGCTTTAACAGTGGAGATTACAACATCGATTACATCCATCAGGCGAATGAAACCAAGGGGTTTCCGGTAAGGTGTATTTGCACAGAGAACGGACATCCATTCAGGAACAAATTTTTCGGGAATTCTTGGATAAAATTTCAATTTAAAATCACCTAATATGCTAGCGTCACCACCACTATAGTTTCCCAACTGAATGATTCTTTTGATTTGCACACTGACAACCTTTGGCTCCTCTGGCGCTAGTATATATGGACTGTAAACGTTATGCTAGCGCCAGAAGTCAGCTGTTGTGAGTTTAGTGTAGAATTTTATGCGCCTTTAGCGACACCATCACTATAGTTTCCCAACTAATTTGACATAAGTTTTATCCAAGTGGGGACCTTTCGCTTGGATGTCTGTTCTCTGTGGTATTAGTGCGTACTAATCAGAGATTACGTTTGTATTCATTTACTAATTAATTAAATAATCAATGGTATTGCACCTGGCAGGAATTTAACGAGTCCTACGCAAATTCTTTTTTATTAATAATTATCCTGTACTTACTAAATACATTGAAAATATGCTGGTCAAGCAAGGAGGGGTGCAGTGGGGAGGCAATAGCGAAAAACTGTTCAGATTGCTAGATTGCAAACATGCGTGGTAAACGCAGAACCACGCTTATAATTTTCGCGTGGGACTCTAAATAGGTGGAGACTCCGCAATAATCAGTATAATCATAAATTACAGTGGACCCCCGTTCGTTTGAACGATTCCTCATGCAAACTAACGGGGTTACTTTTTAATTTGAACAACTGGTAACCCGAAATATGCTGAAACCTGTGTGAACTGGCCGCCTTGCTCTTTGTTATTGTTTTGGTGGTTTGTTTTAGTTGGCAGTTGCAAGTGCGAATATTGCATTTTCCGATCGGATTTCTCTCTTAATCGTTAGGAAAACGAAATGTGAAACCGATTAAACACGCTAGGTCAGTACAAACGAATCGTGTTTATGTGCATTGTCTGCATAAACAAATGATGTCATGTTGAGAATGACATTTGAACCATTTTTAATTTGCACGTCGTGCAAACCAACGGGGTTCAAATTAAAAAGTGTTCAGATTAAAAATGGTCAAACGAACGGGGGTCCACGGTATAATCTTAAGTAATCATTGGTAATTACACGGAGCGAAAAAGCTCCAGTTTGTTTCAAACAAAATGATTGTTGCTTTAAGCCTTAATAAAATATTTTTATAACAACCTGAAAATATTGTTGTTTCAAAACGAGATTCTGTTTGAATCAAGAAAATAACAGTTTTGAATTAAATGTAAAGTATTTTTAAATTTGAAGTTAACATTGATATAGCAATAAATATTTTCATTTCAATCATACATTTTAGTTTGAAACAAAACGAAATTTTTGTTTGTGCGTAAAACAACCATAATTATGGTTGAAACTACATTTTTATTCTCCGTGTATGAATAATTTTCAGTAATCACAAGAGATTGATTACCAACAAAAATTAATGGTAATCAGCTAGGACAGGACGTGCCAAGTGTTAACCGCAGCGTTGACCCAAAATTGACCCAATTTCTGATTGGCTGAAAGTGACGAGCAACCGTTGACTGGAAAATATAACGCGGTATCGCTTTCAGTGTTGCTCATTAGTGGGAATACGACAATAAGTTATCATTTCCGAATTTTGATTTCTTTTGTATTCTGTAGTTCTATGCTTGGTTCTACATTAGTTTTGTTTGTACACGAGTTTTAATTTTCAAAATGAAATGCAAAACATGATTTAGGTCGCATAAACTGTGACGTATTCGGGAGCCGTTGTTAGGCAACCGAAATTACTCTTAAAATAATATGTACAGGCAACAGTGGTGCAGAGTGTAACAAAAAATATTCAATCGGGATGGCGGTCATAATGAAAAGAAGAGTAAGAAACCAGATGGCACGTCCTGTCCTATCCAGCTTTCCACGAGCGATAATGGCGGATATTGAGCACAAGTGGGCACAATCTTTTGACATTCATTGGAGGAGCGTCGAGTTCGCCCTGACGGAGTTACTATAAAGCATTGCACGCAGAAGTCAGTGCGTTTTTTTCCTCCCAGATTTGACAGTGTTGTGGGGTTTGTTTTGATTACTTATTCGCAAGACCCAGAAGCAAAAAACTGCAAAAAGGACCAAAATATATGTTGTACAGAACTGTTATCATTTTCCTACTACGGAAAAATCGGGTATTTCTGGTTTCCGCAAACAAGTGGTACGAATTACAAGTAATAAACCCGCTAGCAATAAAATTAGGTTACAAAGGGAATCAAAACAAAACACACAAAAACGTCAAACCAGAGTTGAGGTTAGGCACCGTGCAAAGGTTTATGGATACATTCATGATTGTTTGTTGTTCGAATGTAAAAATGTAAACATTGTTCAATTTTGCAGATCGCGTTAACCTTATCGGAATCCGGTTATAAGGTGAGTCATTTGAATTGGCAAAATATAATCATGTTTTTTAATCAACACTTTCGTTTAGGTTGGCTTATTAGACATTGATCTGTGCGGTCTCAGCGTTCCATTCTTGCTAGGACTAGAGGATCACGATGTTCACCAATGTGAAGAAGGATGGGTACCGGTTTATACCAGTGCCGAAAAGAAACTGGCCGTTATGTCGATTGGTTTTCTGTTGAAGAGCCGAACCGAAGCTGTTATTTGGCGAGGACCCAAGAAGACTGCAATGATCAAACAGTTTTTAGAGGACGTCGCTTGGGATGAGTTGGATTATCTCATTATCGATACTCCTCCGGGCACTTCGGACGAACACATCACCGCCATGGAAAGCTTGAAGGGAGTAAACGCAGATTGTGACAACGCCTCAGGAAATGGCCTTGGAAGACGTCCGAAAGGAGGTAGCTTTCTGTAAGAAAACTGGGATACCAATCATTGGGATTGTAGAGAATATGAGCGGCTTCATGTGTCCCAATTGTGCCGAATGTACGAATATATTCTCTTCGGGAGGTGGATTAGCGTTGGCAGAACTGGCAAAAGTGCCCCACTTGGGGACGTTACCGATCGATCCACATGTTGGTGGATTGGGGGGTACGGGAAAGGTATGTGTGAATTAACTACCAGATTGTACCACGTCACAAGTGCTGAGAGATATTGTTAAGGTTTTAACAGTGGAAAAGCAATAAAACTTAAGCTTAATTTGAAATAAATTTTTACGTTCGAAACTTCCACGATCCAAACTGATCATCAAATTAAAATACAAGAAATTATTTGGCTTTAAAACTCCAAGTATATTAAGGCTTAGAAAATATCTCTTACGAACTTTATGGTAATAGTGAGGTGCCAGTTCTGTGAGCCACTTTTGTTTAATAACGGTAATATCCTTCATAAACAATTTGGTAGTATGCAAAAGTTCACAAAATACAACCCATTGTGGCTGTTCTACGGTATACAATGCCGAAAGTGGATGAATCGAAAGCTCTGTGTCACCTCGTACCGTTTTGTAAACCCCAGAATGATGCAAATAAGCAGCGTATGGAAAAAATCCCGACACAATGCAGCGGCATATAGTTTCCACATTATCACCACAAGAAAGCAGTAGCATCATACACAATCATACCACTGGTATGTTTAATTCTCGTTCCAGCATGCTGCAAAGTTGTGTTTTGATTTCATGTGCGCGTTTCAAATTACGATAAATCAAAAAATTTCGTCCACAGAATTCTTTCGTGCGATCATTTTCAACAAAGGCTGTGTACACATTCAAAAGTGTGATCAGATCTCCCTCAGAAACTTCAAAATTACGCTTCGCAATACGGGCTCGTATGGACGCCTGGCCGCTCACTGGTTTTGAGAAAACTGATTGAACTTGCAGCATGGCTATTATAATAAGAATTTCCTCTGAGCATCCCATCTCGCCGGCGTTGTACAGCATTTTAGCCAACATAGGATTTATAGGCATTTCTGCTAGGAAATAACCAACCGGGGACGTTAAGTTTCTATCGGAGTCGAGTGCATCCAGAGCGAACAAAGTCTCCAGTGAAGGCAGCAGATTCTTAGCCGGTGGTGGTGAAGGAAACGTGAACCGCAAGATGTTATCAATTCCCAATGCTTTTAGAAATAAAACCGTGCTGCAGAGATCGGTTCGGCGCATTTCCGGTGGAGCATAATCGGCTAGTTTGTCCCACTCTTCTTCGGTATAGAGACGGTAGACTTTTCCGCTGCGAATCCTTCCGGCTCGGTCGGCTCGCTGTTCCGCGGCTGCTTTGCTAGTCGGTACTATTACCAAACTGTTAGTGGTGCTCTCGGCCGAATACCAGTTCAACTTTACAAATCCGCTATCAATAACTGAAAGTAGTTGACATTAGAATTTCTTTACAGTTTCAAGCAAGCAGTTAAGTTACAAGCCGGCTTACCATAAACAATTCCTGGAATTGTCACTGATGTCTCCGCTATGTTTGTAGCTCAAATAACTTTCCGAACTCCCTAAGGGGCGTTGAAAAAAACTTTCAGCTGATCCGTGTTGGATAGCGTTCCGTACATGGGAAGTATTGTCAAGTCATCCTTCCCACTAGCCTCCTTATGCTCACGCAAAAGATCGAGTGCTTTTAACACTTCTTCCTGCCCTGTCAGGAACGCAAGAATGTCTCCCGGTTTCTCACTACGATGGATTTTCATTACCGTTTCCACTGTTCCCTTCACGTTAGTCTGGACAAAGTTCTGAAAGTGTAGTCCGAATTATGATATATTTTTGAGCCTGACGAACAAAACCTTACCTAGCAAAAAAAAACACCTCGTAGGGATACATGCGATCTTCCACGGAAAGTATGACCGAGGTGTCCTCGTGTTTACATTGTTACACTCGAACAACAAACAATCAGGGATGTTTCCATAGTAACTCCGTCAGGGCGAACACGACGCTCCTCCAATGAATGTCAAAAGATTGTGCCCACTTGTGCTCAATATCCGCCATTATCGCTCGTGGAAAGCTGGATAGGTAGGTAAAGTATCAAAGGTAACGAACGACCCCCCGGCACGTCGCCATTTTTCTGTGACTGAATCTGAAACGTCAAAAATACTGGGCGGGAAATTACTCCATAGAAAATCAATGCGACGCCATTGTTGTTTGGGGTACAATACTGAGGGGTCCAACTTAATGGGGGTACTGTCAAACTCTGTAGACCAAGATAGCGATGTTGTAGAGGTGGTAACGAACGTAAATAACGAAGGTAACTTTTTCCAAAAGTGCGTTTAGTAGGGTAACCAACGTATTTTGGACCCCTCCAGCAGCTGTACATAATTTGGACACTTACAGCAAAATCAAATGGAAGTATCCAAATTATGTACAGCTGCTGATGGGGTCCAAAATAGGTTGGTTACCCTAATCATTGCTGTTGGAAAGGTTGGAAGCCCCTTGCTTGCGTAACCCGTAAAACTGCGCCATCTGAAAGTAAAACAATATTTCTTGTGAGGTGCATACTGGTAAAGAAATCGCAAATGCAAAATCTTCTCTGTAGCATTTCTTGGCCTATCTTTTTGCCCATTTGAAGATAGAATTAACAAAAGGGCGAATATCGCAAGCGTAAACAAACCGAGTGAGGGTTGATTTTCCTATGCTGGTCCAGCAAAAAATAACTCTCACTCGTTTTGTTTACATTTGCGACATTCGCCCTTTTGTTAATTCTATCTAGAATTTCTTTTCAGGTCGATACTAGGCTTGATACTAGGCTTTATTTTCCTCATTTTCCTTGTTATTTTCAAACTTTTCAAACCAGAAAATTTGAGTATCCGGAAAACTGCTCGATTTTTTCGGTTTTCGAGCAGTTCCAGACATTTTTTTAGAAAATATGGCATCTCTGGTTGGGCTGTTGACAAATTTATTTTTCCGAAAGGTGAAATTTGTGGGAATCGAATTATTTATTTCAAGTGATTTAAAGGCAACGAAACTATTAAAAGCATGGAAGATCAAAATGATATACACGAAATCTGCCGGCTATGTTGTGAATCAAGCTTACTTCCCAGCGACAGAGCCTGCCTACAGGACGAACAAGAATATCTTTTGAGGGAGTTTTTTGAGAACATTCTTCGCCTAGAGGTTGAAAAGTGTGAATCGCTCGTTATGAAATTGGTTTATCTGCATTGGTGTATTTTTTTGTCTTTTCAGTATCATCCCGAGGATGGCTTACCGCAAAATATTTGCATGTCCTGTAGAACAACCGTAATCGAGATAAATAATATTGTTGAAGGATTTCGGTCCAATGATACAATATTACGGGAACGCTTTTGTCAAGAAATAAAAGAGGAAGAGACTCCTGAACCAGTTGAAGGGCTAGTCTCCATCGAAGAGTCGTAAGCAATTGAATTAAAGAATAGAAAATAGTACAAAACTTCGAAGTATATATTCTGCCTTTAGAGAATTTTTGATCCGCGCAAGTACTTACAGAAAAGTGTATGTCTATCGGAGTGGCTTTACGACTGAGAATCAGTTTAGTCGTTTCGAAACCCTTAATGCGGTACTTCGGTTTCAAATTGCGATAAACCTAATATTACCTAATTATAACCTAATATCTTCATAATTGAGAATTCTTTCTAAAAATAAGGTTGGCCATCAAGGCTAAAAACACTACAATGTTTGCAAAACCGACAGGCAGTTGCGAACAATGTGACATTTAAATAGGAAGCTAAATAGAACACAATGCCGTTTTCCAGTTGGCAGATCCAATCCATAAGGTACGGATTTGACGGCGTTTTGTAAGATTCATTCCTTGGAATGTTATTTCTTTGAAACTTCTAAAGCAACTGGCATTTTTATAAGGGCATTTGCCGCAATCTTATCAATATTTCTCGGGTACTTTTTTATTTCGACGTATCTGCAAATAATAGATTCTCTTCGTGTCTCCTCTCTTCCGCTGTGTACGGCGATATTAATGTATTTCGACACATCAGCTTTGCATGAATCGGTTGCCGGAGTCACTAGCTAGCTAAATGTTTTGAAAATTTTCTTTTCAATGCATTAGTATCGCCGTAAAAAGCGGAAGAGAGGAGACACGAAGAGAATCTCTCATTTGCAAATTCGCTGAAATGAAAAAGTATCCGAGATTTTGTCTTCTTTCAAAATGTTTGTAGATATCATATGTCATAATAGCTGTATCTTAAGAGCTTTTTTAGGATAAGTCTATCATGTGGGTCACAAGACCTGTTGATATATTATTTACAAATAAACAAATAAATAGTCGTAAGCAGTTTGTTTAGCAGAATTTTGTTGCCTGGTATTAATTTTTTTCTTTCGATATTATGCAATAGGATAAACGACGATACCGACAGCGCTAGTGAGGCAACATCGATCAATGTAGAATATCTGGAACAAGACGAACAAGTGTTAAAATCTTACCTTAGTATAAAGGATGAGCTCACAACTGAAAATCATGATGAGACGATTCTAGCAGAATCGTTAGGATTACTGCCAGAGGAGAACATTGAATCTGACCCTCAATCTGAATCAGAAAAGGGTGAGTCACTAAAGCCTGCACCGGAAATCGAGAATAAACCTAAATTTCGGAAAATACACCATTTCAAACTTAAAACAAATAAAGCCAAACGCGGTGAAAATCAAACTCGGCTTCCTAAGAAGCGTGGTCGTAAACCTACTAAACAAAATATCAATGCCGCCAATCGACCACGCCTGAATGATTACAAATGCTACGTGTGTAAAAGCGATTCGCTAGGCTCAAAGGAAGCTCTCTTGGCGCATCTACACTCCCATTTGGATCTGTTACCCTATACCTGCAAGGTTTGTGTAATGGAATCGATCGTCATCACTAGCGTTACAACATTGAACGTTCACAAACGTATGCACGAGAACCCCGTCAAGTGCAACTATTGCGATCGGCGGTATAGCGATAAACGAAATGTCGCTCTTCATGTGCAACAGTTCCATCTTGGCGAAACTACACCCTGTCCGTATCCTTGTGATCAATGTGAAAAAGTTTGTACTTCAAAGATGTCACTAAAATTGCATCAGGTTATGCACAATAAGCCATTTAAGTGTGATAGATGCAACAAGCTATTCAGTCAAAAAAGCAAACTTCGGCGGCACATAGAGAGACGTCATGAGCGTACTCAGCAATACGAGTGCCATATATGCCATAAAATGTTGCATTCGTTGGATGCAGTTCAACAGCACATCGAAAATATGCATACAGAAAAATCGTTATGTTGTTCGTTCTGCTCGAAAATGTAAGAAATACGATTTACTAATAGGTGTTCTTAGCTCTTAGTTTATTAATGCTTTTTATCGGTTTGCAGGTTCAGTTCAAGAACGTTGTTGAGAAACCATGAAAATGTACACAAACGTAATCCAGAATACAGAGCACCACAAAGTTGGACGTCCTATTATACACCGTTGGAAGGCGATGATGAAGGTTATTCGAAGTGTAACATTTGCAATCTGAAACTCAAATCGATAGTGACGCACTTGAGACAAGTTCATTTTCCAGAGGAGTTCCGGTGCAAGATTTGCGATGCAGTTTTCAAACGAAAAGAAGCATTCGATGGTCACGTTTTGGAGCATACGCAAGGAAAGGCTTTTCGGTGCCCGATATGTGGCCGAGAGTTTTCCGAAAGAAAACTTTTGGTGTGTCACCTCAAGACTAAAAAACACAGAGACCACCCGTTGGCACAATCGCTTGATTGGCTGAATAAACGGAAACGTCAAGGTACCGGTAGAACAAGCTTGGACAATGAAATCGACGAGGCGTTGGAGTCAATATAGAATGATACTTTAAAGGCTGAGAAATGTTAGCAATTCAGCTTTTAGTCACGACCCAGGTTCAACGAGTGAGGAAGGCGGACAGTAATAGTAAATCAGTTGCTAATGTCCTTTTCCCTAGGGTTGATTCTCACTTTCTTTTTTGTGTAGATGTCGCTAGTGTCGATCGAACTCTTCACCGAGAAACCACATCTACACACTGTAGTGTCCGTCAGTGTTAGTCACTGTTAACCGAACCCTTCGGACCACAGAGCAATAACATTCGATAAAGTCTATGTTCGTCCAAAAAACTGACTTTTTGTTTAGAGCATAATATAACATGCCCCAGTATGCGTAAGTCTCATATTGAACGATTCAGACGATTTATGATTTCTCTCTTTTTTTCGATTGTATAACAATTCCCGGAAAACTATTCCCTAGAAAATAAAACGCCGAAGCTTTTTTCTTAGAAAACCAAACCCCGGAAAGCACCAATAACCAGAAAACCATTTACCGGAAAGCTTTAATTCTCAGAAAATTAATATCCAGAAAGTACTAATTTCCAGAATACTATTCTCCAGAAGAAACTAATCGCCAGAATACTATTTCCCAGAAACAATTATATATTCTTGAAGACGAGATCCGCGAAATAACAGTTACCGTAAGCGCGCCTAATTCTGCGCACCCCGCATTTCAATTAAAACTTTCCAATTTCCGATGAATTATCATCTTATTTAACGCAAAATATGTACACATTTAGTTCTTAATTAGAGAATATTTCAATTTTTCTTAAATATGCGATGCGCACAATTGGGAGCAAGGTGAAGGACTTTAACCTTCTTAGTTTTTCTGAAAGTTTTCGAATAAAATTTCTTTATAAATGACTATTAACAAATTCCCAAGAATCAGTTGAGTCGTAAAGTAGTATCTTGTGAGTTATGAAATATAGTACCACCCCGCTAATCCGAAAAATTCATGGCCGGATTATCGAATTTTGACTCGATAATCCGGCAGTCAAACTAATGTCAGTGGGGTATTGAAATGTCGTGTTGTTTGCATCCAGACGTAAACAACTCTGGAAATTTCCGAATAAATTGTCGTAAATACGTAATAAATTTGTGTTGTACTGAGAAATGCTCAGTTTATTCTATAAAATACTTTTAAATTCTTGTTTAGCTTAGAATTGCACAAGAACATTAATCTTTTGAGAAGAGTGATGAAAAATGGAACTCCTGGCAAAATTGAACGCAGTTATAAGGAGCACCATGTACCCCTTTCCATTTAGTAACATCTTGACTCAAATGAAAATCCCCAATGAAAGCAGTGTTCGGTTGAATGAAGCTAAGTACAATGCTTTTTAATTCGGAATTTTCCGGATTAGCGAGTCATCAGATTATTGGGTGTCAGATTAGAGGTATACTGTAGAGTAATACGGGTTATTGGATTTAACTATTACAGTTGGAAAATTTAAACAGTATGCCATAGAAACCTCCCAGTTGGCTTTGAGGTATGACGCAAGCCTAATAAGCCAATTATCGTATGTTCGAATCTCGACTGGGAAAGGCTGTTAAAGTCAATATGATCGAAACAACTGGCCCTGCAATTGTCTTGCACTCTAACAGCTGGCTACGAAGTCTGTCGTATAAAAAAACAGAAGGTCAAGTATTCCGATATTCCGATAACGGAATGTAACACCTAGGCTTTTGGCTTTGCTTTGTCATAGCAGCCATTCACAACTTTCGGCCTACTCCATTGTTGGGTAATTATATGCTGTCCTTACTCGCTATCGCTCGTTCGGACTCAACTAAGGGATAACTCCTACTAGTCAGTAAACCTAGAAAAACGCATGCGCCTAAATAGAGGTGATCTCTGCGGGGGGCTGCCCCCCCGCAGTGGCCGGCGCTTCCGACGGCGGGTTGCCGGCAAACACTCGCGGCCTACGGCCGTCTCGCCCTGAATCATCTAGGAAACGTTTGCTACTAAAATAGGTGCCACATCTTGTACTGAGCGTAACTCATTTGCGAAAAAAAGAAGTGTAATTTACTTACTCGTTACGGGTTACTCGTAAAATATTATTCTGGATATTGGTTCTTTCTTGTCAATAGCTTTCTGGTAAATAGTACTTTCTGGGAATCGGTTTTCTGAAATTCAATACTTTCTGGGAATTGGTTTTCTGGAATTTAGTACTTTCTGGGCATTGGTTTTCTGGTGAATGATTCTGGGGAAAATCCTTCGGTATTTTATTTTCTGGTGTTTAGTTTTCTAGGGAAAGTCGGACAACCCTTTTTCTCTCATCGTTCGTATGACGAATTCTCGCAACACATGCAAGGGGAACTTCAGTTACTACAGTATTTTCTGAAAAAAGTTTTGTCTGTTTGTGATGTAACCAAACCGAGTTATAGTTATTCTTTGTTGGACTAGTGTAGGGGATTGTCCCCTGTTGTGAAACGGCCCCGGTTGTGAAACACCCGTAATTTTTAACGTTTTTATTATCCTAGTGCAGTCAAGTTACTATACTAACGTCTAGTCTCATAGTAATATAACTTTTGAGCAAAAAACGGTCAAACTTCAACATTTACAATGCTTTGTAGGAAAAGTGTTTGAAAAAACACCCAAAAATGTTTTTTCGCATGTTTTGCAATTGATTATTTTGTGTACCAAATGGAATGAAAAAGCTCAGGTAAAGGCATATAAGCTAAGTTCTGGACCTCTATTTCATCACACAGACAAATTTTAGGTGAAATAATTGACTCAAAAATTATAATATAATTTTTTTGCAAAATGGCCACCGCCCCGGTTATGAAACAGTCGAGTTCCCCGGTTGTGAAACATCTAGAAAATCAATTATTTTTTACTTCAATGATCGTACATTACTTCAATTGGGGTATAATGAGTTTTTATGGCACCAGGATTCATTTAGGTTTAGCAAAAACTCAATTCCTTGTAACACATGTAGCAGACCAGTGCATTTGAAATGTGCCAATATGCCGCTTTTTTACATGAATTCACATTTAGATGAATAAACGAAGAAATTGATTAATGATTTTGTATTTTTAGTATTTTACATTAATAAATGATTTTAATTTTTGATTTTTCTTCGATATTTCTATATTTTCCTTTCTTTTATAAAGATTTCCCGAGGTGTTTCACAACCGGGGATACTTTTCTTTTAGCCACAAAAAACCATGCTTGGAAATTTTGCTATAACTTTTGTGTTTTAAACAAAACCCATATACTTCCTTTGGCAAAAAGATAGGTATACGTTTAAACTTTCCAGTGCTTCAAAAAGATTTAAAATTGGATGATCCGATCAAAAGCTATGGCCAAAAAACAAAACCTGTTTCATAACCGGGGACATTCCCCTACAAAAATTAACTCTCAATCGGTTTGTTTGCATTGTGCACCAGTGCTACGAAGCCCGCACTTGTGTTGCGACCCACCAGTTGATACCGCATCGCTTCCGAGGGCCCGCACTGTTATCCGCATGTATAAACGAGGGCGTAAGATGAAGAAAAGAAGTAAAGCATAACCTGTATACATACATCAGCATACATCCTAGTGCGCCACTCGCGCTCACGAACGGGGGTGACATTGCGCATCTCGTTTCGAGTGATTTTGGTTCGTTTCGACCACATTAAACAAATGGGCGTCTCGAACGAAAATCACTCGAAACGAGATGCGCAATGTCACCCCTGTTGTCAGGCGTGGTACACAAATTACGTAACGCAAAAATTTCGATTTTGTGACCCCCTCCCTCCCCTATGTAACATTAAGTAACGCGTGGCACAACCCCCCCTATTAAATTACGTAACGTTAACCAAACCTCCCCCCCCCCCCTGATACTTAACATTGAATGAAAATGGCATAAGCCGCATATTTAATTTAATTTTTAAAGAATTCAACCAAATCAGCAAGGGCTTCATATTAAAAACCACAATCGGCCATCGGCCTATGTTAAGCTGAAATGGTCTTGAACCGTAATATGTAACTGAAATTTAATAGGATTATCTCATTCAGCTACAAACCATAATTTTGTACCAGAATTTTCATCAGTATAAACCGATTCACTGTTTTCCGCCTCCAACACATCGTATCCTCGTTTGGCAACTGCCTTTTTGGTATTCATAAATTTGTTACGTAACTATTCTCATGACTCCCCCTCTCCCCTATGTAACAAGAAGTAACGCAAGCTCGACCCCCCTCCCTCCCCTCTAAGCGTTACGTAATTTGTGTACGAAGCCTCATTGCCTTGCCTGGTGAGCGGGCTGTCCAGGAAGACGCTGCGAGACTGCCTTCGCGAGTATGTAGATAGCGGAATGTATGCACCAGCGGTTGTTTGAAATACGCTTTTGTCAGTGTAGTAAGCGTTAGATGTTATACTTCTCAGACTCGTATGCATAAGAATGGGCTTCGATTGCATCTTGCTTAATTAGCCATGTAGTTGTGAACATTGGCCATATTGAATTGCTGCTCTTCCAATTACCAGCAATATCGAAGATTATGAATGAATATGAATGTCAAAATATTCGTCGCGTATGCGGTCGCGGTGTGAAATGTTCCAAAAAAAGCAAAGCCTTGGGCATAACCGTCTTTAGACATTACCCTTCTTCATCGACAGACTTCGCAGACGGCTGTTAGAGTACATGACAGTTACGGGGCTAGTGCAACAATCCTACTAACTCTATCTAGCAGCACCGCCTAGCCGAGATTCGAACATACGACGACTAGCTTGTTAGACCAGCATCGTACCTCGAAGCTATCTGAGCGGGCTGACGGTGTTCCAACGGACATAAACTTGTCATCACTGCTTCTCTGTTAATTAATATTTACAATATATTTGCTGTTGAGTAACTCGTAAAATCGTAAAATCAGCATACGTCAACTGTACGGCTTTCTCACTCTTGAAAAGTTACATATTTAGTAAGAAAATTAGCGTTAGATTTTCATAAATAAATATAATTGTACTCACTTTACTTTGCAACTGTGAATATTTTTTCTGCTTTTGAAATAACAGTGCTTGGCGATTTCTTTTTCGTTTATATCGATATTCCGGTCAACTAAATTTATTCGTCAACTGTATTGAGATTGCTGACAGCTACCGTGCGCACACTATGCCGCGAATACGTACACGCGATTTGTTGCTGCTGCTGTTGGTTTTTCCATGACGTTTTTCCAACTGGGGGAAAACAAACCGCAAATTAGCAAGCTCTATATGACGCTTAATCTTTTTTTATGTGAACGGATTCATATTACCGGAATTCAGATTAAAAATGTTCATATTATTGCACCTGGCAGCAATTTTACGAGTCCGACGCAAATCCGTTTTTTATATAATAATTATCCTGTTACTTACTAAATACATTGAAAATATGCTTGTCAAGCAAGGAGGGGTGCAGTGGGGAGGCAATAATGAAAAGCTGATGGTTCAAATTGCTAAATTGCAAACATGTGTGATAAACGCAGAAAATAACCACGCTAATAATTTTCGCGTGGGACTCTAAATACACTCAAAATATTCTGCACATAACTAATAGTAAATTTCCATATGAAATCTCATATGATTATCATGAGCTGCATATAAACACAATCCTCCCAGAAATACACATAAAAATTATACGCGTATGAATAGTATGTGAAATTATACACATAAAAATTATACGCATATGAATAGTATGTGCTAATTTTTCGCTTGCACATAAATGTCGACTAACATTTGAAAGGGGCGGATAAGCCAACTGTCAAACAGAACGAGTGAGAGTTCATTTTCCTATGCTGCTCCAGCAAAAAATAACTCTCACTCGTTCTTTTTGACAGTTGGCTTATCCGCCCCTTTCAAATGTTGGTCGACAAATGATAACTATTTGGCACTTAAAGATCATTTACTGGGCACATTGCAAAAATCTATATGTGGGACACATAGAAACTAAACGAAAAGTTTTCTCAGTGTAGGTGAAAACTCCGCAATATTGAAGGTCATAATAGCGAGGGTTCTCGGTATTTTTTCTTCTACTTACAAAAAAGAACCTAAATTTTCAGTGTTTCATATCAACGTGTTTTTCCATCGAATTTATCGCCGTGTGTTTTGTTCTATATATATTTTAGCGTTGATTGTTTACATTCTTTTGCAAATGAACTTCTTGTTCACTGTTGTTGAATTTTACTTGTAAACCTGTTTGAAAATCCTTTCGTGTTTCTAATGCTGTTATATTCCAGATGACAAAACGTCGACAATTATATTTGGTTGTTATAGGTCTTTTGTTTCTTTTAGTTTTAATTTATAGTACGAATTTGTATTTTATGAATTGGCTTGCTCACGATGATACGATGCCATCAGTGCCAGATGCATTGCTAAAACGGCAAGAAAAAAACTCACAGGTACATTTGGGTAACGAGAGTGATATCCGCTCGGGACAACGAGCAGCGAAGGATGCGTATCCTATGTTGAATCGAATTCAGGCAGTAGTGGAGACCAGAGCTACCACACTGAAGACCGTTTTCAAAAACAAAAATCCTCGTTATTATCCCGTAAAACGTGGATTACTCCGGTCGTTCAGTAGCAAAAGCTTTAACATATCAACTGTATGGAAGATTGCTGGATCGGTATGTTCATTTCCTCAGGACTAAGAACCATTGTTGACCGCGTTTTTCTTTCAGTGGCCCAGTGAGAACGACATATATCCTCAGAAGGATGAAAAAATTGGTAAAGTTATACGAGCTTTACAGGAAGCGCAAATTTTAGGAGCCAGAAACACTCCTCGAGGAACCCAATTGAAGTTGCTGTTCGATTTAGCTGGGAAACAAACAGTACTGTTCAAGCCTTGCTGGTATAGTAGAAATACCACCATAGATGGCATGGTGTATTCCGGAAAGGATCGCCACAATTCGGAAATTGTTGCTTTCCATCTGGCGGCGATATTGAACCTTCGCTGGACACCGATCGTTGTAGGGCGTCGAATTTCTTTGCTGGAAATTTACCGACTGGCAGATCAAGAACTTAAGGAGACTATGATTAGTAAGTAAAGCATGATTAGTAGTAAGGAGCAAATTAGCATTCGTGATATTTGCGTTGGTTCGTAATTGGTCGTTTATTAGACTAATGACTGTTAAAAACGTCTTAAATACTAATTATAAAACAAAAATTGACAATTTATTTTCTGTGAGGAGTACTACATTAGCTAGTTTTTTTTCTATTCTTTTTTAACACAAATTTTGTTGCAGAAAACAACACCCATCAATGTGTTTATGGTAAATGCTATTACTGTAAAGAAAGTGAGGCTGTTTGTGGTGAGACAATCACGGGTAATGTAGAAGGTGCTTTGCTCTTGCTTATTCCTGGAAAGTTTGCTAAGTACCGTTCACCCTGGCAGAGAACCTATCAGAACGGTGTAGCAGCTGAGTGGGAGAAAACGGATGCCTATTGTACTAAAGTTAAGGAAAAACTGCCATTAGTTCGATTACTCGATTTAATCGATGTAGCCGTTTTTGATTTTCTCATACAAAACGGTGATCGGCATCATTACGAAACTCGCGAAGATAGGGTTTTACTGTTGGACAACGGAAAAGGATTTGGCAATGCATTTAAGGACCATTTTGATATACTGGCGCCGCTATACCAGTGTTGCATGTAAGAATCCGTCCATTAAGATATAATAATAAACGACAAAGATTGATTTTCAGGATTCGTAAAACTACTTGGGAACGGCTGCAAATTTTCTCCGGTGGAGCCCTTACGGAAACTCTAGTCGAATTGAATGAGATTGATCTGCTGTATCCATTACTGACCAAAGACCACTACATAGGTATCGAAAGACGTTTAATTATGGTTTATACAACCGTTGAATTGTGCAAGGAGAAATATGGCAACAAAGTGTTCAGATAGTGTCTTGTTGATTTGATTTCTTTCTGCAGTAAAAAATATAAAAATAACTTTTTAATTCAAATTATTGTCGGTTTATGCACACATTCTGACGATACATAATCCTGAATCCACGTCCTACCTTCTCGTTGTTTGTTCGTACAGGAACTACAACCGGTCCTCGACTGTCATCTGTAACCGGAGCGTTTTGGGTATAATTGGCGATACTAGAACCATCGTTCAATCGGTCTCCACATAATCGTAAATAGTTGATGGCAATAAAATCGTCCGGGCAATTGTAAATTTCCACACCGGCCGTGTTTGGTTGAATCAAGCTGGTTCCGTCTTCGTCGACGTTAGTAAGTTGAAACTCAGTGGCCTGTCCGTCCTCTGCCACGGATTCAAAGGTTGTACTGCAAAAATTGGCCGCTCGTTTGATACAGATAGCATAGTTAAGGTTATTCTGAAATCAAAAATAATTATTTCTAGCAGGCTTGGCATACACTTTTCGTTTCGATTTTGTTCTTTTAATTGCTGCATCTCAGCCAAGCAAAATTTGAAAAAGTGATGTATGGGGCGTTTGTAGAATTTGTTATTATCTAGAATATTGCTGAAATGAGCATTACAGTGCATTTTGTATTTATTGCGCTATAAGGCTGCTATCCTCTTGGTAGCAAAAAGAGCGCTCTTTTTGCTACCAACGACATTGCTGCGCTACAGCGCCGTAAATACTAAAGATAAAACTTCACTTTCTTCAGCAATATGATAGATCATTACTAGCTCTACAAATGCCCCATACACCTCTTTTTCAAATTCTGCTTGGCTGAGGAGCAGTAATCAAAAGAGCAAAATCAAAGCGAAAAGTGTATGCCAAGCCTGATTTCTAGTAGAGTAATAATGTTTTATGTTGATTTGCTCATCGCTGATCGTGTTCAACACGTGTCATTGCGACTATCATTTGGATCTATTGTAATATTACTCGCATGTTTACTGTAATCCGTAATTTTAATTTTCTTTCAAAAATCCAGACAAAGTTAATTCCACAAACCCCTTTTAATTGGGATTGGAAATATTTCGAGCATCGATGATTTGGTGGGGTCTCTCAAACAAACTATTCGCTATAACCGCTTAGATAACGCCACAAAAAATCGCCAGCTTTATAGTCAATAAACAGGTACACCGAAGTGCAATGAATTGTTGGTAGTGTCATACCCACAAACGAACATATTCAGAATATCCTGCGGCGTTGGACAGAGATGAACATATCAACATCGTAAACCTCAAAAACGGTTTGAAATGGGAAGAGTTTCCTGTAAGGAGCCTCAAATATAACTCTGGCTCTCTCAAACTCCTACCTGGTGCCACCTCGAAGATCTAAGCAGGCTAACTTTTGCTCGTCTTAACCATAAAGAGTAAAACACATCTGCTCCGCATGTCAAAAGCAGGACAGGAAATTATATGGGCTGAAACGATTTGCTCCGTGACCTTCAGACAATTCGGTAGTGCTCCGGCAGAAAAACAAAGATGATACAAAACTGAGCACGACATAAGCCTGGATCAAAGCTAAATGATGACTATCGATGGCCATATCTGGAAATGCTTCACGTACATACTGGAGCAGCTAAGCTAGGAGGTGCGAACCTGAACGCGTATTCCCCAGGTAAGGGGTGGCTCAAACAGTGACTGTCTCGGAGCGAACGGCTGAATGTAAATTGCTGTTTCCCGCAAGCTATACCTAAGAGGGCAGAACCGTCATCGGAATGTTGGTATCACGGCCTCGAAAATGGAAACACGCAACGGATCAATTGGTATAGGACACAGCAAAGAGTAAGATTATTCTTAATGATAATGATTAGAAACTTGGTTCTGGAATGTCCGAATTCTCCTTGAACCGGCACGAGCTGGCTTGCTTGCACGAGGGCTACATTGACTCGGAGTGGAAATCGCTGCTATTCAGGAAGTTCGGTGGCCAAATTCTGAAGAAAGCACTTCTTTCAAGTATCCCAACAAAACATTTTTGATTAAGAGTAGCTTATTCAACCATTGTGTACCTGAAATTTGTGGAACATGCGCTTGATAAACTATTACGCAACAAAAATGTTCCTTGGGATCATATCTACTACAGCGGCGGTAGAAAGACACCGAAAAATGATAAACCCGATGATGTTAAGGACGAGTTTAACAACAGACTCGAGAGGTTGCCAATATAAAAAATGTCTATGGCTCACAGAATTTCGCTGCAGCCAGAGGAATGGCTATTTGTAGCATCTACTTGCCACGTCTGAATATTCGGAAACAGACCTGGAAGCATTCAAAAGGAGTCTTTAGCTCTGAGATCGATTATGTCTTCATTGACGGACGACACGATGACGGATGTCATCGTTGTACGGTTTTTCTGGAACTAAATATCGACTCGGACCATTATCTCGTCGTGTGTAAGATTGGTGCAAAGTTGTCAAACGCGGCGAAGGCTCCTACTGTGAGGAAGAAAGGTATGAAGATATAAGTGGGTTGTGGAGAACCTCCATGGTGCCATTGAAACTGCGAAAGAGGTGGTAGGCAGGCCGCGTTAAAGACCGTGTAACAGCTGGTTTGAAGCCGAATGCCAGAGAGAGACAGATGAGAAAAATCAGCCAAGGAGTCGCATGCTCACTGCGTTTAGACATCAAAAGAACAGAGGAGAGTATAGAGAGAATAGAACTGCAGAAAAAAGAACCCATCGTTTGAAAAAACGCGAGAACGAGGAACACGGTCTCGCCGGCGCAGAGGAGAGATTCGCCAGCAACAACACACAGAGTTTCTACAAAATGGTAAGGTACAGGGATTTTGTGATGTGCAATGATAGTGCTAGCAACCTGCTTACTGACAGAACGGCGGTGGCGACCAGGTGGAAGGAGCACTTCCAGACGTTGTTGAATGGAGAGATAGACATGGAGATCAGCGGGAATAGTATAAGAATTAAGAGCGATGGTCAAATTGTAGAGCACTATCGAGACATTATATTGCTCAATTCTGCCTATAAGGTGCACTCTCCTATCCTGTTCTGTAGACTAAAACCGTTAGTGGTGTGATTCATCGGCGAGTACCAAGCTGGTTTTCGTTCGCATAAGTCACTCTCACTAGACAAGTTCCGGGAGTGTAACTTGAGCACAATCATTACTTGTGAACTTTACGATTCAGTCAAACAAAATTAGCTATGGCAGATAATGCTAGAACAAGATTATCCGACGAGATTGATTACGCTGTTTCGTACGACGCTGGATGGGTCAAAACCATGCGTCAGAATAGTGGGCGAGACCTCGGCTGTTTGCGCTGTGTGAAGGTGGTTTCAATGCATCTATAGGAATTAAATTTCATCAAAAGAAGAAACGGATGTCCTCTAAACACGTGGCCAAAATATATTGTGCCATGCAGCAATTATACGAGTCCAACGCAATTTTATATTTGAGTAATAATAATCCTGTGCCTACAAATAAATTGAAAATAAGCTTGTGAAACAAGGAGGGATACAGAGTTGAGGCAATGTCGAAGTGTGTGGGAGACGCAGAGAAAAACCACGCTAATAATTTTCGCGTGGGAGTCTAAATAGGTGCCCAGATAACACAAAATCGTAATAGAAAGTTCACGTTAAATCGTTTTCATGTCAACTTCACATTGGAATTGTATAATGATTAGAGTATGTCAAATCGAAGGGTTGAGGGTTGATTTTCGTATGCTGGTCCAGCAAAAAGTAACTCTCACTCGTTTTGTTTACATTTGCGACATTCGCCCTTTTGTTAATTCTTTCTAGATATATTCAGGAGTATTTAGTTGCATGTTATCCAGCTTTTTACGAGCCATAATGGCGAACGTGTTCGTAATATTTGAACAGCATTTTTGACATTTCTCTAATACATCGCACGTTTTCTTTCCGCGCGTTCACGGTAAAACTAAAGGAATGTACGGAAAGAAAACGTGCGATGTATTAGGGAAATGTCAAAAATGCTGTTCAAATATTACGAACCCGTCCACCATTATGGCTTGTAAAAAGCTGGATATAGCGTGAAATATAACTTTTTCGTTTAAATATGATTTCGTATATCTCAGTTGCAATCGAGATATACAAACCAAATGGTTTACTGGGTGGAATCTCCACAATATAATAGCGAATTCATAAATTAACCTGGGTTGATGCTAACTCGAATCCGAAATTCATGAACGATACGGGCAGTTTGACAGATCGACCCGTAAACCGTAATGCTAGACAGTTTTAACCTGCGCTTCAAACTGAACGCTGTCAGTTTAACCGAAATGCAATCTCGGTTAATTTATGAACGCTTTGACAGCACTTCGATTAAAACTGAGTGCTAATCGACCAGAGCCAGGTTAATTTATGAATTCGCTATAAGTTACTATGTTTATTCGTTGTAGTAGGGTATTGCATGTATTTTGGACCATACGTTCGTTATGTGGTCTCTATTTTGGCCCACCACGGCAAAATCAAATGGAGTGGGCGAAAATAGAGACCGCGTTACGCATGGTCTAAATTACCACCATTCCTAGTAGGCCCACACAGCCGAATCTCAATTTATTTAGCTTTTTACGAGCCATAATTTTTGACATTTTTGTAATACATCGCACGTTTTGTTTCCGCACGTTCACGGTAAAACCAAAGGAACGATACGGAAGAAACGTGCGATGTATTACTGAAATGTCAAAAATTATGGCTCGTAAAAATCTGGATAAGGATTCTTAATTCTTAATTCATTCACCCGTTTCAGATCAAAGCCCTTCTTTTATTCGGCAGTTGTTTTCAATCAGCGTTTTAAACGTTTTAAACTTTTTAAACCGTATATATTTAAATGGTGTACAAATTAAGCGTGTAATGCGACGTTTATTTGGCTGCGTTCGTTCGATTTGTTTTGACTGCCCGTTTTCATGCTGGATTTTGTATTAAATGCTGAATGCTGGTGTTTGGGTGTTTCTCCTGTGAGAAAATTACAAAGTTATCTATTATGTCCTAAATTTCTATTATATCCTGCAAATTTCAGTCGGTTCTGAAAAAAGTGATTAATAGCAGTCAAAAATAATGTGTAAAAATGTACTTCTTTTGGTACTGAAGTTATAAATTATTAAGGTAAGAGTTTGTTAGAATTATTCTGTTCATGACAAACTGCAAATAATAAATATTAACATTAGCGTTATTTTGAAAGCTGCAATCACAGGCAAAGAGATAATTAAATACTTGGATTGCTCGGGTACTTACTAACTTTGATTCCCATTAGTTAGCCAGTTAGTTGCCCCATATAATTGGTATTTGAATTACTCACCAAATAACTTGGATTGCGCCGTTTGACTATCACAGAATAATCGTCATAGTTGAAGGATTTAATATATCCGTTTATACCGTGGTAATATTGTAAACATCCTTCAGGTGCTTCATCGGTTGACAGCTGCGTTTACAACCTGTGATATTAACAGTGTTACGCTGTGAATTAAGATTTCTTACCTGAATTATTCGTATGTTGAATGCTTTTGGTTGATCTGAGTTAGATACAGCAGTCAGATATAGGAAATGTGAATATTGCCTATCGATATGAAGAAATACTGATAAAGAAATCAAATATCAATCAGCAAGTATCTCTATTAATTATAATCAATCATACCATGCTGTCCACTGTTAATGCCACACATAATCGGATATTTCCGATAACTGTTCTGAACTGATATAATCAGCAGATCTTCTACGCAATTGCCATTAACCGGGGCTGCCATTTCGAAAAAAATAAACTCCAACAAAACCTGGCGTACGTTCCAGCGTAGACCCACAGATAAAGTGCATGTTAAACGTGTGCGAACTGCCAACGGATAATTGGGGCTTTGGAAGTAGGTAATATTTTGCACAGTCTTCTCGCTGCACCCTAGCCTAACTACGGGTTAAAGTTCATATAATTTCTTCCAAGAAATTTTGTTCCAAAACTTACAAACACAACAGATACCAAAACCCGCTGCGCACAAATCCATTGGCACACCACCCAGTTGATGGCACTGAACTTCTTGAAAGCAGACACCATAAAGCGTTGTTAAATTATCACGTTTTGCCACGCAAGGGCTGTTCTCAAATCTAATAATATCGAACACACTGAGCAATGTTAACGGAGATTTGTTCTTTTGTATCACCCGGGATTCGGTTGAGTTCATACGAGATCCATGTAGGAAAAGTTTTTGTAATTTTTCACTAATTAGAGCAAAAGCATTCGCGATTCGGGTGGGTGGTCGCATAACATTACTTGTGACGGTTGCGTTGGCAGTGGCCGATGACGGTGTGGTGATGGTACCAACGATTGGTAATGTTTCATTTTTTGTGATTATCGCGGCGTCCGAGGAGGGTGTAGACAGGCTTTCTTCCTTATTGCTTTCATTTCCCATTACTGGAACTGTGGTTTCGGCTTGCTGTTGCTGATGCCTGCTTGCGATAATTTTTGGTTCGTAACGTAATCCATATTCTAGTTTGTAGTCGATGTATTGCAGTTTACTTCTCCCAATAATGTTGTCACGTAAGTGAAATGGTTGGGAAGTGGGCAGTTGACTAGCTGAAGCGTTGCCGCTTATGTTTGTGTTTGATGGGATATCTGGGCCTATTGGTATATAATTAATATTAGAATAGATTAATTTGTTATTATTTACTGTCGCTCGCGAAGGGATTTAAGTTTTAACATTGATCGTATAATATGTTTATAGGTATAGCATAACAATTAAGAATGTATTGAGACTATATTCAAATTTATATTTTAAATTTAAGTCAAGCGATGCGGCTGATTGCTGGGTAGCGTATGAAAAATATACAATAAAACAAAACGGGTCAATTCCCGTGTAGTGGCTAGCATTCACGGCTACCTCACCTAGCTAGCACCACGGCTACACTCACAAAACGGGTCAATTCCCGTGTAGTGGCTAGCATTCACGGTTTCCTCACCTAGCACAGCGGTTGCGGCCTCGTTAACGGCAGAGCGTATCATACTCCATCCGTTTTCGAGGGTCGAAGCATCTAGCTCCGCAGGAGAAGACGGCTTCATCCAGCACGTGCGCGTGGTTTTCGGCAACTCGCGGGTTGTCTAATTACCGAATATTTAACCGAGAAGGGCGTCTTTGCCGCGAGGTATAAACCATCGATAGTTTTGAGCATACATGTACTCCTACTAGGCTGGTCCGAGTCGATATCCGCACCCCGTAGGGAGCGTAAGTTGCTGATGTTTGAGACAAACCGGCCCTCGATGAGAATGTAATGCCACGATGCCCAACTTTCGGGGTTCTAACTAATCGAGCAGCACCCTGTCGCCACCAGCGAAACGATCTGCACTTCCAGGTACCAAGTTTCTATTCCATGTCCTTGGTTTCGTCGCCTTTGTCCATGTCGAATGTTCCGAGTAGAATTTTCTTGACTTGTGTTAGTGGTGTAAGTTTAGATAGGTAGCCGTACTATTGCCTAAATGCCTACGCTACCGAGTCTCATGATGGGTCTGGCATCTTGCAGTGTCGAGAAAACACTGTGCCTCCTTTCCTGTTGGTAAACGACCTTAGTTTCCACCGGGATTAGTTACCCGATCTCCGCTAAGGTTGCTCGTATTCCGGCTGGTACCAGGTGAAGACAGGAATAGAAGTTGCTGGATAAGACGCTAAGGACCACTATGGCATCTGTTTTACGCATTATACAACCATTTACCAACACCAATGCGTTTTTTTTAATTTCGAAGATGGGATAGCTTTTAATTGCAGACGCAAGTTGGTAAATGAATGCATGTTTGTTCCATTTTTTTTAATATTTGGCAGTACATAGTGGAAGATAGTTCCTACGCCAAAGTATGCGCTACAGGAACGCTCCTATAATATTCCAGGATTTTAAGATCGTGATTAAAGAACGCAAGAAACCCGTCGCGATTTAGGACATAGAGTCGTCAGTCTCTTTCGAATCATTGATGCTGGCTTCGTAATGCACAATTTATAAATCCTATTTATAAATCCTCCTTCAAGTATGCCCTACTTTTGAAAAAACAACACAAGTTATTGTTTTGAAAATTTTTCAATCAAAATAAAAAATCAACATTAACCCTTTATAAGGCCGTGGCAATTATTTTGCCACCAACGAAAAATCTTTGTTTTGCGTCTATAATAACATGAATATAATTATAGAAGCAAAATAAAAAAATTTTGTTGGTGGCAATATAGTTGCCACTGCCTTATAAAGGGTTAAGGGCATCGTGGAATCAAATCGGAGAGAATAGCTGCTCTATTAAATACTCCCTGTCATCGCCGAAGAAAATTGTGCCTGTTAAAGCTTTGGCGAAAGAAAAAATCGTCGTCAAACATTAAAATTAACTTCGAGACAAATATTACTGTCATGTTTCTTTTTTTGTTAAGTTTTTATCGTACTCAATAGAGGTGGAAATAGAAAGAATATTGTTTTATCAAAGCTCTCAAGACTGTAAGTTATCTACTATTTTTATTCAAAAAACGTCAAAACCACCTGTTCTTCCACTAGAACTAGGCCATAGGCCGAAAAAATAGATGCCATCGCTTAATGGGCTGAAAATACCCTCCCGTTCCCTCCCTTATGTTTGCCTCAACTGACAAAAAAATGTTCATACACTGACTTTTCGTATAGTTTCTATGTGTTTGACACATAGATTTTTTCCATGTGCCCAGTAAATGAACTTTATGTGCCAAACAGTTACCTTTTATGTGTTTTTTAAAATTTACCTTTAAAATTTGCACATACTATCCATGCGCATATAATTTTCATGTGTACTTCTGGGCGGATTGTGTTTATATGTGGCAAATAATAATCATAAGGATTTTCATATGGAAATTTTCCATTAGATATGTGCGGATTATTTTGAGTGTAATGGACAATATCACTATGGGACAGTTATGCTTTAATTTTGTTTTCGCCTCACCAATCGAAAGTGCTCATACCGCTTATAGGAATTCGAATAGCAATAGTCACACCACCTACCTCGGTGGATCAAGGTCAATACCTTCCCACTAACGTCAAGCCCTTCCTCAAGTGTTACTGTGGATGATGTAGAGAATTCCTCAGTCGTTAGAAACAGCATGTATCGAACTAATATTCCTCCCCTTTCTCATTTGACCTGGATTGGACGTTGCCAGTTTTGTTATTGATATTGCTATTGATTCAATTTGAATTAAATTTGAATTTTCAGACTGAAAATTCGCTATTCCCGGGCATCATTTGAGGGTTCTTAGTGCATTTTCAGCTGATATTGATCAATCGCAGGCAACACATAGGCGATTGCAATGCTGTGCTATACTGTTAAAATTTGGGCATTTGACTCTTAGTTGACTTTTAAATTCTGACGTTCATCTTTTGACTTACAAATTCTGCATTTGATTTTCGACTTTTTTTGACATTTGGTTTTTCATTGAGTTTTAACTTTTGACGTATAACTTCTGACTTTTATTCTTCTTCTTTAATCAGCTCCAGGCCGTGGATTCCTCTGCTGTACAAATAAGTCGTCTCCATTCCATTCGGTGCATGGCCGCAATTCGCCAGCCACGTTGTCTGCGTAGGGCCCGCAGGTCGCCTTCCACTTGATCGATCCATCTTGCTCGCTGTGCGTCCCGCCGTCTCGTTCCAGTTGGATCGTTATTGAGAACTTTTTTAACCGGGCTGTCGTCCGACATCCTCACGACGTACCCAGCCCATCGCAGGCGACCGATTTTTACGGTGTGAGCGATGGGTGGTTCCCTAAGCAGCTGATGCAATTCATGGTTCGTTTGCCTTCTCCACGTTCCGTCTTCCATCTGCACTCCGCCGTAGATAGGGCGCAACACGTTCCGTTCGAAAACACGAAGGGCGCGTTGGTAAAGGACTACCGGTCTAATCGTCTTGTAGATTGTTAACTTCGTGCGGTGGCGAATTTTGTTCGATCGCAGCGTCCTACGGAGTCCAAAGCAGGCACGATTGGATTACCTACGAATGGCCGAAACACAAATGGCCGAATCACGAATGGCCGAAACACAAATGGCCGAAATAACGAATGGCATAATTTACCAAATGGCCGAATCACGAATGGCCGAATCACAAAAGGCGGAATCACGAATGGCTGAATCACAAATGGCCGGAACACGAATGGCCGAATGTCATATTCGACCGAAAATATTCATAGCCTTCAACCTGCGCAAACCTTGGGTACATGCTGTCCTTACTCGCTACCGCTCGTTCGGACTTAACTAAGGGATAATCCCTAATAGACAGTAAACCTAGGAAAACGCATGCACCTAAATAGTAATAGTTTCTGCGGGGGGGGCTGCCCCCCCGCAGTGGCCGGCGCTTCCGACGGCGGGTCACCGGCGCACACTCGCGGCCTACGGCCGTCTCGCCCTGAATCGTCTAAGAAACATTTGCTACTAACACGGTAAATACGTCTCGCACCTTATAATGAAGATGTATTTATAACCAAGAAATATGAGGTAAAAACCAGTATAAAAATTATCTTTCGTAGATATATGCTTATATTATAATTGTAATCTTATTCTTACTGTCATGGATTTTCATAAAGAAGTAAATGCAGTAAACTACAAGTTTATTACCCTATTACGAAAGCGGCCGAAACATTTCATTCAATATCCCGCCGTGTCCATCTTTGTTGACCGCACATAGCAAAGCCAACAGTTGTGTCCATTGTTGTTGAACACGGTTTGCTTTCCGCACAGTAGTTGGTAGTTGTCCAGTGAAAAATGAGTGCATCCGGCGATTCATCCGATGTTGCTGGTTTCAACAACGAAGAAAGTGCGCCAGTCGTTAAAATTGTGTTGTCGCAGAGAGGAAAACCGATGCTTTCCATTGATGGGATACTATTCAATAAAAACAAGTAGAAGCGGAATGCTTCTTATGCTTTTTTCATTTCAAAATTCAAAATTCATTCAAAATATAATAAAACAATTAAATATACGCGGACTAAAACAACATTACTCGACCAACACAGACATATTCATGGCGGTAAAACGGCTGCAGGTTTGTTGATAAAGTACTTTTATTTGATGTTTTTATAATGTAATAAAAAATCTAGGCTTTGTCTTTTCTGTCGCAAAATCGGATACAGGAGGCGTACTACGCGATGGAAGAAACGATGCTTGAAGAATTGGAGAATTTCGGAATACTTACATAAGTGGGAGGAACCGGAACAACAGGCCATTGTTTCACCCCACTCTGTGGTCAAATTTTAAGCCGTCATTGACAAGCTACCGCGGACCACTAACAGCTTGGAAGCATGGCATCAACGATGGACAACCATTGTTGGTTTCCATCACCTGTCAATGACCACGATCATCACTGAGCTGCGGGTGGAGCAAAAGGCGATAGATGGGAACATCCTTAGAATTCTTCAGGGGGATGTTCCGAATTCGCGCCGAGAAATAGACGAAAAAATCTACTCGAAATGTGTTAATGCTCACAAAATGAGCAGCAAAAATTTTGTGGACGCAGTTGCGCTTTTATTAAGCGCTAAACAAAGGCGTTCGTAAAGCATATTTTGTTTGTTTAATAGTAGTAGTTTGTTTTTTGTTTGATTAAAGTTATTTGTTAACTAATTGCCAATTCATGGTTTTTTATTGAATAGTTATTTAGGCATTCCGAAAAATTTCGGCCTTTCGTGATTCGGCCATTCGTGATTCGGCCTTTCGTGATTCGGCCATTCGTGATTCGGCCTTCTGTGACTGTTATTGAAATTCGGCCATTTGGATTTCGGCTATTCGTGATTCGGCCATTTGTGTTTCGGCCATTCGGTACCAGCCCGGCACGATTTCCTGCCATAATGCGCAGGGCCGGCGTTTTCTTCAAGCAGAACAACCCTACTAGCACAGTTGTTACAAACCAGTTGTGGCAACTAATTTATAACTAATTTCAGTCATAAATAAGTTTCTGTAACCATAAATGCGAAAAGTGTGCTGCTTGGAAAGCAGCTGCTGGGAACGCCACTTCGAGGGGGCGCCATTTCGCCTACATTAAAAAAAGCTGTAGCATTAAATAAATAAGTGGTTAATATAAAACTTTCTTTCCTCTCCTTTAGCAGCATAAAGCCGGGATGGCAAGTGGTGTAACTAGAGTAACTCTTCGCTGTATTGGGTCCTGGGCTAATTGCCGCCAGTTCGTGAGCATCTCGACACAAGCAAATCGGGTCAACCTGGTCGAGACATCTAGTGAGTTAGGTTTTTTTTCTCTAAAAACTATCATACGCGTACGAACATGTTGGCCGAAATGTGTTGGTGAATTCATATTCGGTCAACACTCTCGCCTGTGTATGAGCGCCACGAACCAAACAGGCAAAAGAAGATGTTGTATTCTTGCGGCGTGACCGACCCATTGTACTCTCCCAAAGGGATGGAAAAAAAATCTCTTCTAGCGATAAATCACAATGAAAAAACGATCTATAAAAATCTCTGGCATCACCAGTTTTAATAATACTTTCTTCATCTTGATACACCAACACACACGACCAAATGGTGTGGTGAGTGGCAGCGATCTTCAAAGAGCGAGACGCACACACAATCAGTGCTGTTAACTCCCATGAAGCAGTGGATACGAAACAGATACTGGGTTGTGTGTGTAAAGATTTCATCTGGCCGAGTGCAAATAAGAACAAAAGGCTTATCTGATTCTGTACAACTTGTGAGCACATGTAATCCGATCACGATCATCAACGTCATGATCTCATGATCATAAGATTTTAATCGCGCTATTTAAAACTTTTTTGCAAATTTTCGCGCAGTGTTTATTTTGTTTTGTTAAGCCGTAGTAACTAATTAGTGAAATGTAAAGCCTATCCGAAAAAAATCGTAAACTTTTTGTTCCGAAATCCGGATAGTGATAAATTTCGCTGCAAGGTAGTGGAAAACTGTAGCTATATAACATGGTGGTGGTAAACATCCGGTACAAACACAGACGGATGGTTCTCTTCTTGTGCGCCTCTACCGTCAAAAAGTGCTTGGTGGTTTAATTAAATTAATATCAATGCACAATTGCCCATTCTCTTGCATGGAGTGGGAAGGCCTGCGGGATATTGTGGATCCTGTACTCGAAGCTTTTAAAATTCCAATGAATCGGCACAATATTGTGCAGATCATTGACCGACCGAGCGATGCAATGATTAACATTATTAAAGCGGAAACTAAAAATCAACTTCTTTCACTAAAATTTAGATGTGCAATCATCTAAAATGACAAAAAGTGTGTTAGGTGTCGGCATTCAATTTTATAAGGAAAATGAACTGACCTCTCGTTCACTTGGTAAATAAGCTTACGGACATTAACAGTTTCCAATAACTTTCATGAAGTCAATGTCAATGAAATTTATTCTAGGTGTAATTGAGTTATCTCAACGGCATACAGCAGAGTATCTCAAGTCGAAGTTACTCAAGATTGGACAAATTTATGATATCCAGTTATGGCAATGGTATGCAGCTACAGTAGATAATGCTAGAAATGGGGTAAAAGCAGTTGATTTAATCCAAGAGGCCCAAAATGGAAGTGTTCGTGAACAATTCTTCACACCCGAAAAGGGAGAGGATGCTATTGAAGACTATGCAACCACCGACCTAAATCTTGTAATCGAAACCTGTGAAAACAATCTAACTACTAGTGAGAGACATGAGATGATCACCAATCGCTATTTTGTCGAATGCTGATGTTTTTTAATATGCGACACGACATGCTTTACTGATGCTGAAATGTCCCGTTACGGGAACCGGTTCCCGATTTATAGTGTCCCTCCGGATCCGGATGACGCGCACCATGGCTCCTAACTGCGGCAAAGTAACTGATATGTCCACAGTCGATGATATGTTTACAAAAATCAACAGATTTCAAACAAATTTTAGATATTTGGCAACTTTATCTAAAAAAGTCATATTTCGGTCCCCCAAGGAACTCCGGAATAACTCCGGGACCATATGACATATGGCCATTATCTATAGATATTATGAAAATAAAAAATATTTTCGGCAAAATTCCCAAATTTGGTGAAAAAATATTAAAAGATAAAAAAGATACGGCCATCTTAGTGAATTTTGCGGTGCTAAAAATGATGTAGATCTTAGAGGGGTTAATGACATTTCCAAGTTACAAGGTACTTGACCATAGCTAACCAGAAAACCATTATTGTGGTAATACCCTTCGGCAGAGGAACTATGGCATTAGCGCTAGGTATTTTTAGTCCACTGGTACCGGCGCAAACCTCAGAAAGTCTGGTTTATAAGATCATTCATCATTAGTTAACTCAAACTTCAAACTTTTGATTACTGGTACTAATATTTTATGCTCAGAATAATGTCCAGCCGTAAGAAATTTTACTGACTTGAATAGAGCACAATAAAGTTTTCCGCAAACATTTTGGGTTGGACACAGTTTGAGGGTTATACTATGCTAGCATATGAGACTCCTACAAACACCCTAATTCTCATTCACCGTTTTCATGTGTTCATGTGCTGAATATATCAAAAGTTTTTTAAATTGGCGGAACTCTGTGGTGAGCCTGTGCTGTATTAATAAATGCAAAAGTTACCTGAGGAGGAGTTTGGCAGGACTGCTCAAAGTTCTTAGAGAATGCTAGTTCATTCGACGTAAATCCTATAAGAACCATATCGAGACTGAATCAATCGTTGAATTTGTATAACTTGCTTGCGTTAATATAAGGGATTAATTATCTTGGGATATGCACTATTACCCTCCTGGAAAACCTAGAAATTAGATAATGTAGTATGAAATCCGATAGATTGAATATAATGTAACTGGAAGTGCTTTTTTTAATATTTCCGATATGCAGTACTGTCTCAATTAGCTCAGTATTCATGTAACCAAGTTCAACATCAAGTTCATGTTCATGTTCAAAATGAGCGGGTTTGTCTGAAAAATATTTCCGTTATTACTAACATATTATAATTATCATAACAAAATTCCTACGTTTAAAACATCTGAAACTGTTTTCGGTTAAAAATAACTTCTTCCATGTTCTTTTACGACTTGACATTTTATGTGAATAAAATTTTTGGGCCACCATGCAATGGTTGCTATGATATCAATTTGTGCGATATTGCCGACGCATCAAATGAAACTGCTACTAGGTCCAAGATTCCTCTTGTTATGAAAGATATAGAACGAATACATTATATAAATATGATCAAATTTGAATCCTTGATAACAATTGCTTCGAGTCACTTGTTTTGTCACTGCTTAAGCTTTGGATGAATCAGAACTCGCACAGATGCGTATGCTCATTCTTGTTGAGATGAGATCTTTTCTCAAAGCAAGCTACCGGTGCTGCTTTCAATTGTGGTAGATTTTCTACATCTTTCTTTGTGTTTGTCTTTCGCGAGCTGTCAACAAAACAAAACGGTGTTGTAGTGGTTGCCAATTCATCGTTTGTCGCAAGTTGTACAAATCATGATCTGTGCATCTTGTGACAAATCGCTTGTTGTAGTGGTTGCCGATGCATCGTTTGTCGCAAGTTGTACAAGTCACGATCTGTGCATCTTATGACAAATTGTTTGTTAGATCAAAATCGTTAGATTTCCATCCCTGCCCAACTTTCGACAAGTGTACTTTGAGAATCATTCCAAGTAGTGCCTGCAGTGCATGGTTCATACGCCTACGCCATTCTTCGCTTTCCGTTTGCGCTCCACTTCCTGCTGATGAAAATCTATTCGCAACAAAACACAACAATCAAAACACTGAGATAAACGTGGTGGGAAAGTGACATTGATTTTTCGAGAGAGATTTTCGAATCTCTTCAGAATCCGCAATCAACAGATTCATCTTCGATGAAGTAGCAAGGTATGAGGATGAAGTTTCTGAAGTGACAGGAAATATGAACCGAACTTTTTCGTTTTTGAAGGTTTATCATTCTAAAAATGGGTTTCAAGAAACCGCCAATTATTCAAAAGAAATGGCGGTTGACTGTGACCAGTGTTACAAAGCCCGCACTTGTGTGGGCTAATTTTCTCACACATACGTACTCGTTCTAACGAACATACCAGCATAAGCATTCCTTTCGGACTCCTGCTCTTGTTTATTCATGCACTGCAACGACTTTTGCGAGTGTGTATTTAGCTAACAGCCACGGTCGTGGCTCTAGCACGTTATTACAGCCTGAGCAACTGGTACCGATCACTCGCGAGGTCTCGCACTCCCGGCGTGTAGAATCGAGGGCGGATGATGAAGAAAAAAACAAAAAGTAATGCAAAATCTGTATCCCAGTGTGCCGCTAGCCCTCATGGGCAGCTGGCTGCTCACGAGTTGTTTGCCACGTAGTGCAAGTGCAAGTGGTTATGCAGAAAGACGTACGAGACTGTGCGTTTGCGAGTGTGTAGGTAGTAGAATGTCGGCACACAGCAACGCCGGCTGTTTTTCGTTTGTTCTGGGGACGCCATTTTGAGAATTTGCGTGGAGCGACAAATTGGCTAGCGCCGGCCCTGATAATGCGTCTTTGTATTTCTCTGCTGGTGTCGTTGTCTGCGGTAATCAGTGAGCCCAGATACACGAACTCTTCTACCACCTCGATTTCATCATCGTCTAAATGAATCCGCGGAGGGAGGTCAGCATTTACTTCTCTAGAACCTTTTCCTTTCATGTATTTTGTTTTCGATACATTAATGACAAGTCCAATCCGTTTGGCTTCAGTTTTCAGTCCGATGTACGTTTCCGCCATCCTCTCAAAGGTACGTGTAATGATTTCAACGTCGTCAGAACCAAGAAGCTGGACGGACTTCGTGAATATCGTGCCACTCGTCGAGCGAGGGATAGAACTCTTCTTATCACACCCTACAAAGCGATGTTGAACAGCAAACATGAAAGCCCATCACCTTGCCGTAACCCTTTTCGAGATTCAAAGGGACTCGAGTCTGCCCCTGATACTCGAGCAACACACATTACTCGATCCATCGTCGGCTTGACCAATCGCGTTAGTTTATGACTTTTACTCTGGCTTTTGAATTTTGATTATATTTTAATACCTCTGTTTTAATTTTTGATTTTTGGCATTTGACTTTTAACTTTCAGCTTTTGAATTTTGACTTTAGTTTTAGTTTTCAACTTTTGATATCCACCTTTTAATTTTTTACTTTTAAACTTTTTCTAATTTAAGTTAAAATTTTTAACCAGCGGCTTTCGACTTTGTGCTTGTGACAGTCACATTTTATGTTCAATTTCAAGTCCATTGATGAGCACAGGCTTGGGCTCGTCCATCATTTCCATACTATTTAATGTAAAATTTTTTAGTGATGTAACTCGAAAGTTTGTGTCATTCTGCTTGATTAGTATATGAGTTTCTGTTTTTGTTTGATGGGTACGCCAGTGTCAAAAAAATCAGAGGGCCTGTGTACAAGACACGACCGCATATATAGGTGACGCAGGACTACGTAAGTCTCTTTGTAGTGACAGTAGCATGTATACATGCTATATACAACATATATACATGCTACATGCGTTGTATGTAACATTTATCAAAGTAGTAACATTGCATACGTTCAATTCTCAAAAGATTGTGCATTTGAAAACAATTTAACAAAATGAAGAACACAAACTATTACTTTCCTGCTACCTTACTGAAATTAAAGATTGTTTTTATTATCCATGGTTTCCCACGTTGAAGGGATTTTACCAATTCAATCCTATTTTATCAACAGCATATCTTTTCACTACACTTCTAATAAAACGGCAAGCATGCGTATACATACAGAGCCGAATTATAACCGAACACTACAGCTGTAGCACATTTTTTCAACACAGATATCAAATTCGCCGAGGTTTAATCGTCACGCAGTAAAGAATTTGCGATCGGTTGGGACAAGCGATCTGTTGTCATTTTTTCTGGCACACTTCCCTAACACAGCCTTAGATTGGACTAGGTTTAATTGTGTTCGTAAAAAATCTGTTAGCACGAGGGGGCTTTGTCACTCTCTCTGGCGTACTTCCTAAGCAAGGACATCAAAATGGTCTAGGTTGACCACGGTGTTAAGAAATCTTGTTGAAATGAGGAAGCTTTGTCACTTGTTTTGGTTTACTTCCCAAGCACAGATATCAAATTGGTATAGGTTTAGATCATCGTTAAGAATCTTCCAACCAATCACGAAGCGAGAATTCTAGTAAAACATAGGTTCATTATTTTCAATTTTTCAATAGTTCAACATCAAGAATCCATACTTTTCTTCATTTGGGTCAATTCTTAGAAGATTTTCCGATCGATTGATGTAAGAATATTGAAAATCGATAGGAAAACCGCTGAGCTATTAGCGCTCAAAACCTTTCATTTTTCGTGACGCTCGCATTTTTCGATTTTTTGGAATGACACCCTATCTCAAAACTTCCCGTAAGACGTAGTCCTACGTCAAAATAAACAGCTCATACAAACAGTTCCTAATCATCTTTATTTCTTCTGCAATAGCAGTCAGCAATATTATGCGATAAATGTTACTATTATATTTCATTATTTAAAATATTACAGACAGAAATATTTGACGTACCCAGTGTATAAAACATCGTGCAAACTCACGTAAAAATAATAATCATACCATTGAGCGACAAGAGTTCAGTGAGTTTTTATATATACTTATCGTTATGTGGACTCATCATGGTGCGCTAGGTTATCCTAACAAATGTTAAAATATTAACTCACTAGTGCCTAAATTTAAATGTAGGAGTAAACGGGATAAATAATAAATCAAGCTTATTATTATTAGAGAAAGGTGTAAAGGTATGCTAACATAAAAAGTGGTGTAAATGATTGATACGGATTTATAGAGATTTCCCCCTAGCCCGCCAAATGGCGGGTTTATTCAATTTTTCAATAGTTCAACATCAAGAATCCATACTTTTCTTCATTTGGGTCAATTCTTAGAAGATTTTCCGATCGATTGATGTAAGAATATTGAAAATCGATAGGAAAACCGCTGAGCTATTAGCGCTCAAAACCTTTCATTTTTCGTGACGCTCGCATTTTTCGATTTTTTGGAATGACACCCTATCTCAAAACTTCCCGTAAGACGTAGTCCTACGTCAAAATAAACAGCTCATACAAACAGTTCCTAATCATCTTTATTTCTTCTGCAATAGCAGTCAGCAATATTATGCGATAAATGTTACTATTATATTTCATTATTTAAAATATTACAGACAGAAATATTTGACGTACCCAGTGTATAAAACATCGTGCAAACTCACGTAAAAATAATAATCATACCATTGAGCGACAAGAGTTCAGTGAGTTTTTATATATACTTATCGTTATGTGGACTCATCATGGTGCGCTAGGTTATCCTAACAAATGTTAAAATATTAACTCACTAGTGCCTAAATTTAAATGTAGGAGTAAACGGGATAAATAATAAATCAAGCTTATTATTATTAGAGAAAGGTGTAAAGGTATGCTAACATAAAAAGTGGTGTAAATGATTGATACGGATTTATAGAGATTTCCCCCTAGCCCGCCAAATGGCGTTGGGAAATTGTTGATCATGGTGGGTTGATTGTGTTAAAAGGTGTAAATATTTATCACACTACACACATGCACTACATCTTCGATAGGAATCATGCTGTCATGTTATATACTATAAGTTATAAGTGATTTTTTATTTTCAACCATTTTCCGTTAGCTTTGTGCAAAAGAAAGGAATTCATTCCCAATTCAGATGCAAGATAATCTCGCTAACACTAAATAACACACGCAACCTACCTCTGTAGGTTCCATTCGGAATCTGTTCCGCCATGTAACCACCTGCTTCGCTCGAGGTTAAAAATCTACTGTCAAGCTCATTTGATGATTGATTCTCATCACTTTCGGAGAACAGTACGCTAGGATTCAGGTAAAATATTACCAGAAGGAAAATCATCAACAACCGAATTATTGCCATGATAAATTCTATTATAAAGCCTATCAGTCCGATTCGTGACACCCGCGACGATACACTGAATGCCATCAGTTCTCGATTCTGTTTTCATCACAGGATGACAATTTTCACGCCAGCGCCCGTGAGGAAAGCTATGATTGTCTGTATTTTCGCTCCCGTACAATGCGGCGTCTGTGATGATTACCGGCAATTAAAAGTTTAAGCAGGCCGTAACCGTACCGAAATGTATCTATCAATATCTGAAGGAAAAACCGTGCTCTCACTATGTACTGATGCTGTTCGAATGCACTAACAGTATTTTGTTTCAAGGGCTCTCAAGTACTTCTCCGTAGGTGGATTGTTTTATGGACATGGTCGATTTGAGTAATTGTACTTTAAACGTTTGATGTTTCAATTATCGAAAGCGATTACTTTCGTTAGAGAGGCTTTCTCTATGCCATGCTAAAATCGCTACATGCGTTGCTGATATGGTATGATCAGCCGAGAAAGAAAATGTTTTATCTGTTCAATTCCAAATTGGAAGCGCAGCGAGTAGCGGAACTTGTAACTTTCGTTATTACCCGTAACTTTTTTTCCTTTCGTTATTCCAGATCGATTACACCAGTATTATGGATCTACTAGTTTGAGTAAAGTTGATTTATTTTTAACACCATGGGCTCTGAACAATCTCAACTGCAGCAACAGGCGGAGGGTGGTACCGTTCGCAGTGGTAGTCTCCGAGCGCAATCTACCAATGCGACACCGACCCCTACTAGGTCCAATACCGGTGCAAAGCTTCTCCGGGGGAACACTATTGCTGCAACGGAAATATCGGCCCTCAATTTAGACGATAACGGGACAGGTCCCAGTTTCTCTGGGACGCCTTCTTCCGCATATATCTGTGATTCTCGACCAGTGTCGCCTCCGATGAGTGTTTGCTCGGATTCCGACTTACCGTACATATCGTATACCGATAAGCCCATAGGAGGTGAGATGATTAATTTGCGACAGCCACGTGATGAATGGTTGAATTAATTTGATCAACACCTTTTTGGGAATTTTGTCGTTTCTCTTTGTCGAGCAGATTCGCCAAAATTGCGCAACAAACAGCAAACGAAGAGTACCGGCAAGATACGCCCCAACAGTGCTTTCGTGGGTAAAACACAGGAAGCGAACCGCTATAGCTACACGGGAACTGGAGGTGCCGGTAGCGGGTCTAGCATCGGTAGGTCTCGACCTTCCTCGACGGCACACAGTATTGTAGTGGTAAAATCGGCCACCGTTAAGGACACCGGCATCGAGAAGGATGACGACATCGTGCGGCTGCAGGTAGGTGATCCCGTAGTAATAGTAAGCATCTGCAAGAAAAGAGAATCGGTTCGCATCTGTGGGCTGCTCTCAGTGGGTGGGAGTCTGTTCTTTTGTGTTCTGGTTTAGCACTCGAGTTGCTGCCATAAAAAACGGCAGTGCGGCAGTGATGAATAATTTACTGTTTTTTATTGGTTCTTATTGTATATGTATACTATTTGATTAGTATTTGGTCGGTGTTAAGTCAGACCGAACTAAGTGACAAAACTCTGATTTCGAGAAAAACGCTTTCAAAGTTTGCTGCTCCGTATGCTTTAAATCTATCAATCGTTCGAAATCATCTCATAACTCAGGCTGTTTGCATCATTTATGTAGTCTGATTAGAGTCAAATGTAGCTTAGAAAATTCTTGATCGTTTGCTGTCATTAACTCATTTTCTTAAATTTTGTGACTTGGTCCGGTCTGATTTAACGCCGACCATTTGATTGCTAGAATCATGGTCGTTAAAGCAGATCGTGTATGGTATGGTACGGTTAGTAGGTATTGATTTCTGATTGCGTTGATAAAATACCACCAAGGAGTGTATGTTATAATAACGAGAAATTAATTAATAGTTGACCGAATTTCCGAAACATACTTTTGGCAGTGCTTCTTAGCGCACCTTCGCATTCGTAGGTGGAAGCACACATGTTGAGAACTACATATCAAGATCTGTTTTAATGTTGAAATTGCAAATATAGTGACTTGAACTTCCCTTTTATGAAAAACTTTTGTACAGTTCGCAGTCCACAGCTAGTTACTGGCATATTTGTAAGCAATGCTATATTCGTTGCAGCAAAATTAAATGAAATACTCACCTTAATTTGTCTTTGAAAAACTTATGTTTTGCTGAAGCTGACGACACATAAATATCCGCCTTTTAACAGAAATTTTGTTAACCAAAGAAAAAGGAGCTGAGATTACAATGCGTCAATTTATTGTTTACACAAAAATTTACTACTAAACATGGATAGTCATCTTCAATCACTACCTTACCAACTGATGAATTATAATTAGAGAACAGATATTTTTACAGGATTGTCAGCACACTCTCTTAACCTATTGAAGTTTAGAGGGCAAGTGGGCAAAAAGGTCTTAATCAGCTAAGTAACGTCTCGAGTTTCATATTCGTTATTCTCTCATGTTTTTTTCTCATGTTGCGTCAAAATTCACTTTTATCTTGTAGTTTTTTAATTTTTGTCAGTTTGTAGAGAGATGTTGAAGTTTCAGAAGATTTTCAGTTTGTTGTTGTTAGGCGCTTTTACACTTTGATTTCATGAATAACTTCGTGTATGTATGTATGTATGTATGGGGATAGCCACCATCACCTCAAGGGTTTCCCATTGTATGCAAGTAGAATTACTGCAGAATCGAATTTATCTACCCAGCAACTTTCATGCCAATGCTGTTCGTGAAGGACTAAAAGGGATTTGGATGGATCTGTAATCAAAGTCGCTTACAGGATTCCACGGGAATATAAGACACTCCTTCCAGCATAGACATCCGGCCACACGATAGATAACTTCGCCGTGCAAACTGAACTTGCGTGATGATTTGTGTGTTGATTTCATGAATAACTTCGTTCGCCAAAATGGCAATTAATGTCAATATAACAGCAGCGATAGAATCTTTTTATCAATTAGAATTGGTACTGCGAAACATTGCACTGAAGCATAGAAATCTTTTTTGTTTTGTGATCAGTGCTCTTTTCGCTTCGATTTTGCTCTTTTGATTACTGGATCTCAACCAAGCAGAATCTGAAAAAATGGTGTATGGGGCATTTATAGAGCTAGTAACTATAAATATTGCGGAAGAAAGTAAGTGCTGAAGATCTTTGTATTTATGCCCCTAGTGGTAGCAGCCTTAAAGCGCTATAAATACAAAAGGCATAACAATTCTTATTTTAGCAATTAAGTATTTAATAACTAATTCTACAAATGTCCCACGCATCATTTTTTCAAAGTATAAAATATTAAGCGCGTAATTATCACATTAACATTGGTTTCTCAGTTGGCACACGCAAGCCGGCTTCAATCTGGTCTAGCTATAGCACGTTGGGCCCTTCTATTCCTGATGCCGGTGGGGTTTTTAAGAGAATGGATTTCACTGCACAGTCGTCCGGCATCCTTGCTGGCGACGTTGCCGGCCCACCGTAGTCTCCCAACTTTCGTCTGGTGTCCGATGGGAATCTCCCTAACTAGTACTTGCAGCTCGCGGTGCATAAGTCTGCGCCACTCTTCGCTTTTCGTTCAAAAATAATCCGTAACACATTTCGTTGAAATACGGCAAGTGCACGTATGTCTTCCGCAAAGTAAGCAAAGTTAAGCCCCAAACCCAATGCATATGGACTTTACTACGTTGCGGCAATTTGACAGTTTTACATGGGTTTTCTGTCAAATTTCCGCAATTTAGTAAAATCCGTATGCATTGTGTCTGGGCCTTTACAGTCTCAAGTCCGCTCAAGCTCATTGATCGAAACGTATTTCGGAGAGGAAAGTAGGCTCGACTTCCAGCTTGAATCTCCTTACTCGTATTATTGTCGGCGGAGATCACAGATCCCAAATGATGCGACGTCGCAGACGACGAAGCCTAAGAGTTGGCTGTTTTTTGCCGAAGATCGTTCCTCTCGTTTCGATACCCGCTCGCCGGATCACACCTTCAATAGCGATATTGAATAACCTACAGGATAGTCCATTCCCCTGACGTAATCCTCCGCACGATTCAAAGGGACTCGAGAGTGTCTCCGAAACACGCACCTAGTACATTACTCGCTCCAGGGTAGCTTTGATTAGCCACGTCAGTTTGTCCGGAAACCCGTTCTCATGCATTATCTGCCATAGCTATTCGCATTCGATTGTATCGTATGCTGCTCTGAAATCTACGAAAATTTGTTGCGTGGGCACGTTATACTCCCGACATTTCTGGAGAATCTGTCGGAGAAAGAAATTCAATACAAAGTAGCACGGGCACGGGATACTGTCCTGCGAATCCTCTTGCTTCTGGGGATAGACAATTTGACAAAATATGGGAGAGCACGTTATAGGCGGCGTAGATCAGCGTAATACCACGGTAATTACAGCAATCTAGTTGATCGCCCTTTTTGTAGGCGACACAAATCACGCATAGGATCACGTAAAACTGATATACATTAGGACATTTTGATGCATGAGTTATGAACTAACCTGTTTAAATTAGTTTCTTTGATTGGGCTTTACCAAAATTCAGATTGCATTAAGCGTATGTTTGTCCACATTGGCGTTGATGATAAGCAGGCTCGTCGTTTTGATGCAATTCCGTTTTGTCTTGTCTAAATTTAGTTTGGTCTATCTGCTTCTTTGTGCTGCATTGCTTAGCATACAAGTCAGTGGTTTTTTACGCACTACATCGAAGCCATTCTGTTCTCTTCGAAAAATTGATCATCAACTGGTTTCCTTGTTTTTTTTCATATTTAAGATAACTGGTTTTATATAAGTGATTTTTTCTTTCTTCTCAATCTCTTTTTTTGCTAAATTTTGATTTTATTCAAGAATTTGACTGAACCAAGCAAAGCATTTTGTTGTCCGGTATTGCGGGACGGCTCGCTGTCCGGTACTGAGTGACGTGAATCACTGAATAAAACTTATATTTTTTAACAGTTTAGATAACTTTGTGGAAAAATGAGCTATGGAGCTTGGACAATATTTAATGAAAGATATGTCATATATGAAAAACAAAATTTTATGCGACCACATAATACTGTGACGCTGATCCGAAAATTAGCCGAAACATACAACAATTCGATCGGCGGTAAATAAAAACATACAAATATCTGTTTTCATGAATGATTCTGACCTAAAAAATCACACATGCTAATTTTTTGTCCTTTTGATTGATTTCATCATATTAACTAATAAGGTGTACCATTTGAACTATGAAAGTTAGAAGTGTCCACTATTGGAAGCTGTTCGGTGCTGTGGAACTTCCCCCTAAGTCCATTTCCGAGTCCAATTTTAGCTAAAACTTTGTTTCTAATTTCGTGTCCAATTTCAACCCCGATTTGAAGTAAAACTGCCAGTTCAATTCATTCCAAATGCAAATTGAATTTCACGTCCAATATCTAGTGTAATTTTACGACCAATTTGTAGTAATGCTTTAGGTCCAACCAGTGCACAATGGGGATTTTTTTGCATTAAAATTCTTTATCTCAATATCTCCAAATGTCGCTGGACTACACTGGCCATGGATTCATAATGGGCAGCAACTAAAATTTTGGAATTTTTTCGCGGCCCCTATATTCAACAACAAACGAGCTCAGAGAGAAATGAGAGTATATATGTGTTAGCTCTCTCTCTCTCTCTCTCTCTCTCTCTCTCTCTCTCTTTCTCTCTCCCCTTTTTGTCAATATTTTTTGTTTTGTTTATGTTTACCCAGTTTTGCTTAAAATGGCGTCGAAACAAGAAGCCTGTCGGGAGTGCGTTGTACACTTCTACGAACTACCACAGAAATCCCGACAAAAAGTATACGGTACAACATTTAAAAAGCAAGTATGTTGCGGCTTCGATTGTTTACCATATCCTAAGATGCCCAACAACTATTCGCAAGCAAGATAGTGGAAGACCAGAAGAAAATTATGGACGCAGAATGAAACTGTTCTTTTTCTTGTTTCTTCCACAACAACCAAACTTCTTCCACCAAACCAGAGGGCTGGCTATCGATTAAGATGCACCAGATGAATGTTTGAAGAAAATTTTGATTCAGTTTTTACAAAAACGTCATGCAGATGGACAATACGTGTTTTGGCCGGATAAAGCATCGCATTACGCCAAAAAAACACAAACGCTCCTGAATACTCATTCGATCCCATTTGTACCGAAAAACCACCACCCGAAAAATCTGTTCCTTGGTGTACAAAAATTACTGAAGAGCCACGAATTGCAAACACTTGATTGGTAGAATCAAGAGATGCATTCGTACAACGCTCCTGTTCCGTCATCAAACGAAAGCTTCGCCGAACAGCCGATTACGGACGGTTTTCAAACGTACGCTAATTTTTTTTCAACAATTTTAGTTTCGGTAAATCAGATACTCTTCATGTATCTTTGTCTTTTTTTGACAGCTTGAGAAAAAAACTCCAAAATTTTAGTTGCCACCCTTTAAGTTGACGTAACGATCAATACCGTGATTGTTGAGAAAACGCATTTTTATCGAGAGAAACATTTAAAGCCATATAATATTTACTGTAAACTTTTTCAATCAAATAACCTGTCAATTTAGTGGACTTTATCAATCAAAAGAGGGCTGATGGGGTTTTATGATTCATTTCCCGTTTATGGTGTTTAAAAAATGCATACGCTAGTTTATGCGAATAAACAGACTGTTAGTTGAACGTTTATTCTCATAGTTTGACATAGTTTGATAGTCATAGTTTGATAGTCATAGTTTGAGTTTCAATAGCTTTAGCTATCGAAGAACAGGCTACTCTGCTGGTTGATTATGGGGGGAGTTATGTCAGCTATGAAACCATTAGCAGAGTAGCTCAATTTTCCTAAATATCTCGAATATTTTTGAACAGACACATGTTGTTTGAGTGTTGGGCATGTATATTACATAGTTAGGAATGCGCAGGACTGAAAAAGCACGTTTTGGCCATTTTGGTTTTTACGTTAACTATGCATCCATGGGAAGTACATTCAATATTTTGATACCAAAAGAAAGATGTTTTTATGAGGATTCAAATAGCGCGTTCCTTGTTACGGTATGCGTCTGTTCTTAGCAGCCAAATGGAGGAAATTTTACCCTACCTTTCTAGGAGTACAGAGATGTATCAATCAATTCTGGAACCTGCTGGAATAAAACCGATATTTTTCCGCTACAAGAAAGCTAACTTGATGTAGATTCCGATGGCAGGGTATTCGATCACGGCAAAATAAGTCATTTTATCCTACTTTACTCAGCCACCGTTGCCGAATTAAAGTAACATCCCAGCTTGCACCAAATTGTACTTCAATGCACATAAGAAGGGCTCCATATAAAGTAGCGGCCAAAATTGCCGAATGTAAAATTTCACATTTTAGCACATGCTTAAACGCGGTTTTGTAGTAAATTGTCTATATTTTTATGATTCGTGAATAAAATTTTGAAAGAAAAAAAATGTCATGTAGAAATAAGCCGACAAAGTTGCCCATTTCAAAAGTTTGAAAAATGAGTCATTTTGAAAAAGTCAAAAAATTAAATAGTTATCGCGGATGTAAATATTATTGTTATATATTATTTTAAAACTGATATTTTAGCCTATTAAAAAATGAAATGAAAACAAATTTAAACTCAATGTGGTGCGCCATAGGCTACTTATAATAAAAATGAAATTTTCACAAACTTTAATCAAAAAAACAACTCTTGTCGCCTCTTGTCGCCGCAGTTTCTAACAGTGCGTCTGAAAGCTCGAAGTATGTTGTATCAAAACATGAATTGAAAGTTTGCTATAATTTGACGTTTTCCGAAAAAAAATAATTTTAAAATTGTCATATTATTAGCAAGTCTTTGAAATTTTAAGTACTCTTTCAACAAATTTGATTATCTTTGTTACTAAATTTATTTAGTATCTGAAGAGAGTTTCAATGACAAAATGGGAGAATCCCCGCGAGAAAGAAAAATTTTGTTTGTCAAGCAAATATTTATATCGGTAACATTTGATCATTTTTCCCCAAATCACCCTAAATATGAGTTCTTATATGTTTAAATCATTTCTTTTGTTACAAATATAATCTAGAATCAATTTGAAACTAAAAAATAATTTTGGCCAAAAATTGCAATTTTCCGACTATTGTGCAATGTACGAAAATTATCATAAATAACTCTACAAATTCGAAATCGTGACTAAAGCTAAATAGAGTGAACCCGAGTTGATTTTCTGTTGTATATAATGATAATAACTGACACACATACGATTTTCAGCACAGAATTGTGTAGCAATACGGAGCGAGTCGGGCTTAGTCGGATATTGCCGTATATAATCACTTATATAGATGAAATACGTATATTTATTCCTCATCACGCATATCGCTTCTAAAATAGTACGGATAGGGCCGTTTTGCGGACCAAATACGATTTATTAGCACGCATATCGGTACGTAATGCTGATTTGTATCTATACCTATAAAAATGGATTTCTGTTTGTCCGTATGTTCCTTATAGAATCGAAAACTACTGAACCGATCGGCGTGAAAACTTGCATGTAGGGGTTTTTGGGGCCGGGGAAGATTCTTATGATGGTTAGAGACCCCTCCCCCACTAAGAGGAGAGGCTCCCATACAAATCTATACCTATAAAAATGGATTTCTGACTGTCTGCCCGTATGTTCCTTATAGAATCGAAAACTACTGAACCGATCGGCGTCAAATGTTGCATGTAGGGGTTTTTGGAGCCGGGGAAGGTTCTTATGATGGTTAGAGCCCTCTCCCCCCACTAAGAGGGGGGACTCCCATACAAATGAAAAACAAATTTCTGCATAACTCGAGAACTAACCAAGCAAATGGAAGAAAATTTGGCATGTGGTTGTTTTAGGAGACAGGAATTTTTTCTATGGTGAATTCACACCACACTATTGGAGTCCTTATAAAAATATCTTTCTTTTTGCATCAAAAGATTGATCTTAGCTCAGGGGAAATTTGAGATATAGAGCTTAAAGGACTTAAAAAATCCCCACTGTGCAGTGGTGGGACTCCTTCGCATGTTCAACCTGTTCATAGCACAGGTAACAAAATTCAGCTGGATAAAAATATTTTCGCCACTCGTTCATGATTCCGCTTACACCGACGCACACGTGATACGTATACTTTCTTATAGCTGCAAATACGGTATGGAATTTCTCATTAGCTGGTCAGAGATCAGGGATTTCACTAAATAACTTACTACTACATAAAGACTATTCGAAAAAAAATTCAATACTTTCTTTTGTGTATAACTTTTTATTTTGGGTAAAACTAGTTTAGAGTGTAATGTTTACATGTGCAAAATTTCGTCACAATGTGTCAAGTAGTTATAGAGATGGCTTTCAAGCAAGAAGTGCTCCGACAAAAAAATTTGGTCGTGGTCGTGGAAATTCCAGGCCAGTCCCACAGGTGGTTCGCGAAACAGTTGGAATCGACCACTCGACCATGTCCCATGTGATCAAATCGTCAATTACGAATCGCATCGAAACGTCAATTTTTTCGTTTGGTTCCTCCAGCAGACAATGAAGCTGGCCGGACTTCTTGTCTTCAAGGGTTTATTTCTATGGCCTACGCTTTGGTTCCATTTTATTTAAGGAGAAATGAGTCGTCATTGATTTTGTGAATTTCAAAAGCAGATTTTTTGTATGAAATAAAAATTCTGTTCATGAAATTATATTGTATGTATTCAGATTGGCAAGAAGAATGCAATGAATGCGTTTTTAAAAATAAAGCTTTTGTTGCTTCCGAAATTTGAAAAGATAATTACTGCTCATATTCGCTTAACTGCGAATTTGATAAGTGAAACGTTCAACACCACGAGGGCGTTGGTTAAGCAATCTCATAGAATAAGCATACCAACTCATTGTCCCTGGTTCTAATTCAGTATCAAAGGAGAAGGTAAAAAGATAGAGCACGGTTGCCATATCTACATGTTTCATTCGCAAAATTTTCTCATTTACAGTGATACCATTGAATAACCTACTACGACATATTGATTGTGGTGTTCTGCAAAGTTATAAGCCTATTTGCCATTGTGTGGGTGCGTCGCAGCAAGGTTGTTATTTTTGAATGTTGTTCAATAGATTCATTGAACAAAATGTTTTCGGGTCATAGTTATAACTCAGTTGTTGTTTAACAAACCGTGCATTCCCAAGGAACATTTTTGTCGTACAATAGTTTATCATGTGCTTGTTCCACGGGTAATAGTTATATAATAGTCGAATAAGCTATTCTTAAACAAAAATATTTGTTGAGTTAGTTCTGAGTAAACTATCATTACAGTCGAGAAAAGTGTTGTGAACGTTATTTTGAAAAGACCTTTTGCACCACGGCATATGGAAGAAAAATTGATGTTGATGAAAAGTGCAGTGCCACGTTCTGCAATGAAGGAACTAAAATTTATATACAAATTGAAGGGAAAAGAAATGCACCGTTATTTCAACGTTCAATGCTACGAAACTCACTGGCTATGTGATTCGAACAAATTGAATGAATTGTTTTGTTGACCTTGTTTGCTATTCAAGGGCAGAACTGATAAAGGCGTCTGGTCAAAGTCTGGTTTTGTAGATTTAAATCATTTGTCCGCAGCCATGAAGGCCCATTCCAGCTCTAAGGAACAATTAAACAATGCGTTTGCAAAGGCCCTCATTTTATGAGAAAATGATTGGAGAATTTGCTTGTAAAGTAAACCGTTGTATTCCGTTGTTATTCAAATAATGTTTTCAATATGTTTGTGTATTTAATGCTTTAAATATAGAAATGCGATAATAATAAAGGCTGCATATTGATTTGTATTTTTAGTGTGTTGAACCGGTAAGCTAAACACCTACACCTACGAGTCGGCACTGCAGACAACGTAAGTTTTTGAAATTTTTTGAATCACATCTAGTCGCGAAGGAAGTAAATTAATTTACTGAAAAATAAAAAATCTGGTTTCTTAATTGAACCCAAGGTACAGCCAAAGGGTTAATATAATAAACTTTAGGAAGAAGATTTTCAAAATCTTAATGTAATGCTTTCCGAATCATGAGAAAGTTATTTTTAAAAGGGATGCATCTATGTCCGTTTTTCATTATTTTACACGTCGTTTGAAATAAAGTTCATGGCAAATTTTTAAATTAATGCAAATTGAGCTTCATACTGAGGCCCAGGAACCAATCGTAGTTTGAAGTTAGTTGAAATCAGACGTCTTTTCGAGAATCATGAATGCTGCAAGAAATGATTCAGTGATGGCGTTGACGAGTTTCACACACAACATTCCAAGTGCCTATTAATGTTAAGAATGCAAGAGACAGTTATGACTACATGAATTCTGAGATCGGACACGGGCAGCGTATAGCAGAAAACTTATTCAATTGTGGATTTTTCTTTGCATGGATTCCATGAGAGAGTCGTCATTATTGCATTGAAGTGGAATGGAAGAACAACATTTTCTGTTTCTTTTTGTAAAAATCTTCATAAATTGGTGTGAATCTGCCAATCAAAAGCATTCACAGATACTACTTCAGCTTAAATAATGTGTGCTGAATGATTTCGTTTCAAAACTTTAATTCAAAGGTTCCAGTTCGCTGCCATAATCTGCTTTAATTAGCTAGTTTTGAGACGAGAAAAACGAGTTTCAAATCAATAATACTAACCGCTATTCCGTAAAGCAATAATTCATGGCCTGTTTGAACTATTACAGACTCGATTGTTTGGAATGCTGCTGAAATGTTAATGGATACAGTAGCAAAGCTCATGAAAAGCTTTTTGAACAAGTACAAAAAAAAAACAAAGTGAATGAACTCGATTGCATCACAAAAGCCAGATGCCGGAACGAGAATTAAATGGTCAATCGCTTCACAACAGTTCAAAACTTGTGCACTTTGGGAATTAAACATAATCAGCGAGCCAAAAAAGTCTCATTTTAAGTAGCGCTTTTATTCTTGCATTTTACTTACTTCTAACTGTTAAATTGTAAAGTATCCTTTAGTGTACGAACATATATATTCTACAGTTCATGATTACTTTGACGGCTCCTCATTGTGTATGTTTCCTTTAAAATGACTGTTTTTCCACTGCTAATGAAATATAGTTTAATTTTAATAGTTTTGTTTAGTCATCCTTCACTCAAACAGTAATGTTGCGAAATAAAGTTAGTGCAACTCGCTATTTTTTGTAAGCCTTTGTTTCGATTTTGCTTAGGCATGCTATGCGAACCAGTTTATCATCCTGTTATTATCTAAAATATTTCAAGCATTAAACTGGTTTGAAATTGCTTGTTTGTTCCGTTCAAACTAATTAAAAACCGACTCCTCTCTTTCTTCTATCGCGCGACAATGATCATGCCCGGGTCTCTAGAAAAGGCAGTGTTTTATTTATATAGCTCTGAATTTTTTTCCATATTTAGATTCTACCAAAAGATGACGATCTTGAGATGTTTCCACATCGATTGCATGTATGCTCCATTCACTCTGAAATTGCCATCCATTTGGTCTAGAGCGCGCGCACTGATTCAAACCGACGAAATTTATATGCAACGCAAAATAAAAATAACACCGCACTGAACAAAAGTTTCATAGTAGGTTGTCAACAAAGATGTTTGCTCTGCGCCTTATTAGCTCACCGACCCGCCTCCACGTTCATTTGACTCCCCATTCCCCCCATTCACTCCTTGTCTTTCCGCATAATTTGGTTGTCATTCCTTGCTATCTACAAATTTGGTAATCCAACACCCACACGTTCTGTGGCGGAATCACGCACGGTGACGGGCTTCCGAGCGCATTCGTCGTCGTCGTCCGCCACCGCAACGCCGTTGGCGAAATTTATGCTAGATCGCAGATGTCGCTGGGAGAGCCGTTTGTGTTCGTTTAAATCCGCACTGGATGGGGTTCCCGGTGGACTAAAGTTGCCGTAGTTGAAGTCGTTCGATTTATAGCTTCGATCGTCCTCAAAATCATCGTAGCTTCCGGTATAGCGAGCTGAATAGTGGTACTCGGAGGAAGCCGGCGAATATTGCTGTCTACGTTGCGAATTCCCGTTGTAGCTGGGTAATGGACTTGTCCGCAGCGGGTCTTCATGATCAGGGATCGTTGCAATTGATGGCTGATGGTGTCCATTGGTTGGTTTGATGGGAGGTTTTTGTGTCGGTTTTTCTTCTGGTGTTTCGGGGAAATCGTTGAAAGAAAAACTGGACTTTAGTGTATTTTGACGACGAGTTTTTGCGGCCTCACTAACGTCGTTATCTTGCTCCCGGAGAAAGGCGGCTATTCGTAGTTTTTCTCGTTGCCTTTCGCGTTCCAGTTGAGAAAACGAAGAGTCACACTCGTCGTAGAATTCGATGTGGGAACGCGAATTTCCACGATGCCGTTGCCGTGTTATTTCAGTTGTATCCAGCTCGCTGGCTGGGCTGGCACAGCCTGTGTTCGGTGTCGAGGATGTAGTTGATTGTCTTCGGCTACTGGTTTGATACGCTTCCTGAGGATCTTCTCTGTATTCATCCGGCCAGAAGAAACTTGTCTTTTGTCTGTCGGGTACATCGGATACCCGATTGATCATGGCTTCTGTGAGGCCATGGAAAAACTTTTGACCAGCCATTTTGCACACTTTTACTCAAACTTTCATTATTTCACACACTTTCGCTTGGAAAATTTCGGTACTGAAGCCGTTATCCTAATTGTGATTCAGAACATGTGCAATGTACTGACGTAGGAGGAAAACACTGTCCACACGCGCGCGCCTCGGTATTCACTGGACGGTCTGCACCTTTCAACGCGACTTAGTCGAATGAGCGCTATGCCGTGGCAGTGAAATGTTCAGCCGAGAACCTGTTTCGATCGCTGCTGGCACGCAACGGTCGGACGATCACGGTACAGTGCAACCAGTTTGAGTACTGTTTTGGAATGTAGATGGAAAGAAAATTGGTTTAGTGTTTATTTCAATAAAAAATAAAATGTATTTTTTTATCATGGTCTTGGTCATGTTCAACAAACTCTTTACGTTATCTAATTTATAGCTCTGAATATTGTTGCGGTAATGTTCTTGGAAATACTGGTCTCAGGAAATACTACATTAGGTATTTCTGCTGCGTTATTTTAAAGAAATTAACGAGCTTTTGGTTGCTTTAGGAGGTTGAACAGGTAATATAGAAAACAAGAGTGTATAGAATAAAATATAAAACGGCAATAAACGTTAAAAATGTTGTGGATTTCTGTTGGTATACCTATTTAACAGTCAATTCAAACATTCTTGCGTGTACTTTTCTGTTTTATATGACTCAATTGTATAATTTAAGCAAATTTTTAAATAAATGATGTATTTCACATTTCTGTACACATAAGTCCTTTTTATGTTCAAACATGTGTATCACACATTCATCTCTTAGTTGTTTGCCAAAATTACTAGGAATTCGATTCGGTACTAATTTTATTTTTACTATACCATGTACTATTTTTACTCAGGTAAGGGGCGTTATGGTCGGTAAAGCAGAGTTCAGTACTAAGGGAGCGTGTGCCTGTATTTTTCTTACTAATTTCTATCACCAATCTCGTTCCTATGACGTGGTAGGGAAACAAGTTATAATTTGCCCATGGATAACAGGCTTCATTACGCTCCTTGAGCCAGTACCACCAGTAGCGGGACAACAAGTCGAGCAGGTAGACGCCTTTCAATATCTTGGTACCCAGACAACGCCCGATGGTGGTGCCAAGACTGATATAGCCACACGGATCAGGAAGGCCAGGGGTGCCTTTGCAGGTCTGCGAAACATTTGGCGCTCAAATCAGATCACTCTACGTACGAAAACCCGAATCCGCACAGCTGTATGCCTGCGAAACGTGGTGCGTCTCAGCGGAGACAATGCAAAAACTGCAGGTATTCATTAACCGGCACTTCAACAAAACCTATCTAGCATCTAGGAATTTATTTTTGTTCAGATAGCCAGGGTGCTACCAAAGCACAAAATGCGATAAATTCTAATTCGAAAACCGTAGTTGAATGTTGCATCCAACTAGAAGTTTTGAGTATCTTAAATTTTACCTTTTATGGGTTCCTGGTCATTCTGGTATATCTCGAAATGAATTGGCTGACAAATTAGCAAGAGCCGGAACAGAAATCGACTTCATTGGTCCGCTTTGCCTGTTTCCTGCTGTTGGATAAGGCAAAATATTCGCTGCTGGGCTTCAGCTGAACACGCCTCCTATTGGCGAAATTTGAAACATGTCGTCAAACTAAAGTATTTTTGGCATACCCTAACTTAGCGTTTTCAAAGAATTTATTAAAATTTATTATATTTATTAAATTTATTAAAGCAAAATACCAAAATTCTTGTTAGAGCATTAACTGGCCATTGTAAACTCGATTATCATATGGCCAATATTCAACGTGCAGAGTGATCTTTGTGAATCCGATTATGGAACTTCATATCATTTGATATGTGTCTGTCCTACAAAAATGCAATTGCGTTTACGGGTCTTTGGACATCCCTATTTAGAAGAGCATGCTGCTAGACAGCTGAAACTAAAAGGCATTCTTATGTTTTTGAGCCAGTGTGGAAAAGAACTTCAGTTCTCTCTGAAGTTGTTGACTCGAAAGAGAAAAATACTTCTGATATATGTATGTGGCGTCGTTTTCCTAACCCTCGCTCTTCCCATATCCTCACTACCTATCCCTATCCTTATTCCTATCCTTCTATATAGATGGTTCTAGAATGAACAATAAAGTGGGAGCAGGAGTAACTGGGCCAGGAATTGAGATGTCAATTCCAATGGGCAGATGGCCAACTGTGTTCCAAGCAGAAATACAAGCAATTCTACAATGTACGACTGTGTGCTTGCGCAGGAACTATAGACATTCAAATATATGCATCATGTCCGACAGCCAAGCAGCTCTAAAAGCTCTAAAGTCGGCGACATGCACATCAAAACATATCTGGGAATGTGTTCAATCACTCCAAAAATTGTCTTGTCGTAACCAAGTCAACTTGAACTGGGTCCCAGGTCATTGTGGAATCGATGGAAATGAAAGAGCTGATGCGCTCGCAAGACCTGGATCATCTCATCAATTCTTAGGACCTGAGCCCTTCTGTGGCTTATCTGGCTCTGCTTTAAAAATGGAGCTAAAAGCATGGGAATGTATGAAAGTGGAATCAAATTGGAATAACACTTTCAATGCTAAGTAGTCAAAAAGGTTTATCTCTGCAAACAATTCTATGAATCGCAAAATCCTAGAGCTTTCGAAGAAAGATCTAAGCATTTATACTGGTCTTATAACAGGACACTGCCCGAGCCCCTATCATCTGAAGCTTATGGGAAAACTTCAAGATGATATATGTCGCTTCTGTGGCATAGAAAAAGAAGACTCGGAACACCTGTTATGCCAATGTCCGGCAATTCTTAATCTTAAAATCTTAATAAAAATCTTAATCTTAAATTCTTAATCTTAAAAGTTCTTCGACAAAGGGCTGTTAGAACCCTCTGATATTTGGAGAACAACTCTCTGCGCAGTAGTGCACTTCATCCGAAGTACATCACCGGCCTGGACAAATGCTATTAGTCAAACAATGACGATCGCTTCTGATAGTGGTGCGTCATCTTGACAATATAGCTATAATAGAACGTGGATATATCAAAATAGGTCAAACAAATGGTCGCAGTGATAAAAATACCCAACATGGAAAAAATTCCTATTCTTCCCTTCCCATCAGGAAAATGATAAGAGAGTGCGGCAAGGCACAAATTTCCTTATAAGTATGGGGAGCGTGCCGTTTGAGCCAAAATATTCTGATTCCTGATAAGCTTACGCAGACAGAAGCCGAGAAATGACAACAGCAAATATCCACATTGAAGCAAATCCAGCAATAGAAATTTTTCAAGGAATTTGAATTTTGTTTCAAAAATTACTGGGCTCAACCTCGTTTTGTTGGAGCAAATGCATGAGTTGCTAATAATAATTAATAGCAGACATACAATCAAACCTATAGAGTTTCAAACGCCGAACAAACAAGAAAATTGTATTTGAGGTTCTATGGCGTCAGGTATCCTTTGTCTCTAACGGTGCATAAGGTATTTAGACTTCCTAAATTTTTAATTTGTCTACTATGTATAATATTTCCTTTCACCATGTAGATTTTAATACATGGGGCAGTTATCATACGGCACATGATTTTACCGATTGGAATGTACAGTGAAGAAGCTCAGGAAATTCGCAACAAATCGATAAGAAAATACAGGGAGCTACTTGCCAGGAAATTTGATCGAATAAAAAACATCGAAGATGTTTTCAAGCGTTTACTGATTACATCCGACCCGCTACTGACCCTTGCTTATGGAAAATCCATTAAACGTAAGAGTCACGGTATTCCGCAACAAGCGAAGCATTTGATAGCTGACTGAAAATTTAATTTCACCTCATATTTCAATTGATAAAGAATTATTGGTTTTTCGGAAAAGTTGTAGATCATTTTATTGTAAAAATATTTGTTGACACAATTTTTCGAAGTATCGCAGTTTTTTGAGATATTAGGCGTCATTTATGATCAACCCCTAATATCGTGAAAATACACAATTTTGCAGAAAACCGCGAGTTTGTACCTTCTAGTCAAACCGAGTCAATGATAGATTTAGTATAAATCTTTTTTGTACTCGTGTACATTGAAAATTGCAGAAGTGGCAAGTCACTTTTACTTTCCAACAGGTCAGAAATTATCTCCCTCATTTGAACCCAATGTAATTTGATGTCCTGAAAGTAAAATGTGTCCATAAAAGTGCGCTACCATTCCAATCATTTGTATCGATATTCTATTAGATTTTCAACAAAAAAGTCTTGCATATTTGTTTATTTGCATTTTAAAAATTCATCTGACTCACAGTCTTAATGAATAAGATAACTCTAACTTCTACTAAAAACATTAAATAGACGCTCACGGAAAACGATGATCGGCACATTGAAGTCAAACATATGAAACATTTCATTGAACCAATGGCACTTAAATCTAAATGGCTCAGAAGCTCCAAATAAACGGTTTTGCGGGTCCAAGAGCAAAAAAACTTCGTTGGCGTAACGGTCTGATTGGAGCATATATGTTTAGCTGTTGTAATAGCGACGGGCAATCGACGTGGTTGTATAATAACTTCGCGGCAAAAATCACTTGGGCAATCCATCGTCTGGATTCCAGAGGCAGGATACCAAAAAGTCGGCAGCGATCTTCATACGACGGCAGGTTCACCGCATCTCTCCAGGGCAGATGACGAAGTGCGTAGCGGATGAACTTTTTCTGTACCATTTCAATTCTATTGACCCAATTAGCATGAAATGGGCACCACACAATGAAATTCGTTTCGAGGATTGATCTGACAAGGGAGCAATAAAGCGATTTCAGGCATAGAGGATCGCGAAACTCATCAGCGATTTTAAAAATGAATCCAAGTTGGCGGTTAGCCCGGGATATGATGCTGTCACAGTGGTTCCTGAATTCGTTTCTAGTAAGACTCCAAGATCTTTTACACATTGTACCCGGACGAGGCTGTAGCCGAAAATAGTGTAGTTATACACAATTGGCACACGCTTTCGACAGAATGAAATTATGTTGCACTTGTCAATACTTAACGTTAAGCAATTTACGGAACACCAGTCAACAAAAGTATTCAGGTATTCCTGTAGGTCCACACAATCGTTTTGGCACGTGATGACTAAAGATTTTCGTATCGTCAGCATAAAACAGTCGACAGCCAAGCGGTAGCAAAAGCGAAACGTCATTAATAAAAATGCAGAAAAGAAGCCGGCCCAGGTTGCTGCTTTGCGGAACACCAGAACGATTGGAGAAGCAGTAGGAAACTGTAGATCCCACTTTGACACACAAATTTCGATTAATCAAGTATGATCTAATCCAGCAGGTGGCGTCTGTCGAAACACCTAGTCGCTCAATTTTGGCTAACAGTATTCCATGGTCTACACGGTTGAAGGCAGCTTTCAGGTCTAAATAGATAGCGTCGGTTTGAAAGCTGGAGTCCAGGCTTTGTCTACAGCGAGAAACAAACTGCATCAGGTTAGTGGTAACCGATCTTTTAGGAAAAAATCCATGCTGCTCAGCGTCAATGTAGAATTTGCAACAAGCGAACAAAGCATCATTAAGGGGACATAAACGACCAAAAATTTTGAAAAAATCATTATTTTTTTATTTCAGATTTTGATTCTGCAGTTTTTTCCGCTTATTTTGATACTAAATTTGTAATGATCCGACCACGGCAAGTGGCCGAAAAACGATCATACACATAAGCATTCCAGTGCAGCGTGGAACAACTTCGGCGGAATAAAACGCCTCTCCTGGAAAACCACGATTTTCAAACTTTATGTACCTTTTTCTCAGAAACTTCACAACGTATTGGAACAAACTTTTTTTTTGTTTTGTTGGTAGTAGCTTGGCAAAGACTTTTATAACTTTTCAGTTTCGTAAACAAAACACAGCTTGAGAAAAACAAAAAAGAAGAAAAATAGATACCTGAAAAAATAAAATTTTGTCTTCATTTTCGTTTTTCTCTGGCTGTGTTTCGTTTATAAACCTCAAAAGTTATAAAAGTCTTTGCCAAACTGCTACCAACAAAATAAAAAAAAGTTTGTTCCAATACGTTGTGTAGTTTCTGAGAAAAAGGTACATAAAGTGTGAAAATCGTGGTTTTCCAGGAGAGGCGTTTTATTCCGCCGAAGTTGTTCCACGTCGCACTGGAATGCTTATGTGTATGATCGTTTTTCGGCCACTTCCTGTGGTCGGATCATTACAAATTTAGTATCAAAATAAGCGGAAAAGACTGCAGAATCAAAATCTGAAATAAAAACCTGATTTAATCTACCTAGTGGTGAAAGGAACCTTTGTTATACGGTCTTACTTGCTATTTGAGATAGAAATCGACACGTTTGGTTTACATGAAATTTTTGGAAATTGAATAAGTTTACAAAATTTGAACCAAATAGAAGCACTTATAAATTTTGGTAGTTCCTTTTCTCATGAAATTGCTGAGTAAGTTGTTACTAATGAGGGTAAGTGCAAGTAAAAGTAAGTTGTAAGATGAAACATTATTCTTTAACATATACATTGCGTAGTAAAGGTCTAGTTTATAAGTTTTTAAACTGTGCATAATTTCTTGTAATGCCATTCTATTTGATTCACAACAATAAAGTTTTCTTGAATAAATTTCATCAATTTTTATTAACCTTCGGTTACTCACGCTGTTGTATTTTGTACAACATGTGTAGGTTTTTGAATGCCATATTGTTATAAAGTTACAAATCGTATATTACGTATATACTAACGTATATTCTTCAGTAAACTTGTTATGAGCAAAATGTCAGAATTATTCAATGCATTAATACTTTAAATTGTTAGAAAACAAGATTATCATAAACCGACATCACAGAAACGAAGCAAGTAGCATGTGAGGTGTACCGCAATTGGCCTCAACTGGCATTTTATCTCGTTTCTTCATATAGAAATATAGAAACACCATCCAGAGACACCATATAGAGACACCATCAGCAAAACTATCAGCAAATGTAAAATGTTTAAAATGTAGCCGTCTGTTGGTAGTCGAATAATTCGGAGTCAAAATTAGGGTGTTTTTTATAATCAAAGTTCTACAGACCCTAAACAAGTAGACATAGAGGTTTACTACATTCAGTAAAGTTGTGTATTTTTACTATTTGTACAACTTTGTAATACATGAAAAAGTCATACAACAATTACAAAAAGAGCCGAAATAGAAAAACTGATTTTACAAGTGCATTTACAATAAATGATATTTCTCTGTCTTCGCTGAAGAGATAGAAGGTTACTGTTTTCAGCAAAATTTCTTGTAATAATATGCTCTAAAACTTTGCGGAACACATCAATGTGTTATATTGAAACTGAAGAAAAATATTTCTTTTATTTTACTTTTAGGGGGATTAGTCAAAATTTAAATGCTACCAGACGATAGAGCATTCAATTTTAAAAAACTCTTCCAAAGGTTTGATAAACTTAAAACCAAGTTTTCCTAGTCAAAAATCTAGCGCGCACGTTTTCTTTGGTTAGCTGTGGGGAGTAACGGAGTAACTGTGTTACAAAAGTTAGCGCGAGTGTTCGAGGGTTAATATCTTTTGACCGGAAAAACCAATTCTTGTGAAATTTTGCATATATATTCGTAGTGTCAAAACCTCTCGTTTGACATTAAAATAATTGAAATTAGGCAAATTAACTTGGTTAAAATCATTATAAATTATTGTTAATTTTGGTGTGGTGTATACGGTTGCTTATAACTTTCAAACTAAACGTCCAATCAAAAAACAATTCGATAGTGATCTATCCGGCTATATTACCTTTCAAATGAGACTAATAGCGCATAAATCGGTTTGGCCATCTCTGAGAAACAGGCGATCATTTGGACCTTGTCAAAACTGGTCTTTTAAGCGTAACTTTTAAACTACATATTTGTTTTCGATGAAACTTGGTTTAGAGACTTGGTTTAGAGATAGCAAGAGCTTTCATTTGGTACTAAGATCATTAAAATTGGTTGTGTAGTTCCGGAAAAAACCGTGTCACGTAGTTTTCACATTTTTGCCTATAACTTTTAAACGAAACGTCGTACCACGAAACAACTGAATGGTGATATACTAGGCATAAATACCTTTCAAACAAAAGTAATAGCGGATGAATCGGTTCAGCCATCTCCAAGAAACAGACGATAGAAAATGAGCTGCACACACATACATACACACACACACATACAGACATTGCTCAATTCGTCGAACCCTATCGATTGGTATATGACACTTGGCCCTCCGGGCCTTGGTTCTATTTCGCGTTTTTCGACCAATTTCTAAACCTTTGTTATATAGTATAACAAAGGTAAAAATAATGATTTCTTCAAAATTTTAGTCGTTCATGTCCCCTTAACAATGATCTCGAGCAGTTTTGAACAGGCGCACATCGGATGTAATGTCGCGTTTATCGACTTTTTTGTGAATTGGGAAAAGGTAAGAAAATTTCCATCGATCAGGAAATTAACGTATAAAGTGAGGGAGATGATCGTTGAAATGGCAGTTAATGAACTGGATCGCTTGTTGGTTAAAAAGCTACTATTGTTCAAACCATAGGGGTAGTCAACAGGGGGAGGGAGTGTTTGGGATTTCAAACTCTTTCTAAGGCAAATTTTTATTCGGCACTGTCAAAATCAAACTTTTTGTTATTGACTTTCTCAACTCAAGTGAGTGTCATTATACCAGTCACTTTAACAGCTTTGGGTCATTCGTGGCTTCGGCCGGGTTGGGGTTTGAACCCGGGTCCGCAACATAAGAGGCGTGAATGCTAAGCATAACCACTACACCGAGATTGTCCGTTAAGTAAATGTTTCGTGAATGCTAACCATAATCACTACACTGAGATTGTCCGTTAAGTAAACGTTTGTTAATTTTAGTAGGCCGCATAAGCAAACTGTTTTATACATACGGGCTTTTATCGTAGTTTTTTGGCGTGGAAAATTGTTGACTGCTCCCGGAATCTGCGAAGACTAATGTAATTTACATTGGTAAATTATATGTAAACTACCAATGTAATTTAAAACGATTTCTTCTTGAAAATATATGTCGTTATATGTAAAATAGGTTCTTACGACTTTAACACAGACGTCATTTCAAACTTATTGCTAAAAGTTTTGAAGTTTGTTTGACCCGGATATGATCGCTGCTCGTCGCCAAAATGATATTAGCCTCATTGAAATGCGCACTGGAAACTACGGTAACAGTTATCAAGTTTGTGTTTTTTCTCTCTCCATCGCAACTCTACCATCTGGCAGCACTCGCCAAACAGTCGAACGAGTTCACTTGTTGCTGCATGCGATCCCGCCTTTCGCCTTTCTTTTCTCGCGGCGCCACCGCTGCCCTTCGTCTATGCAGGGGCTGCTGCTGCCGTGTTTGCAGCGACTCCGGTGCCAAACTAAACTCTACGGATCCCCCAAGAACGCGCACCAAACGAAACCGAAATTGCTCGGCCATGCAAATGTAAAACAACAGCCACTCGGTTGATCGGTTGGTTTCTAGTTGGATTTATAGCCACGGTTTGGTACGGCGGGCTCCAACGCACCCCTTCACCCAGCTCCCGAGCGAAAAAAATATCCGTTACAGTGGGAAGTTATACAAAAAAACCTATAAAGCTAGCGTAAGGTAGGATGCTCCACAATCGGTCGTGGTTCGTCGCTCATTATGGACTGCGGATGGAAGTACCGTGTAAGGTGTTTTCTCTATCTCTCTGCTTCAATTCTTTCATTCACAGTTTCAAATCAGTGAGCAGCGAAAATTGTCGATGAAGAGGGATTGTTCAAATCGATAAAAGAAATCTGTAGTAATAACCATAATACAAGCGTTGCATATTTTGGCAGTTGGAAGAGTAACTTGGATTGAGGCGCAAAATGGCAGATTTGCGATAAACATTGGGCAGCATCAGGCAGACGTAATCTATATTCAGCGGATGACTCGCGAGAAAAACCATTCTTTGACGAAACGTGTCGATTCACACAAATTGAAAGGATTTATAAAGGCGTTGCTAGTTTGCACCATAATCATTTCGTTTGCACAACTTCTTCTTTCACGTAGCGCACGCTCTGTTTTACAGAATAGGTGTAGCTAAAATGATTTTTGATTTAATTTTAATTTGGCCTGGAGTTAAGCAATGGCCGAAGAAAGCAAAATGCAGCAGACTTGTGTAACAAGTACTTTCCAAATCACAGTTATTTTAATCGAAACACTCGCTGTATTTTATTATTGTATAAGTTATGATGCACTCGATAACGTTTAACTGCATTCCAACAATTTTATATTGAATTTTAATGGCACGGATATTCTTAGAAATACTCTCTTTAATAGAAGACACACACCCTGTTAGATTGTACCAAAATCACCTCTTGCTATCTTCAAATGCCTATTTCAGAAAATAACATGTAAAGCAATTTTGTTTTCTTCGTTTTCGTTTCGCAAATCAACAATGAACGATCAAACAAGTATTTGTTGGCATGGCATTCACCGGTTGATTGCTTGATTCTCAGAAATCAAACCTCGTCAAACCAGTTAACCAAGTTAACTGCAAATGCATAAGAATTCACTTACCAATTAGTACAATTTTACAGTTAGGTTTGCTAATGCATATGAGAGCAAATATTAGCCGCAAACCTTCATTAAAAGGTCCATTTGAACGGAAAATTTTCGTTCCTGACAGCGTTTTTGTTTTTGTTTTTGTCCAACCTAGGTTCGCTCTAATTTCAACCTAACAGCTGTCAATACTTTTGTTTTTCCACTCAGGTTAAGCTTAGTTTCGCTTTGAGTTGCACTTTTTAGACGACGGGTTCGTTCTGTTGCGTGTCGAAACACACTAAATTGGTCCGATGTGAAGTTATCCCATCTCAAATGAACAAAAAAATCGGAAAAATTGGAATCGACCATCAGCGATTTCTACCAAAATTGGCGTAATTGTTCATTCCACTCCACAACCAATGTTCCAAAGTTGCATGCCGATTAATCAATCCCCCAAGCAGTGACGCTACTTCCTTTTTTACAGATTTTTAAAGTCATTTTTCGGGTTCAAAAATCTCTGAACGTGAAGACACGTCAATATACTTTTTCTATGGGTTTTTGGCCGCGCAATCGAATGATGTTATCAATTTTTATCTAATTAGTTGACGTTGACATATTTTTTTGCAATTTAAAATGAAAAAAGAGAATATCTCAAAACATCCCCCATTTTGTTTTGAAATAAATATGGTTAAAATGTGCGCCAGAAAATTCTACATAAGAATCACTTAACTAGAAAAAACAACTTTACGCTTTGTTTTTATCCACTAAAAAACTTTTTAATGTCCCCTCTATTCCCAGCCTCAGTTTCTTCAGTGTCTACACACGTGAGGCAAAGCGGCGTTATTGCTGCCTAAATCGATGCAAATATTGTCTGAAGCATCCATGCCCAGACAGAAACTGCGTAAGGTAGAAATCCACCTCTCCATCTGGAATCTGGAATGAGCCTCCATCGTCCTTTATCCGTTGTATTCTATTTTTGTTGCCACTTCGCCACCGACTCAATTATAGCGGTTTTTCGAATTCCACGGGTCTTGTTGCACTTATAGTACTCGCTATCCTCCGCCAGGATGAGACCAATTGGAATCATTTCGGCGATTACACACCACTTCACATGAGATGGTTCTGTATGCGCCTGCGACTTGCATAACCATAAGCCTATGTTTTGTTCAACCTTGATTTGCTCCGCTGGGTTTTGAGCGCCAAATCCAAGACTGGGCTTCCGTACCTCAGTAGTGACGAAGACAAAGATACATTAGCTAGAAGACGTCTTTTATTGTTGCTTGGTCTGTAGTTATTTGGCATAAACCTGGAGACGCCTTTTCACAAGCATTGGCTATTAATATTTAGCCGATCGTCGACTATCACGCCCAAGTGTTTCAAAATGCGCCGCGGAACAATGGGATGTTCTCTTACTAGGATGGTCATCCTCGGTATCGCCTTGGAGTTGCTGACCAGGGGTATCTCCGTTTGGTAATACTTTGCTCCCTGCATCCAGTTTTCGATCATATCGATTGTCTCGACTGCCAGCATTTCCATCTTCCTCAGCGATTTGCCTGTTACCGTTACAACGACGTCGTCGTCAAAACCCATAATCTCCACACTTTTGGGAAACTTTTGCGTTAGTACCCCGTCGTACATTGCATTTCATAGTGTTGGGTCAAGAATTGATCCTTGCGGAACTCCTGCCCTAGCCTTAATAGATCTGGGTCTCACGCTCGTCTCATAAATCAGTACTCGGTTTTGAGAATAGCTGCTCAAAATTCTGCACAGATAGTCTGACACTCTCATTCTGTGTAGAGATTCTGCTATAGCTTCTCAGTTAGCGCTGTTAAAGGTATTCTTAACATCTATTGTTATCACGGAACAATAGCGTTTTTCCCTCCGTTTCTGTTTGACGCTTTTTCAGTTTTCTCGAGCACTGCCCTAACTGCATCTACTGTTAATCTACCTTTCCGAAAACCGAACTGCGCTTTCGATAAACCTTGGCGACCCTTTGTAACTTTCATCAAACTATTGAAAACTACTCTTTCCAGAAGCTTCCCGAGTGTATCCAACAAGCAGATAGGCCTTTACGATGTTGGATCTCCCGGGGATTTACCTGGTTTTGGTATCAACACAAGCTTCTGTATCTATCATCTATCCGGAAAACTATTTTCATCCAGATATTTCTGCATCACCACTCAAAATACATCCAGGAATCCAGGGCGCACGCACATCCTCACATCGTCTTCTACAAAGCTTATTCCCGAAGCAAAAAACTCGTGGGGAAAAACGTGCTTGTGGCGCACAGAGATACAAATTTTGCGTTACTTTTTCTTCTTCTTTTTCATCTTCGCCCTCGATTCTACTCACGGGCGGGAGCGCGAGCCCTCACGTGTAATAGGCATCATGAGATCGGGCTGCAACAACGAACGACGGGTGACAACTGTAACTAAACACATTCACGCAAAAACTCTTTACAGTGCATGAAGAAATAAGAGCGGGAATTTTAAAGGAATACTTATGTCGGCGTGTTCGTTAGAATGCGTACGCGTGTGTGAGAAAATTAGACCACACGAGTGTGGGTTTCGCAACATTGCTCCTGGCTCTAAGACAACATGCACGGAGCGTGCTAATCGTCTTGTTCCACCAGTAAGCAGGGCACTGATTATTTCTTTGTTCCTGTTCCTCGCTAGCAATTCTGTCAATTCGTCCGCGTTTAGCACTGCAGAGCTACAAACTGTTCGTAGTGCTTCCACGAAGGTATACTTACTGAAAACTTTTGTCTTCCACTTTCGACCCTAAGTTCGTGTCCGTCTGGAGTTCGGTTGGCTAATGCTATACCGAATCGCCTGATGGTCGCTATGGGTATAGCCCTCGCAAACTCTCCAGTTTTTGATAGTCACCAATGACGGATTGCAAAAGGTTACGTTGCTCAATGTCAATGATGGATTCTCTTCCGTCCTTGCGAAAAGTACTGACAAAACCTTCATTAGAATCATTAGATAGTATCTCGCGTAACTTTTCAAAAGGACCTAAGTAACATTGAGAGACTCTCTTTGGCGTCCCTCTCTTCTGATTATTACGGCGACATGAATGCATTCCAATAAAAAATTTCCTCACGTTTAGCTAGATAATGACGCTGGCAACCGATTCATGCAAAGCTGGTATTTTAAAGTGCATTTGCATTACCGTAGGAGGTGAAAGAGAAGAGGCACGAAGAGAATCTCATTGTTATTTAGGTCCTTTTGAAAAGTTACGCGAGAGTTCAACGTTACAAGCTTGGCTAGGTGCCTCTGGTAGGCTGTGCCCTCTCGCATTGTTACTTCGACTTCCCCATTCGACTGACCAAGCGTCCTCCAATAATGTTCGGACCACGTCCAGTCAGTGCCGCAGTAAGTTCATCTAGCATTTGGTGAAATCGTTCAATCGTCCATCTGGGAAGCGCATAGCAGCTGCATGTGAAGATCCCGTTAATTTTAGCGATCACGAAACCTTCACACGTGTTGAACACTAACTCCTGTATCGGATACTTGCCCATGACATGTATCGCCGTCATATCTGCTCCACTCGTTACCCAATTACCGTTATAGAGAGGAACTCGATACGGCTCCGTAATTATTGCAACGTCGCACTTTGTTACTATAGTAGATAATCAAAACAGTTGTTGTGCAACGTCCCAATGATTGAGATTTATTTGGATATTACTTTTGGTTCATTACTTTTGGCTTCCCTTCGCCTTTTCATAAACTGGACATGAAAAACCCACCGTCATATGGTCGTTTCCGTCCTCCTTTTTACAGAGCATGCACCTTGGAGGCTTCGAACAGTTGTATGCGACGTAACCCATTTCTCCGCATTTCCTGCACGCAGGCTTGGCATACACTTTTCGCCACGATTTTGCTCTTTTGATTACTGCATCTCAGCCAAGCAAAATTTGAAAACGTGATGTATGGGGCATTTGTAGAATTTGTTATTATCTTCAATATTGCTGAAGTAAGCATTACTGTGCATTTTGTATTTATGGCGCTATAAGGCTGCTACCCTCTTGGTAGCAAAAAGAGCGCTCTTTTTGCTACCAACGGCATTGCTGCCTTACAGCGCCGTAAATACTAAAGATACAACTTCACTTTCTTCAGCATTATTATAGATAATTACTAGCTCTACAAATGCCATTCAAAGCGAAAAGTGTATGCCAAGCCTGCCTGCACGGATTTGATCTGTCGAAACATTTACAAAGTCTTGCTTGGTGACAAAACCATATGCATTTGAGGCGTCTCTCCATTTCCTTAGCGGGTTGAGGTACAGCATTTAACAAACACACTACCTACCCAATTTTAATTCGTCCTATCTCCAGTAGCTTGTTAGAAGCTATCGCCGAAAGTCGCATAGATACGGTCTTCGTACCGCCGTACGCTTTTCTCATTCGGATTGCTACCAGCACATCTCCAAGATTGCATTTTGCCTTCAGTGCAACTCTCAGTTCCTCCTCTGTGGTTATCTCATTCAGATTTTTACACTCGATGCCAGACTCTTGGGGCCAGGCTTGTTATTTCCTCACTGATTGTGCAATAAAAGCACCTTTATTCAACACATTGAGCAGAACTGCTGCCACAGTAGAGAAATACATCCACACAAAGAGAATAGATCATTACACGGGAGCTCCTAACCACACTTTTTTGACAGCACTTGGTGGTTTGTTTACATGGTGTTAAAGTTTGAATTGAGTTTTCTATCTTTGTTCAGCAGATAATGATAAAAAATTTTAGTTTTTATTTAAGAGAAAGTACCTTACATGCATTTTAAAGCACCTGATGCAGTAATCCTTCACGAAATTTCAAATCGAAACCGCTGGATGTGACAAAAACATGTAAACAAACCACCAAGTGGTGTCATTTGACGGCAAAATGACGTCATCGCAAAATGATCTATCAGACCAAAAATAAAGGGATATATAAACAAACTTTAGTTTCTCATTGTGCGAAAAATGGGAAACTGTCAAAATTGCAACTGCACGGGAATAGACCAAATCAAGGTGACGTCATCTGGCAGATACTGGCGCCCTTGTTTACAAACAGACCGTAGAGTCCAAAAAAGTTTCAGCAGTTTAAACGGCAAGTTTGTTGTTTAAGTCGAGTTTAAACAGCATTGGGATTAAATTTAAAAACCATTATGCCTGTAAAATGTTAAAATACACGCTACATTCCCTATAAACGGAAAAGAAAGTTTTCCAAAATGTAAACAAGGGCGCCAGTATCTGTCAATTGACGGTATGATGATTTGGTCTATTCAAATGTTCCCGAATAAAAATGTATAGCGAAAAACATTGAATTTCACTGTTACAAAACATCGAAAAACTTCGAAAACCCACATTGAAACAGTGAAAATCTTTGTAAAAGTTACACTGAAGTTACCATAAATATCGCTGTTTTCGCAGTAAATTTTAATGGAAACCGCCAATTTTACAGCGAATAAGGGGTACGAGAAGGTGAACTAAACTCATAAGGGCTACACTCCGAAGCCTGACATGAGTAGGGACGAGGGAGAATCTATTCATAAACGAACGTGAGGTGGCCAACAGGGGTAAGCAGTTCTTCGATGAACACCTCAATGACGAAGTTTCAGAAGGAGGCGGAACGAAAGTTAACCTATGAAAAATAGTAATGTTGCAGCACCTGAACTTCAAGAAGTCAAACGAAACATCGGGTTGCTGAAGATCAGCAAAGCCGTTGGTAAGAACCGCCTGCCGGCAGATCTTCATTAACATGCCCGAGAAATGCTGGCAACGGCTGTACACTGGGTTATTTCCAAGATTTGGGCGATGAAGCTATCGGAGGAATGAATGGAATAAGTGGTTTGCCCTAACTACAAAAAGGGTGATAAACGGCTGGTAAACGCCGCCTACGAGGTACTTTCTCAGATCTTGTTACGGCGACTTTTACCGATAACACCGTTAGCGATAGACAGATCTTGTAGAAATGTCGCGAGTACAACATGCCCACTCATCATCTTTATTTATTTCAAAGCAGCAGATGAGTTCATCGATACCAGCTATGACAGATAATGCACGAACACGATTTCCCGGATAAACTGACGCGACTGCTCAGACCTATATTGGATCGAGTGATGCGTTTCGTGCGGAGACACTATCGAGTCCTTTCGAGAATTGAGTTTAACATCGCATTTGAGGGGGTGATCAAACGAGCGGGCATGGAAACGAAAGGCATGATTTTCACTAGGCTTTGCAGATGACTTTTGTATCATAGTCAGGAACTTTGAAATGGCGGCGGCAATCTGCGACAGACTGAAATCGAAGTCTAGGAGGAACGGCCTACAAATAAATGCGTCGATGAATAAATACATGAAAGGAAGCGCTAAAAGAAAACAAACGCGTGCCTCCCACGAACGGTAACCGTTCACGGTGACGAACTAGAAGTGGTTGATGAGTTTGAGTAAAATTTCTGGATTTCCCAAATGCAGTAAATTTTACCAAAACTATTTATGTATAAATTTATGTATTTATTTATAACTATTTATAACTATTATTTATAATTTATAACTATTTATGTATAAAATATACAAGGGAAAGTGAATGGTTACTATAATCACACCTCCGTAGCCGCAAGGTTATCGAGTCTGCTTTGACAAGCGAGTGGTCGTGGGTTCCAATCTTAGTAGAATCAAGCCATTCGATGTCAAGTGATTTTAGTATGGGTTTATTCTCAGGCCCCTCCATTTACCCTTCGTTCATGCTGAATATTATATTTTTACCCTCTGAAGCCTCTTGACAGTGCAAATGTCCCTCCCAGACTTGCCATTTCCTCACTCATTGTGCAATAAGTGCATCTTTTTTTTGTTCAATACAATGAGCAGAACTGCTGCCACAAATGAGAAATCCAGCCACGCAAAGCGAAACAGGCCAAAAATAAAGAGAAATATAAACAAACTTTAGTTTCTCATTGAGCGAAAAAGCAACTGCACGGGAATTCCATTTCTATCATCCACTATCGTCCTATGCAGCATTTTTTGGACTGTTGCCGCTGCGAGAAATCTAAACAGTTTTTTTGTGTACCATATCATGGGCAGCCAAAAAGTGTATTAGCATTTTATTGCTCAGTTCACTCCCTCAATGAGTAGAAGGTAGAACGTCAATGTGCAAGTTGCTGAGCAATCGCAGTCAGTAAAAAAGAGAAAAATTAAAACAAAACGGAGCATAATAATTCGCGACTGAGTAAAGTGTGAATTTTTCTCTTCTCTTGTTTTATTCAGAGGAGGAATCTTCCCTGGTCCCTCCTATAGTTAAGTGTACTGGTCAGAGGTACAGAATGAGTCCCCACCAGGGCTATAATATGGGATAGTACTGGCAGCGAGGAATAAGTGGGTAAAGTAGATCAAGCTTTGAAGGAAGGGTAAATCCGGTAAACCCCAAAACACACAAGCACGCATAAAATTTGATATTTTCTTTTGCATCACCGAATCGGCCACAAAAGTTTCTTTGTTATAATCTAAATGCACGTCAATAACTGAAACTTTATGCTAGAGCAGAGCTCGTACATATTTGCTTTAATTGCGTATTCCGAGAAAATACATAGGTAGTAAGTAATAAACTAAAATCCCGAATTACCAACCTGCAACGCTATAAACGATCCATCAACATTCAACAGTCGTTACTTTTTTACCTTTGTTATACTATAACAAAGGTTTAAAAATTGGTCGAAAAACACGAAGTTGATCCGAGGCCCGAAGGGCCGAGTCACATATACCAGTTGATAAGGTTCGACGAATTGAGCAATGTCTGTGTGTGTGTTGTGTGTGTGTTGTGTGTGTGTTGTGTGTGTGTGTTGTGTGTGTGTTGTGTGTGTGTGTTGTGTGTGTGTTGTGTGTGTGTTGTGTGTGTGTGTTGTGTGTGTGTTGTGTGTGTGTTGTGTGTGTGTTGTGTGTGTGTGTTGTGTGTGTGTTGTGTGTGTGTGTGTGTTGTGTGTGTGTGTATTGTGTGTGTGTTGTGTGTGTGTGTTGTGTGTGTGTGTTGTGTGTGTGTTGTGTGTGTGTTGTGTGTGTGTGTGTGTGTGTGTGTGTGTGTGTGTGTGTGTGTGTGTGTGTGTGTGTGTGTGTGTGTGTGTGTGTGTGGGTGTGTGTGTGTGGGTGTGTGTGTATGTGTGTATGTGACGCTTGACTTTAGTCGTCTGTTTCTCGGAGATGGCTGAACCGATTCGTTTGCTATTACGCTATTGCTATTGAAAGGTGTTATCACCTTGTAGATCACTATTGAATTGTTTTGCGGTTCGACATTTTATTTAAAAGTTATAAGCAAAAATGTAAAAATTACGTGACATGATTTTCTCCGGAACCGCTCAACCGATTTCAACAATTTTAGTATCGAATGAAGGCTCTTGTTACTGCAAATTTTTTGTGGAGAGTTTTATCGAAAACAATCAAGCGGTTCAAAAGTTATGCTTAAAAATGTGCTTCTTCAAGGTGTCAATTAGTCGAACGTTTCTCAGAGATGGTCAAACCGATTTATGCGCTATTAGTCTCATTTGGTAGGTAATATAGCCTCATAGATCACCATTGATTTGTTTTTTGATTGGATGTTTAATAAGAAAGTTATGAGCAGTCATGTACAGCACAATAAAATTTACAATTATTCATAACGATTTTAACCAGATAATTAATCAGATTGCAATTTTCTTAGTATCAAACGAGAGGCCTTAACGCTGTGAACATATCTGCTAAATCTCATTAGAATTGACCTTACCAGTCAAAAGTTATTTGAAAAACATTGATGAAATTATTTAAGTAAACTTTACTGATATTAACCAAATAGAACAAAATGCGATCATGTGCTCTTGCGTAAAAATGCTTAATTTTCCAGGTGGTGTGTCTTTGGAAGAGTTTATTTAAAAAATATGGCGCAACTTTCTATAGTATTAGGGTGACCGTAAATCTACCTATTAGGGTGTTACACATTTTTGTTTTTTTGAATACGTCCAAAAAAGTACCGTGTCTTCATAAAAGTTGTAAAACACAGTAAAATAAGCAACTTTGCTGTACATAGTAACTATCTACCTCTTGCTGGTTGCTGGTCGAAGTGTAACGATTTTTTTTAAATGCAGCGAAAATTGAAAAATTGAGATATTGAAAAGCGGCTACGTCACAATTTCGATAATCAATTTTTACACGTAAAAAAATCAGTCAAACAATCCACATAAATGCATAACAGTCCCATGTATTTTCACCAATTTGAGGATAAGCCTGGGGATCATCTTTAAATTGTTCATGCTTTCAATATTTCAAACAGTAATGTTATGTTTGTTCCTAAAATTTTGAAAATAATATTAAACTATGTCAGTCACAAGTTACAAATAAACGCATAACAGTCTCAGTAGTGAAAATATAGCAATAAATATCTGCTTTTAGGAAATGCCTGGACCGATTTGACTGAATAACTACCAAAAGCAAAGTTTTGTGGCCTAGAATAATTTTATTGAACAGAATTTGGAACGGATGTACGGTTCCGAAGATATGTCTGGAACACGTTCCGGAATATATGCTTGAACATAGAAGCACCTTGAATCATAACAAACCCATCATGCGACACCTCCAAGTACACGATATTGCAAAACTAGACCATTGGTAGTCGTATAAAATGTTCAAGACATCATCGACCACGTTTGAATACGTCCGGGAACGTTCCGGATCGGGGATCAATTTCCGAATTGAACTAAAATAAAACTTGTGACATCCTTAAGTACTCAACATTGCAAAAGTAGTTCATTTGTCGTCATATAAAGTGTCCAGGATTACATTGACTACTGCCGGACACGTTCTAGGAACGTTCCGAATGCTTCCAGGAAAATGGCTAGTTTCTAACTTAAACCAAACCCCAGAATGCGACCCCGCTATTAACTCAAAATAACAAATTACAAATAAAAGGAAAACATTTTTGGGTTACTTTGAAATATTATACAAATTTATCAGTATATTACATAGACATGCGTATGTATTGATGATAACTACCATAGTGTTATCAGAAAGCTGAATTATGTTCTGATGGCGTGTCGAATTCTAACTCAAATGACAAATGAGATGGTATAACAAAGGTTCCTTTCACCAATAGGTGGATTAAATCGGGTTTTTTCTTTACGTACCAATCCAAAGCGGAGGAGGCATGATCAACACCTACTAACCGATACCACATGGTCGCAAAATATCGTAGGCAGATTTACGACCTTGCCTTGCGTGCATGCATACATGTCATAAGACGTATGGTGGCTGAGTGAACATCTTATTGTCGGTATGCGTACCGTAATATCTGTGGCACTGCAAAATAAACTCCTAGATTAAAGATTTATTCAGCGCTTAGTAATAGTGCTGGTACCACCCCGACGAGTGACTTTTAAAAGCTTATTGTGATCGATACACGTATCTTTCCGACTGAGCAAACGGCATTATAGATTTATACAGTGAACTCTCATAAGTTCGATTGAAATTGGTTCAACTTAGTTAGTACAGTTGGTGATGTCATAAGCTAATGTTTTAGTATCGAGCTATTATAAATACTCTGTAATTATAAGAAAACTCCTAATAAGAGTTCTCGAATGAAAAACAGCGTGGCAAGTAGGTCTGATTGAACATGGGGACGCATTAAACGTAATGGAGTGAATGACAGGTTAAAAGCATCGTTTAATAATTTGTTTTATCATAATTGCATACATGCTGTTAAATTTAGTATTTTTCAATAAAACTCTACAAAGTAGGAAACATACCTTGCTGTTTATTTTGCCTGACGGTTTCTAATTCTACATGTAATGATGAAATTTAAGTGAACCAGTTTGTCCATACATCTGCTGGTATTATTTATGCACAAGCTTAAAAATCCTACCACAACAGCTTACGTTAATGTACGTTGTCAAACGAGTTGCCACATTAGTTACTCCTGTTACAGAGTTCTTTCTGATCGGTGTATACTTATACAGATCATAGGTTTGCACGATCCTGCAGGCAGTACACGAACGCCTATGCAAATGCATCGCGTTCCACCAATTCACATAACCGATAATGCTGCTGTTGTTGTCGCAATGGCGCGGGTGAAAAATCACGATTGGTTCCAAAATCATTGCCTGAGCTGATCGTTCACCGAAAACTGTGGTCTTTTATTGCTTTGTTCAGTTTATTACTCCAGCCAGCACCGGCGTAAACATCTATCCGGAGGTATTTAAGTTAATACTGATTTATTGATGTGCACAATTTGGGGTGACTGCTTTATGGTAAGCCCATACTGGGCATCATCTTTATACATTTATTTCAACTTTTCGGATTTTGTGGCTCATCAGTGCCGAACGAGCGGAGGAATTGTTACCACCGAATAATAATAATACAAATCAAAAGTGAAATACATTAATGCACCGTGCACTGCCTGCATCACTTTTTCAGATTGTAGTGCGAGCGTGTAATCACAAAAATATTATATTTCACAGTGCTAATAATGCTATATTGCTTAACCTATATCCCTACAGAGCATTCCACAGTTTCTACCAGTGATGCGTGGTACCCTGTCCCTGCCCGCTAATCGCGATCCCGAGGTGCTCGAGCGGCTGCAGCCAACCCATATGGCGAACATGTGCAGTCGTTTGCAGTTGCACTTTAACACCTGTGCCACGCAAGTCGCGGCCGAACAGCACCAGATCACCAACAAGATCAAAGAGGTAAGTTTGCATGTATTTGTGTGCATGACAGCCGTTAAAGGTGATCATTACATTGCTTTGTTTTGTAGGTGGATCAAGAAATCTCCAGCGCGCTGGCACAATTGGTGCAGAAGCAGAAACTGTACACCTCCTACGCGGAGACATTCTCCAAGGTGCGGTCAATATCGCAGCAACTAACGAGGTGTAATGATATTCTCAATCAGAACATCGAAAGCATGGAGTATTTGAACAATCTGCTCGATGTCGAAGATCGGTTAGAGCCGTTCGTGTGGAAAACAGAATAGTCAACTCGGGGATTATGTAAGCAGAGAGGAAACAGTATGTATATATAATCAGACATAAAACCAAATAAAGTTTGGCGTTCGATATTGCTATAGACACTCGAAGGGCTTGCTTCGAATAAAATGCAAAATTAAGTTATTTATAAATGAATATTGAAACATCCTGAGTGAGTAATAATATTGCATTTTATCATCCTCTGACCATTCTGTGACGAATAGAACCGTTTTAGCCAGCATTTCTGTTGCGACAATACGAGAGTAAGACTAATAAGACAAATGTTATTATTAATATTAGGTAAAACACGAACGGTTAATGTTTGTTGCCTATGCTTGTTATATTCTAAAACCGGTTTGAATCCCGTGTTGAATTTTTTTACGTAGGACTACGTCTTTGTTTACTACATTGGGACTGGGTAGCACTTTGTGAAAACGAAAATAGAAGTGTAACGTTTGAATGAAAGATTTCAAATGCTAATAACTACTAAACTACTGAACGAAACTGAACAATTTATATGTCGTTAGCAGCCACGTAGCCAGAAGGGGGGGTCCGGGGGCCCAATTTTGATTTTAACTGTTTTATATGCATATTTTTGCGTATAGAACTACAATACGTTAAATGTATTGTGATGTATTATATTTATAAGCAGAAAGATATGTATATAATGCATTAGGAGCCAAGATAGGGCTCCTGGCCCCCGCCTCTGGCTACGTGGCTGGTCGTTGGATCGATAAAATGATTAGCAACTCGAGACTAAAAACAAAACTCGAGAAGTAATCAAGCAAATGGAACCAAATTTACCATGTGAGGGTTTCAAAAGGCAGGATTTTTTTCGATGGTGTACTGAGACCCCCCCAAGCAGCAATGTGAGTTTTATTGTACTCTCATGGCAGTTTTCAAGGCCAATTTTGGTCTTAAATGCCATCATAAAAGTGTAATAAAATCCAGATTGTTACTTGGACCCTTCATCCTCTACGAGGGGGGGGGGGGCTAACATACATATGCCAGAAAGGCATTTTACATTAGTTTTTGATCTAATGATCTGATATAGTCCTATGTCACCCTTTCGTACAACCCATAGAGCTGTATACCTTGTAGTTTTTAAACTAAATAGCTAAGATATGTATGGTGAAGTTCTAGCGCGTTGTACCTATCTAATTGTCCGCCAAAGTACGTTGTGCGAGTGGAAAACACGAAAAGTTTTTATTCGACTATAAATCCCAATCGCCTAAAAATTACATATCTGCAAGGCTTTGCAAGAAATCGATTGAACGAGTGGATGAAAGTAATTACTTGGCGCTGTAAACGTGGTGGTCATGCTAATAGTCACATTTATTACCACCATTTCGTATTTGGTATGCAAGAAATCATTATTTCTGAAGACATGAAATTCGATTTTCTGCTTCACTTTCTGGGGCAATCAGCGCCTCCGACAAATGCGACTAATGGGGATTGGAGCAGGAATACTGGAGATCGCCACCGTATATTATCGATCGGTTGAAGTGCAAATCAGACCTCTGCTCTGGTCAGGAATGATGTCGCGCAAATGCAAAAAAATCATTCAATATTGTAGATCAGTTTGCATGGCTGAAACGCATTGTCGCCATGCAAAAAGGAGTAGAAGAATGTCAATTTTGTACGGCTTTCAATGGTTTGAATACATTGTATGGTGTTTAGTATAATATTGTTTTTATTGATAAATGATGGAAATCAATGAAAAATTTCAAACTCAAATTTTTGATGTGATTTTTGTACAATAATAAATAGAAGTAATCGAAACATCCGCGCTGCTGGAGTTTCGATTACTTCTATTTACGAAACAAAGTAAGTAAATAAATAACAACCATCATAAGACCATCATGTAGTTCATAAACAAAGATCACAGAGATGGAAATAGAAAACTAAATCGTAGGACGCACATCGTCCACAGCTAAAAAAAAGGGTTTATCAAACGGGAATATACTCTCAAAATAATCTGCACATAACTAACGGTAAATTTCGATATAAAAATTATACGCATATGAATAGTATGTGCAAATATTAACGGGCAACTAGCAGTCATTAACTTTTCGTCGGAAAGCCCAATTTCGGAAGCAGTTTCTCGGCCCAAAAGCAGTATTCTGTTTATAAAAATGTAAATACTGCATTCTTCTTGCCAATCTGAACACAGCGAATATATTTTCATAATCAGAATTTTTGTTTCAAACAAAAAAACTGCTTTTGAAATTGGAAGAATCGATGACGACTAATTTCACCTTAATGATAACTGTTGAAAACACATAAATCAATCACATCACAACACATAACTGTTTGGCACATAAAGTATATTTACTGGGCACATTACAAAAATCTATGTGTGGGACTTAGGACTACGTCTTTGTTTACTATACTGGGACTGGGTAGCACTTTGTGAAAACGAAAATAGAAGTGTAACGTCTGAATGAAAGATTTCAAATGGTAATAACTACTAAACTACTGAACGAAACTGAACAATTCATACAGCATTGAAATGACCAGCAATTTTTTGGAGGGGGTATAAGAGCAATTTTATCGATGCCGTAAGATACAAATGAAATACAAATTTCCTCAAAACTCGAGAACTAACCAAGCAAATGGAACTAAATTTGGCAAGCGGGGGTTTTAGGACGCAGGAACTTTTTCTATGGTGTACTGAGACCCATACGTCTTTTAACAGAGGGGGCTCCTGTACAAATGAAACACGAATTTCCTAATTAAGCAAATGGAACCAAATTTGGCATATGGGAGTTTCTGGAGGCAGGAATTTTTTATATGGTGAATTAGGACATTTGCTATCTTTAAGAAGAGGGGATCCCATTAAAATGAAATTCAAATTTCTTCATAACTCGAGAACTAATCAAGCAAATGGAATCAAACTGAATCGTTTGTTTGAGAAACCCCACAAGTCCACTCGACACTATTGTTGGAAAACAACAAAAAACTGATTCTCTCAAAATTTTGAACCAATCCTTATATTTTTTGGTATGAGGTTTCGTGATAATATCTAAAATACATTATGTAGACTTATCTTTTGATCAAAATAATGATTCTAGCTGAAATTACGAGGCTTCAAAGTTGATGGATATTTGGGATTTCTCAAACAAACGAGAAATTAACGGTGCACTTAAGTAGTTTTAGGTCGTTTCTATTCAAAGTTGTGATCTTGTGGTGCTCATAGTATATAATTTGCTACCATATATCACTGAGGATGTTAAAAAAGTACGTACCGCTAAGAAGAAGAAGAAGAAGAAGAGGGACGGGCGCTAAATATTATTTATTAAAAATTTTGAAGTAGAATAATACAAGTTTTGTACTTTTTAAATCGAAATTTTTATCATGGTTTGCATTTACATATTAAAAAATAAAAGGTAAATGGAATAACGGCGGGTTTTGAATTGCATAAATGGACCAGAGTAACACGAATTCACATCGAAAAGAATACCTTGATACTTTGCTAGTAGTAATTAAAGATAATATAACCAGAAAATAACCATCTTAAATCTTGGATACTAACCGTACTATGATTATGGCACAGAATTTGAGAATAAGGGTCTGTTCTCAAATTACGTTATACCAAAAGGAAATGGAGATACGTGAACAGCACCTTAAATACTTCGAACGTCTAAACTATTGATTTTACAGTTACTCGGGAGTGCTCGACGGATTACTTACAATATGAAGAAACGAACGAGTTTACAAAAAAGATAAATAGAAGATTAAATCTTTTATTTATATATTGTGCTATTATTAACATTGTATATTAAATGGTGGGTTACTGCTTTTGTGAGAAACGCATGGGTAGTTTAGTCTGTCGATTTCTGGAACAAGATTGCTACAGTTTTTACTATACCTAGTTTACAAGAACGGTTTATTTACGTTTATCTTGTTGACCAACTAATCCAAGCTTATCTGCATTTGCAATCAACTCTAATTTTTTCAACTAAAACATCCTTTTCTTTTCGATTTTATACGCCGTTCTTTTACTTTTAATACCTTTCGCCTTGTATTCGGTAGTCCGCCGGACACTATGTTTCTTCTTTTTGACTGTGTCCAACTCGTAATTTTTCGATTCCGAAGACATTTTTATACTATTGAATGGTGTTGCGAATACTGCTTACAACATTGCACCTAAATATTGAATGATAATTTTGTACCTATCGCAGCGCCGCTCTAGGTGATTATCGAAAACATGGATATTTGAGGTTTCTCAAACAAACGGATATTTGCAACCCCAATTAAAAGGGGTTCGCGGAACTAACTTTATCTGGAATTTTGAGGGAAGGTGTAGATATCCTCAAGGGTTCGAAATTTGTTAAAAAGTCAATTTTCGTAAAAATGGCGTTTGTGGGGTTTCTCAAACAAACGATTCAATTAGGCATGTGGGGGTTTTGTGAGGCATGAATTTACTTTATGATGGTTTGAGACCCCTCACCCATGTGGTGGGAGGATAATGACTCTCATACAAATAAAACTGAAATTTTTGCGTGTGTGCCATATTTTCTGCTATGCAACAAGCGGTAAGCTGTGAAAGTAAACTAGTACATCCTTCTCGGAGCCAGATACAGTGAATCGACGCTGCTAACTTACGTACCTGTTGCCATTCATGTCAAAAGAGAAGCACATTCGAATGGCACGTCATGTTTGCGATGAACGTGCCTTAGCTTTAATGTTATTTATAACCAAAGGCCCTTTTGAAGGCCACAAGCGAGTTAAAGTAAGGTTACTGAAACATGTCAAGCTACGCATAATCATATTTAATACAATAATCTGTGGCCTGGTCATTCATTACTATTTCAACCTTTATGATGCACACAAGTGATTTTTAAAAAAAATCTCTATGTATCAATGGTTGCAGGCATTATATTTATGAACCCCTGTCCACGAATTTTCAAAGCCACTATTGCATTCAATGAAGAATTGAGCCTGAATATATCACTCTTCTCTTTTAAATATTCACTTAAACAATGGCACTCACAGATTCTTATAAACATACATATGCCAGAAATGCAGTTTACATTAGCCTTTGATCTAATGTTTTGATATAGTCTTACGTCACCCTTTCGTGCAACCTTTAGGGCTGTATACCTTGTAGTTTTTGTAAATAATGACTTTATTTCGTATTTTAGTTTTAGATGTTGTTTCCCCATAGATACAGAACGCAACAAACAATCATTACTCTATTGAATCGCCTTTTGCCTGAATAACACGCTTCAAATGCTTTTTGAAGTCGTTACATGTGGCACGCACTACTTTCATCGGAATGTCACCATATATCTTGTTGATAACTAACTTAATCTAACTTCATCCAAATTATGATATTTATAATCCTTGAGCTGCATCTGCTGCATGTACCTCCAAGTACAAAAATTTTGTAGGTTCAAATCTGGAGAACTTGGAGGCCATTCCTTTTTCGATATGAAATCCGTCAGATTGGCTTTGTACATTGCACCACGTCTGCACAAGATTTGCAGTGTGGGCAGGAGCTCCATCTTGTTAAACGTAGTAATATTCTTCACCATACATTTCCTGAACGTAAGGCATCAAATTTTGTTCTAAAATCATTTCTAGATAGTATTTTGCATTAACTTTCACACCCTTTTCAATAAATATAAGAGGTCCTTTCCCTTTCTTTGAAATGCCTCCCCATACCGTGACCGCTGATGAATTTCGGTATCGTGGTACATTACGTTAGTGCTTTGGAACGTCGATGATCGAAACCGACCACAACCGATCATTTTGAGCATGATGCGGCGTTTGAAGAACTAACAATTTCTCATCAGTTCTTGTTGTTTCGTTAATCCATAGATTTTACGTTTTTGAATGCTTTCACATCCAGATCCATTTTTAAAATTCGACGAAGAGATTCCCTATTGATATTCTGCTCAACTGCCATTTTCCGTGCGAACCGGTCGCAACTGCGAAGAATTCGCTCTCGAACAACCTATTTGACCTCTGTAGTTGTAACGCTTCGTTTTATTCCGGTTTTTTACGATTTTCAATAGATCCCGTCTCGACAAATCTTTTTACTGCACAGTATGCAAATCCTCTTTTTATGGCGAGACGTTTGAGGTCAGAAAAATAGTGCTGCATGCATGTGTTTCGGAATTTATTTATTATCAACGACCGCAACTCGAACATTGATATGTGTACAACGAACGAGACACAATGCGAAAATGAAACTACGTCAAGTAAGGCTTAAGTCATGATGACACACACACATGGTATTAGTATGATTGTATTAATTGTATATGCCGTTGCAAGCATAAAATGATGTTTGTTCGAATGTATATGTGTCACACTGTACAAACAAACAAACAAACAAGAAAAATACATAAAAAGCATCACAAGCTCCAGGAATAACAAATAATAAAAGAGGACATGTGTATTTAAGAAGTAACATGCTATGCATAAAATAATGGACCTATCAACAACTAAATCCCCCTCTTTCTCTAGACTAGTGATCTTCAATGGAGTGGTTCGGTGAAATCAGATGAAGCTTATAGACAAGGATGAGTGGATTGGGACGGGGATTACAAGACGTGAGAAATCATTCAATAGGGTAGGATTAGGACGTAGAGTCCGCCCTGTTAGCTTCAGGGTACGATGTTGGTCTATCAAGAAGCTAGTCGTTCTTGATTGGGCGATGCTGCTATAGAGCGAAGACCCCTGTAACAAGAAGACTGGCAGCTCTGCTAATATTCGGGAGACACTAATGGTAGCTCGCTCTGCCGGCTAAGGTGGTCCCTGGATGCATCTGTGTCAGTGAACGCTAATATTTATACCGCCATGCCAACATAGTCGAAAACAAATACCAATACAGAATTTTGGAGCGCTTACTGACACTCATACAAAATTTACCACTTTCGCTAAAAACAGCGTCGCTGAGGGTAACGCAAGCCGTTTATATGGAAAAATAACGGATATGCCAGTCTTGTTAGTAATGGGGTCTTCGTATAGAGTCAATAGGATAGTTACACTAGCCCCGTAATTGCTCTGTACTCTAATAACCGACTGTGAAGTCTGTCGATAAAGGAGGGTCAAGTTCTAAAGGACGTTTATACCCATAGCTTTGCTTTGGTTTTACCAGGACGTAGGTTTCGAGTAAATTTCATAGGTAGGACAAATTATGCCAATTTTATTATATCAATTTTATTATAATGAAAACTGCATTGTGTAATCTCACACATCTATATAACATTGTGTCGCCAGCACTAAATTGGACTTCCGAAAGAACGCCAAACGATTTTTCTTCCGTATCGTACATTAAACCTAGTGTCGGAAGTAGTGCGCTGCATAGTAAATGAGACGTGCTATACAGCGCACTACTTCCGACACTAGGTTTAATGTACGGTACGGAAGAAAAATCGTTTGCCGTTTTTTCGGAAGTCTAATTTAGTGCTGGATTCACAATATAATAAATTTAAAAAAGTAATGAATTCGGCCCCGTACAGAGTGCACGCGACACCGACGCGACGCGACTTCGCTCACATTGTTTTAAATGCGTAGCCCTGCTTCCGGCGAAAAAGAGCTTCCCTGGCACCAAATTTTCACTCCGATCGGTTTAGTAGTTTTCGATTCTATAAGGAACATACGGACAGACAGAAATCCATTTTATAGGTATAGATTATCATTTACCCTTTCCCAATATCATTTTCCCGTATCCTTATAACTCCTTTTCTTTTCAACATGAAATATGATTATATAGGCGGCTCAGTTTCGAATAAATTCTCATAGTATATTGATATAATCGCTTGAAGGTAAGGGATTCAATTGTTGTGTTCTTTTCTTTAACGGTTTACTTTCAAAATATCAAGTGGGTTTAATGTTAAAGTGATAAAATTGGTTGAAGTGAAGAGATAGTTTTACACTTTTACAAAATTGTTTACTTTCAGGACATCAACTTTGTCAAAGTGTTGCTGACCTGTTGGGACGATCACGCTGTCACGTTGATCTTTGCACTTAAAAAATTTAATTCAAAAATGAGTAAGATTCAACTCATCTCTATAGAAAGTGAAACAACCCTAAAGCAGGGTAACTTGACAAACATTCAGACAGATTTGATTCACCCTATATTACTCAAAATTTGTATAAAAGACTAATCATTTTTGAGCTTCAATTATGCTCAATTTTGAGTATAATCTTTCTCAGGTTTTGATTATTATTGTTTTTGAGTACATTTGCAAAACTTTTTGAGTTAAAATTTAGTTTAAAGTTTAATGAAAATGAATCATTGCAATTAAGTTTCCCACCTTTGTTTTATTGAACATTGATCTTATTGGTCTCAATCGAAACAAATTATTTATTTATATTTGGTCGACCGCCAGTACTACTAGGACTATATGGGAATCGAAACAAATGCTTCACATGTCTATCTAAGGCTCTAAAACTGTGTTATTTTCAATAGAGAACCAATTAGCACAGATAATTTTGTGTTAAATTCAATAATCTGCACAAACATGAAGGGAAACGCTTCGAGCCAACATTGTGAAGCTGACTGTGAGATGACATGTCCACGGACTTTTTTCACAAGTGAAATTGGCGGAAGGCTTATCAGCTGCTTCAGCTATTCCGTAGTTAAAATGCTGTATAATTTGGTTGTTTTGGTTAGCAGTAGGTAATGGTTTTCTGTATATTCATTTAGAATGCTTTCGATGGGGACCATGGTGACACCTTCCAGGTGATCTCCTGATGATTCCATATTACGATGGAGTTTTAGTACTGTTGGCAAGAGCATTTAGGTCATCTCTGATACTTCGATTAGTTCGAATAGTAAATACATTGTTGGTTTCTCCCGTGTGTAGAGCAGTACGGGTAGCACAGCACATTGAGTAAAAAAAGTCAACTGTGGGCCCATAAAATCAAAAATGTCATGGATTGCAAGTGTATCCCCTAATACGTACACTAATACAGCTCTCATCGTATAATATTTCTTTCCACAATTTATATGAATTTCATCCTCTGATCCTAGCTCATTTAGGTCCTAAATGCTGAATCAATGGTTTTTAGAATTTAATGGTAACAGTTTAACATTTACAGAGCGAACTGATAATATTGTGTAAATCTGATTAGAATTGATAGCAGGGTGAAAATTTTCTATTTTTATGCTAAAGTTAGTAAGTTTATTTTTTGATCGTCGAGAACCTAGCGGGTTGAGATACTCGACATCGTCAAGATGATATGGTAGGTGCAGTGTGTCTGGGAACTACTTACAGAAAGAATGAGTCACTCTTGTTCCGCTGGCCATCTTTGAAAACGCACAAGCGGCTTTCCTTTACTGTTTCTTCTGCTATCATCTTGCGAGCCTCCGGGTTTTGTAAAACCAGTGTTAAGATACTAGTGAGAGGAATGTAATGCGTAATATCTTTACTATATGTACACTGGTTTTCTTCTTGCATCTATACCTATAAAAATGGATCTGTACGTCTGTTTGTCGGGATGTTCCTTATAGAGTCGAAAACTACTAAACCAATCGGCGTGAAAATTTGCATGTAGAGGTTTTTGGGGCCAGAGAAGGTTCTTATGATGGCTAGAGACACCTCCCCCACTAAGAGGGGGGGCTCCCATCCAAATGAAACACAAATTTCTGCATAACTCGAGAACCAATCAAGCAAATGGAACAAAATTTGGCATGTGGATGTGGTTGGAGACAAGAATTTTTAATATGGTGAATTCAGACCCCTCCCCTCTTTAGAAGAGGAAGTATGACTCCTCTCCCTTTTAAGAGGGGGGGCTTTCATACAAATGAAATACAAATTTCCTCGTAATTCGAGAAATAATCAATCAATTGGAACCATATTTGCCATGTGGGTGTTTTTTGGTTAGTAAACGGCTGGATAATGCGGAATATAGACCCCATAGTGGTTGTTAGCCTCTTATCCAGCAACTCCGATCCCGACCTCCTCGTGGTACCAGCCGGAATACGAGCAACTTTAGCGGAGATCGGGTAACCAACCCCGGTGGAAACTAAGGTCGTATACTAACCGGGAATGAGGTATAGTGAGTCTCGGCACTATAAGATGGCAGCCCCATCGCGAGACTCGGTAGTGTTGCCCGAGTACGGCTACACACCTAAATTAAAAAACTAACAACATTCAAGCATATTCGGAGCGGAATATTCGGCATCGACCTAGGCGACGGAACAAGGACGACGAATGGAGACCCGGTACTTGGAACTGCAGATCGCTAAATTTCGCAGGTTGCGAGCGGGTGCTGATTGAACAGCTTGAGCCCCGCAAACTCGGCATCGTAGCTCTGCAGGAAATCTGTCGCAAAGGAGAGAAGCAGTTTTACCAGAGCGGTGATGCTACCAACGAACTGGGAACGGGCTTTGTAGTGCTGGGCGGAAGCAGGATCGCGTGATAGATTGGAAGGCGATCAATGAGAGAATGTGTGTATTGAGGATAAAGGGCCGTTTCTTCAATTATAGCATCGTTACCGTGCTCTGCCCGCACGAAGGTAGACCCGACGATGAGAAAAAAGCGTTCTACGCGAGGCTGGAGGCAACGTACGACAGCTGCTCGTCACGGGACATCAAGATCGTCATCGGGGATATGAACGCCCAGGTCGGCAGGGAAGGAATGTATAGACCGGTGTTAGGACCCCATAGTCTGCACACCGACACAAACGATAACGGCCAACGATGTATAAACTTCGCAGCTTCCCGAGGCCTGGTGATGCGAAGCACATTTTTCCCGCGCAAGGATATCCACAAAGCCATCTGGAGATCACCTGACCAACGTACAATGAACCGAATTGACCACGTTCTCATAGAGGGCCGGTTTTTCTCTAACATCACGAACGTACGCTCCCGTCGGGGTGCGGATATTGATTCTGACCATTACCTAGTAGCAGTACATGTGCGCTCAAAGCTGTCCACCGTATACCGGACACGTCAAAGTCGCCCTCCTCGGCTGAACATTAGGCAGCTAGATAACCCACAAGCTGCCGAGAACTACGCGCGAGTACTGAATGAGCCACTGCCTTCTTTCAAGGAGATAGGTGCTTCAAACCTCGAAGACGGTTGGGACAGAATACGCTCGGCCATCGAAGAGGCCTAAGTATTGAGCCTCGGGGCACATAAAATGATTGGTTTGATGGGGAAGGGCCAACAAGCGGTGGAGGAGAAAAAAAATGCTTGGAAAAATTATCTAAGTATTGCCACTAGAGAGAACCTGGCCAAATATCGACGAGCTAGGAACCAGTTGACCACGATCCTGAGGAGAAAAAGCGCCAAAAGGAGGACAGAGATCGTGAAGAACTAGAGCAACTATTCCGAGCTTTTTATGAGAAGGTGAACCAAACTCGGAAGGGCTACACACCGAAACCTGACATGTGTAGGGACGAGGGAGGGAATCTAATTACAAACGAGCGCGAGGTGGTCGACAGGATGGTGCAGTTCTTCGATGAACACCTCAATGTCGCAGAAGGAGGCGGAACGGAAATTAACCTAGGAGCACGCATGGAAGATAGTAATGTCCTAGCACCTGATCTCCAAGAAGTCAAACGAGAAATTGGGCTGCTGAAGACCAATAAAGCCGCTGGGAAGGACCGCCTACCGGCAGAGCTTTATAAACATGGCGGAGAAACGCTAGCAAAGGCTCTACACTGGGTTATTTCGAGGATTTGGGAGGAGGAAAAGCTGCCGGAGGAATGGTGGAAGGGTGATCGGGTAGACTGCTGCAACTATCGTGGTATTACGCTGGTAAATGCCGCTTACAAGGTACTCTCCCAGATCCTGTTACGCCGGCTGTCACCGATAGCACAAGGTTTCATAGGGAATTATCAGGCGGGTTTCATGGGGGCTCGCGCAACTACGGACCAAATTTTTACTATCCGACAGATCTTGCAGAAATGTCGGGAGTACAACGTGCCCACGCATCACATCTTTATTGATTTCAAAGCAGCATACGATACAGTTGATCGAGACAAGCTATGGCAGATAATGCACGAATACGGTTTTCCCGACAAACTGATGCGACTGATCAGAGCTACATTGGATCGAGTGATGTGTTTCGTACGCATCTCTGGAACACTCTCGAGTCCCTTCGAGACGCGGCGTGGGCTGAGACAAGGTGACGGTCTATCCTGCATGCTGTTCAACATCGCTCTTGAAAGGGTAATCCGACGAGCGGGCATCGAAACGAGAGGCACGATTTTTACCAAGAGTAGCCAACTTCTAGGCTTTGCAGATGACTTCGATATAATTGCCAGGAACTTTGCGACGGCGGAGGCAATCTAATCGCCAGACTGAAAGCGGAGTCTAGGAGAATTGGACTAAAAATAAATGCGTCGAAGACCAAATACATGAAAGGAAGAGGCTCAAAGGAAACAAACGCGCGCCTCCCACGGACGGTAACCGATGACGGCGACGAACTAGAAGTGGTAGAGGAGTTCGTGTATTTGGGATCGCTGGTGACCGCGGACAACACTAGTAAGGAGATCCAGCGGCGCATCCAAGCGGGAAATCGGGCCTACTTTGCCCTTCGTAAAACGCTACGATCAGGAAGCATACGCCGCCGCACGAAGCTTACAATGTACAAAACCATTATTAGTCCGGTAATTCTTTATGGACTTGAAGCCGTGACGCTGCTTACGGAGGACATACGCACCCTTGCCGTGTTTGAGCCGATAGTGCTGCGAACGATATTTGGCGGAGTACAAACTGAAAGCGGAGAGTGGCGGAGGCGTATGAATCACGAGCTACAGGCACTGCTTGGGAAGACTCCCATCGTACATCTAGCGAAAGTTAGCAGGCTACGGTGGGCCGGACTCGTCGTAAGGATGCCGGACGACAGTGCGACGAAAATAGTCCTCTTCAACCACCCCACCGGCAACAAGAACAGGGGGGCCCAACGTGCACGATGACTCGACCAGGTTGAAAGCGATTCGCGAGTTCTGAGACGACTAGGAAATTAGCGACGAGTTTCCCAAGACCGAGTTGAATGGAGACGAGTGCTTGAAACAGCACGAGCCACCCCGCCTCTATGCTGCTGAAGAAGAAGAAGAAGTGTTTTTGCAGGCAAACTTTTTTTCTATGGTAAATTGAGACCCCACCCCTCTTTAGGAGGGGAATTAGTACCCCTCCCCCCTTCAATAGTGAGGGGATGGCTCCAATATAAATGAAATACAACTATAAATTCTGCGATCTATACTTGGTGGCAAAATGGAAAATGGAGTGTGGCGCAGACGCATGAATCAGGAGCTGTACCAAGTATACAAATATGCTAATATAGTGAAGGTAGTGCAATGTGGCAGGCTGCGGTGGGCTGGACACGTGGCCGGAATGCCCGATGAAAGAGTAGCCAAAACTATTTTCAGCAGAGAACCAGGAAGAGGCGAGGGGATGCGCTGTGCTATCTCTCGCTATGTATTTGACAGAGGATAACATCGCGCTTCCAAAACTGTCAACGCTTCCAAAAGTGTCAAATTTCAATGGCAGTAACATAGCGAGAAAAAAAAGAAAAAAGCAAAACATCGATTTTCATTGTTCGATGTTGTACTCGCTGCTCTCGTTAATGGCGCATTCCCTTGGGAAGAGGCCGTAAACTCCGAGGCAGACCCCGCACCCGGTGGGTGTGTGCTGTCGAAGACGATGCACGTTCAGCTGGTGTTCGTGGGGATTGGAGAACGACAGCCCAGGACCGACGGTACTGGAGGACCTTAATTCGTTCGGCGCAGGATCGGTAACGGACCGTTGCCATTAAAGTAAGTAAGTACAACTATCCTCATAACTAGAGAACTAATCAAGCAAATGGAACCAAATTTGGCATGTGGGGGGTTTGGCAGGCAGGAATTTTTTATGATGGTTTGAGACCCCTTACCCCTGTGGCAGGAGGATAAGGACTCTCATACAAATAAGACAGAAATTTTTGCGTAACTCAAAAACTAATCGAGCTCGAGAAATTTTAGACTCCTTCATAAAACATTAGTCAATAACAAGAAACTATTAATAGTAACATTAGATGATTCAGGGCGAGACGGACACAGGCCGCGAGTGTTGCTGGCGACCTGCCGTCAAAGCGCTGGCCACTGCTGAGGAGGGCAGCCCCACGTAGAGATCACCTCGATCTAGGTTTATTTATTTTCCTAAATCTACTGACCTCTATTACTTTCCTTCAGTTGGGTCACCCCTGCGAAATGGTACTTTCTACGAAAAGATTTTCCGTGAAATGGTACATCCTGCGTAAGGTTTTTCGCGAAATAGTATTCTGCGAAACTCTATATTCCGCGTTATGGTCAACCGAGAATTGGTGTTCCGTAAAATGGTATTCGGCGAAATGGTTTGTAATGATGGCGAATATTTAAATGCTATCTGCTTTATTTTATCAGGCTAAGCTAAGTTGTTTTCTATTTTACTGCGAGGAAAATTTGTATATTAAAACACCCATGAACTCCTCAGAAACTTACAAAACTCGAGATTGTGATAAGGGCCATCCGAGATTCAGGAATTATGTACAACACAGTTTAATTTTTTGGCAATACGAATTGTAGGAAAACACTTGTTTTCTAGCAACCTCTCCGACCTGAAGGGTCCGAAAGGTGATTAACTAAGTTCTTTATTTTCGGCAATTACAATGAGTTTTGTACTAACTCTAACTTTGTCCCTAACTCTATTCGTCCTACTCTATTGCACGCTGAGTGCCAAGCCTAATTCTATACGCTTCTCTTTTCCCCTTCCCCTACGTTCACTTTGGGTGACTCAATTCACTTAATTCTGGCGCGGGCGAAAACTCTCTCGCCCTTGCGCATATTTACAGAGGCTTAAGAATTTGTGCGGAGCAACGCGGAAGCCGCTCGCGTATCCAATTCTCCACGGCCACACGGAAGCCAACGCACCTCGCGGTCGTCGTTGCCTTCCGTGGTTACAAAAGACAAACGCAAAAATGTGCTGACAATTAAACCACATCGCGCCGGTAGGTTACTGTACCTAGCCGAATCTGGGTCATCGTGAAAAGCGAAATGCATGGGATGATCAAATGTATCCTATTGATAAGATAATAGGTAGAATATGGCGTGTCGCAGGGGCATGGGCGTTGCAGAAGTTTGTCGGGTCAGCTAGTAACGTATAAGGAACAGATACAAACTTAATGATCCCAGTTTTCCCTAACATAACTTCAAGGGGTTTTGGTACAGCGCTTGAGTAGTTGAGTGGTATTAGTTTTTCCAACGAAAATGTATTTGAAGCTATGAAAAAGTTAAAACCTTCAACATCAAGTAGCCCAGACGGTATTTCAGCTATTATTCTGAAAAAACGCGACTGCGCTATGTGTACCGCTAAGAATGATATTTAACCAATCGTTGTCGCAAGCAATATTCCGGTTATGTTTCCTGTGTTCAAAAAAGGAGACAAACATGATATAGTTAACTATCAAGGATTTATCTCTCTCTCTCTCTGCTGGATCAAAATTATTTGAAATACTGGTTTGGTATGTACTACCACGTGAGATCAAGTCTTATATGTCCATGGATCAGTATGGCTTCTACCCTGGTAGATCAACGACGACAAATTTACTGCAGTTCACATCGCATTGCATTAAAACCATTGGAAATGGCGTGCAAGTGCACACTATTTACACTGATTTGAAAGTTGCGTTCGATTGTGTCGATCACTCTATCTTATAAGCTAAAATTGAACTCCTCGGAGCTTCAATACACTTTACTGAGTGGCTGAAATCTTATCTCGTCGACCGTGCGCTTTCCGTTAAATTAGCCCACATTGAGTCCGACAGTTTCACAACAAGTATGCACAAATATGACAGTTTCCAGACAAGTATGCAAGATTATCTTGCGGAGATGCTACATCTACGAAAACTCCTTTCAAAATAGAGTTAGTAAATAATTTTAAAGCGTCGTGGTCATTCGATGGAATCGATTTAGATTTTAAAAAACTTTCAAATATTCTTTATACAGGGATAGTATTCTGAAATTTGTTAATTTTTGTTTCTGGAAGAGAAATGTATTTGCGCATTTTTGTAGCTATTTGATTGATTTTTCCAGTGATTTCGAGCAACTAGACTGTTCTTCGTTGTTTCATTGCAACTGTAACTTTCCTTCGCTACCGTCCCGCTCAGTCACACAAGTCTCTACAGGGTTGGCTCAACATTGCTGGAGGATAAGCAAAAGCCTGAGGAATAAGATCACTTTTATAGTAATTCGATATTTGGCACGTTTCTGAATTTCCCTACTGTCCCTAGCTGCTAGCTCCCTACTAAATGTTCAACAAAAATGACTTACGTTTGTAGGTGTGTGTCGTGTAACTGTAAGGACCTGCTGCTTGCTGTCACAACTGCAATTAATATTTGACAAATCTGCCAACTTGGGCCTTTATCAGATTAATCACATAAAGAATAGGCAAGATTGCTACTTAGACTTATTGTTTACTAACATAGGCGAAGACTTCTTTTTTGCGTAACTGCGTAACTGAATCGCAAATTCCATTATGGAAAAACGAGGTATTTCATACCGCCATCGAATATTCGTTATTTATACATGAAAATCTGCGACCCTACGAGTGCGAATATGAAAAAGTATCGGACTTTCAGTCCGCAAATTATGGGAACATAAAACAAAGGCTTCACAATATTAATTGGCAACATGTATTTCGAAATGAAAACAATGTAGAAATGGCTGTCGAAGCCTTCTATAAGCTCATATTTGAAATATTAAAAGACGAAGTTCCTATGAAACAAAGAAGACGTCAGGCTCATTCAAAGCATCCTATATGGTACAACAGTCAAATAAAAAATATAAAAAATCGCAAGCAAAAGGCACACAAAGCTTACAAAAACTATAGCAATGACAATAACTTAGCAAATTATCTTGATCTCTGTGATCAACTAAACCAAGCAATAAATGTTGCCTTTGAAGAGTATATACAAAAAACCGAGCGTGAGATAAAATCAAAACCAAAAAACTTTTTCAACTATGTAAAATCAAAATTAAAATCAGAAAACTTTCCATCTAGAATGCATTTGGACGAAAAAACCATAACATAGAAGAAATTTGCGACCTTTTTGCCACTTTCTTCCGAGATATCTATGGTACATTCAAAGAAGAGGATCGCGATTACGGCTACTTTACACATTTTCCAGAATCCTCAAATGACGTAAACGTTAGACAAATTAGTGTATTAGAAATATTAGACGCCTTAGAAACATTAGATTCCGCCAAAGGCCCCGGACCAGACGGTTTACCTCCAGCATTCATAAGAAAACTAGCAACAGAGCTAGCTACTCCACTATTCTGGCTTTTTAATATGTCCCTTCAATCTGGAATTTTCCCAAGCATCTGGAAAAGATCTTTCTTAGTGCCTGTGTTCAAAGCTGGTAAGAAATCTGATATCCGTAATTATAGGGGTATTGCAATTATCTCTTGTATTCCAAAACTTTTTGAAGCAATTGTCAATAAGAAGGTATTCTCGCAAATAAAAAATAGAATTACTCATACACAACATGGTTTCTACAAAGGACGCTCAACCACAACAAATTTACTCGAGTTTGTTAACTTTTCGCTTAACGCAATGGATAATGGAAACTACGTTGAAGCCTTATATACCGACTTTAGTAAAGCCTTTGATCGTATTGATATACCAATGCTTCTCTTCAAATTGCAAAAAATAGGTATACATCAAGAACTTTTAATATGGATCGAATCATATCTCACATACCGCCAGCAAATTGTTAAATTTAAAGGAAAAACATCTAATCCCATTCAAGTCACTTCTGGAGTCCCTCAAGGGTCTCATTTAGGACCGCTATTGTTTATTTTATTCGTTAATGATATCTCATTCGTTCTCAAGAATATAAAAATCCTTATTTACGCCGACGATATGAAATTATACTTAGAAATAAAAAATGAGACAGATGTCAACACATTTTGTAAGGAAATTCAAATTTTTTATAATTGGTGTAAGAAGAGCTTACTTCAACTAAACGTGAACAAATGTAAATTAATTGAATTCAGTAGAAAACGAAATACACCTATAACCAACATCTCCCTTGGAGATCAAATGATAGAAAATTGTGAACGAATTAGAGATATGGGAGTTATTCTAGACTCAAAATTAACGTTTATAGATCACTATAATACTATTACTTGTAAAGCAAGCAACATGCTCTCTTTCATAAAACACTTTAGCTTTAATTTTCGAGACCCATACACATTAAAAACACTTTACATTTACTACGTTCGTTCAATTCTTGAGTACTGTAGCGTGGTATGGTCTCCGTTTGCCAATGCACACATAAATAGAATAGAATCAATACAAAAACAATTCTTGTTGTACGCACTCCGTAATTTAAATTGGACGAGCCTTCCTCTTCCGTCATATGACGACCGCTGCAAGCTTATAAATATCGAAACATTAAAGGCGCGTCGTGAATTTGCAATGGTCTCATTTGTTAATGACATAGTCTCACAACGTATTGACTCTGCCGAACTCTTATCTAAATTAAATTTTTATGCACCTACTAGAAATTTACGTGTTCGTACACTATTTGCCACGGATCATTATCGAACTAATTATGCTAAATTCGGGCCCATAAATCAAATGATGGTGCTATACAACCTACATTGTAATTTTATTGACTTCACAATTAAAAAAACCAAATTGAAGCAATATTTTAGGACAATAAGTAATTCAAGCCAATAACAACAGAAAACTAGCAGAAACGAGCAAACATAAATAGAATATGTAATCGATAACATTAGGTTAAGCTTGTATTACGGTCTACACACGATTGACTGCAAATAAATAAATAAATAAAATAAATAAATAAATAAATCCGCTCGCCGTTGTCGTTCTGTTGGGTCGTCCTCGTCCGCCACGTTTTCTGGGTTCTATCTGCCGTAACCACTCTGGCCCACTCTCGGTTAGACCCAGTCGTTGGGTAACTGCTGTCTTCGTCGGATAGTTAGATGAAGGATTAGCGCCCGGTCAATGATTTCATGATCGTACTACGCTTTGGACGTGTTCTTTGCTGCCCACTTGGCTTGGTTGGTGCTTGTGGGTTCTTGCACTGACAGGTATATGCAGGTTAGTTTGAACGAAAACTATTGGGTTTTTAGTTACGGTTCTGAGTAGTGTGCGCAGGCCATCTACTGGGTTTTTAGTCACGGCTCGCACTCCGGTGTGCCGAGATGATGAAGACACGCGGTAATAACTGTGTCACAGGTGTACTTTTTTTGCACAAAACGTGTTTTAATCGCGGCAAATTGTCGAAATTTCGTCTAATTTTCAAGTTTTGAGCCTTTCAAATAGCGACCCACATTTTGAACATGAGAAGGATTGAATGGCTGGTTTGCTGGTATTCGAATGATGCACAAGCCGAAAATGTTCCTTTAATTCTTGGACATGGCCAGGAATGATGTCTTTGTGAACATGCCATGACAAACATGAAAACTAATCTTTTGTATTATTTATAAAAATTGTCAGAACCATTACCTAGGATTCCTTTGTGCCGCATTTCCTTGAAAACCCTAAGAGAGAGAGGAGCCAGCTGGGATCGTTTTTGTGCATCGAACCTGTCAGTGGAAACCGAGTAAGAACTGTCACTGCGAACGGGGCTAGCTTGATTAAAAAAAACAGGGGAAGTATTTATTTGCGATGTAATTTCATGCCCATCGCAAACCTGAGCTTGCTGACTTGATTTAAATGGTACTATTTGAATTTTCTGCATCAAATATAAGAAGAAGAAGAAAACGAAAATAATCAATCTGTCTCTGAACTGGTCGTTCTTGAAGTTTATCCCATAAAATATCAGAGTTGCTCTGCATATTATCATGTTTCCAAGGCATCAAGAAGTGAAATGTTTTAGAGAGGAACAAACCAACCTTATTGTAACCGATCACGCTGCGAATATGCTAAAGGCAATTACTGACACTTTCACGGCAAGCAAACAAATCGGGTTTGCAACACATGTCGTTAACCCAGTGGTAAAAATCCATTGATCATACAGAAAGTCTTGGCGATTTATTAGAGGGTATAAAAAATTTCAAGGTGTAAATCCACACGAAAAAGCGACACTGGACAGTATATCTTTTTTCACCAGTTTTTTAAAGTTTGTAGTTGTTCAATTATTTCTTAATAACCTATTGTCCGTCAAAAGCTAAATCAACTAGTTGCAATCACCCATATCTACTCTGGTGATTAGTGGTAATATAGTGAATGTAATAATTTTGAAAGCTTTCGCGTAGCTTCTAATGCTATATATAGTCTACATTTAACAGCTGGCATTAACTGCCTGCTGGTTAACGAACCACTCTTGCTAATTGGCTCAAAAACTTGCATAAAGGGAGAAGTTTTGGTCATTTGAAAGCAAATTCAGAGTCCCTGATTATCACCGCCGGAATCAATTCACGGTGAAACAAAAGTGCAGTGAGTTTTATCCTACTTATTTCGGGAGTAATGTGAATGAGAATAACTGCAGCTACCGTGAAATCTGGGTAATCACGAGAATCATTTTACGTTCATGGAGGCGGAAAAAGCGACATCCCCTATGAAATTATTTGTGAAACAATTTCACGTGGACGAAGATTGATTGAATTTTGTTTTGTAATTTTAATTGATTTACAATTTAATAAACATTTATGCTTGTTTGCATGAGAATAATAACAATATGTATGTTTGATTAACAGTTACAAACTCAAATATTCAGGCTGTTAAATGAACAAACTAACAAATAAACAAATGAACCAACTAAACTTAATTTTAGCATCTTTATTTTATTCAATTTCACCTCCGTATCCGAATGCCCTTACTTTGCCCTTAACCCCACCCATGAGGTTTCGCACGAACTCGAAATTGATATGTTTTTGCAGATTTACCGATGCTTTCTTCAACTGTTTTGAATATTTTAGGATGTTGATTCTGCGTCATAATAGCGCAGTATTTACCGATTGGTCGAAGTTCTGGTATACGCCGAAAGATCTTAACCCCTCAGATCTTTCGGCCCGAAATCGTCGTTATTCACCAGATACCATTCCAGCACGTCCTTTGTGTAATGGCAGAAAGCCAAATCTAACCAGATACACCTGTACCATCATCATACCATATACCATCAAGGGGGTATATGTGATCATGAAAGGTGTACTCCGCTTTTTGCATAAGCAAGTTGCTTGCCAAATCAAGAATTTCTTGACAACCCTCGACATCTTCTGTTTTCGGAGGTTCCCTAGAACATCAAAATTATCCGTGGCAGTGAAATACTGGTTCCCTGAAATTTAGTTGAAGTTCGCTTTCACGTTGGTGTGGTTTTGACAGTTTTTGATGGTTGAACTTCCGGGCACGGCTTTTCGCGACCGTATTATGCTTTCCGTAACATTATTAAAATCGGTTGAGTGATTCAAAAGTTATGACCTTGAGCGCCAATTTAAAAATGCGGGTTTAAAATTTTAAGAAAACAGACAAGTAGGTACATAAAATTTGAGCAAAATCGGAAAGCTTTTTGTCTTGAAATTACTAAGTGGGTACACCTGTACCCGGTTGATCAGATACCGTTTTATTTTTCGGTTGGTACGTAGTGGGTTAATTGGCTGTGGACTCTTATTAAATCAGAATGCTAGAGGTCGTATGCTCTTTTTGCTGCTTTTTTGCTCTTTTGGCTACGTCGCCTCAGTAAAACATAATTCGAACAAATGGTATAAGGCGATCGTAGAATTAATTATTACCAACAATATTGTTGAAGAAAGTATTGTTTAGAAAGTATAGACTATAAAATAAATGGCTGGTCCCGAGTGATAATTCAGTACCTCCTGTATTAAAGAAAACGTATGAGAGAAACGTTTATTTGTTATGCCAACGTCTAAAATCTATAATCCTAGATCATTTAATGACTAAATTTTCGGTGAATACGGGTTTTCCTCGCCAGCATACGATGTAATCGTTCTCTTTATTGATGCAAAAAGATAACACATTCAATTATCAATAGAAATTTTCCAGCAATATCATAGTGAAGTGTCATAGAAGTGTTAGAATAGCAGCCCCTTGAAAACAAAATAATATAAAAATACCAGCACCCCCATCTGCAGCAAACGTTTAACCCAATACAATCGTCGCAGTTTGGTTCTGGCTTTTTCCAGACTGTCGAGCCCGTCCTTCAAGACGAAGGTTCGAATTCCTAGCATGTACTTCTCGATGTAGGAATCCCAGCTCATGTCACTCATATCCATGTTGAACTCTTCCCCATCACGTGCCAGCCGAACCTTTCGCGACAGCCGTTTCAGATTCGGAACGCGGAAGGTCCATTCGTGCATGGCGAAAAATTCTCCCGTATCGGCTGCCTTCTGGAAACGTCTCGCAATCTTTGCCATTATCGGCTTTGAACCCTGAGCTCGCATCAGTAGATCGAACAGGTAAGCCGGTAGCAGATGTAGAAATAGTTCCACTATCTTATGCATTGTTCTATTCGTACGAAAGCGAAAGCCTGGATATAGCATTACATATTTGGTTGGATTCCTCAAGGACCACTTTTGTGTGATTTCTCCATATTTGTACCATTTAATGGGATTAACCGGGCCGGATGTGCAATTGTACACTCGGATTGGATTGGATCTGAAAAAAAAACAAAAGCGTATTAAGTTTGTGTGGATGTTTTCCTAACCTCCAGTTGTTTGTCACATGGTTGTGGCGTTTTCCCATGCGGCTGCGATCAACGTGTTGCACACGATGTCCACTGGTATAACATCCATCACACACTTTTGGTCACACATTATGCTGCTGATTGTGCCCCTTCCGATTTCCATCATGATTCCTGCAAAATAATAATTCTTTTGATAAAAATAATCAATGATTGAATAAATCGTATGATTTAACCCGTGATGCCGTAGACATTATCGATCCAACCCGGGAATGGTTCCTTTAACGCTCCGGTTACTATAGAAGGTCGTACAATGCAAATCGGTAGCCGACTGCTGTAGTCACATACCAACTGTTCGGCAATCGACTTAGTCAATGTGTATGTATTTGGATGTGTACCCTGTAGTTTGCCAGCCAATGCATTTACCACATCCCCTGGTAAGATGTTGATGCATTGTACAAAAGAATCGGGATCCATAGTAGGTGGATAGACCACTTCGTCAACCTCATTCCTGCTGGGATTACTGTAGGCGGTTGAGACGTGAACTACGCTCTGCAGAACGAAAACAAATTTGAACTTGGTTGAGTTCAGTTATGCGACATTCAAATACCTGCAGATGGAACATTTTAACGCACAGATCTAGAACACGCTGTGTACCAATCGTATTGAGCACTGCAGCTTCCTTCAAGCCTTCGTTGAACCGAACCGTTGCTGCTACGTGGAATACAATGTTAACATTTTCCACCAGGCGTTGCACATCCTTTTCCGAGAGCCCCAACAATGGCAACGCAATGTCGCCCCCGACATGTATTAATTTCTCCAGTACGAACGGCGTCTTCGATCGAATTCTATCGAAGACCGGATGCTTCACGAATTCACGATAACGCTGTTCGCTCGAGAGACCGCGCTTTGGCCGCAGCAAAACGTAAATATGTTTTATTCCATCGCAACTGCGTAGCAATTTTTCGATAAGCACTTTTCCCAGGAAGCCGGTACCACCGGTGACGAAAATGCTCTTGTTATCGTAAAACGGCCGAATCTCATACGGTTGATCGGTTTCCTCTGGCTCTGGTGAATTCGCCTTCACGGAGACGTTATTATTCAAATCACATACCATGATTCCCTTCGTGTCTTGGCTATGCATGCTATCGGTTTCAACTGACGGTGTGCCGAGCGATGCCGAGTGAAAACGGTTCGCGATGCTTTCCACCTGGGCCATTATCGGGAGGTCCATTATGATCGATTAGTTTTCCACGGCCGGCTGGCAGCTGCTAATAGACGTATGCCTACGATCTTCTTTGCCTGTATGCTCGGCTGCTGCGTGTGCGTTATCAGATGAACCGGTTCATTAACATTCGAATCGTTAAACGTGTCACGCTACGGGAATTGGTAACTGTCAGTTTGTTTTCGCTTGTGGAATCGTTCAGAATGAGTAAGTAAGATTAACTATAGTAAGTAATAACTCATTGATGGATATTTTGCGAGCATGACATGTTTATACACAAAAGCTGAGCTGCGTATTGCTTTATGCAACAGCAGGATTAAAACTCAGAATTAAATTGAAATGTAAGGAGGGGAAAAAGTGCACAGAGGGTAAAAGTGTGATCCGATGATTTATCAATGAAGATTTCACTCAATTGGACAACATTTTTACGGATGGGTAACTAGTTTCACAACTTGAATCCTGTCGTAAACATCGCCGAGCAGCCGATTACGGACTGTTTTCAAATGTACACCCATTTTTTTTCAACAATGGATAATGTATTTTTAGTTTCGGTAAATCAGATCTTCTTCATGTATCTTTGTCTTTTTTTGACAGCTTGACAAAAAAATTCCAAAATTTTAGTTGCCACCCGTTATAAGTGTATTTTGAGATCTCGAAACGAAGAAAATTCCTATACATAACTAAAAATAATTATAGCGAAAGGAATTTGCATTATAGTTAAGATTAGGCATATTTGTGAAGTATTTCAATTCGATAGAAAACCTTTTAAAATCGATGGAAACCTTTTAAGGCCAAGCCAGCGCACTAGAGAGAGAAAAAAGACATAGCAAAATTATAAATGAGGCTGCGCTTTTATTAGATGGTTTTGAATACTCAACTGTTGTGACATATCATATCATATACGGGATTTACACACAATGATGCATTCGAAAAACAATGTTGTAGCGTTATTTAAGAAATATTTAAGATTTTCAAAATGCCATTTTTTCTCAATCGCACCAACGCTGTTTGGTGCTTGCGCGGTTTCGGCCTTAAACCTATGTCAATCATATTTTCAAAACTATTTCGTTGAAACATGGATCAAACTTTAATGCAAATGAAATAAATGATTGTAGTGAAAATAGGATTCAAATAGGCAATAGAACTAACATTGGCGCCCCCACCCTAAATCATTTTTGCTTACTTGTGGTTTTGGACCATCTAGCTATCCGGAGAACAATAAGCAGTCGCTTGTTATGACTGTCGAAATGAAACTATTTGTTTCCGGTCCAATTAAAATGAGATTGCTTAAGTGCGCGCGTTGTGATTAGTGTGTTAATGTGGATTTGCATCATAATTTTTATGCTATTAGAGAATTAAAATTATCGTTGATTGGTTTACAGCTTCTCTTGAACGTGCAATGAATGCTTACGAAGCAGATTAAAAATAGTAGTTTTACGACAGATACATATTTCAACACGAAAATGTTGAAAAAAGAAATTGTAACTGCTCTAAAGGCCCAGACATAATGCATACGGATTTTGATACGTTGCGGAAATTTGACTGAAAATGATTTCTATAGTGTGATAGAACTAAGTAATCCGCGGGTGTGCCCCATCTTCTCTAAATAAATTAATATTGAATAAAATAATTCCTCAAGGTATAAGCAGAAAATCGTAGTCTTTCAGCAGCCGATATTTTTGCAATTACAGTAGGATTTCGAATTTGGCAACAAAGGCCTATGTTGCCAAAATCGAGACCCTTTTTCGATATGAAAAAATTTAATGTAAATGCTTTAGAAATTGACTAAATATTATTAATCAATGATTGCAACCATTTTATGTTTAAAAAGTCCGCTAAGAGCTATCCGTCCGGTGCAAATAAGTTATTGACACCCTGCGGTAAGACGTAGTCCTACGGCAATAAAAATATTGTTCGAAATCACATAACTTTTTTCACGAACATACTGAGGGCATCATTTCTTCGTCATTTAAAGCATGTATGCAGAAACTGCTTGATATTTAAGCATATTTTTGGAAGTAAAATATCTTGTGTTGCCAAAAACGAATACTTTTGTTGCCAAAATCGAGGCATGCCAACATCGAATCATGCCAAAAACGAACCATGCCAAAACGAACCAAGCCAAAATCAAAATCCAACTGTATTTGCATATGTTGTGACTGAAATGTGGGGTGCACAGAATTAGATGCGTTTACGGTAAATTATTTGCGTAAAAGTAGTTCCAGTCAGTCTCAAGTTCAATTTTAAGTCCAATTTATGCCCATTTCTAATCAAGTAAACCCGGGTATGAAATGGGGAAGGAAAATGAGGAGCGTGCAATACAGATCTAGCCATCCCAAGCCCCTACCTAGCGCCTCCACGTGTCCATACCTAGTAATGCTCTTTTAAGTAGCCAAGCTAGGAGGTGCGATGCTGGGTGGTTCCCGGCTGCCTGATCTCAAAACTGCGGGTTTGGATGACGGCTGAGCAACACGACCTTGTTAGTAGGTAAGCTTAACATAAGTTATTTTAATGATTTGTTTCGTTTTAGCTCATGGAGCAAGCACCTCCTACTGTACAAAGAAAACTCGGGCCGAAGAAAGTTTAAATAGTGCTCATGGATACCAGAAGAAAAAATTAAATTAATGGAAACACTCATGTAAACTCAAATGATGCAACTCTTTTCCATCCGAAGGACTGCTGGTGGGATTGTTCTGTTTTTGTCTATATATCTTCATATAATGTATATTCATATAACACATATTTTATTACATTGCCATATACCATCATTACCGTAAAGGGGAAGGAGCATCAGGGTATCAAATCAATCAAAGACTGGATGAGGGATGTGGTAACCAGCCCAAGTCATATAAGGTCGGAGAGGATTTTGACGCGCCCTTCTAGCACACAAATCATCACGCAAGATAAGTTTGCACGGCGAAGTTATGTATATCTAGAAACTGGAAGTCTACACACTTTAAAAAAAGCGCCGAAGTCGGCTAAATTTTGCCGAGATTTGGACAGCCGAGCGTTCGGCAAAATTTTTTATGATGCCAAACGTTAGTAAAGATCCGTAAACGTCGATTTGCAAAACCGAAATTTTTACCGAACGCTCGGCTGTCCAAATCTCGGCAAAATTTAGCCGACTTCGGCGCTTTTTTTTAAGTGTGTATGCTGGAAGGAGTGTCTTATATCCCGTGTAATCATATAAGCGACATTGCTTATAGATCCACCCAACCCCTTTTGGTCCTTAACAAACAGCATTTACATGAAAGTTGCTAGGTAGGGTTTTTCCTAATTCCCGTCGTAATAAGTAAAGCCATTCTAATTTTCATCATTTGTTGGATGGATTTAATAAATACAAAAGTTCTTGTGCCGATTTGACTAAAACACACTTACCTTCCGATCCGTGAACTTTGAAATCACTGAAAAGCGACTATTAAAGCATATTATTGAAATTACGCAACTGACTTTATTTCTAAAATTCGTCGTACCGTTTTAAAATCCGTCCATCAAAATTTTTCATCGTCCGAACTAAAAATCACAACAATGTTTACGAAGCTAACACGCATGTATTTGTGTAGGACGGCATGACAAATGTTATTCTACAAAATTTCTGCAGGTCAGGCAAGTTTTCCTGGCTGTAGAATAACGACAATGCCTTGCGTGAGTTATTTTCATTTATGAATGACGGAAATTAAAACGATTAGAAGACATTGTCTTCTTCGTCGCACGGAAAAACGTAGGAAATTTGGCTGGTAGGACTTCTTTAATGATAAAAAGCATTTGAATAGATCTCAGCTCACTTTGATTGATCGCATGTGATAGACAACAAACTAAAATATTAGGGAATAACTAGTTTTGCATTGTGTGTCATAAAAATGCTGATATTTTTAATAATTTGTGTTCAATAGGACGGGAATAGGCAATTACAACGATGTAGCAACTTACCCTAGATAAATTCGATTCTGCAGTAATTCTACTTGCATACAATAGGAAACCCTTGAGGTGATGGTGGCTAACCCCATACGTACATACCTACATATACATTTCTAATCAAGTAAACCCATTTTCAGTCCAAATTCAAGTATAATTTCATGTTGAACTGAAATTCCAATTTCACGTCCAATTTTAAGTCCATATTCAATTTGAAGTATAACCAAGCAAAGTAAATACATCCAAATTTGAATCAAATTTCGTGCAAATTTTATGCAAAACTTTAAGTCCACTTTCAAGTCTACTTTCAAGTCCAATTTCAAGCCTAATTTCAGTTTCAAGTTCAATATGAGAACAATTTCAACACTGATTTCAGGTCTAATACGATGTATGTTAAATTCAAGTCTAATTTTATGTTGAATTTCATGTCCCATTTTTAGGCCACTTTCAATTCTAATTCAATTTCAGTTTTGACTCCAATTTTAAGTGTAATTTCAGGTCCGATGTAAGCGCAATTTCAAGTCGAATTTAATGTACAATTTTACTTATTTCAGGTCACATTCCAAGCCTAATTTCAAATCCGATTTGAAATCTTATTTTCAGTTCAGTTTTAAGCCTAATTACAAACCAAACGTCAAATCCAAGTTTAAGTCTGAATTCAAATTGAAATCCATATTCTAATCTTTTGTCAAGTTCTATTTTAAAATTAATAGCAAATGCAATTTTAAGTCTACTGGCCCAAGCTGGCGCATATTTTTTGTCTTTTCTATGAATTTTAATGTAAAAACTACAAGTTATACAGCCCTAGGTGTTGTACGAAAGAATGACGTAGGACTATATCAGATCGTTGGACGTGGACGGGGTTTCATAAGTACAACACCTGCAACCATTGAGACATAGAGATTTCTTTTGGCGTGCAGGTGGAAGACCATGATAGCGGAGGAAGTGACCACATTGGTGCAGCAAGCGACGAAGATGTGCCACCCCCATCGATAAGGGAAGTTAAAGAAGCCATCCAGCGGCTGAAGAACAACAAAGCAGCGGGAAAGGATGACATTGGAGCGGAACTTATTAAAATGGGCCAGGACAAGTTGGCCGGCTGTCTGCATCAACTGATTGTCAAGATTTGGGATACGAAACGACTACCTGAGGAGTGGAAAGACGGGGTTATCTGTCCTATCTACAAGAAAGGTGATAAGCTGGATTGTGAGAACTACCGAGCCATCACTATCCTGCCGCCTACAAAGTGCTGTCCCAAGTCCTCTTTCATCGACTATCGCCAATAGCCAATAGATATGTGGGAAGCTACCAGGCCGGCTTCATGGAGGGTCGGTCTACAACGGACCAAATCTTCACCCTGCGGCAGATCCTCCAGAAGTGCCGCGAATTCCGAGTCTCCACGCACCACCTGTTCATCAATTTCAAAGCCGCATATGATAGCATAAACCGACAAGAGCTATGGAAAATTTTGGACTAAAACGGCTTTCCGGGTAAGCTTACTAGACTTATCATGGCAACTTATCATTATCATCTCGGGTGGATTGTCGGACCCATTCGAATTTCGCAGGGGACTTCGACAAGGAGATGGTCTTTCCTGCCTGCTATTCAACATTGCGCTTGAAGGTGTTATAAGGCGAGCGGCGATCGAAATGCGGGGATCGATTTTCAATAAATCCAGTCAATTTATCTGCTTTGCAGACGACGTGGACGCTGTCGGCAGAACATTTGAGGCGGTGGAAGATCAGTACACCAGACTGAAACGCGAAGCAGAGAAGATTGGATTGAATATAAATACGTCTAAAACGAAGTATATGCTGGCGAGCGGGACCGAGCGAGACAGGGCCCGCTTGGGCAGTACCGTGGTAGTCAAAGGGGGTGCGTACGAGATAGTCGACGAGTTCGTATACCTTGGCTTGCTGGCAACAGAGGACAACAATACCAGCCGTGAGATTAAAAGACGTATTATCAGCGGAAATTGGGTCTACTACGGACTCCACGAACACTTGCGGTCGAACTATTTGAGCCCCCGTACAAAGTGCACACTGTACAAAACGCTAATTAGACCGGTTGTCCTCTACGGGCACGAAACGTGGACACTGCTAGAAGAAGACCTACGAGCTCTCGGAGTTTTCGAACGGCGGGTGCTAAGAACTATCTTTGGCGGAGTGCAAGAGAACGGTGTAAGGAGGCGAAGAATGAACCACGAGCTCGCGCGTCTCTACGGCGAACCAAGTATTCAGAAAGTGGTTAAAGCTGGCCGGATAAGTTTGGCAGGACATGTTGCTAGAATGCCGGACAACTATCCTGCAAAAATGGTTTTCGCATTAAATCCGGTAGGAACAAGACGAAGAGGGGTACCCCCAGCGAGGTGGCAAGACCAGGTGGAGCGAGATCTGGCGAGCACTGGGTGCCCGCGGAACTGGCGATCAGTTGCCATGGACCGAAACAGATGGAGAAATTATACTGCGCAGGCCTTGTCATAAGACGTTAGGCCAATTAAGTCAGATTTCTTTTAAAAGTCAGTTGTGTACATCATAAACGGGCCATACACTAATTACGTAAGGGAAAGGGGGGGGGGGTGGCTTTCCGAAAAATCTTACAAAATCTTATTTGGGGGAGAGGGGGGGGAAAAAACATGAAAAATTCAATTTTTGTACAATAACTCATGTTACATGTTACAAACAGTTTTAAATTTATGAGGTAAATTTTGAAGAATTCCGGCTTCATGTTGCAAGGAAATGCATAGCAACCTTATAAGTATTTAACCGGAAGGGACTCTTCGTCTGCCTTGTCCAGATAAACTGCAACCGGACTACTTGTTCCAGAGCCTTCTGAGGTCAAAAACAACGATCAGTTTATACTATTGTTTCTCTGTTGCCAAAGATCTTGCAAGCCGCGTGTACCCAGTTTGTGGTCAGTATTTTGCTTTTAAGAAAACCGTGAATGGTCATTACAGATCTGAACATTCGACGCAACGCTGAACCAATATAAAGATTAAGATTAGACTTTGTTGCGTGTCACCTAGAAGGAACAAGGGAAATTTTGGAATTTTTTCGAGGCCCCTATACTCAATAACAAACGAGCTCAGGGAGAAATGAGAGTGTTATGTGTGAACTCTTTTTCTCCTCTTTCTGTCAGTAATTTTTGTTTTGTTTATGCTTATCCAGTTTAACTCGAAATGGCTTCAAAACAAGAAGCATCTAGCGTGCGTGTTGTACACTTCAACGAATTGCACAAAGATCTCGGCAAAAAGTATACGGTGCATCATTTTAAAAGCGAAAATGTTGTGGCTTCGACCATTTACTATATTCTAAGATCCCTAGCAACTAGTCGCAAGCAAGGCAGTGGAGCACCAGCCAAAATTATGAACGTAGAAGGACTTCGTTCTCTTTCTCATGCCGCCTACAACAAGAGATGCCGCAAAAAAGTTCAACTGTTTCCACTAGTACATCTGCAAAACATTGAAAAGAGTTGGAATTAAGTGCCGAAAGAAGACAAGAGCTCCGAAATACACTGAGAAACAGATTTCGACGTTAGAATCCTAATACTGGTTAGTTGATTAAAAATTATTCCGAAAATGCATTGTTTTGGGCGACGAAAGTTACTTTCCTCTTTCGAAGATGCACATCTCCGAACATAAAATACAAGTTAAAAAGTAAATTTGAAGAAAAGGTGATGCTGCTCATTGCCATTTTCGAGAGAGGTATTTGTAAGCCATGTCTGAAGCCCTCTGGTTTGGTTATCAATCAAGATGTGTACCAGAACGAATGTTTGAAGAAAATTTTGATCTCGTTTCTACAAAAATATCATATAGATGGACAATACGTTTTTTGGCCGGATAAAGCTTCATCATATTACACCAAAAAGTTCCTGATTACTCTTTCGATTCCATTTGTACTGAAACCCCGACAAATCTGCCTCAGTGTCGGCCAATCGAAGTTTTCTTCGGGATTTTCAGCTCCTTGGTGTACAAAAATAACTGGAGAGCCACAAATTGCAAACAGTTGATTGGTAGAATCAAGAGATGCATTCGCAAAGTTGACATGACGGTCGTATAGCGCTCCTGTTCCGACATCAAAGAGAAGCTTAGCTGAACAGCCGATTACGGACCGTTTTTAAATTAGTGAACATTTGAAAACGGTCCGTAATCGGCTGTTCGGCTAAGCTTCTATTCCATTTTTTCAACAATGGACAATGTATCTTTAATTTCAGTACAGCCATCCGGGGTGACATTGTGCCACGGGGGTGAGATTGTGCCAAAAACCAAAAATGTTTATTTGTGAAAATTTATTATATCTATGGAAACTGGTGTCCTGATTTCAAAATGATGATGAACATAACATATTTAATCATAACTTAGAATGGAACACAGATAATATAGCAAACTATTTAGCCTAAACAGGGTTTCAAAGTTCGCGATCAAAAATACTCGGAAATAGCGTTTGTAAAAAATGTCCCGCATAAACCAACCCAAACAAGAAATCGCATCAAGTAGCTATTTTGAAGGTATATAAACTAATCATTTACAATGTATTAAAAGGCGTTGAATAAGTTTTGGTAACGAAAATAATATTTTTCGAAACTTTGTACTTTTCGAGCTTCACGGGGGGAGATTGTGCCAAGCCATAATGATCGATCCAATTTGTGGATTTCCCATACACAACAAAAATACGTCAGTATACACCAGGCACTCACATTCTTTATTATTGAGCACAATATTCTGACAGATTAGGGTGCATCATCCATTTTGGAGCAAACAGCATCGTAGGTCTGCTAAATATTTTAAACTAATTTTTACTTTTTCTCTGGAAATTGCAGATGCTTTGAATAAACGCTCTAATATAAGACAAATATTATTATACCGTGTATAAATTGCAAGTTTTAAAAAGGGGGTGAGGGAGGTGGGGTGGGCCACATGTCCTGTGGCCGCGGGTTCTCGAACGAAGTAATGATTACATTTGTTAAATGATCAAAAAGGTATGCCCCCTTAGGATACACGCCCTCCATATATCTCCCTCTCATAATCCTAGAAACGCTACTGGCTATATAAAGGCTGTCCATTGACTACGAACTCATTTTTTATTATTTCAGACCTCCCCGGGTTATTTTCGTTCATACTTTTTGTATATTGCGTTGTTTTTGGTTGACCACCTGCCCGTAATAGTCCACTTAGTTCATGAACGGCCCCATATGACCTACTTTATACTGATATTTATGTGTATTGTTTATAAATATGCTAATATTCACTGCTTAGGTATTTACCTTAACTTTATGTTTTTGGCACCATGTCACCCCCTAGAAGGGGTGAGATTGTGCCAAAGTTTATGCACTTCCAGTAAAATTAGGTTGCATTGTAACTAAACCATCTCTACGGTAGTTGTTAATTGAACAATTTTGTATATATTGACAGGTTTTAAATCAACTTATTTCCTAAATTGTGTGTATACTGAGTTCAAGAATAAAAACGTATGCTTTTTTGGCACAATCTCGCCCCGGATGACGGTAAATCTTCAAGTATCATTGTCTTTTTTTGACAGCATGAGAAATAAATTTCAAACAGTAACCCGTTAGTGTGTTCTACAATTTTTCTGAAGACACTAATCCTTTTTGGACGCACTATAATAATGAATAATTTAAAAAACAAAAATATGTGTCACCCTAATGAGTTGAATGAAATCATCAAAATCACAATAATTTTTATTATACACAAAAATTGGAGCTTGTTAAAAAAACTAACTTGAAATTGGATACGGCACTAGTTTCTCAGGCTTACTTTTATTTTGGTCCCTCGTTCGGTTCTCCATATTCTGAAGGGGCAAATTGTCACTATTTCTAGATACTACTTTGCTTGCTCATTAATCTCGTGTTGATAGATTGGTTCTTTGAGATTGTAAGACGCAAAAATAGTGCGGGCTAATTGGAAACTTTCCGAGCATTCCATGCCCTATCACAAATTTGAACAATTCCAACAAATATAGTGCTAAAACACATAAGAACACATTGTGTTGTCCGAGCATCCAAATTCGCTCTCGACGACCCCGATTGTAACATTCCTTAGATCGAAATAACAAAAGGTCTTTTTGTAACAGACAAAATAATGAGTTCAACAGTCTATTTCCAATCACTAATCTAATGAGCCAACTTTAGCAGGTTGTTATGTAAAACTACGTATCATGGAGTTTTTTTTCTGTTGGGATTTGAACACACTGCTAGTAATGCAACCGATGCATTCATTGGTTGCATTCTTATGCAACTGTAGCTACATTAAACGGTCGGTGTTATTGCAATGAAACTTCACTCGGTGGGCTGCGCCTAGTGGTACGCACTTTTGCATTTCACATTTGAACTCCGTTTGTTATGCAACCTGTTGTTTCCCAACTCAAAAATAGTTTGATTCCCAATTAGTTAATGGCCGCGCCTTTTCCAGCAAAACAAATTACTTGCAATGTACCTTCTTAGCAACCAAATTTGTTTCGTCTTAATCATCGATCCCAATCGAAAGGGTCCACTGACCTTAGGAAGCCAGTACATATGAAGTTCCGAACCGTCAACCTGCGCTGCGGGTTGCAGTGCTCGATAGCCACCGTAACTAAACACTTTCCTGGTCAAACCGTCTAATTCGCGCGCAAATACAGAACTGAGCAACAAGATTGGAAAGCATTTTTCTGTTGGGCTCCTCTAAAGCCTTGCGGTTCACCGACAGCGGTTGCACGCTGAGGGTGGTTCGGTTAGGAGTGTTCGTATTTTCACATTTTTGTTTCGCACGCCAGCGGAGATTGCAACGATGGTTTAGAAGGGAAAACCTTACTACATTTTAACTGTTGGTTTAGTTTTAATGTGTTAATTATTAACAAAGTGCAAGATTTAACGATAACTCGATGCCTCTGGTGTAAAATGACATGTTTATGACACAAATGTTTTGTATGTGTATCAGCGCTGAAACAAATTATATATGTACTATTTTTTGCAGACTAACGATGCATGTAATTTATTACTAGTTTCTAAGTCGATCACCTCAGCGATAGATCGTAAGTATGCATCTTCGAAGCAACAGTAAGCAAAACAGACACCCCTACGCGTGCTGAACCATAGTTTTCCTCAAAGGCTCGTGTTACTTAGTAGAAAAAATGAAGAAAGAAAATACCAGTTTTTCATCGCATAACACTTCCACTCGGCATCATCAGTCATTTTCGCATTAGTCTGTGTATTTATTTCATTTATATTAATTGAAGAACTTCGCCCATCGGTCCGGTCCGATTGCGTTCATTGAAACGAACGCAATGGGGCGTCTTGTAAGGCGCACGCCAATCCGAAAGTAAAGAAATCCTGTGTATTGTCGGTATTATTTCTATATGAGTTTTTTTTATTATGCTTGAGTAACATAAACTGTTTTATTCTTCAATACAAAGTACCGGTTTTTCAAACGAATGACGATGGTATTCTTGAATAAAACAGCAAAATCATAAAAACCGATTTGTAGAATCTGCGATAGATTTTCTAATTAATAATTTTATACCAAAAGCGATGTTGCATGCCTTCAGAATACTCATGATGATGCCGAGTACTCATTCTTAGTTTTAGATTGTGTGCTCTCATGAAAGATTTTCAATTCATTATGCATGCATTCCAATGAAATTTCATAATTTTTACTACAATGTAAGCAATTAGTCTTTAAAATGGAATCGACCTCTCCATCTGGGAAAAATACTACTATATGGCTGCTCGTAAATTGTGAACTGTTAATACCTAGTGGACAGCTTAAACAGCTCAACTGGCTTGTGCGTTTGCGATCGTGATGCGGTCGCCCTTTGAAAAACATTAAACTAAATTGGCCACAACTTTAAACAGACAGCTGCACCTGTCCGGGCGAGAGGAAAGTCTCTGCTGGACTGGAAGGCAGCTAACCGAACAGCAAACTAGAGAGCACGTTTCGTTATAGTGATTTCGTTTGATGCAAGTGCATTTGCGCCTCATTGATTGGAGAAGCATAAAATCCAAAACAAATAAGATAGTCGCTTAACCCGTTGCAGATTTTAGCAGAAGTAAAAAAGTGAATTGTGAGCGCTCCACGTTAACCTAGTATGATATCATGTTTAAATTCTAACATAAACATAAAGATGATTACTACTATTCTATAATATATTTTTGATCTTGACGCAGAACTACATTTATCTATTTTTAAGTACAGAAATAGAACATGATAACGAAAAGTAGTTATGTTTTATGCAACTCGATTATTTATCTCCAAATTGCTTGATGTGAATATGACCTAACAAAAAATTTCTACTTACTTACTTAGGTGGCTTGCCGTCCTAAGACCTATTGCCTATTGAACAAAGTTTCTCCATGTAACTCGGTTGAGGGCTACCGCTCTCCAGTTTCTCGGACACCGAGTACTCTCCGCCAGAGCTAGCTCCATCTGGTCTAACCATCTTGCTCGCTGCGCTCCTGGTCGTCTTGTTCCTAGCGGATTTGAGGCGAACACTATCTTTGCAGGGTAGGTGTCCGGCATTCTTGCAACATGCCCTGCCCATCGCATCCGTCAAGCTTTTGCCACCTTCTGGATACTGGGTTCGCCATAGAGCTGTACGAGTTCATGGTTCATCCTCCGCCTCCATACTCCGTTCTCCTGTACGCCGCCGAAGATCGTTCTAAGCACTCGTCGTTCGAAAACTCCGAGCACTCGGTGGTCCTCCTCGAGCATTGTCCACGTTTCATGCCCGTAGAGAACAACCGGTCTAATAAGCGTCTTGTACAGGGTGCCTTTGTACGGGGACTTAGTCTGCTCGACCGCAATTGCTTGTGGAGCCCATAGTAAGCACGACTTCCGCTGATAATACGCCTCCGAATCTCACGGCTGGTATCATTGTCCGCCGTTACCAGTGAGCCAAGGTAGACAAATTCATCGACTACCTCAAACTTATCGCCATCGATTAATATACTACTGCCCAAGCGGTGTCGTTCGGCCTCGGTTCCGCTGGCCAGCATGTACTTTGTTTTAGACGTATTTACCTTTAACCCAATCTTTTCTGCTTCGCGCTTTAGTCTGGTGTACTGTTCAGCCACCGCGACAGATGTTCTGCCGATAATATCCATGTCATCGGCAAAGCAGACGAATTGACTAGATTTGTTGAATATCGTGCCCCGCGTGTTGATATCCGCTCGGTTCATAACACCTTGTAGCGCTATGTTGAACAGCAGGCATGAAAGACCATCACCTTGACGAAGCCCTCTGTGTGATTCGAATGAACTTGACAATCCACCCGAAATCCGAACACAGCACTGTGTACCATCCATCGTAGATTTAATCAGTTTGATGAGTTTCCTGGGGAAGCTGTTCTCGTCCATGATTTTCCATAGCTCTTTCCGGTCGATGATATCATATGCGGCTTTGAAGTCAACGAACAAATGATGCGTGGGAACTCGGTATTCACAGCCCGTTTGGAGGTCCGTTGCAGACCTTCGACGAAGCCGGCTTGATAAGTTCCTACAAATCTGTTCGCAATTGGTGATAGTCGGCGGAAAATGATTTGGGACAGCACTTTATAGGCGGCATTGAGAACGGTGATCGCTCGATAGTTCTCACAGTTCAACTTGTCGCCCTTTTTATAGATCGGACAGATAACCCCATCTTTCCACTCCTCCGGTAGCTGTTCCGTTTCCCAAATTCTAACAATTAGTCGGTGTATACAAGCGGCCAGCTTTTCTTGTCCCATTTTAATAAGCTCCGCTCCGATGCCATCTTTCCCAGCTTGTTGTTCTTTAGCTGCATGATGGCCTCCTTAACTTCGCCTATCGTTGGGGCTGGCACCTCTTCCCCGTTTGTTGCACCGTCTACATCGCTTTCCCCGCCGCCATGGTTCTCCGCCTGGACGCCGTTCAGATGTTCGTCGAAGTGCTGTTTCCACCTATCGGTCACCTCACGATCGTCCGTCAGAATTCTGCCAGTCTTATCCCGACACATTTCGGCTTGCGGCACAAAGCCTTTGCGGGATCCGTTCAGTTTCTGGTAGAACTTTCGCGTTTCCTGAGAACGATGCAGCCGCTCCAACTTTGCATATTCCTGCTCTTCCAGGTAGCACTTTTTGTCCCGAAAGATTTGGTTGCAGCGAAACCTTCTTCTTCTGTTTGTGTCTTCCTACGTTCTGACGTGTGACACTACGCATCTTGGTTCTCCTCATCCATCCCCTTCCTACATTCATCGTCCAACCAATCGTTCCGCTGATTCCTGGTCACATGCCCGATGGTGCTCTCAACTACACTGCTGATGGCTGTTTTGATAGTGTTCCAACAGTCCTCGAGAGGGGTTTCGTCCAGCTCGTCCTCTTCCGGCAGCTCAGCTTCGAGTGAATGCGCGTAGTTTGCGGCGACGTTTGGCTGCTTCAGCCACGCGAGATCTAACCGAGGCTGGCGTCAGTATCGAATGTTGCTTACAACGGAGAGTCTTGGGCGCATCTTAACCATCCTCCGAGTCAACGTTAACGTTTCGATAGGATCTGACGTCGATAATGTCTGAGAAGTGCCGACTGTCGATCTGTGATTCTGTCTGATTTGGTGACCTCCAGGTGCACTTGTGATGGATTCTGTACTGGAAAAAGGTACTAGGTACGGCCATGTTCTTGGAGGCGGCAAAGTCGATAAGTCTTAGGCCCATTTCATTGGTCCGCTGGTGTGCATTGAACCTTCCCATCACCGGTTTGTATTCCTCCTCCTGGCCGACCTGAGCATTGAAATCCCCGATGACAATGTTCATGTTTTGGACAGCGGTCGTATTCACTCTCCAACTGCGCGTAGAATTCATCCTTGTCGTCATCGGTACTTCTAAGGTGAGGGCTGTGCACGTTGATGATGCTTATATTGAAGAATCGGCCCTTGATCCTAAACCTGCACATTCGAGGATTGAATGGTCACCACCCAATCACCCGTTTCCGCATCTCGCCCATCACTATGGAAGCTGTACCCAGCTCGCGTGTGTTGCCGCAGCTCTGGTAGATAGTATGTCCATCTCTGAACGTACGTACCGTTGAGCTCTTTCAGCACACCTCCTGTAGCGCTACGACGTCGAACTTGCGGCTCTTCAATACGTTGGATACGTTCAATACTCCCTTGGAAGTTGAGAGATCGGTAGTTCCACGTCCCGAGTTTCCAATCCATAGTCCTTTTTCGTCGCGTGGGTCTATTTTGATTGTTCGAGTAAGAATTTCCTTGTTCTTCGTTGTGTGCTTTAGTATTTTTTTGTGGTGACGGCTTGCAAAACCCGCTACACCAACCCCCTGTTTCGCCGGAGGGCCAACGAAGCTCAAAAGAGCCCTCCTTTCCTTTCGGCAAACGACCAACAAAAAATTTTCACGTGCCTTTAATTAACAAAGCGAATATAATAGTTTTGAGATTGAGGATTTTTCCAATGCGACGATAATGCTCAGTGGCGTATGGTGCCCATACCGTTTTTAAAGCCTGAAACTATGAAAACCATAGTTTTGAACCATTTTCACAAAGCAAAAATATTAATGTATTGCAGTTTAATAGGATTTTATTTCAAAAAAGTTTGTTAAAAATCTTTTAGCTACAAATTTTATGAAGATAGTAACCATTTTTAACTTAAAATTAAGAAAATATTTTTTGTATCTGCTTAGGGACACCCTAATGTCCAAATATTTTTTCACCACTAGAAAGTCTTTTTTGAATGAAGAAACTTTTCTGAAGCAACTGTTATGCTATGTCTTATAGTTTCGATGCTATTATTTATGTCTCACTATGTTTAAATCCGTCCCACTGTGCCACTGTGCGTCGCAACCCCCTGTGCGATTCGAAAGGACTCGAGAGTGTCACCGAAACGCGCACGTAGCACATCACTCGCTTCAGAATTTGTGCGGAAAACCGTACTCATGATAATGCATGCCGTTCAACTGTATCGTATACTGCTCTGAAATCCATGAAAATATGACGCGTGGGCACGTTGTACTCTCGACGTCGAAGAGTAAAAATACGATCCGTAGTAGCACGGGCCCCCGTAAAGCCCATCTGATACTGTTCTAGGAATTCTATTGCTATAGGGGAAAGACGACGCAGCAAAATCTGAGCACCTTGGACATTTTTATAGAGCTCTGTCGGGAGTCGGTCCTTTCCGGCGGCTCTATTATTCTTCAGCTGATGAATTTCTCACCGGATATCTTCGAGATTGGAAGCCGGCACGCTGTTGTCGTTTGTGGGCAGCCTAGGTTAAGTTTCGTTGCGTTTCCTTCTGATATATCGCGGTTAAGTATGGAGCCGTCACTTGATCAAATTACAGCCGCCATCAAAACTATGAAATCTAACAGAGCGCCAGGAATAGCAGAAATAGACTGCGTTGTAGCCGATATGGTCAAAGCTAACTCATCGTTGCCAGTCCAGATGATGCATCGGGTATTCAGCAAAAATATGGGAAACCGCTACTTTTCCGGCAGACTGGATGCAGGGTATATTGGTCAAAGTCCATAAACAAGGAGACCTAACTGAATGCGGTAACTGGAGTGGCATCATGTTACTCTGTATTACTCTCAAAGTGCTTTGTAAGGTGATCCTCAACCGAATCCAGGAGAAAATCGACTTTACTCTCTGGCGACAGCAAGCTGGATTCCATGTAAATCATATCACAACGCTCCGTATTATATTGGAGCAGATAAACGAATTCCAAGACTCTATTCTACTGGTGTTCGTTGACTTTGAAAAAGTGTTTGACAGTCTCAACCACGAAAACCTCGGGGTTCCAGATAAGCTAGTCCATCTCATCGAGACTCAGTGCGAAGCGTTCTCGTGCAAGGTGTTGCACAATAGCGTCTTCAGCATCTTTGGCTCGAACAGCAATAGCGTCTTATCTGATCCTATAAGAGTTACTGCTGGTGTGAGACTTACTTTTTACTTCTACCAGCCAAGGGCTGGGGTGGTTCTTGCCGTACGATCGGAATCTCTCCAAGTAGTGCCTGCAACTTGTGGTTCCTACGCCTACGCCACTCTTCGCTATCCATTTGAATCCGCCAAAAATAGTCCGCAACAGCTTTCGTTCAAATATGGAAAATATACCTGTGTCTTCCGTAAGCAAAGTTACTGGCTCAAGTTTGTAGAGGTCTGATTAGCGTTTCATATACCGTCAGCTTTGTACGACGGCGTATGCTCCTTGATTGAAGTGTCTTACGAAGGGAAAAGTAGGCTGGACTTCCAGCTTTAAGGCGTCGTTGAATCTTCTTACTAGTATTATTGGATGTGAGATAGGGTTATTATCATCCCCTACTAGTACGGTTGTTACAAAATAGTTGTGGTAACTAAATTATGACTAATTTCAGTCGTAATTCGGTTGCTTCAACTAAATGGACCTAAAGTGTGCTACTAGGGATCATCATCATTATTATCATCGCTACTGTTTCTCATCGTTATGAATTAGATACTTGTTGGAGCTATTGACAGTACACTAAATCGAGGATTGCCTTGGAACACTAATGATGGAACAGCTAAATGACCTTGATCCAGCTGACGAGATTGTCTTGCTCACACAATGACCGAATCGATATGAAGAGCTAGGTAGATGAACTCTTCGAGAGCCCTAAGGTAATAGGTCTCATAGTCAATGTAGCAAAAACTAGGTCTATGATAGTGAACACCGACAATCCCACCAACTTCACAGTAGCGGGACAACAGGTTGAGCAGGTGGAAGCTGGGGGTTTCAATATCTTCGTAGCCAGGCAACGCCTATGGTATCAAGACTGATTTAGCTACACGTATTCTGATCCGAACAGGCAGATCTGCGAAACATTTGGCGCTCAAACCAGAACCTAAATTTTCACACAAAAACTTTAAATCCGTATTACGTATTAAATTTTTATTATGTACTAGCTGACCCGACAAACTTCGTATTGCCACAAATTAACCTGTACATAAATCATGAATCTCGGATGATCTTTGTCACTATCTCGAGTTTTGCAAGCCCCCCAGTGGGCGGCGCTTCCGACGGCGGGTCACCGGCAACACTCGCGACCGGCTCGTCCTGAATGATCTAGTGTTACTATAGATAGTTTTTGTGGTCTTATTATTGTTTAATGTTTTATGGAAGAGTCTCGAATTTCTCGAGTTGGATTAGTTTTTGAGTTTCGCAAAAATTTCTGTTTTATTTGTATGAGAGTCCATATCCCCCTACCACAGGGGTGAGAGGTCTCTAACTATCATAAAATAAATTCAAGACTCAAAAATCTCCTACATGCTAAATTTGGTTCCATTTGCTTGATTAGTACTCAAATTATAAGGAAATTTGTATTTCATTTGTATGGGAGCCCACCCTCTTAAAAGGGAAAGGGGTCGTAATACACCACAGAAAAAAAATTCTGCCATCTAAAACTCTCACATGCCAAATTTGGTTCCATTTGCTTGATTAGTTCTAAAGTTATGAGCAAATTTGTATTTCGTTTGAATGGGAGCCCCCCCCCCCTCCTAAAAAGGTAAGAAGTCCTAATTCATAATGGGAAAAATGGTTGCCTCCAAAAGCACCCACATGCCAAATATGGTTCCATTTGCTTGATTAGTTCTCGAATTATGAGGAAATTTGTATTTCATTTGTGTAGAAGCCCCCCCTCTTGAAGTGTGGAAGGATCCTAATTCACCGTAGAAAATATTTTTGCCTCCAAAAACCTCCACATGCCGAATTTGGTTCTATTTGCTTGATTAGTTCTCGAGTTATGGGGAAATTTGTATTTCATTTGTATTGGAGCCCCCCCTCCTAATGTGGGAAAAGGTCCTAATTCATCACAGAAAAAATTCTTGCCTCCAAAAACACCTACACGCCAAATTTGGTTCCATTTGCTGGATTAGTTCTCGAGTTATGAGGAAATTTGTATTTCGTTTGTATAGGACCCCCCCTCCTAAAGTGGGGAGGGGTCCCAATTCATCATTGAAAAAAAAATTGTCTCCAAAAACACACATATGCCAAATTTGGTTCAATTCGCTTGATTAGTTCTCGAGTTATGAGGAAATTTGTATTTCATTTGTACAGGAGCCCCTCCTCTTAAAGTGGGGAGGGGTCCTAATTCACCATAGAAAATTTTCTTGCTTTCGAAAATCTTCACATGCCAAATTTGGTTGCATTTGCTTGATTAGTTCTCGAGTTATGAGGAAATTTGTATGGAAGCGCCCCCTCTTAAAGGGGAGAGGAGTTATAATTCCTCTTATAAAGAGGGGAGGGGTCTCAATTCACCATAGAATAAATTCTTGTCACCAAAAAAAACACCCACATGCCAAATGTTGTTCTATTTGCTTGATTAGTTCTCGAGTTAGGAGGAAATTTGTATTTCATTTGTACAGGAGCCCCCCCTCTTAGAGTGGGGAGGGGTCCTAATTCACCGTAGAAAATTTTCCTGCCCTCGAAAACCTTCACATGCCAAATTTGGTTCCATTTGCTTGATTAGTTCTCGAGTTATGAGGAAATTTGTATGGAAGCCCCCCCTCTTAAAGGGGAGAGGAGTTACAATTCCCCTTATAAAGAGGGAGGGGTCTCAATTTACCATAGAATAAATTCTTGTCACCGAAAACACCCACATGCCAAATTTGGTTCTATTTGCTTGATTAGTTCTCGAGTTATGAGGAAATTTGTATTTCATTTGTATAGGAACCCCCCCCTCCTAAAGTGGGGAGAGGTTCTTATTCATCATAGAAAAAATTCTTGCCTCCAAAAACACCTACATGCCAAATTTGGTTCCATTTGCTGGATTAGCTCTCGAGTTATAAGGAAATTTGTATTTCGTTTGTATAGGAGCCCCCCCCCCACTTAAAGTGGGGAGGGGTCCCAATTCATCATAGAAAAAAATTTTGTCTCCAAAAACACACACATGCCAAATTTGGTTCCATTTGCTTGATTAGTTCTTGAGTTATGAGGAAATTGGTATTTCATTTGTACAGGAGCCCCCCCTCTTAAAGTGAGGAGGGGTCCTAATTCAACATAGAAAATTTTCTTGCCCTCGAAAACTTTCACATGCCAAATTTGGTTCCATTTGCTTGATTAGTTCTCGAGTTACGAGGAAATTTGTATGGAAACCCCCTCTCTTAAGGGGAGAGGAGTTATAATTCCCCTTATAAAGAGGGGAGGGGTCTCAAATTACCCTAGAATAAATTCTTGTCACCGAAAACACCCACATGCCAAATTTGGTTCTATTTGCTTGATTAGTTCTCGAGTTATGCAGAAATTTGTGTTTCATTTGTATGGGAGCCCCCCCTCTTAGTGGGGGGAGGGGTCTCTAACCATCACTAAAACCTTTCCTGGCCTCAAAAACCTCTACATGCAAATTTTCACGCCGATTGGTTCAGTAGTTTTTGATTCTATAAGGAACACAGGACAGACAGACAGACAGACAGACAGACAGACAGACAGAAATCCTTCTTTATAGGTATAGATAAAACATCTATCTACTAGTAACTAAACAAATATAATGTTATAATATAATATAATGTGGAAGTTAGTAATGTTCCAGCACCTGATCTGCAAGTCAAACGAAAAATTGGGTTGCTGTAGACCAAGAAAGCCGTTGCCTACCTGCCTTTCAGCAGATCTTTATAAACATGCTCGAGAAATACTGACAATGGCTGTATACTGGGTTATTTCCAACATTTGGGAGAAGAAGCTACCGGAAGAATGGATGAACGAGTGGTTTTTCCTATAACGTCGCCCACACGTCTCAGTTACGGCGGCTGCCTAATAGCCTAACAGCGTAGGACAGATCTTGTAGAAATGTCGAGAATATAGCATACCCACTCATAACATTTATTTATTTATTTCAAAGCTGCGTACTATACAGTCTATCGATACCAGCTATGGCAGGTAACGCTCGAACACGGTTTTCCGAAAAAACTGACGCGACTAATCAGAACTATATTGGACCGTGTGATGCGTTTCATGCGCATCTCGGAGACAATCTCGAATCCTATCAGGTCGCGACGAGAGAGTTGAGACAAGGTGACGGCTTATCCTGCATGTTGTTCAACATCGTTCTTAAGAGAATGATCATAGGAGCGGGCATGCAAACGAGAGGCATGAGGCATGGATAGTAGTCAAGCAAATAACAAATATCAAATTTGACAAAATCATCAAGCTGGGATGTCTTATGATATTGAGGGTTTATTCGGGGGTTTACCCTATGTGCGTCGCAGTATATAACAGATCCGTGAAGCGCGGAAAGTGTTTGGGTTTTAAATCCAAGTTCCGGACATTCACATGGTTTCAAACCAAAAACGCCACTATCTAGCAAAAAAAAAGAGTCAGTACTTATATAATTTAGACGATTTGCATACCTTGAAGAAATGTGGAACAAGAAAATTGGGGACCTTTGCGAAATATTAGCCACAGTTTTATTTACCTAGGTGTATCATCTAATCTAATTATGATCATCTCTTAAGATATACTACAGCTTAATGTTGTACAATTCTGACTGATTCTGTTTGTGTTGTATTTAGAGTTCGTTATCATTATTGATTGTAAATGTATATGAATCGAACTGATAAGATGACCGCTTAAATAAATCGCCATTGACTGTCATTGCATACAGTGCAGATTGTACAATTGCAAAAGATTGCTGTTCCCGATGTTCGATCCGGAAACGAAAGTATGGTCCGGTTTCAAGCAGCCACCATTGCTAAACCCGGAGGCCAGTTTAGGCCAGGTTCTCATGGCTCTACTGAAGAGGACACCCAATAGGGTGATTCAAATCGACGGCGATACGGGCCAAGTAATGACGTGCGAGGAAATGCGGTTGAAGACGGTACGTGCTGCTCAGACCCTGGAAGCTCTGGGCTACCGAGCGGGTGACATGGCAGCGCTGGCATGTACTAATAGTGAAAGTTTAGCGCCGCTCGTTTTGGGAATGTTGACTCTGGGAATGACAACCCATTTGATGTCTCCAAGCTATGGTCTGGATGATTTGGTACACATGATGAATATCACGCAACCCAAACTTGTAATCTGCGATGGCGGTAACTTTGAAACAGTACGTAAAGCAATCCAATTGAAAGGAACACCAGAATTAGAACTTTATGCACTAGAATGTGAGTCGTCGATTGTGAAAAAGGCAGAAGATTTGCTGCAAGAAACTGGCTATGAGGATTTCTTTCTGTAAGTGACAATAGGATTGAATTTAATTAGTTTGGTTTAAAGCAAATTTTTGTCTTGTTTCAGCAGTCCGCCTCATGTGGGAAATTCTCGCGAAACCGTGGCTGTTGTATTGTGCTCATCCGGAACTGCGGGACTGAATAAAGCAGTGTGTCTATCACACGCCCATCTTATTACACTCTGTGGGGGATCGGCTATGTTTATGAACAGTGGTATCATCTTCGCTTTTAGCCCATTGTTTTGGGGTACAGGTTTGTGCTGTTTGCTGTTATCTCTAACTATTGGTGATGCTCGACTGATAACGCGCAGACCTTTTAGCGAAGATACATTTTTTGAATTGATGCAACACTACCCTGTTAATATTGTGTGCATTTCACCTTCCTACATCCATTTACTGATGCGAGATAAAAGGACTAAAACTATGGATTGGTCTTACTTGAAAGTTTGGGTATTTGTAGGAAGTTATGTTTCAGAAAATATTCGGAATTATTTTGATGATCTTCTTCCAAATGGACGATCTGTTATTATATATGGTTTGTCAGAAACAGGTACAGTGGCTGGCGACTTATTTGGACGCAGATCACATTCCACAGGTCAGTTATTACCGAATGTTAGTGCTAAAATAGTTGATGAAGTTGGTACGGCTTTGAGTAATGGAGAACGTGGGGAACTGCTAGTGCAATTTCGTGAACCTTTGCTCGGATATTACCATAATAGGACGGAAACTGCAGCTGCGCTTAGCGAGGACGGTTGGTTTCGAACTGGAGATATCGCTTTGTTTGATGAGGATGGATATCTGTACATACTCGATCGAAAGAAAGATTTAATAAAATACCACGGTTATCATATTGCGCCTGCCGATTTAGAAGCAATTATTGAACGAATCGCGGGAGTTGAGCAAGTCAGCGTTGCTGGATTGCTTGCTGAAGACGGTTGTAATGATCTGCCCGCTGCGTTTATTGTTAAAAGTCCAGAAAGCGATTTGAATGAGGAAAAAGTTCTACAGATAGTCGATGATCAAGTGGCGGATTATAAAAGATTACGAGGTGGTGTATTTTTCGCTTCGACTTTACCCAGGACAGAGAACGGTAAGATTATTCGAAGAAAGCTGAGAGAAAATGTACAGACGAAAAGTAAACTTTAATGTTTCAGAAAATTCAATAAGAGATTGAAATAAAACAAAATTGTTCGGTTTCATTCGGTATTGAGCCCCGAACTGTTATTGTTAGAACTGACCATTCCCTCGTCTTCCCAGTAGATAAATAAATTATCGGATTTCTTTTCTTTCAGCAGGTTTCGCAGCTGCGGTTTCAGGTTAAGCAGTATCAGTTTCTGATTCACTTGCTCCAGTTCTTTGCTTAATTCCTTTAGACCTTTTGCTGACGTATGATCTAGCCCGATTACCGCTGCACAGTCGATCACCACCGGAACCTGTCGCTCGGTAGCAACTTTGATTACGCTCGTCCTTAGAAAATCCACTGCCGGAAAGAATAGTCCCGTCTCTGGGCTAAGTTTTACGTAGCGGAAGCCTTGCTGCTCGACTGCGTTCTGCTTAATATCGGGTCGCACCCATACCTTGAGAAGTCCCAATACGCTGATTAAAATCCCAAACAACAAACCGACTTCGACGCCTGCAAACAGGCTAACACTGAAACATCCAAACCAGGATAAAGTATCGATGACAGACGACTTCCGCAATTTGTCCACAATTTTGAAATCAATCTGAAAAAAGAAATAATAAATGCTTATCATATAGGGTTAACATCCGGTCGGAAAAGTTCTAACTCCACCATGAATATCACCGAACAAATCAAAACCGAAGCTAGGGTCGTCTTCGGTATAAAGTAAAAATATGGCGTCAAAAGACTCAAAGCTAACAGTGTTAGAATGGCCGAATACATTCCTGCTAGTGGAGTTCGCACCCCACTCGAGTGGCTGACGGCTGACCGGGTGAAGGCTCCGCAAGTTGGCATAGAGCTAAAGCATGATCCAACGATGTTGCACAGTCCTAGGGCAATCATTTCCTGCGAAGCGTCAACGATTTTTCCCGCCGCTGAAAAACAAGGGTGTTAAACATTATTCCGGACGATCAAACGTGGTGAACCACGCTTACTGAATGCTTTCGCGATTGACACATTCGCCAGCACTGCAACCAGAGGAAGTAGGATAAGACCGCTTCCAAGATCTTTCACGACTTCAAAATACGTGATTGTTGTGTTACCAGTTTCAATGTTGTGTATTGGGATTTGAAAACCGGGAATTCCAGGCTTGACATGTCCGGAAAGCTTAAAGGGTACCGCCTCACCCGATGCGCTCCATTTGTACGCGATGGTTGATGAAATGATGACAATCAGTGCATTTCGCGACAGGCTAATGTACCATAGCAGTTTCTTTAGAAACTTTCCTGTCGTGGTATCGTCCTTGATAGGAATCCGCGTCAACTGTCGAAGTGACAAAAGAAATACGATGGCAAATGAACCAAGCAGCAGGTCACCTCCGCTAAACTGAGTCAACTTGCTGGACAATTTGAACAAAGTCTGGAAAAATCCATTGCCAGCGGTTGGAATACCCAGTAAATGTTTCATCTGTGTTCCAATGATGATTAGAGAGGTAGCAGAAGTGAATGCCGACGTAACCGGTATCGGTATGAAGCTGACAAGGAAACCAAGATTTAAAACGCCCATCAGCAGCTCCACCACACCTGCCAAAAATGCTAGCATTATGGTGTACTCAATCGGTTTGTCCATCGTGTACTGAATGGAAAGTAAAGCCATTAAGCTGGTTGGTCCGATAGAAACTTCCTTGACAGTTCCGAATATTACGTACAGGAGAGAACCTGAAATAAAAAATAACAGGGATGATTAATAGTCAGAATAGAATAAACATTATGACATATCGATTTCCATTGAATTTCGTAGGTTATTTTGTTTCTTCTTTAATTAACGTTAAGTCGAAACCTTAGAGTTGTACTAATAGTTATTTTATTTTGATTTATTTTTATTTAAGTGTCCATGTCCGCCGGTCCGGCAGAACAAAAGGATGAAATTAGAGATCTCCATTGCCGACGGTTACCCGCCATGGCTTTTACCTATCACCAGCATAGGTTCTCGTCAACAGCCCGGATGTCGCTGGCTAAGCTGCGTTACCATGAGCCTCTAGGTCTACCTCTTCTACGCTCTCTATGGGGATTGCAGTCGAGCGCTTCTCAGCAGGTCTCGTTCGCTCCTTTCCTCAATGTGTGTCCAATCCACATCCACCTACGTTTACGAATTTCTGTTGCTATTGGCCGTTGATGACATCGACGATGGAGTTGCGCATTGGATATCCTCAGTGACCGAGGGCCAATTCAGCTACGCGTTACTAGCGTTACCGTACGTTCCGCTCGGATGACATAGACCGCGGCTTACCAGCCACGCGGTTGACTTTGAGCAAATCAGCAATGATGGGTCCTGGGGGTTGGAAAGAAGGAACGATAAAGCACTGTCTAGAATGTCTACCTTAAATTTGCCCTTTTCTCCCCAATAATACCTGATTCTATCTACTTTTACTTTAATTTTATCTTTTCTCTTTCTGTACTTCACTTCAGCTTTGGTTTTCCTTTACTTCAATCTTTAATTGACTATATTTCTCGCTTTCTAATATACTTTTTTAACTATTGCACTCCGTTGTCATTGGCGACTTAATGAGAAATGGCATGACATAATTGGCTTCTACAATCTCTAACTGTTCTTTCCTCCCTTTTCCTTTCCCCCTTTCTTCCTCTAACAACTCTCCTTCCAGTGTTTATTCCAGTCAGATGTATCCGCTTTCCCAGATCCAGCAATTTTCGTGTTTAGTGTGTTTACAAATTTATTATTTACCTACCTTTAGACCGTCTAAACCTACCTTTAGACCGTATGTAAATAATTTTAGTGCCCAATTTTACCCCATCTCCTAACATACAAATAACATAAGTTACATATAATTTGAAAAAACTAGCAATAACAAGTATGACGGGACTTTAGACTTTAAAGCAACATTAAATTGACGCACATCATACTGAATAGCAGTATAAACGTTCTCTCGCGTTGCTATCCCTACGTGGTATATGGGGTAAAATATGCAAACGGTAACAGTTCTGTACGGTCAGTCAGTAGCTCTGACCTCTAGCGGCATCTTTCATCTTGACACCCCTAAGGCGGCGAAAAATATCGTACAACAAACGGATATCACCATTGGCGGTGGTGGTCTCTCCTTAGTCGGCTAGAAAGTTATTCTAGGCTCTCTCGTCCCGCATACAAGATTGTTCAACAGCCCTCTCCAGTTTGGCGTATCGTAGACGGGCAGTTGTTTTGTTGCTCACTCAATGCCGGCTTTCAGCAGGTCGATCTTCTTCCAAGGCTGTAAACCATTTCGCGAATTTTTTAAGTTTTTAGTTAAAATTTGACAGTTCGATAGTTATTTCACCTTCTGTCAAAGATAACCCTGCTTTGAAGCATGGTTATTTTCAACAGTCCGATAGTTATCCCAAGCAACCAAAAGTTCGGATTTTACTTTAGAAGCGAACCTGTAAGTTCACAATTAGTTAGAATTAAGTTCCGTATAACTTTCTTGCTGATTAGTAGTGTGTATCAGGTATACGTAGAACTAAATGTTTTAAGAAGTGCTGTGAATACTTCCAACCTATTAGGATGCTACATGAAGTTCTGAAGTAACCTAAGTTGCTAACAAGTTCTGTAGTAGGTATCTTTCTAAGTAGCCGCGAAATGTTCATTTTTCTTGTACAAACCTCTGAGCATGAGACTAGCAGAACTGAAAACTGACTCAAATAAATAAAAAAAACATTGATCATTTGTAGTTATGAACATGAATAAAAATGCAATAATGATTTTTATATTCATACTATGCGCATTTATGTTGTCTAGCATATCAATAACATGATAGTTACCTACATCATAGGCTTATCACGCAGAATGCCCGGGTTCAAATCCAACAGTAGCTGTGTACTGAGTTTTTATATAGAAAGAATGTTTAATTGGATAATGAGCGGGCCCTTCTCTCCACCTGTTGGGGTCATTCTGCATTGGGACGGCTTACTTAACGATTGACTCATATGATCTAGTTTCTGGAAGGAGATTCTTAAATACCCCTGGTACGTGCAAGTGATGTTGCTTGCCGACCGATTCCATTTTTGCCCTTCATACAGGAGCTGGTACACGTGACCAATCGTTATGTTTGTACAATTCCCCTTGTCAAGATAGGCCCATTGCTATGAACGGTGGTAGTCCCCATACATACATACATACATACATACAGAAAGAATGTCTAATTGGATGAAAGCATATGTAGATGTTAGGTAGGTGGAAGGTGGTCGACAGATAAAAATAGAATTTCAAGTGTTGCTAGTCATTAGCATTTTTTAGTTTTTGACAAGTTTTTTTCGAAGCTGCTTTAGAGTTCTATGCAGTGAACTCAAGGCAACTTCAAAGTTCATTAATTACTTAAAAATGAAGCCGCTTAGCAAGCTTCATAACCTTTCTTAGACACCATTATCTGAACTTTTGGCTACTTGGGATATTCTGAGAGCCAATGAGATATGCACAGGTGAGAAAGAGAACGTCGATGTGTTTCATTGATTTTTCCTTGGATTTTTTTCACCAATGCATGGATGCTTATCATATAACGAACTTGTTTATTCAACCCGGGTTGAAATGAGATTAATTTTATCTATCAAATAGGAGCAAATAAACATCAAAAATTCATTCAGTTCCAACCCGGATTGAATAAATAAATTCACTGTTACAGAAACATATCTTCATCCTCACCTTATACGCTCTCATTAAGCATAATACAGTACCGCCCCGCTAATCCGACAAATTTATAGCCGGATTAGCGAATTTTGACTCGATAATCCGACAGTCAAACTGACGTCAGTGTGAATTTGAAATGTGGTTTTGTTTACACTCAAGTCTTTTTTTACACGGTTTGTTTTTTTCGATTACTCGAAAACGGTGCAGCTAAGGAACTATTTACAACCTACGTGAGGAATGTCGAGCTACTCCCAAATGTATTGAGAAATAAATGAATGGTCTCTAAGTTACCCCGTTCTTAATACTCAAAAAACTAAACCGTGTAAAAAAGTACTTGAGTGTACATCCATACGTAAACAACTCCGGAAATTTTTGAAAATATCTGTCGAAAGTACGCAATAACTATGTTTTATACTCGGTAATGCTCAATTTCGTCAACAAAATACTTTGAAATTCTTAGTTAGTGTCGAAATAAGCGCAAGCACATCAGTCTATTGAGAGTTGCAATGAAAATATTATAGCCATGGCAAAAGTGAACGTATTGTCGATTGAGAGTAGCAATGAAAATATTATAGCCATGGCAAAAGTGAACGTAGTTAGAAGCAGCACCATGTGCCATTTCCATTTAGTTAGAAAGAGTGCCATTCTGACTTTAACGGAGACACCAAACGAAGGTAGTGTTCGATTGAAAGAAGTCAAGTACAATACGTTTAAATTCGGAATTTTCCGGAGTAGCGAGATCCGGACTATTGAGTCGTCGGATTATTGGGTGTCGGATTAGCGGGGGGATACTGTAACTATCAATCTGACAACATTTGAAATGGTTAGCATTCTGAACTTTTTTTTAAGGGCTTTTACCGTAGAACGGTCATTCGCCCCAAGGGCATTCTGAACTGATTTTAACCACTCGAAGCGACATAACCATCGAACTGTCAAATTTTAATTAAAAGTTTCATCTGAAATCCACTTCCTTCACCCGCTACACGCTTTGCCGAAGGGTTTCGTCAATGCTCGTGATGAAGGCTTTCTTGATGCCGGTTCATTGTTCTTCGACGGTTCCACCAATTCGGTGGAATCATATTCGTTGGGACGAATTATACCGAATTAGCCTCGAATGAAGCTAAATCCGGCCAAAATAGTAATGTTTCATTGTGCTCTGTGATGCTCCAAAAATGACACATACGTTTTTGGAGGTACTCAGTTTTGTAAATTTCACTATTGATGGTACCTTTTATGACAAAAGGTTCACTTCGAGTGCAGACAACTTGTCAAATATGATTCTTATGCCAGTTTTGACATTTTCTTCTTTTTTAAACGATCATGCACATTGAACTTATCTTTTCCGGTGTAAAACTCCTGTCCTGGGATTCGGTGAAAGTCAGCCTTGACGTTTCACGTATGTTTCATCACACAACATCTCTGTATAGAGCTTGCTAGCGCGAATTATATCAACAGTTTGCTGAGTTTCATCGCTCTTTGAGCAGTTTTGAATCTTATACAGCAAAGTTTCGTTAATTGGTGGTTCGTTAATTGGGCGTTCGCTAATTGGGCTATGTGACAACTTGAATGTCAAAATTGTATGGAATTTTCGAGTTTAGAAATTTCTAACAACTGTCAGTCGGCCCAATTAGCGAATCAGCTGGAGTGCAGTCGTGGCCCAATTAACGAATTCAGGCTGTACAGTATGTAATCCAGCTTTAGTCTTGACTTTTTTGACTTCTTGGCAACATCATGTGTTGAAATAGTAGAATCAATATATATAGAATGCCAGTGTCGCTGTAGTGCTCGTGGTAAACATCACACATTTGAAAATTATGTATTTTCGTTGTCTACGCATATGTGTGAGTGCTCGATTCGAAACGAGAATCTCATTGTCAAACTGAAAAGGCAACCCAATAAAAAATCCTTCTGCTTTTCCGTAAATCACGTAGGATAAACCACCCGATTTGGTCGTTTTGGGGAATTTCGTCGGCAGGAAAATTTTCTATTGGGCAATTTGACAATGTTGTTCCCGTATCCAACATGTTTGCCACCAAAATATCCATGAAACACCAGCGACACTGGCATTCTATATATACCGTGAATTCGGGTGAAATTGATCACTTTTTCGAGTATTTTTTAAATATCTTTGAATAGAAACATATTTAGGAAGATGATTCAATTTTAAAATAAGTACTGTAGTGCTGGCTACACGAAAGTATCATCTATATCTTATATAAATAGTTTTATTTTAGATAAAACTTAATGTAATCGTGAAATTGAAAATTTACAAATAACGGGTGAAATTGATCACGTAGAAATCAAGACGATATTGCTATTAAACCATACGCTCTGACAGCAATAACCTAACGTGCAGTATAAAATCTGGCGTAATCGAGATATTGCCTGTATGTAGGCAACAATGTCGCGTACAGCAACTAGCACAAAAATCAAACAGTCAGCTCTACATTAGCATGGTTGATGTATCTGCTAAATAAATATGAACGATAGAAAAGATATTAAGCCAATTTTAGCATCGTAATCGTTTGTTTTTGTTTAAACATTGCTGTATATATGTGTAAATGTACGATTTTCGTATACAATCTTCACCAATCTAGTGAAACAAATAATTTAATTCTCCTCATATACGGGAGCTTGACTGTCTCTTTGAATGTGTAGTTGCATTTCGCTATGTAAGCACAAACCGATCTCTTGCACTCTCATGCAACTGCCATATGGAGCGTTTGTAAAATTTGTGCGAAGTATTGTCTGTCTTTTGCACCCTTTTATAAATCTCCATTCTGCTTTACAGAAAGAATAAACTTTCGCAGGTGGCAGCTCCATTTCGCACCCATAGCGATCTAGAAATCTATGTTGCCTCAGTTCATGATGTTATCAATCGTTTTATTTCGTAAAAGGTCAAATCAAACAATTTCTGTCGCATAATTTTATTCATGGAAATTATCAAAGCACAGCCAGATAATTAGAGAATCGAATTAGTTCTATCAAAATTTCCTTCTGCAACGAAATTTGTGTTAACAGCAAAGAGTTTTATCGGGCATGTTGAAAATTGCGATTCGATCAAAACAGTAAATTTTAAAAAATCAAGCCATTTACAAGATCAATCTCGCTGAAAGCCAAGTGACTTTGACCTGTAACTCAATCTTTATATGGATGGGTGCATATTCAGCTTTATGAATCAGTATAAACGTAGAATAAAGAGTTTTTTATTCGTTAGTCCAAGCTGATCAATTTCACCCGACTGATCAATTTCGCCCGAATCGACGGTATTGATTATACTGTTGAAATATTGGAATTTCGGGTGATATATTACAGTATAATCAATATATATAGAATGCCAGTGTCGCTGCAGTGTGCGTGGTAAATCACACATGTTCAGATAATGTATTTACAATCTATATGCATATGTGTGTGTGCCTGAATCTTTCGATAGCTCTAGGACAATTGAATGGTGCCTACCGCTTACAATTATCGACAGTATGTTTAGATTCAACATCCCGGTACAATATGTATGTCCCACACAATTACAATTTTGCTTTAATTTCACCTAAAATTGTTCAGATAATTGAGTTTACACTTAGTTCTATCCAAAAATATATATCTTTGCTACCTCGGAGCTTTCCATGCATCCCAACGTGGTGAAACGTGATGTCGGTTTGACAATACAAAGTGGAAGCAGTCAGCAGTCAAGAAACAATGGAATTTAAATGCCTGTGTCATGTCAGTTCGTTAGTGCTCAAACAGCATCGGCTTGACTAACAGACCTCATAGTCTCTAAACAAGTATTGGCGCTGGCATCACAGGATATTTACAGGTTATCTTCTGTTTTGCTATGTACTGTACTACAAATGTCAAATTTGTTTAGGTATAACTTTGTGCAGATCAATAATAATTGAACAAACTTGAAGATTCTTCTTGCAAAAAATGGTGCGAAAATACTGCGTTAATAAACGGCAGGACGTCACAGTCGCAACCATAACGCATGGATCATTGAAGGTAGCTAGTTTTAGAGTGACAACTACTTGCTTCTAGCGCTAGTGGAGTGGTATTTAATGTATATTACCGCCAGAATCAAGTTATTGTTACTGCAAAACTGACCATCTTCAATGATCCACTGCTCAGGATTGCTAATAAATTTATCAGAAAATTTAACAAATCAGGCAAAAGGTACAAATCCTGCTTCATAAGTCAGTAAACCGGCCTTTTTGCCGGATTGACCGGCCACCGGCTTTACAAGTGAAAAACCGGTCAGGCCGACCAAAAACCGGCCACTTGGCAACCCTAGCTGCTGTATGCACCTTTTGACTGTCATAAATGGAAGATCGAAGTGACTGAATGCTCTCCGTCCTCTTGTTTACTTTTTGCTGTTCGGAGATTTAAAACAAACATTATAGTATCTTCTTCTTCTTCTTCAGCAGCATAGAGCCGGGGTGGCTATTTCAAGCACTCGTCTCCATTCAACTGTTCCTGGTGCCGGTGCGGTGGTTGAAGAGGACTATTTTCGTCGCACTGTCATCCGGCATCCTTACGACGTGACCGGCCCACCGTAGCCTGCTAACTTTCGCTAGATGTACGATGGGAGTCTCCCCAAGCAGTGCCCCCGTGTTTCCTACGCCTCCGCCACTCTCCGCTTTCAATTTGTACTCCGCCAAATATCGTCCGCAGCACTTTCCGGTCGAACACGGCAAGGGCGCGTATGTTCTCCATGAGCAGCATCACGGCTTCAAGTCCATAAAGAACTACCGGTCTAATAAGTTTTGTGCATTGTTAGCTTCGTGCGGCGGCGCGCGCTTCCTGATCGTAGCGTTTTACGAAAGGCAAAGTAGGCCCGATTTCCCGCTTGGATGCGTTTCGTACGCATCCCTGGGACACTCTCGAGTCCCTTCGAGACGCGGCGAGGGTTGAAACAAGGTGACACTGCATTGAAATCAATAAAGATGTGGTGCGTGGGCACGTTGTACAACCGACATTTCTGCAAGATCTGTCGGATAGAAAAAATTTGGTCCGTAGTTGCGCGAGCCCCCGTGAAACCCGTCTGATAATTCCCTACGAAACGTTGTGCTATCGGTGACAACCGGCGTAACAGGATCTGGGAGAGTGCTTTGTAGGCGGCGTTTACCAGCGTATTATCGGTATAATACATTTTTTTTTGAATTTCAAGCGCAGGCACGGTTTGTCTCTGACGAAGCTACAATCGGTTAAACTTGCCAGGAAACAAGCTGCTGATTCATTTTTGATCTCACGTTACTTCGATTTGCTCCGAGACGTTACCCGCAACATCCCTTCCGAGAGAATCTATAATATTGACGAAACAAGCTTTTGTTTGGAGCAGTATTGCATTTTTAACTAAAGTTGTTTTGACTTTGAACAACTTTAGTTAAAAATGCAATATTCCTTCAGTTTCAATCTTTCAAACTGTATGTTTTAAACTTTTTGGTGATCTTTTCACTGATTTTTACTGTATCGTTTTTATCAGAGTTGAATAAAATTATGAAAAATAGTCTCTAAACATTTAATCTAGGTGTGTATGGCCTTGAGACAATCTTCTTCATTTTCATCTCTAGTACTCAATGCTCACTTCAGTGTATCAGGCTCTCAACCTTCCGCTTACAAAATTATGACCTGGTTACTTAAAAATTCTGCTAGTTACTTAAAGATTTGCAGGCTTGTGGAACATATTACGCAAATATAGAAGCAAAATTTAAATATTTAACGCATGCCAGTTCAGTATTTCAACTTACCCCGCTACACGAGGTAAGTTGAAACACCGCACATAAGCATCTACAATTTTAATAATCGGTTTATTTAAAACAACTTTTATTATTTGTTATTTTTTATCGATAGTCATTGGACTAAGCTAGTAAATGGCATCAGCAGATTTGAAAATAATTATTTTATAGTTTTATTTGAGAACTTTGAAGTTCGTCTTGAAAAAATCGTTTCAAATAGCCCCGGTGTACCTTAATTTATCCGTATTTTTTCTTAAAAGTATAAAGAAAATGCTACATTTGTGTAAGAAAAGCTGATTAAACTACTCTTAAACAACAACCCCAAGAGGTTGCCTATCAAGCTGACGCTGTTCGAGTGCAAATTCGATTTCTGTTCGACTGATACGAAGTTTATGTTTGTCTCTGAGTGCACTGGAGCGCTAAATTCGCACGATTGTAGGAGTTATACTATTCTATTGACCAGGAACAATTGTTCTTTCTGGAAATGAAAACCACAAAACCACCGATAGCAAACCTATGGAAACTGAGCGGAAACCGCATGGCACCCTTCGACAAAGAATTCGACGTTAGTTTGAGCGTCGACGTTGGCGGTCATTATGATTTTCATCCACCAAAGAGAAACCTTGAAATATTTTTACGCTTAAAAAGCAAACAAAATTTTATATATGACTTTCGTTGTTTTTTTTTGTAAAAATAAAAACTGTGATGTTTTCAGCGGACTTTTCGACTTACTTCCATTCAGTCATTGACTACGCATTAAACATCTCCGTAGTGATTCGCGATTGGGGCTCAACTAGCAAATTGTAAACAAATCGTTTTATTACACCATCACCCTTAAAAAGACTGATAATATCCTTGGCAAGAATCCTTTCTTCTGTTTTAATCGTTAGAATTATTTAAAACAAGTTTTTAGTGATGGGCGATAGAAGCGTTTAATCAAAACAAAAGACAATTTGCAGTTTAGCCCCTTTCATTGTTATGAAGTAACAGGCTTATTTGCAAATCGTTTTGTAAACAGACGATAGTAAAGAGCGAAACGGAGTAAAGATCACCCCGGAATCTATACTCACTGCGTCTATAACTATTAGGGGAATCGGGGGTAAAATGAACACCCTTAGCAAATTCGCCATTTGCTCCCCCAGGAATCAATCAAAAGCTGAACGCACTACATGAAGTGAAAGCTGGATTCATATTTCACGTCGCAATACATACAGATGTTTGAAAAATGACGATTTGTCATGAAAAATTCCTTATTTTCGAAAGCGTCACCTTCGAGCCTGATTTTTTTTGCGAGTGGGTGAAATGAACATGCAGTGAGGGCAAAATGAACATGTCATATAGACAACTAAAGTTAACATGCAGTTTGGTTAAATTAAACATTATTTCACATTATCATTGTTTTACATAAGCTGTAGATATTTAACAGAGTTGTTGGAATTAAAATGGGACTCCACAAAGTTAACATAATGCATCTTCGCCACGTTCATACAATGCTTGACTTTCAACTCGCTTCATCGGTCATTTTCCGTCATTTTTCGAGAGACTAGATCATTTCTATTGCTCGAATTGTAATTAGGTCGCGGCTGCTGATAAATGGAAAACAAAACATCATTATACACTGCTCATTTTGTCCCCATAGTGAAGTGTTCATTTTACCCCCAAAACACCAGTTGTTTTCAAGTGTTTATTATAAACCAATAGTAGATAAAAATATTTGGAATTTTTGACACATTCGCAGGATAGTGATAAGCAAACAACACTAAATGATATCAATAGTCGAAATTTAATTTGTTTCGCCAAAAAAGCTTATTTACTAATACAGCACTCGTGCGCTAATTGCACGTCCTCTAACTGCACCGTCTTTTAATTGCACGTTCGCTAGTTGCACGATCGTGCAACTAAAAAACAGTTATCTGTCAAACTACACGTGGTTTTCCAGGTGGTTGCTATAAACAAAAATGCAGCGTTGCCGAATACAAACTCTCTATCTCTGCATTACGTAGATACATTACAAACAAATTCAAGCAAATTTGGTTAAACTTTGACTAATTGAACACATATTCATTAAGCTTTTAGTTCGTTTGTAAAAATTTAGATGATCTTCCCAAAATTTAGCGTACGTGTGAATGCATGTGAAGAGTTCTTTACAGTGATAACGCATCACGTTTTACAATAAATATTGGCAACTATCGTGCAATTAAAAAACGAAATTCGCTAATCGCATCGCCTCATTCGTGCAATTAGCGAACGAGTGCTGTAGTGGAAATTACCATCGGCGTCAGATTTCAGCAAATATTTTTTAATTTTTCAATTTTTTTCACACTGGAAAGCTTATGATCACCACATATTGTCTCAAACAGCTTGAAATACTTCTAGGAGAAGATACCTATTGATCTGGAACAGGTTTCAAACGGTTTACGGGGAATTTGGCTACCTGTTCATTTTATAATATCAAAAGAAAGTAAATTTTAGTTGTAAGGATTTTAATAGAATTTGCGTAAAACCCCGAACACCCGAATATTGAATATAATTTCATTATATGCATTATATGATAAATTCAAGGAGAAATCATGAGAGTGGAAGCCTTGAGGATGGAGTGAACAGTTAAACGGGATCACTAGGAGGAAACTCCTGAAGGTCTGAAGGTGAAATTAGTCATCGGTTCTGACAATTTCAAAAGCAGTTTTTTTTGTTAGAAACAAACATTTTGCTCATGAAAATATATTCGCTGTATTCAGATTGACAAGAAGAATGCAAAATTTACATTTTTACAAACAGAACTCCGTTTTTGGGCCCAAAAACTGCTTCCGAAACTGGGCTCTCCAACGAAAAATCAATGACTGCTAATTTCCCGTGAAATATGGTTTATGTTATGTTGCACTCTTTGAACAAACAAACCAACACGTGGGTTAAGGCGGAGACAATTATAATCCCGAAATGCGTTTGTAGGTTTGTCAACCCTTTTGGCCCTTCTGCAACAACTTTAGTGTGAAATTCGTTTGACAATCCGTAGACTGTAAGATTATCCATATACCACTGGTTGGCTAGAAATTTTTGAAATAACGCGTTTCATTTGCAACGTTTTTCGAATTAACGCGGTTTTTTATTGCGTTCAAGTTTCATAAAGTTTCATATTTATCAAGTATCATTTATGAGTTTTCTTAATTCTGAATGGAATCACCACTTTCACGTAACGTAATGCCTATTATGAATCATTGAGAAACTTGCGACTTATAAATTATAGCACTTTGCTCTTGCTCATCACTGTCAATTGAAAACATAAATATTAGTTCTTGGTCGCATAACCGATTTCTAAAGTAAACGTCTCGTCCACAATTGACAGACTAAATACCGAACGGAATTATGTATTTACCAACATACGCTGCGTACAATCCGTAGTGCGAGGGCAATCCCGCTAGTGGAGCATAAGCCAGACTCTGCGGTATAATGGTTAGTCCCAAGGTGACACCAGCGATGAAATCCGACAACCCATCTTCCCGGCTATAGCTTCTGATCCAGTTTAGAATACTTATTCTTCTTCGAATTTCGGTTTGCACTTGAGCTGGACTGAAACTCACTTTAGCACATTGCGTAAACCGTTTCCGGAAGCTTGCAATTTCGAGCACCATTACGACGGCTTGATCGGTCCGGACTGCGAGCAAACTGAACGATGATCGCGAAATACACAATGAATATCACCCTGGGGATTTTTGCTAGCTTCGCTGGACAATGAATAGGGCAGTGCTGGGAATGGAAACATCGCGACACAGTGCCAAAATACGATTTGCACGTGGTAAATTCGACTGATTCTGTGTATGTGTATTCAGGGTGGAAGGCGCCTTTCCGAGATCATCTTCGGGAATATGTTGTCTGATCAACGTGCAGATTGAAGCATCCACCGAAAGGTTGAAACTAGAACCAGTTATCCTAAACTTGGTGTCTCACGCATGCAAATCGGTTTACAATAAAGAATTTAAAATCCCGTGAAGTTTTATTAATGTTTATTTATCATGTAATAATGCTTAGATAGCAACTTCTCCAGATACAGTATTTACAATTTAAATGTTTTGTTTAATGACATGTTGAGGGATTTTTAGCGGCATGATTTGTGTCTCTTATACAACGACTCCCACACTAATGTAGGAAAATGACTCAGCATTTTTAAACCAGGTTTCTCGGCAGACTTCACGTTTTGATAACATGTTTCTCAACCTGCTCAGCTGGTCGGAAATAATGGAAAGTTATTAGCTGAACATTCTGGATTATTCCAGAAAAAAGGAAATAAAATATTTATCTTGAGGTAGGACGCAAGTGAAATCTAATATGTATTAAAAATGATATCATTAATAATCCAAAACAATATGTTTCAAAAAATATTCGTATAATAGTAAACAAAAAAAAAAATCAGTATATGGAAAAAAGGAAATTGACAATTTATAATGCTCGTCAAAACTTTACTTGCTAGTGTTGATAAATACGGAGCTTTTTCAATCTAGACCAATTTAGAGTCCTAAGAGAGCAATTCCAGCTCAAAACGCTAAAAATAGGCCATTTTGGACTCGACCGAATTTTTGATTCGAAAGAGATTTTCCTGATATGTTGGATACCACATAAGAACTCATTTTCCGCTAGACTTGATTTTTTTCATCACGAGTAACTTTTCAAAAGGGCGTATATAGAAATAAGATTACTTTTTTCACAAAAAAATAACTTGAAGACTACTAATATTGTTAAATAAAAACGGTTTCCCAAATTATTGGCCAACGTAAATCTGCTGTAAAATTTCAGCTGTTGAATATAAATGTAAACAGTATTTATTCAAATGTAATACTAATAAAATAAAATCTAGATGAGCAACGAGGAATTTAAGAAGTGACCTTTGGAGGAAGAAGAACGTCGACTGCTAGAAACAAGGCAAAAGAAACACCAAAAGAAGTTTGAGTTGAAGCGGAAACAACTGTAACTAAGGAAAGGAATCCCTCAAGATACGATAGAGTTTTCTTCGGCAGCTGATGGAAGCAGGCAGCGAATGCTTCGTTCGTCAATTCCAACGAGAAGGCAAAGGATTGACTAGACGGACAGGGAAGTAGCGGAACAAGTTACTTCCCCGCTACCATTCTTTCCGTAGAATATTGAACCGCAGTATTTCCCAGTTCATCTTCTACCGCCGGTGCTGAATCCTGGAAACACATCTTGTTTTCACGACGTTCACGACTTATAGCACCAGTACTAGGATCGTATCCTCCAAGGCCAACACAAGTGTCAATAGCTGCCGTTTTCTCTGGTACAACCCTATTGCAAGCGCAAGGTGCTGCGAGACAGGTTTTGTGAAAGAAATGATCATTTTTAGCGGTGACCCATTTTTATTAGTAACTGCGGTTACATAGATGCGAAAACTCTGGTACGCCTTCAACGGTCGCTAAAGGAAAATGTCCTCGTTTTACCTTGTCCTCGAGTTTATCAGTGAATATTCGAAAGCCGTAGCAGCCATCAAGAATATTCAAGAATACCAAGAGCTTACATTATCTAGATGCCTCTTTAGCCAGCTTTCAGACGACCGAGGAAACGAAGTTCATATACTTCGACGATTCCTGTCAAATGCGGCTGAAGTTTTGCGTGGAATTGACGAAGTGGCAGAAGGAGAGTCGAAAAACCTGCAACCGCAGTAGGTGTTGGGAATGAAGTGAATCTAAAATCCCGGACGAGGACGTTGGTGTTAAACCTTCGGAATACGTGACGATCTGTTAAGCATTTTGAAGAACGAGGTGCCGTATTGCGAGATGCTGTTTTTGTTTTTCGAATGACTTCGCTCGTCTGCAAATTCACCTGTTCGTGGATGCATTCCGCTTGGAAAGCGATCGTGATATCGAGGTGGCACTCGTCGGGGTGAAGACCAAGGTTGCACCGCTGAAGACGCACTCAATCCCTCAACTTGAGCTGAATGCGAAGGTCCAGTTCGCTTGTTGGAGACTGTTCAACGCTACTATTGGAGCAATATAGGCACTGTAATCACGTGAGTGCGTTCAAATGATCCCTGGTTTCGAGAACCGATCTTCCTCTACGAGTTTGAAGAACGGTGGCCTTAGCAGCTGTGTTGTTCTCCGCGGCATCGACAATTACCGCCGACATAGAATAAAGGACAATTTGGAAATGGGTCACCTCACCAGCGACGAACTCCGTCGGGCTGAAGAAGCATTGCTTAAGACCACTCAATGCAAGTGCTCCGTACGCACCGACCCATAATCCTATAATCCCTTAATTGTATTCCTCTTTGTGGACTGGCAATAGCGCCGTTTCCGCCACGCCAATCACGATATCAACCTCAACGAGTTTCGGCAATGCTTCGAAATTTTAACACTACGGCTCCTGATAAAAAAGGAACGGACCTGTGCTTTCTGCCACCTAACGAAAGCAATCTTCAGGCCACCAACCATGGCTCCTCAATCAAAGCTATCTCTGGAAAGATAAACATTTCTGAATCTCTCCATAGGATAGGGCTCTCCATGACTCTGCTTAATTGAAGCATTGAACAGTAGCGAAAGAGGTCTAGCGAGATCAATAGAATACTTTTTCAGAAACAAAATGGAATACCATTAGGTCCGACTACTAACGAATATTTTAGATTTTTGATGGCAGTCTCGACAATCCCATCAGCTACACGAAAAAATACAAGAGGGTTGTGTACAAGACACGACCGCATATATAGGTCACGCAGGAATACGTAAGTCTCTTTGTAGTGATAGTAGCATGTATCCATGCTTGTAATTATTCGATTCTTCATGTATACATGCTATATGCAACATATATACATGCTACATGCGTTGTATGTAACATGTATCAAAGTAGTAACATTGCATACGTTCAATCCTTAAAAGATTTTAGAGTTATTTCTATGTGCATTTGGAAACAATTCAACAAAATCAAGAACACAAACTATGGCTTTCCTGCTACCTTACAGAAATTAAAGATAGTTTTTATTACCCATGGTTCCCCACGACTTCTAATGAAACGGCAAACATGCGTATTCATACATAATCATATTATAACCGAACACTACAGCTGTAGCACATTTTTCCAACACAGATATCAAATTCGCCTAGGTTTATGGGAACTATCAATTAAAATCGTTACTGATAACTATCAGTAGTTTCCTGTACGTTACTGATAAATATCGATAAATATCAGTAAATATCAGTAATTTTATCCATCAAAACATTGAAGCAAAAAATAGGAAATTGTAATATTATAACTGCGTTCTTCATTGTAAGTTTACTTCAAGCGGTTCAAGCGGGCTGGAGGCTCGCGCAACTACGGACCAGATTTTTACCACCCAGCAGATATGTTGGGAGCACATCGTGAACACGCATCACACGATACAGTCGAGCGAGACCAGCAATGGCACATAATATACGAACACGGTTTCCCAGGTAAACTGAAGCTACTGATCAGAACTATCATTGGATCGAGTGGTGTGTTTCATGTTCATCTCGGGTACACACTCGAGTCCCTTTGAGACGCGGTGAGGGTTGAGACAAGGGAGCAAGATGACTGATATCTTAGATATTATCTTTAAATCTACACTGGATTGAAAGTAGAAAGTAGATAGCACTAGGAAGATCAGATTAAAAATAAATGCGTCAAAGATCAACTACATGAAAGGAAGAGGCTCCAGGGAAACAAGCGCGTGCCTCTCACGGATGGTAATCCTTGACGAACTAGAAGTGGTAGATGAATTCGTGTATTTGGGATTGTTGGTGACCGCGGACAACATTAGTAAGGAAATCCAGCGGTGCATTCATGCGGGAAATCGAGCCTACATTGCCTTTTGCAAAACGCTACGATCAAGAAGCATACGCTACCGTACGAAACTGACAATGCACAACATTTTTATTAGGCCAGTAGATCTTTATGGACTTTAAGTCATGAGATTGCTCAAGAACGATATACGCGCCCTTGTTCCGTGTTCGAACGAAAGGTACTACGGATATTTAGCGGAGTACAAACTGAGAGCGCAGAGTGGCGGAGATGTATCAATCACGAGCTATAGGCATTGTTTGGAGAGAATCCTATCGTACATTTGGCGAAAGTCAGTAGGCTACGGTGGGCCGGACACGTCGTAAGAATGCCGGGCGACAGTGTGACGAAAACAGTTGTCTTCAACAAACCCACCGGCACCAGGAACAGGGACTCAACGTGCGAGATGGCTCGACCAGGTCGAAAGTGATTTGTGACTTTTAACCCTTTATAAGGCAGTGGCAACTATATTGCCACCAACAAAAAATTTTTATTTTGCTTCTATAATTATATTGATGTCATTATAGACGCAAAACAAATATTTTTCGTTGGTGGCAATATAATTGCCACGACCTTATAAAGGGTTGAATGGAAACGGCTGCTTGAATCAGCACAAGCTACCCCGGCTTTAGGCTATTGGCGATGACGACGATATATTGTGTCATCCACGTTTATTGTACCCAACTACCGACTAATAACTTTAATCTAATTAATTTTTCTAATCAGTAAATCAGTATATCAGTAAATATCAATAACAGCGATGGCTTACTGATACTTAGTGATATTATTGCTTACTGATAACTATCAGTAGTTAATGATAGTTTTCCCATCCCTAGTTTAATCGTTTCGCAGTAAAGAATTTGCTATCTGTTTGGACAACGAACTTATGTCATTTTTCCTGGCACACTTCCCTAACACAGACATCAAATTGGACTAGGTTTAATCGCATACGTAAGAAATCTGTTGACACGAAGGGGCTTTGTCACTCTTTCTGGCGTACTTCCCAGGCAAGGACATCAAAATGGTCTAGGTTTGATCGCGGTGTTAAGAAATCTTGTTGAAATGAGGAAACTTTGTCACTTGTTTTGGCTTACTTCCCAAGCACAGATCAAATTGGTAAAGGTTTAGATCATCGTAAAGAATCTTCCAACCAATCACGAAGCGATGTCAAATTTTGTTCCAGTTGATTGATTAATTCTCGAGTTATGAGGAAATTTGTATTTCATTTGTATAGGAGCCCCCCTCGTAAAGTGGGGAGGGGTCCTAATTCACCATAGAAAATATTCTTGCCCTCGAAAACTTTCACATGCCAAATTTTGTTCCATTTGCTTGATGTTCTCGAGTTATGAGGAAATTTGTATTTCATTTGTATAGGAGCCCCCCTCCTAAAGTCGGGAGGGGTCCCAATTCATCATAGAAAAAAATTTTGTCTCCAAAAACCCCCACATGCCAAATTTGGTTACATTTGCTTGATTAGTTCTCGAGTTATGAGGAAATTTGTATTTCATTTGTATGGAAGCACTCCCTCTTAAAGGGGAGAGGAGTCATAATTCCCCTTCTAAAAAGGGGAGGGGTCTCAATTTACCGTAGAATAAATTCTTGTCACCCAAAACACCCACATGCCAAATTTTGTTCTATTTGCTTGATTAGTTCTCGAGTTATGCAGAAATTTGTGTTTCATTTGTATGGGAGCCCCCCCCTCTCTTAGTGGGGGAGGGGTCTCTAACCATCACTTAAACCTTTCCTGGCCCCAAAAACCTCTACATGCAAATTTTCCCGCCGATTGGTTCAGTAGTTTTTGATTCTATAAGGAACATTCCGACAGACAGACAGAAATCCATTTCTATATATAAGACTAGCTGACCCGACAAACTTCGTATTGCCACAAATTAACCTGTGTTGTACATAAATCATGAATCTCGGATGATCTTTGTCACAATCTCGAGTTTTGCAAGCCCCCCAGTGGGCGGCGCTTCCGACGGCGGGTCACCGGCAACATTCGCGACCGTCTCGTCCTGAATGATCTAGTGTTACTATAGATAGTTTTTGTGGTCTTGTATTGACTAATGTTTTATGGAAGAGTCTCGAATTTCTCGAGTTCGATTAGTTTTTGAGTTTCGCAAAAATTTCTGTTTTATTTGTATGAGAGTCCATATCCCCCTACCACAGGGGTGAGAGGTCTCTAACTATCGTCAAATGAATTCAAGACTCCAAAATCTCCCACATGCCAAATTTGGTTCCATTTGCTTGATTAGTTCTCAAGCTATAAGGAAATTTGAATTTCATTTGTATGGGAGCTCCCCTCTTAAAAGGGGAAGGGGTCGTAATTCACCATAGAAAAAAAAATTTGCCATCTAAAACTCCCACATGCCAAATTTGGTTCCATTTGATTGATTAGTTCTAGAGTTATGAGGAAATTTGTATTTGGTTTGTATGAGAGCCCCCCCCCCTCTTAAAAAGGTAAGGGGTCCTAATTCATCATAGAAAAAATGGTTGCCTCCAAAAACACCCACATGTCAAATATGGTTCCATTTGCTTGATTAGTTCTCGAATTATGAGGAAATTTGTATTTTATTTGTGTAGAAGCACCCCCTCGTAAAGTTGGGAGGGGTCCTAATTCACCATAGAAAATATTTTTGCCTCCAGAAACCTCCACATGCCAAATTTGGTTCTATTTGCTTGGTTAGTTCTCGAGTTATGAGGAAATTTGAATTTCATTTGTATAGGAGCCCCCCCTCCTAAAGTGGGTAGGGGTCCCAATTTATCATAGAAAAAATTTTTGTCTCCATAAACACCCACATGCCAAATTTGGTTCCATTTGCTTGATTAGTTCTCGAGTTATGAGGAAATTTGTATTTCGTTTGTATAGGAGCCCCCCCTCTTAAAGTTGGGAGGGGTCCTAATTCACCATAGAAAATATTCTTGCCCTCGAAAACTTTCACATGCCAAATTTGGTTTCATTTGCTTGATTAGCTCTCGAGTTATGAGGAAATTTGTATTTCATTTGTATAGGAGCCCCCCTTCCTAAAGTTGGGAAGGGTACCAATTCATCATAGAAAAAAATTTTGTCTCCAAAAACACCCACGTGCCAAATTTTGTTCCATTTGCTTGATTAGTTCTCGAGTTATGAGGAAATTTGTATTTCGTTTGTATAGGAGCCCCCCCTCTTAAAGTGGGGAGGGGTCCTTATTCACCATAGAAAAGATTCTTGCCCTCGAAAACTTTCACATGCCAAATTTTGTTCCATTTGCTTGATTAGCTCTCGAGTTATGAGGAAATTTGTATTTCGTTTGTATAGGAGCCCCCCCTCTTAAAGTGGGGAGGGGTCCTTATTCACCATAGAAAATATTCTTGACCTCGAAAACCTTCACATGCCAAATTTGGTTCCATTTGCTTGATTAGTTCTCGAGTTATGAGGAAATTTGTATGGAAGCCCCCCCTTTTAAAGAGGAGAGGAGTTATAATTCCCCTTATAAAGAGGGGAGGGGTCTCAATTTACCATAGAATAAATTCTTATCACCGAAAACACCCACACGCCAAATTTTGTTCTATTTGCTTGATTATTTGTCGAATTATGCAGAAATTTGTGTTTCATTTGTATGGGAGCCCCCCCTCTTAGTGTGGGGAGGGGTTTCTAACCATCACTAAAACCTTTCCTGGCCCCAAAAAACCTCTACATGCATATTTTCATGCCGATTGGTTCAGTAGTTTTCGATTCTATAAGGAACATACGGACAGACAGAAATCCTTCTTTATAGGCCCCCCCTTCTGGCTACGAGGCTGCCTTTTACCCATTTTCAGCAATAGACCTTTGTTTATAAACAACCCCTCAAATCACATTTCTTCTTGTAACATGTTTATTTCAACAGACAGCTCAATGTGATGTTCTAGACAACATTTTGCACCTAAAAGAGGAATATTTTTGCTGAAGACTGTTTTGCTTTTTCTGCGTTAATTAATAAGATATAACTGACTTTGGCGATTGTATTCGATATCAATTTGCAGATGACGTAGCTATCAGTTCTTCTTCGAATGATCCTAAAGAAGTGACTATAAACCTGAATAGAAGTCTTACTCAATACTCAAATTATTGTAAACGATGGAAAATTAAAATTAATGAAAGTAAATGTGAAGCAATATTTTTCACACGGTGCAGAAATAGAAGAAAGTTGCCACATAGAAAGCTGACTGTCAACGGATGTGACATTCCTTGGAAAGATGATGTAAAGTATTTAGGACTAGTTCTAGACAAAAAGTTAACCTTTCAAAAACATGTACAGCGCACATTGGAAAAATCTGAAAAACTTTTCAGAATATTATATTCGTTCATTAATCGTAAATCCAAATTGTCCACAAACAACAAACAATTGCTGTATAAAACTGCATTCCGTTCAATTCTGACTTACGCTTCTCCAGTGTGGTCAAATTGTGCTCTGGTACATCGTAAAAAAATTCAAGTGTTTCAAAACAAATGTCTAAAAATTATACATGTTGGCACTGTTTCTGTAGCAAAACGCAACGGTTTGATGGGTTTAGCTTTAGCTGCAAGATTTTATTAATTTAATAACAATGTTTGTCATAATCACTTTACAACTTACAAATTTTCAGTACAATCTACACCGACGAGATTCTTCCCTTTATGTTGAGCACTTTTAGATCATTCAACTATAATTTTATACGCTTTGTAAATTAGGTATCTAGATAATCTGAACTTTACTTACTTTTAATTGTAAATAATAATTTAGCTAGGTTTTAATCAACAAATTAATTTTATCCAATAGAGTAGCTTTTTAACACTTTTAAACAATAATTTTAATCAATTTTAACTTATAACTTGTGAGCGTGACTTTCCGATTTTGCTAGACTTGTTTTTGTTTTCAATACGATCCGTCACTGTGATGCATGTCAAATATGCCCAGTGAAAATTAAATGCTCAGCGTGTAGTCTACACTGCCAAACATATGGGGGCTATTCGCCGTCACATTCCCCAGCCCGTGATCCGTTGCAATCTCCTTGCTCAGGATCACCATCCATCCTGACGTCGAACAAAGTCAACTTAACTACCGGTCTTCGAGCAACTCCTCCTTTCGTACACGCCCAAGTCTGCCGTACCCGATCATCTGGTCCCACAAGCACCTCCTCTATTCGTGTTCTTTCTTCCTTCCTCATCTCCAGCATGCGCACATCAGGTTCGTTTTTGAACTGCGAATCGTGCTGATGGAACTTGTTCTTCCGCCGATTGAAGAATGTCGCAGGACAGTTCCGCGTTGTTCGCACTTTGGGCGCATTGCCATTGGCCTTGTAACGCCACAACTGGTGGATGGCATCCTGTCTTCGCCCCTTCCACTGCAGCTGCTGACTTTTCTGACACGGAATCGTCTTCGTCAATATACCGTCCAGCGGGAAACGATATCGCACCTCGGCACTGTGAACCATCGCTTTATCTAGTTCACCGTTCTTTGCCAACTGGGCGGATGAATTATGCCGACGGTTCGATTCAAGGACATCAGCCTTTCGCCTTGCCACCTTCGTAACCTGACGAGTGTGGCCCTTTTCTTGGTTCAAATCAAGCTTTGAATTGGTCCATCCTCCAACGTGAAACCCACAAGTGAATGATTCCGATGCCGGCTGTATGCAGCCGTAGATACTCCAGCCGAGTCTACACTTGGCAGCAATTGGTTGGTCCCAACCTCCTTGCCGAATCTTTAACGGAACCGTGAGTTTCAGGTTGTCAAGACCAATTAGTAGCTTTGGAGTAATATCTCTGTAATTTTCGACTGGCAAACCTCGCAAATGTGAGTGATTGTTTGCCAATTCGTGGTATCGCAATGACTGCATCGGCAAGTCAAGGCTGGCTACGGTCCGAACGTTGAACTGCGCATAGCGTTCGGTAGATCCACTACCCGAAATCTCCATTCGTATTCGTTTGGAGTTCGGTTCATTCCGAGTAACATTTCCAGTCCACTGTAAATTTAACTTTTCAACCGGTCCACTAATTCCCATTTCTACAGCAACTGCTTCATCCAGCAGTGTTACTTGTGAACCTTCATCCACAAACGCATACACTTCAACCTGACACCGTTCCCCGTACAAAGTTACTGGAAGAATCCGGAAAAGAGGAGCACCAGTAGTCTGCTGGGCAGTATGGCTCGTAGAGACTTCTCTGTTTACTGATGGTGTCGTCGCATGTAACAATTTGTGGTGACGTAGACGGCAGCCTTCAATCCCACATCCTTGCCAGGTCTTGCACGGCCAATTCCCGTGTTGATTGAGACACATCCAACACAGCGAATTTTGACTGACAACCTCGCACCGCTCATCTATGTTTAAGGTCTGAAACTTGAAGCAATCCGCTACCCTGTGTCCCTCTATCTGGCAAAAGATACAGTACTTGTTTGATTGTTTCAAGTAAGCGACTGTGTTGCTGTTTGCCGATGATGGCCCAGCCGTGGGTTGCTCCGAATGAGCTTGCACAAACCCTCGGTCTTTGGGCTTCTGGTAAGTTCCCTTGGATGTCGTTCCTGTTGGAGTGTCGTCCATCACCTCGAATGCCAACTTTACCAACGAAGACGTGAACGCTCCAAACGTTCCAAGATCAACCTCCGCGAAAGGACTTTTATATGCCGACCATTTCATCCGGTAATCAACAGGAAGCTTCCCCACTAGCTCGTGAAGTAGAGACGGATTCATCAAATGCGATTGCTGCTTGGCAGTCTTCAGATGTTCCACCAGATTATCAACTGCTATACCGAAGTCAACTATACTCTCCAAACTGTCCGTGTTTAGTGGAGGAAGACGATGAATCCTTTCAGTTAGCATTTTAATCAACGTTTCTGGCCGACCATATCGTAACTGCAATATTTTGATGACATACGGCACGCTGGTTGGACAAAGAAGCCTACTACGCACCATTTCCAACGCTGGACCTTTCAGGCAACGCTGCAACCGCATTAAATTTTCATCCTGGGAAAACCCACACGTAACCGTAGACCGTTCAAAGTTACTGATCCAGATTGGCCACTCCTCTGGATTCCCAGAAAATACCGGCAGGTCTTTCCCCATTACTTGTCTCGCCGCTAACTGACGGCTGGTCGGTGGTATCTCCGCTCGTGCATTGGAATACTGGCTATCATCGTCCTTAGTTCTCCCGGGTTCCTTCGGCTTCTGGATACTTCTACGAATATGATCGCGTTTGGGACGGGATGCATCAGTGTTGACCAGTTTACCGGAATTCCGTTCCAAGACATTGTCAACTGGTTTCTTATTCTCTCCACCTGTTTGCTTATCTGATTGCTGCAACCACAAATTAACCTTTTCCACGGACTTCGCCGCCTCACTTTGACAAACGCTCGAAGTATCACTACCGCGCTGCGACAGTTGCCGGACAAGACTATTCATTTTTTCGAGAGACTGCTGTCTCATTTTTGACTGAGCTTTACGAAACTTTTCCTCATCCGCGAGCTGTTTCTCTTCGAACGCCTTTTCCTCAGCCAACCTTTTGGCTTCTAATGCTAACTCTCGCTCTTTCATTTGTCTTTCTAGCTGTAGCTTTCTTTGCCTAATCTCCTTTTCCTCTATCAACTCTTGCTCTTTAATTCGCTCTTGCTCTTCTAGCATTTTTAATTCTATCTGAATCGCTTTATCCTTAACACTAGTAGCAACACTTACAGACCCCTTGGCTGTAGACTTCTTTCCGGTGTTGGATTTGTTTACATCCGATGTCTTCGAAGACTTCCCTGCGTTGGATGGTACAGTCAACGTCTTGGGACCTGCTTTCTGCGACTGCGCGCGACCTGCGTTGCCACACGAAGAACAATTCCACGACTGATCCGCTACACTTTCGTCTACGTTCGCACAACTAAAGTGATACCAGGAACCGCAGGAGTCACATGCCACCATGTCTTCATCATTGTCCGGTCGATCGCAGACTGCGCAAGCGGATTGCAGATTGTCGTTACTCATCCGGCTCATTTCCAGGGGATCTCTTGATGAAAATTTCTAAAGAAATTGTTGGCACTGTTTCTGTAGCAAAACGCAACGGTTTGATGGGTTTAGCTTTAGCTGCAAGATTTTATTAATTTAATAACAATGTTTGTCATAATCACTTTACAACTTACAAATTTTCAGTACAATCTACACCGACGAGATTCTTCCCTTTATGTTGAGCACTTTTAGATCATTCAACTATAATTTTATACGCTTTGTAAATTAGGTATCTAGATAATCTGAACTTTACTTACTTTTAATTGTAAATAATAATTTAGCTAGGTTTTAATCAACAAATTAATTTTATCCAATAGAGTAGCTTTTTAACACTTTTAAACAATAATTTTAATCAATTTTAACTTATAACTTGTGAGCGTGACTTTCCGATTTTGCTAGACTTGTTTTTGTTTTCAATACGATCCGTCACTGTGATGCATGTCAAATATGCCCAGTGAAAATTAAATGCTCAGCGTGTAGTCTACACTGCCAAACATATGGGGGCTATTCGCCGTCACAATACATAATCTTCCTCCTTGGCATAGCACCGATGATCATCACGAGCTCAGTAATATCCGAAAAAAAATCCGCGCTATTCCCAGGTATTCCCAGCCATGGTATTCCCAGGTATTCTCTGAAATACACATTTGGGCAGATAGCTTTAATAATTCCCTACAAATTGGTATGCAAACTAATTGCAAATACTTGCAGATGGCTAAGATATTCGGATTTTTCATCAGACGGTTTTTAACCTAAAATCAGTTATATCTTATTAATTAATGCATATAAAGCAAAACAGTCTTCAGCAAAAATATTCCTCTTTTATGTGCAAAATATTTTCTAGAAAATCACATTGAGCTGTCTGTTGAAACAAACATGTTACAAGAAGAAATGTGATTTGAGGGGTCGTTTATAAACAAAGGACTATTGCTGAAAATGGGTAAAAGGTAGAAGTTTCATGTCTTCAGAAAAATTACGTAAAATTGGTTTATCTTTAATATTTTGAAACCAAAAAGGTGAAAAAAAGTTTACTCAAAAAGTTATTACTTAAATTGTTGTTTAAGTAACGCTTAAATGTTGGACGACCCCTTCAAAATATGCATCAATTTTTTATTCAAAAAGTTGCCGAAGACCATATTGAGCTGAGACATGCCGTTTAACCGCAAATATTTTTGTCCCGAAATTTTAATTTCTGGCCCATAGTGCTTTCGCAGGTTGCGAGCGGGTGCTGATTGAACAGCTGGAACCCCGCAAACTCGGCATCGTAGCTCTGCAGGAAATCTGTCGCAAAGGAGAGAAGGTTTGGAAGATCCGTGGCGGAAGGGCCCAGTTTTACCAGAGCGGTGACGCTACCAACGAACTGGGAACGGGCTTTGTAGTGCTGGGCGGAATGCAGGATCGCGTGATAGATTGGAAGGCGATCAACGAGAGAATGTGTGTATTGAGGATAAAGGGCCGCTTCTTCAATTATAGCATCATTAACGTGCACTGCCCGCACGAAGGTAGACCCGACGATGAGAAAGAAGCGTTCTACGCGAGGCTGGAGGCAACGTACGACAGCTGCTCGTCACGGGACATCAAGCTCGTCATCGGGGATATGAACGCCCAGGTCGGTAGGGAAGAAATGTATAGACCGGTGGTAGGACCCCATAGTCTGCACACCGACACAAACGATAACGGCCAACGATGTATAAACTTCGCAGCTTCCCGAGGCTTGGTGATCCGAAGCACCTTTTTCCCGCGCAAGGATATCCACAAAGCCACCTGGAGATCACCTGCCCAACGTACAATGAACCGAATTGACCACGTTCTCATAGAGGGCCGGTTTTTCTCTAACATCACGAACGTGCGCTCCCGTCGGGGTGCGGATATTGATTCTGACCATTACCTAGTAGCAGTACATGTGCGGTCAAAGCTGTCCACCGTATACCGGACACGTCAAAGCCGCCCTCCTCGGCTGAACATCAAGCAGCTAGATAACCCACAAGCTGCCGAGAACTACGCGCGAGTACTGAATGAGGCACTGCCTTCTTCCGAGGAGTTAGGTGCTTCAAACCTCGAAGATGGTTGGGGCAGAATACGCTCGGCCATCGGAGAGGCCGCTACCGCGGCACTAGGTATTGAGCCTCGGAGTACACAAAATGATTGGTTTGATGGGGAATGCCAACAAGCGGTGGAGGAGAAAAAAAATGCTTGGAAAAATTATCTAAGTATTGCCACTAGAGAGCCTGGCCAAATACCGACGAGCTAGAAACCAGTTGACCACGATCCTGAGGAGAAAAAAGCGCCAAAATGAGGAAAAAACGGAGAGTACCATTATAAATAAAGGTAACTCTCCGCTTTCGTTCAAAATTTAGCGGATTTTGAGTGTCTCGGCGCCTCTGTAATCTACAGTCTCTGTAGGACTTTCAGCTCGATTGAACTAGCCTCCATTTTGTTTATTTAGAGTCGAACATGTTGATATGTGTTTGTAGGAAAAACAGATTGCTACTCTGTCAGTTACTCGTTATTTTTTGTGTCTTCTGCCAGGCTTTGGCTGAGGCCGATGACGGCCTTTCTCGCCACTCGTATCCTTTTGCTGCGTATGGCCAAACTAATGTAATAAACATTTCAAATATAACGGAGATCGTACTACGAAAACTTAGCATTATAAATGATCGAGAGGCATTCCATAAAATAGGCAAAGATGTCCGTAATTTATCTTTTAAAAATCAAAACAAATGCTAACAGAGCAAAATAAATATGAAATATTTTCATCTTTGCAATGAGATGCGGTTAAAATTGTTAGTCCATCAAAAACACATGAATGCACTAAAGCAGATAGTAGGGTAAGTTACATTGGCGGAACTAGCGCTCATTTCTAGGGGGGGCTACAGCCCCTGGAATTTTTTTCAACCGTTTTATTTCGTCAGCATATTAACATTTAATGCACATTGATGCCTGGAATCTTATAACAGTCATGCAAATAAACTTTACTCTGAAGTTTTTCGTACCTATAGTTATCTAACTATTGGTTTTACAAAAATTAAAAAACTTAGTCAACCTTTCTAGGGGGAGCTAAATCTTTTCTAGGGAGGGCTTAGCCCCCCCTAGTTCCGCCAATGGTAAGTTAACCTATATAGTAAAGCCTTTAGCTGTAATGGAGCCTCGGATAAAATTTTATTATTTATTAGCTTATACTTCTTATTTCTGAGGGTATATGACATGAAACTAAACATAACACACATTTGAGTTTATTAAATTTTAGCTGCATTTCATTATTAATGCTTTAAAATCGACATTTTCTACAAGTGAGGGTCCATTATATGGTAAACAATGCCAAAAATGTCGCCATTAGCGGACCCTCTTCATGCAAAATACACTAAAATTCCTATAATGGACCCGGTCGTTATTCTATTGTAAACCACAAGGGTCCATAAAAGGAAAATGGACATTCCAATCTGTTTTAAAAAATATGTAAAACATAGAGATTTGCAGCACAAATTGATATATTTAGGCTTATTCGAAAGTTACTAATATTGTAAGTGCCATCGGTTGGGTGTTTAGCGTTACGAGTTCAAAATGATTTATAGGAAGATCCACAAATGGTTGATTTACCCTATACCAGAATAATAATACTGAATTACTCCTGATATACAAATTGTGATATTTTGTACAGGAGGTCGTCCGAATACCAATTTTGACTATAAATTGATTCCCGCAGGTCCTACAATTCTGGTACACTCAAGTACTTTTTTTACACGGTTTGTTTTTTCGATTATTAAGAACCGGGAAACTCAGGGACCATTCATTTATTTCTCAATACATTTGGGAGAGACCCGACTTTCGTCGCATAGTTTGTAAATGGTCCCTAAGTTGCACCATTCTTGAGTAATCGGAAAAAACAAACCGTGTAAAAAAGACTTGAGTGTATGTTCAGTAACTTTACGTAACTTTACAGGACAAATAACTATTCTGAAGACATAACATTTCTAAAGTCATTACTTAAAAAGTTAGACTTCAACGCCATCTATAGGAATAAAAATACAACTACTTAAAATTTCCAGAAAGTTACGAAATTTTATAACACACAATGTTGCTGAAGACAACAAAGCTCTACGAAGCATATGAAAGAAGTTATGAGGTTTTGTCCGAGAGCCGGGTCAATCTGCCCCACTGTGCGTTGTAGTCATTTTACAATCGTTACTGATTGTATTCAACCAGCACCGTTGCAATATAGGGTAAATTAACCATTAGTGGACCAGTTAGTACTTGAGTAGTTTTCTTTCACGAATTATTTTAAACTGGTAACGCTAAAACACAACCGATGGCACTTACAATACGAGTAACTTTCAAATAAGCCTAAAAAATATCATTTTATGTTGAAAATCTCTATATTTTGCACATTCTTTAAAACAGATTGAAATGTCCGTTTTCCTTTAGCGGAGCTTGTGGTTTACAATAGGATAGCGACCGGGTCCATTATAGGAATTCTAGTGTATTTTGCATGGAGAGGGTCCACTTATGGCGACATCTTTTGTGTTGTTAACCTATAATGGACCCTCACTTGTTGAAAATATCGATTTAAAGGCATTAATAATTGAATGCAGCTAATTCTTTATAAACTGGAATGTGTGGTATGTTAAGCACTTTCTGTTTCATGTCATATTTTCTCGGAAATAAGTAGCACAAGCTAATAAACGCCGAAACTGTACCCGAGGTCCATTATAGGTAAAGGGTCCACCATAGGATAACTTACCCTACGATTCACGTAAATGCTATGTTAATCCAAACTCACCCATAAATGCCGTGTACAGTCCATACTGGGACGGCAATCCGGCGATCGAGGCATACGCAATGCTCTGCGGTATGATAGTCAAACCCAGCGTAATACCAGCGATAAAATCCGAAATCAAATCTTCTTTATCGTATGAAGTAATCCAGTTGACAATATGTACTCTTCGACGTAGCTGTTTGCGAATGCAGTTACTGTTACAATGGCCAGATGATTTCGTGGTAACTTTTGGTGCGGATCGCAGTTTCTCCAACTCTTCAGCCGACTCGCTCATAGTGCATGTGATGTATCTTAACTTCCTCGTGGTTGCCAAAACAAGCAGTTAGTACAGAAGTGCTACTGAAACTAATTCAACCATCCGCCTACAACTGAGTTCCTCTAGTAGGATTACATTGTTTTAAATTATGCACACGAAAAAATTGAATATAGAAAACTTGCGAATGTAGGGTTGGACGAGTCAGACGATAAACATTGTCAGCTCTTTACTTATGCTGATTCACAAAAATAATATTAAGGTCAATAAATCCAAGGCACTTTTTTCGTGCACAAAAGATATGGATGCTGTAAATTTTAGAAACCATGTCATCTGCCATATTTACCTAGTGCGATAATGATGGCATACGACAACTAGTGCTCATGGATAACGTTCCGGACCTGTCGTTAATTGAGTTAAACATACGAGACAGTGCGGTATATTTGAGGCTATTTTTCAAGCAATTCCAGATTTATCTGCGAGGCCATGCATACTCAGTGAATCAGAATCATTAACGATATCAACTGATGAACATACTGTAACTATGCATATATGTAGAAGATTCAGCTATATAGTTATATCAGTTGCTTGCAACACCTTTCTTCGAAACTGCTATTCATAAAGATTGCATTGGAACAACCGGAAGATAACGGTATTAAAACAATAATTCAGCTCATTCAGTTAGTTTAGTGCTGTCGTATTGTTGCAATCAAAATCCAGGACACCATAACGGATTGTAAATGGAAACTATTTTACCGGTAATATCGAATTCGATTTCAGATCTGGCCGAGAGCCTCTTCGGGCGAGGGCCATTGGCTCAATTAATTCTGGCACACTGTGTACCGACTTAAAACGTGCGTTACTGATAGTGTGAAACAACGTTAAGGCAAATTCAATGGCAGGGAAGAACTGTACAAAATGTTCACGGCAATTAACTAGGAAACTGTTTTCTACTACTACGAAAAGTCATTTAATTTCGGTAACTTTTATAAAAAAAAACTAAATCATTATTATGTAGCATGCAAATGCATCGAACACGGTTGCATTCAACAAAATTGAAGCACTGTTTGCGTTCCTGTTTCATTTCCTAATCATGGTTTTCTCATAAGCTTTTGGCGCTAGTCAGCATGTAAACTTTAATATTCATATATCCGTTATTATTTTCCTTGCGAAAATGGTACTAAAATCGATGGAAGAAAGTTTTTTTTACCGCTTCTTGGTCATTACTTTTTAGAACTTCCTTTTCTGTTTCGTGCTAAAGGTGTTAACACTCATTGTTCGAGTTATCTCTATGCTATTTGTCTCTTTTTAGGTAGGTTTTTGCATGTAAAATAATAACGTACATATCAAAAGCAAGAATTGATTCGAACAAAAACTTAAAAAAGGCCCGATTCAACATCAGGTGAAGTAAGAAAATGAATAAATTTTCTTACCAATTAAGTTGCCATAAGTTTCAGCAAATCACCTAACATCTCAATCGTGGCACGTGGTTGAACTTCATCACAAATGACCATCATATATGTATGTAAAGCTCATTATGGGAACAGTTTAACGACCTGTTCGACAAATGGAACGACATGAACCCTTCTTAAGTTGTTGTTGCCCTTAGTTCTCAACATTTGATGCACAACATTGGCGTGCAGTAGTTTCTAGAAATGAAGAAAATGCACCTCAGTTACTGCTCTACGGCTTCTAGTGCTGTTCATTCTAATATCGGCCAAGATTTGGCTTAATGTTTAGCATAGCCTTTTCTGTATCAGCTCAATCCGATTTGGACTTTCGCTACAGTGCGGTATGCGTATATTCTTTAGCTTACTTGTACGTGCGAATTAGTCTTACAAAAATAGCTTAAATCAGGTATACATGGTTACGTCTCATAGAAAAGGTTATATCATAGCAAATAGTGAGTTTGCTTGTGTTTTTCCCTTTTTGACAAGGTCTGCTCACCATCTATTTCAATGCGTAGATTTATTTAGCATAGAAAAGTGGTCAAGACTCTGCAAAGTCACCGCATGCGAGAGACCAAACAAATCTAAATTTGAAAAATCTAAGAAGAAAAAAGTTGTTTCAACTCCTAAATATATGCCGCCTGTTTACGAATATTTTATAATTCATATATTTGTATGACACATTCCACCAAAATGTTACAATGTTTTGACTTTTCTTTACTCTTTTTCCATGTTTTAGCTTGGAAAATTGTTAAGGGATTGCCAAATATTATTACATATTTGCATAGAGCTTCAAATTTTCTAATGAAAGTGAATAAAATAAAGGATGTCCCACATCAAATTGTATCACGAACAAAAAACACTGTAGAAAATTACCTAGTTGACCGATCCTTTTCAAATTTTCAGACAATGAAACATAACCCATTAATAAGCTTTTGGCATATTTATTTCATTCAACTTCACTACCATAACCGTATGCTCGCACCTTACGCTTAACTCCAGTCATAAGGTTCTGTACAACATCTGGCTGCAGCTACTTCTACGTAGGACTAGTACGGAAACCCACCTTTTTTTATTTCTTCCTCAGATTTGACCTCCTTGGAATGCTTCCGTAGTGCCTGCTTCGTAATAGCCGAGTATTTTTCGATAGGCCTTAGTTCCGATGCGTTGGGGGGTTCATGGGTACGAAAGTGACTCTGTTGGCTTCATCCAGGACATCCTTTGAATAGTGGCACGAAGCTAGATCCGCCCAGAAGATTGCGGGGCCCTCGTGTTGCTTTAACAGAAGGCGCTTCTTGCGCCCGTTTACAGCCCCGGTAGTCACGAACGGCGTACTCCGTTTGCCACATGAGCAGATCGCTTGTCAAATCATGTATTTCTTGGCAAACTTTGAAAGTTTCTGCTTCCTTATTTCCTCCGGAACATCAAACTTGTACTATGTGGTGAAAACAGCAGTGTTGAGTGCGCCCTGTCGAGATGTACGTATCGATCAACCATCGTCCAACACATTGATCCAGCACCCATGCTCATGCGAGGGATCGTTTCGTCAGTGACGGGTAAATAAAGGGCAATTCGACTGTAAACAAACCAGAACAAAGAAGCTATAGAAACGAAAAAGTTCTGTAACACTTACTACTAAGAAATTTCTGTTCTTAAATTTACTTAAAAGATATTCTAAAGTTTAAACTTAAAACTAGTTAAATAATCATAGAAAGTGCACTTATATTTACTAAAAGTAGCTTGAGCGAGGATAGAAGGTGAGAATAATAAAATATCAAGCCAGCTTACAGCATTTAATATAGTTTTAGGAAGCATAAAACTACCTAGCGAGAAGCAGAAAGTGCATTGGATTCACGGATTTAAATTAATGTTCCTAAAAGCCCTACGATAAAACTGAACCTTGTCGTGGTGTAGGGCTTTTTAACTAATCAGTAAATGAACAGCGGTCACGTTTACTTCTGAATGTGGGTATATATCAAAATACTTTTGTGATTTCAAGTGGGACTCGGGGTAAAAATTTACCAAATGTGATTGTTGCGTTGTTCAGAAAGTGCTTTTATTCCGTTTAAGAATAAGGCCAGTATGGGGATCTCTGACAATAGATGAAGTTTTCTGGGATTCATCCTTATTTATCACAACTGTCACAAATATCTCCGAAAAATGTCGGATTGATTGAGTTGGTCGGGGGCTTAGGGTTAGTAAGGGGATGTAAGCGGGATACCAGATCCGATTGGATGCCGAAGGACCACTCTGTAATGATTACGGGTAATAGCACTTCTTAGGTAGCAGATGGGAAAATTAGGTCAATTCGTGTCTCGTGTTCGAGTTTCGGCTAGGCGGTGCTGCTAGATAGAGTAGGATTTTTGCACTGGCCCCGTGGCTGTCCTGAGCTCTGATGGCCGTCCGCGGGCTCTGTCGATGGGAAGGGGTCGAGTCTTAAAGAGACGTTTAAGCCCAGAGCTTTACAGCACTTTGGTCTCGAGGGTTGGAAGGCGGGCGAGTCTCTATATTTTGAAGCTTCTGTCGACTACCGCGAACGTCCAGCTTGTGCTGCGCTCAATTTACTTTGTATCGTGGGAATGCACTGTGAATACTAAGGGGATGAAAGATTAAATTTGCCCTGATAAGTTGATAACCACTAATGCTCCGAAATTTGTCTTACCTATTGGTTCATTTGTGGTTGTTTGTGTTGGAAAACTGAAAGCGGGCGCGCGGTTGAAGACCGGTGTCAGGCGAGGCTGACGAATTCTCCACTTCTTCACTATACCACATATTGCAACTCGAGTGGTACAAAAAGTCCAAAGCACATTTACAAATTCGATCTATTATTTTTCTTCTCATCATCATCATTATCATCATCATCGTCATCATCACCATTATATTTAAAATATGACATTCCGGCCTTTGGCAGAGAGATCTTAGAGTCAGTTCGTGGAGTCCGCGCAGGGCCGAAACACCTCCGCCTGCGGGTATAGGCGTGACGGCTATGCTTGGGGCTCTACCTGTGTTTAGTGGGCGCCAGTGCCTGTCTCGTCAGGTAGAACTGATGTTTGAGGTCTCCCTGACACTTTGTTGACAACACAAAGGGGCCCAGCGCAGAGTTTTATACGCTATTAAGCGACCAGTTGGATAACCCGAAAAAAAGGAAAAAGGAAAAGGAAAGGAAGCATAAAACTACCTAGCGAGAAGCAGAAGGTGCATTGGATTCACGGATTTAAATTAATGTTCCTAAAAGCAAAATCACTAAAAGTAGGTTTAACATAAAGTTTCTCTATAATCACTATTCTGTAATCATTCTTATGCAATTTACTCGGCTACAGGAATTTTATAATTTATATACGTACGAGGAATAAATTCATAAAATTAACAACTATATTCGCTTACGGAACAGTTTATAAAATTCTTTTATAATGCCGAAGATGTCGTCCAGTTCTGCACCGAATGGAAACGGACTATCCCAGTTTGGAACCGTTGAACAGAATGTAAAAAACGTTCCGTCAACTGCAGCGAAAAGCTTGAATGGAATACCCGCCGCTGTCATCCCTGTTCCTCCTAGCGTTAAAACCCAGGTAAATGTTGACGTTGCCAATAAGGAGCCATCCCGTGTATCTGGGAAAACCAGTAGCCTAAATGCCGTTAGTCAACGTAACACCTGTTCCGCGAACGATGTAAGACGAAATCCGTTACGCGAAGTTCGTAGAGTTCGGGATTTTCAATGTCAGCTGTGTGAAGAGCGTGATAATGACGAAATGGTGCAATGTGATAGTTGCGATAGGTGGTTTCATTTCGTATGCGTACAAGTTACTGAGGCTGTAGCCAACGTTAGCTGGGTCTGTCCGAATTGTGCAAATGTAGAGCGTGGCCACAACAGTGATTTTTTTTTTTGAGACGATGGTTCTACAATTGATGAAGGGACGGTAAGGGAAAGTAATGAAGGACTTTTTTTTTCCCGGGAATGAAGGGGAAGGGTGGAAAGGAGGGGGGGGGGGTAATAGGTAGCTATGATTAACAAGTTGTCGTTGTGACTCCTATCTTTTGTCCAATGCTGGAAGGTGCATGAGTCGAACCAAGCTGTAATCAGAAATTATAACCGGATTTGAACCCACAACACCTGCCAGGGCGTGTCGCTCACTGGTACCCGTGTACCTTTGAACCACAGAGGCGCTGGACTTACCCCCCCCCCTCCTTTCCACCCTTCCCCTTCATTCCCGGGAAAAAAAAAGTCCTTCATTACTTTCCCTTACCGTCCCTTCATCAATTGTAGAACCATCGTCTCAAAAAAAAAAAAAAAAATATTAATATATGACTGACCGCATTTCAAGGTCATGACTAATGTCACGAGTTTGGTCAACAACAGTGATCATAATCAAACGGGCTTTCGTCAACGTCAAAATCCACCCCCCAACAGACCCCCATCAGTGCAGTCTAAAGGCAAGGCTAGTTCCGCCCGAAGTGAGGCAAGGAGATTGAAAGAGCTTGAATTGAATCGGCTTAAAGAGGAGTTTGAAATGGCGAAGCGATTCCTCGATCGGAAATATAAAGTGCTTAGAAGATGCGGAAGCGAAGTGTCATCGGTAGCTGATGTAAACGAAGACAACCAATCGAAAGTCGCAGAGTGGTTAGCCGAGACCGAACGTCACGGTGAAGACGCAGACTCCGGTCTAGCTGAAAAGGAGGTAAGCGGACAAACACCGAACATGTCGGTCTCAAAGAGCACCAAGCTCTGGATGTCATCCATCAAAACCGAAATCCGTCGTGTCTTCCTACAAACCAACAAGGGCAACGCTTTCAACGAGATGTTCAGTTTCAACAGGAACTAAGCTGCCCATAAATGCATAACAGTCCCATCTGACTTTTCACCACTTTTGAGATATACCTGGGAATCATCTTTAAATTAACTGTTCTTTCAATATTTCAAACAAAAAAGTTATGTTTGTTCCCAAGATGTTGAAAAAAATATCAAACTATGTCAGTCCCATATTACAAATAAACGCATAACAGTCACAGTAGTAAAAATGTATCAATAAGCATCTGTTTTTGGGAAATGCCTGGACCGATTCGCCTGCAGCAACTACCAAACGAAAGATTTTATGGCCTAGAAGAACACTATTGAGGAGAATTTGGATCGAATGTACGATTCCGAAGTTACAGTAGGAACAAGTTCCGGAATATATGGGAACATAGAAGCACCATGAATCACAACAAACCCATCATGTGACACCTATAAATACACGCATATGCAAATCTAGACTATTGGTAGTCGTATAAAGCGTTCAATACGTCATTGTCCGTGAATGTTCCAGATACCTCTACGGGGATCAGTTTCTGAATTTAACTAAAATACAACATGTGACATCTCTAAGTCGGTACTCGAAATTGCAAAACTAGTTTGAAATAGTTCATTTGTTGTCACATATAGTGTCCAGGATCACATTCGTCATACTCGGACACGTTCTGGGAGTGTTCCGGACACACAGGAAAGCGACCAGCTTCTGAGATCTCAAGATAACAAATTACAATACAATAAAACAACAACGACACGTGGTCTTGAAAATACTGCCGAGTCACCGACAACGCAAGGATCAGGGCTTGCTGTGCCTGTGACTGTTATGCGTTTATTCTTGCTTATTCAAGCACAAATAAACGCATATCAGTAACTTCGGCAGTTTTTCTAAGTTTTGGAACAAATTTTAGGTCACTTGTGAACAAATTGCTTGTAAAAGTATTCTGTTATGTAGATTCAAGTGATTTTATGACGATTTGGACTATTTGTTTCCAAAATCGATTCAATATTAAACAAAAATTGTCGTGGCTTCAACAGTGTTTTTCGCAGTTGCACGTTTTTGCAGATGTGACTGTCTTCCATTTATGGGCAGTAAGTATGTCACGAGTTCCCCCATCCGGTCTTGCCATGCAGCATAATCGCCAACTTCACGAACAACCAGCTGGTAAGCCACATAAACAGAGTGAGTCTATCCTTCCCGAAGGGTACCAGGTCCGACCAGTTGCAGTTCCACGATAGAGCAGCGGTCGACACACGACAAACTACACACGGACCTGTACCGGATCTCACACGTTTGAGAGTAAATCCAACATTTGTAAATGCGCCACATGACGCATTTTACCCGCAGTATAGCCGATTGCAAATACCTCACCAGTCGACGTTCTTTCCCTCGATGAACGCACGTAATGAATTTGCTCCGAACCAGCGTTCAACGCCGATACCATCGGGCCAACCGAGACAACGAGCTACAACGTTTGCTACTGAAACAGCCCCAATACCGACAAGTTTGGGCCAAGTGAGAAGTAGAGCTACAGCAATCGCTCCTGATGATACAATCTGCATCCTTAACCGAAACCAAATCGCGGCGCGACAAGCCGTTTCCAAGGATCTACCTGAGTTTGATGGAACGCTGGAAGATTGTCCGCTTTTTTACGCCATGCTCACGTCATCAACGCAGATGTGCGGTTTCACGAATGAGGAGAATATGGTGCGATTACGTAAATGCCTCAAGGGTAAAGCACTGGAAGCAGTTAGATGTGAATTACTCCATCCCACAAATGTGGCTGATGTCCTGTCAACGCTAAAAATGCTGTATGGCAGACCAGAAGCATTAATCCAGTCCATCATAAGGAAAATTCGTAGCCTTCCACCACCAAATATGGAAAAACTGGAAACAGTGGTAAACTTTTCGCTGTCGGTAAAAAATATGGTTGCTACGATTCGAGCCTATGAAGTCGACGACTATATTTTCAATGCATCACTTCGATACGAGCTGGTGGAGCGTCTGCCACCATCCTTGATCCTTTCCCAGTCTAGGCAAGATTCTCACGAGGCTATGTTAACGCAAATATCGCACATTTCAGCGCGTGGCTATATACGATAGCAGAAGACGCCAGTGCGGTGATGGTTACACCATGTCACGACCAGCGAACTCGCATTACTAAAAGAGATGGGTTTCTCAATCTGCTTGTTGAGTCAGAATCAAGCTTCACGGAAGATGCCAACCCCTATGCTAAAATGAAAGCAGATAATTCTACCGATCAGTGCGTAGTATGCAAAGGAAGCTGCCTGACCGTCGCCAAATGTAGCAGATTCGCGGAGCTGAGCTACGAATCGAAATGGGCAACAATAAAGGAGTGTAAATTGTGCCGAAAATGTCTTCGTAAGCATAACGGCTCCTGTAAGCAACAGAAACAGTGTGGGGTGAATGGATGCACTTTTCTACACCACCCACTACTTCACAAACACGAAAGTCAGAATGCTAACCCTTCGTCATCAAAACAAGTGTTACCTGCAATATCGACGGGATCGGAAACTGCAAGCTGCAACGTACATCAAGGCCAATCCGCAGTACTGTTCCGTATTATCCCAGTCATGCTTTACGGGCCAGAGAAAGTAGTGCGAACATATGCCTTCATTGACGATGGTTCCGAGTTGACGTTGATGGAGCAAAGCTTGGCAGATGAACTCGGAATCAAAGGACCTAAAAAGCAACTATGCTTGAAGTGGACCGGCAGAACCTGCAAAGTGGAAAACGAGTCTCAACAGGTGAACCTGAAGATCTCAGGATTACATAGCTCAACGAAATTTGACCTTTCGGGAGTCTACACCATATAGTCTCTGAAAATTCGACCACAGACGTTGATGCTTACCGAACTACAGGAAAGGTTTCCTTATCTATCTGGTCTGCCGCTCGAGGGATACAACGAAGTCAATCCACGGCTTCTAATCGGCCTCAACTATGCTAATCTCGGCCATGGAAGTAAGAGTCGAGAAGGAAAGGGAAACGAGCCAATTGCGATGAAAACTCGTCTGGGATGGACCGTTTACGGTAACTGCACCAAAATGGAAATAAACGGTGGAGAACTGCACCACCATAGCGTTCAGCATTGCGAGTGCAACTCACAAAATGACAATGACTTACATAGAGCGATGAAGTCGTATTTCGCTCTGGATAGTATGGGCGTCATTAAATCAAACATACTTATGTCCAGAGAAGATCAGCGAGCCCAATCGTTGCTAGAATCTCGAACTCGGCAGATAAATAAGCGCTACGAATCCGAACTTCTTTGGAAATTTGATCATGTTCGTCTCCCAGATAGCAAAACTATGGCGTTGAGACGATGGAAATGCCTTGAATACCGGATGCATAAAGATCCCCGTTTGGCTGACGCACTACAGATGAAAATCCAAGATCATGTAAGCAAGGGGTATGTGAGAAAGCTTACTTCTGAAGAGTTAGCCGTGTCGCGCGAGCGAGTTTGGTACCTACCGATATTTGCAGTAGTTAACCCAAATAAACCAGGCAAGACCCGTCTAGTATGGGATGCCGCAGCGACCGCTCATGGAATCTCTCTAAATTCACTGCTGATGAAGGGTCCCGATCAATTGACTTCTCTTCTCTCCGTGCTAATCCGATTCCGTGAGTTCAAGGTGGCAGTATGCGGTGACATCAGGGAGATGTTTCACCAGGTGCACATGCGAACCGATGATCAACACTACCAGCGCTTTCTCTGGAAGAGTGCCGAGGATTCAGAGCCTAGCGTCTACATCGTTCAAGTTATGACGTTCGGAGCCTGCTGCTCGCCAAGTATTGCTCAATACGTTAAAAATCGTAATGCGAAGCTTTTCGAACGAGATCACCCTGAAGCATTTGACGCTATAACTAGGCAACACTACGTCGATGATATGCTCGTGAGCATGGAAACGGTTGATGAAGCAGTGGCGCTGGCGCAGCAGGTGAAGAACATTCATATGCAAGCTGGTTTCGAGATGCGAAACTGGATCTCCAACTCTAGTAGTGTCCTGGTTCGGTTGAAAGAGGGTACGGCGGAAGAGAAAGACATGAATATCGGCGAGGAAGCAACCACCGAAAAAATACTTGGAATGTGGTGGAACACATCAACTGATTGCTTCACGTACAAGTTGTCCTCTCGATACGACGAAGCCGTCCTAACTGGCAGCCGACGACCATCGAAGCGCGAAGTTCTCCGAATACTGATGATGGTATATGACCCCATAGGGTTCATTGCGCATTTGTTGATGTTCCTGAAGACACTTTTACAGGAAATATGGCGAACAGCTGTCGGTTGGGATGACCCTATAGAGGACGCGCAGTTCGCAAAGTGGATGATATGGCTAGCAGTGTTTCCGGAGATGACGAAGATTAAAATTCCACGATGTTACCGGTCAGTGTTGTCTAAGAAAGCCGAGGTCGAGATGCATACATTCGTCGATGCAAGTGAGAGCGGATTTGCGGCGGTTGTCTACTTCAGGTTCCGTGAGGGGGACGTGATCGAATGCTCCTTCGTAGCAGCGAAAACCAGAGTAGCACCCTTGAAGTTCCTGTCTATTCCACGTTCGGAACTACAAGCAGCTGTACTGTACTCAATCAATGTTCGTAAGCGCTATTCCTGGTCCGATTCCAAGGACGTGCTATGCTGGCTAAAGTCCGATCACAGACGATACAGTCCATTTGTAGCCTTTAGGGTCAGCGAAATCTTAGAATCGACAGATATCGATGAATGGCGACGGATTCCCGCAAGAATGAACGTAGCTGATGAAGGAACAAAGTGGGCGCGGGTCCCCGACCTTTCTGAGAATTGCCGTTGGTTCTGCGGTCCACAGTTTCTAAGACAAGACACGTGGCCTGGGAAGCCTTCCCTGGAAAGAACGACAGCAGAAGAACTTCGTCCACACTTGCTTGTCCACACAGCCACGGTGGAATCACCCATCTCCCCACAAAATTTCTCTAAATGGAGTTCCCTTCTGCGTTGTACAGCACATGTCTTTCGTTTTGTCAACAATCTGAAACGAGTCCGCAAAGAACGTCTATCTGGACCTTTGACTCAACGGGAGCTAGCCGAAGCAGAAACTTATCTCTTCCGTTTAGCGCAGTCTGAAGTATATGCTGACGAGATTGCTACATTAGCCGTAAACAACGCACAGAAAAGAACACGAATAAACATTATCCGCCACAATCCGCTTTTCCGAGATGCTTTCTTGGACGAGAGTGGAATTGTTCGTGTCCGGGGGCGAACAAGTGCCTATGAATTCATCGATCGTGACGCAGCTGAACCCGTTATTCTTCCTCGGAATCATCACGTTACACGTTTGATCATCAATGACGTGCATGAACGGTTCAACCACCAAAACCACTTAACAGTCGTAAACCAATTACTGCAGCGCTTTCGCATCCCTTGTCTAAAAGCAACTTACCAAGCCGTGCGCAAAGATTGCCAATATTGTAAGAACTCTCAAGCACAACCGCAACCACCCATGATGGCCAAGCTCCCTCAGGCACGACTGACAGCGTTCAGCCTTCCGTTCACCCATATGGGGGTGAACTACTTTGGTCCGATTCAGGTTTCAGTGGGCCGCCGTTCGGAAAAACGATGGGGAGTTCTCGCTACGTGTATGACCACTCGCGCCATCTATTTGCAAGTCGCTCACACGCTGACCACCGACTCCTGTGTTATGGCGATCAGAAACATTATGGCTAGAAGAGGCGTTCCGGCTGTCATCTACAGCGATCGGGGTACCAACTTCCAAGCGGCCAGTAAGGAGCTGCGGACAGCAATTAAACAGCTGGATCACGATAAGTTCGCGAAAGAGTTTAACTCACCTCACACTCAATGGGTTTTCAACCCGCCTCTATCACCACATATGGGAGGAGCATGGGAGCGGTTGATCCGTACAGTCAAGAAAAATCTGACCATATTACAATCGAGCAGGTTGCCAACAGACGAGGTCCTGCAGAATGCACTGGCGGAGGTTGAAAATATAGTCAATTCTCGACCCCTTACCGAAATCCCGATCGAAGATGACTCCTCTCCCGTGTTGACTCCTAATGATTTTCTGCTCGGGTCATCGAACGGCTTAAGATCTTGGGCACCGCTCGACGATAGCCCCGTGCTATTGAAGAATTTCTACACACAATCACAACTCATGGCGGACAGATTCTGGCGGCAGTGGGTGCGAGATTATCTTCCTAGTATCACTCGTCGTACAAAGTGGTTTACTCCAGCTAAACCGATAACCGTTAATGACATCGTACTAATCGTCGACCCGAAAATGCCAAGAAATTGCTGGCCCAAGGGCAGAGTCATCGCAGCGCATCAAGGAAACGATGGGCAGGTACGTCGCGTGACCGTACAAACTGCTTCCGGGGGCATATACGAGCGACCTGCGGTATCCATAGCTGTGCTCGACATAGGCGTTGTTTAGAATCCGCTACTAGAGAATTCTTCGCGCATTCCGGGGGGAGTGTTGAGTGCGCCCTGTCGAGATGTACGTATCGATCAACCATCGTCCAACACATTGATCCAGCAACGTAACTACACCCATGCTCATGCGAGGGATCGTTTCGTCAGTGACGGGTAAATAAAGGGCAATTCGACTGTAAACAAACCAGAACAAAGAAGCTATAGAAACGAAAAAGTTCTGTAAAACATACTACTAAGAAATTTCTGTTCTTAAATTTACTTAAAAGATATTCTAAAGTTTAAACTTAAAACTAGTTAAATAATCATAGAAAGTGCACTTATATTTACTAAAAGTAGCTTGAGCGAGGATAGAAGGTGAGAATAATAAAATATCAAGCCAGCTTACAGCATTTAATATAGTTTTAGGAAGCATAAAACTACCTAGCGAGAAGCAGAAAGTGCATTGGATTCACGGATTTAAATTAATGTTCCTAAAAGCAAAATCACTAAAAGTAGGTTTAACATAAAGTTTCTCTATAATCACTATTCTGTAATCATTCTTATGCAATTTACTCGGCTACAGGAATTTTATAATTTATATACGTACGAGGAATAAATTCATAAAATTAACAACTATATTCGCTTACGGAACAAGCAGCTTCGGAAGCTGCCGGAAGTCCGCTTGGACGTAAGTGTCATCATCCATGATGAGACAATGAGGCTTCGTCAGCATCCGGGTGTACAGTTTGCGAGCCCGTGACTTTCACACCGTATTTAGCCGTTCGTCGCAATTTGGAGCCTTCTGCACTTTGTACGTATGCAGTCCCCTGGTCCTTGGCGCTCTGAACGAAAGACTTGGACAGATTCAACTTTTCGTTCACATCCCTGACCGAAGCATTGGGATTTCGCTTAAACTTGCTCACGACACGATTGTGATCCTGATAACTAACAGACCATCCATTCTAACCGCATTTCTCCTTCCTTTCGATGCTCAGTTTCGTAGTAACGTTCACAGGACTCACCGTTTACTGCACGGTTCCGCGTTGTTTTTCGAAGTCGCGATAAGAGCGTTGAGGTTTTTCCAGGTGCTTGCGCAAAATCAATTCGCGTCGTTGCTTTCCGGAAGACGCATTTTTTTCCAATTTTCGTAAAAACTGACAGCTATAAAATACAGTGTAAACAATACACTCTAAACTTACTTACTTACTTATGTATCCATGTCCGCCGGTCCGGCAAAACAAAGGGATGAAATCAGAGATCTCCACTGCTAACAGTTACTCGCCATGGCTTTTACCTGTCACCAGGACAGGTTCTCGTCTACAGCCCGGATGTCGTTGGCTAAGCTGCGACGCCATGAGCCTTTAGGTCTGCCTCTTCTACGCTGTCCTTGTGGATTCCAGTCGAGTGCTTCTCTGCAAACCTCGTTCGCTACTTTCCTCAAGGTGTGTCCGATCCACTTCCACCTACGTTCACCTATTTCTGTGGCTATCGGTCGTTGATGACACCGTCGATGAAGTTCCTCATTGGATATCCAGTTATCAGGCCACCAGGCACGAATGATATATCGCCGGCATCGGTTTATGAATACGTGCGGTTTTTGCGTTGTCTCCGCTGAGACGCACCACGTTTCACAGGTATACAGCAGTACGGATTTAACGTTTGAATTAAAGATTCGAGTTTTCGTCCGTAGAGTGATCTGATTTGAGCGCTAAATGGTTCGCAGACCTGCAAAGGCACCCCTTGCCTTCCTGATCCGTGTGGCTGAATCGGGCTTGGTACCATCATTGGGCGTTATCTGGCTACCAAGATATTGAAAGGTGTCAACCTGCTCGACTTGTTGTCCCGCATAGTTTTAGTTTTTGCTACATCGACTGTAAGAGCACTCGCAGAGGTCTTCTAATTTGTTCTGGATATCGTTTCGGCGTTGTGCGAGCAAGACAATGTCGTCGGCTAGGTCGAGGTCATTTAGTTACTCCATCGTTAGATGATTCCAAGGCAATCCATCCTACATTCAACAGTTTCCGCTTTGAAAATTTAGGTGATCGTCAAGGGTAACCCAGCGGGGGTGAAAAACAAATTTAAGCATCAGAAAACCTATCTTGACTAATTTTGATTAAGTCATACCTTACTGATCGTTATCAAGCTGTTTCTTCTAATAGTGTTATCTTCTTTACAACCAATTTATCTGGAGTACCGCAATGTTCTGTTCTTAGCCCTCTTTTATTTTCGCTTTTCATTAACGACTTGCCAACCACCGTAGACTATTGTTCTATTCATTTGTTCGCAGATGACGTTCAAATATATTACTGTGCCAATGATAACTTTGATCTACAGGATATCGCAGCAAAAATGAACCATTATTTACATAAATTATTGCTATAGTCAAATACCAACCTTTTGTCCATTAATGCCAGTAAGACTAAGGCTGTGTTATTTTCTAGAAGCAACAGTAACATTACTCTTCCTCCTCCCCAATTATTCCTACAAGAACGAATTTCATTTTGTGATAAAGTTACTAATTTAGGTGTTATGTTTACATCTCAGCTTAAATGGGATGCTCATGTGTTTTCCCAGTGTAGTAAAATATATGGCACGCTGAAGCAATTGTATTTGGTTACTAAGCATCTTCACACGTCAACCAAGTTGCAGCTTTTCAAATCTTTATTATTACCTCATTTTACATATGGCGAACACTCTTTGCTAATTCTTCCGTAGGATTTTTAAATAAACTTCGTATGGCTTTAAATGCATGTGTGAGGTACGTGTATAATCTTTCTAGATATTCCCACGTTCCTCACCTGCATAAGTCTCTGCTAGGTTGTAGCTTTTCGGATTTTTACAGGTCTAGATCCTGTGTAGCTATTTTCAAGATAAAGCATACTAAAACACCAGAGTATCTCTAGTATCTTGCAACCGTTGGAGAATTTGTGTACTAGAAACTTTTCTGTGCCGCGTCATAGCACTAGGGACTACAGTTCATCACTGTTTGTTAAAGACATTGTTCACTGGAACTCGCTACCAACGCTTAATTCCGCATTCTGGGTTCAATCTCAAGTATATACTACTAATACTATGAACTACTATATACTATGAAAGAAATACGTGCCACTCTGCGAAATATAATGTTTTGAAAATTTCTAGTCACTATGGGAGATTTCAAGACTAAATGTATTTCCAGCGAATAACACACACACACACACACACACACACACACACACACACACACACACACACACACACACACACACACACACACACACACACACACACACACACACACACACACACACACACACACACACACACACACACACACACACACACACACACACATACACACACACACACACACACACACACACACACACACACACACACACACACACACGCGCGCGAACGCACATACACACACACACAGGCGCGCGCTCAGCTAACATGATCAACGTGAAAGGATGTCAACAGAAGCAGTGTTTAGTGTAATCATATTTAGAAACTGGGTTAAGCAGATTTTAATATGTAGTAATTCATAGGGAGTCACCATCGAGATTTCCATCTAACGACGTTATTAGAACTATGAAGAAAACATACGCCCCTCCTACTAAGTTCATCGAAGAAACGTCTACGAAAATTTAAAATTGCAATCCATATTGAGTAGGCTGAATTCTTAGACCTATGGCCTATTTCAAGATCTATCTTCTAGATCTGCTGAACTTATGGACCAATTTCGGTAAATCTTACAAAGCTTTTATGGGAGTATCTTGCAAATGAAACATATTGTGTGAAATTTGTTTGCGCCATCTCCGAGAAAACGTTGGTAGAAAATTGAGAAACTCATACGTGTATATATAAATTCATACATACATACATACATACATACATACATATATACAATCAGATATTTGTCGATCTCATCGACCTGAGTTAAACAATGAATGACACTCAGCTTTTTGGGCTTTGCTAAAAAGCCAGGTATTCTACCATGCCACAATTTTTCAATTTTTCTTCTTTTCTAGCTTCCTTTTTTGATGAGTTTCAACTTAAAACTAATTTTTTTTGAGTTTGGGCACTGGGAAAAAAATTAAGTCGAAGGCCGATTTTGAAATTTTAAGGAATAAAAGATTTTTAACGTTTTATGACCACCATCTTGTCCAATATAAAAAAAACATGCCCCAATGCAAAAAACAGATCGAAAATCGTTTAAGAATTTATCCTAAAACGGCGATTTTACAAAGTCATATATTAGTTTTTCGCATATGACACAGGCAAAAAGGTAAACCTTTTTCGAAATATGTTCGTGAAATGTTTGCAAATGTACTCTAAGAACATGTTCTAATCATACCAACTAGGAAAACATAAAAAATTCTAAAATGAATTCGAAAATATTCTTGTTCGCCTGCTTGTATGGAAATCCCCCCTAGTGCAGTAGTATATTGATCGACGGCGATGAGTTTGAGGTAGTCAACGAATTTGTGTACCTTGCTTCACTGGTAATGGCGGACAATGATACCAGCCGTGAGATTTGGAGGCGAATTATCAGCGGAAGTCGTGGTTGCTATAGGCTTCACAAGCAATTGCGGTCGAGCAGACTAAGTCCCCGTACAAAGTGCACCCTGTACAAGACGCTTATTAGACCGGTTGTTCTCTACGGGCATGAAACATGGACAATGCTCGAGAAGGACCTGCGAGTGCTCGGCGTTTTCGAGCGACGAGTCCTCAGAACGATCTTCGGTGACGTACGGACGAACGGAGTCTGGAGGCGGAGAATGAACCATGAATTCGCACAGCTCTATAGCGAACCCAGTATCCAGAAGGTGACTAAAGCTTGACGGATACGATGGGCAGGGTATGTTGCAATAATGCCGGACAACTATCCTGCAAAAATGGTGTTCGCCTCAAATCCGGTAGAAACAAGACGACCAGGAGCGCAGCGAGCAAGATGGTTAGACCAGGTGGAGCGAAGCGGAGCGAAGGGTACTCGATGACCGAGGAATTGAAGAGCGCACTGTGGTACCGCCATAGGCCAATAATCGAAAAAACAATTGTTTTGTTTTCCGGTTTCTAAAATTTTTCCGAATCTATTATAAACCCAAGAAGGCAAAAATAACATTTTCATCCAATATATTTGAGTGACAGTTCATATTTGAGCGTAAGATGTGATATAGCATTTGACATTTTCGATATAAGCTTGAAAAACATGTGGTTTTTGGATTGTGAATATTGTCACCGTAAAGCAAATTTCAGTTGGTTTTCATCAAGGAACTTTGAAAAGCATCTATTTCTTACAAGTTGAGCTAGATATTCACTAATATTTAATTCACTGTTGTGCGTGAGTGAAACAGAAGTTTTGAAGTTACAGAAAATCTAAAACATTCAAATTGACTTTAGTTTTTAACTATGATTCTACCCGAATCTAATCATCAAATTACTATCTACTGATTCATTTAAGTCTTAAAAATGAACCTGTGAAGGTTTTAGCTGCTAATACTTGCTAATGAGTTTGGCGCCTTTGATTTAAGGATTGATAGTTGAGAGGTATGGCACGATGAATTTGATCTAATTTTGATTCATTTTACTATACAGCCTCTCTCAAGCAGAATTTGCTAAAGTAATGTATGAGGAATTTCTAGAGCAAGTTGTTGTGTAGAATATTGCAGTTTTACAAAGTACTGAAAGCTTGTCCTCTGGGCATTCCAAAAATATATAAAACACTGAAAATTGCTTGAAAAGTTATTGAGTTATTCTTGATAGTATGTGTATACCAACCCAAAAAACGTTTTTTTTGCAATAACTTGAAATTTTGGGGGTGTTAGGATGATGTCATATGTGTTTTAATGATGTACTAGGTGCGACTAACAACGTACACTAGGTCACTTGCAAAGTATATTAAAAAAAAATTTTTGTCACACCGTGTAATTGGTTTAAAAGTGAAATTACTTGAACATTGCAGAACTATTTTGTAGCGTTCGTCCTCTGGGTACGCAATCAATACGGTAAAATTTAAGAAATAAGCTATAAACTGCTCGAATGCTGGTAGATAAATACTCATAATATTAATTATCTTCTTCTATCTATTAATAAATTGCCCACTTATAATCATTTGGTGATTTATCACGTACTCGTTTCAATTGCAGAATTGTCTAAAGAAACAGCGGAATCGAATAGTAAATATATTGAAAGTTTTCGTTTCACTCATACCCGTTAGATGCCACCACGGGTAGCTACCAAAACCTTTTGCAATGATTATTGCTAAGTTCAAATTCATTCATTGCAATTTTCTTCAAATCCAACAAACCAAAATTACCTCAAGAAATGTTGGAACTATTCCATATTTAGATTGAAGTTTGTAAAATACTTGGATAAATAACATAGAAACGTTTGAATTTCAAATATTATCATTATATTGCTTGCAATTTTTTGTTGTAGCAAAAATAAACATACAAAACTGAAAAATAAGTACAATAAGTATTTTGGAACTACCTTCAAGTCAAAACAAAGAAAAACGTGGCGTTAGCTTATTTAGAGAATGACAATGAAACATGTCTAGTAACAGTGCTCCTAAGTTATAAAAGTATTAAATCATCCAAATTGAAATAATTGTAACGAAATCGTAGACATACAACTTTGACGTGTGTTTTGGTTAAAAGAGACTTATTTTCGTCCATTTTGATGATACTGAACTTCATTGTCATGAAAAATCCATTTTAAGTACTATTTTAAGTATGGGCGGTGTCTTATGTTTATGGTAATGCTACCTCGCTCAACGATTTTCTTTCAAATATAATAATGAAACACGTGTTACCAATATGAGGTTTATATGTATAATGCATTACTTAAAGTTAAATCCAAACCATTGCTTTTAAAAACATGTCCGTCTATATTCGTTTAGCAAAACATATCAGAGGGAAGAGAAGGAAAAAAGTTATTATGATAAACTTCTGATAATGGCGTTCGAGCCAATCGAAAGCGTGAACAGTAAACCACCGTTAACATTCACCACTTTCACCACTAACAAAAGTTTATCCCCTGTTACTGCGCTAGTTGAAATGGTTCGTTTTGGAAGTTACGGCATGATAATGATTCGAAAGGTAATTGCAAAGAAAATGCCAACAATATTCTTTCCAACTGCTTCCAACCCAGGATAATATGGGTTGGATATGGGATATTTTGGTTTGCTGTTTGGTTCAGTACGGTTTTGTACATAAGTTATACATACGATCAAACGATGTAACTGTTTGTCGTTTACTTTTGCTGATTTTACCTCGTAGGTTGATATCTAACGAACCTTTTTGGAAATCTGATCAATCAACTCGTTGATGCGATCACTCTTACCCCGCAGAGTCTTCGGATGCGGTCCAATCATTTGAATGAATTGAGGGACATCCGGCGAGACCTGTTAGTGAAAAAAAAGATTCGATTTTGCATTGATATTTTGTTAACAAAAGATAATCTATTTACTAGAGTGAATTTGGCCAACGCCTTCATAGTTCGGTACAGGTGCTCCTCGGTGGGTTCCGAGTTGAAGAACTGCAGTAGAGCCATCGAAATCTCAACGGCAACGTCGTCAAATACTACGGTTTTGACTTCCTTACTTGCTAAATTATGGACCAGCGCAGTGCCGATGTCCTTCAGTCGGGGACAGGTGGCCAGTAAGCAGTGGACAGCCACCTTGGTTGTAGCACGAATATTTGAAGTGGTTTGGTTGTTATACGACCACTCCGAAATGTACAACAACCATTCAGATGCGTTGTCGTTTTCGAAAAGGTTGCACATCTGAAAATAAATTTCGTTGATTCTTAGTACTTTAACTTTTTTAAACTCTTACAAAAAGCGCCATAGCCTGTTGCTCTTCCGGTGGATGCTTATCAATGTCTTGGGCAAAGTTCATCAACACGTGCTCCCGTCTGTCCTGATGCAATAGCAGGATGATGTCGTCCTTAAGAGCCGCATTCGCCAAAGCACGGAGTAAATGCACCCGAACTTCTGTCGATAGTGAACTGTCACGAAACATGCGTCCGACGAATACTAGGAACCCGTCGCCCAGTGCCCAGGCGCCTTCGCCAAGCAGTAAATATTGATGCAGTTCGTCCACCGCTATTTGTTCTTCCTCCGATAGCTTTCCGTCAACCAGATTTACCAAACATTCCAACTCCAATTTCGGCTGCAATCAGAAGTTTGTCAAGCTACTATAAAAGAACCTACAATCATGGATTTACTTACGTCAACTTCCTTGAAAATGATTGGTTGTTCTCGATTTTTTTTGCGCTCCTCCTCTGCAAGTCGCTCCGCTTCTTCCTCCTTTAGTACCTTTTCTGATGGGAGCATTTCCGGTGGGATTGAACCGTTGACGCCGTTGAGGCCATTCTGGGATTCTGCTTCGCCTTCCGACATTCCGTTCGAGTTCTGATCACTATCAGCCGAGTTCTTTGAGTCTCGCTTAGATTTCTTCTCCTTTTTCTTGGTACTTTTGTCGATCTTATCACGAATCTTGTTTCGTCGCTCGTTCAGCTCCTGCGACTGCTGCCGGGCTTGTTCTATTTGATTATTCAGCTGCTCGAGACCGGGACTGGGTGCTCGATTGCCACCAACGGAATTGGATTCGTACTGAAAATCGCCAGTTGGATCTCCGACCGAGCCCAGACGCTCGACTAGGGATAGCAGACCCCCGCCCAACTGTGACAGTATCTCCTGGGGCAGATCAAGAATGTACTTGGGAATACCGACCCCGCACAGGAACTGACACAGGTCCTCGCTGAAGGTGTTACAGTTGTGTCTTATTAGGTTGTACTTGGAGCCTCTGTTAATAGTCAATGAAGGACAATCAGAATTATAATTATATATATCTTTTTTTTCTTGAAATGTGAGGGTTCATGCGGGTATTTTCAGCCTATTAAGCGGTGGCCTGAACAATATTCATTAATTACGTTGAAACTATATTTATTCGAGACAAGATTTTCATACCAATTGGTTGGAAAACATTTACTGTATATCTGGGTGCATTTAGATCTTAATGAAACGCTAAATTTGAGTTACAGGTTCGAGAAATGATGAGGTTGCTGCGCTCATTTTTATTGTAGTATCTGTGTGGTTTGGATTTCCAGCAGGCCGAAAGCGCCTATATGGTACAAACCATAACGCAATCCCCTGAATAACTCAATGGCTGGTACTGCGCGTGCTCCAACCGTAATTTCTTAGTTGCACAATTGACAATAAAGCTGATTTTTTGCTGGGGCTTATCGATAGCTTATCGCCTACCAAAATCCAGATAAATCTATTTGAAGAACCTTGAGAAATTGCGATGAGCAAACAGCACCACCCAAGGGCCTATTGGGTGGATTACTGTACTTCTACAGCAGACCAAAAGGAAGGCAGATGGTTTATGTGTCAGTGTTTTTCAAGCGTTGCCTACATACCGGCAATATAATGGATCATTGAAGATACTGATTTTGCAATGACAACAGCTTGCTTCTGGTACTACAGGCATACCTCGATATAAGACAGCCTCGTTATAAAACAACCTCGATATAAGACAATTCGATATAAGACAATTTTGTCTTATATCGAAACAAATCCCTTTGACATAGCTGGTAACGATACCAGAGCTGGTTTTCCATTCTGAAATCGGTGCCATGAAGATGTTCATTATTTCAAAATAACCCCAAAAATAGTAAAAAACTAATAGCTCAAACAATAATAAATAGTTCAAAAACCGTAAACACATAAAACAGAGCAAAACTGGCGACCGCTAATGCATTTTTTTTTTCGAAAAAAACATGTTTCGATATAAGACAATTTCGATATAAGACCACTTTTAGAAATTATAAATTGTCTTATATCGAGGTATACCTGTAGTGTACATTAAATGATCGAAACTATGATTTCGGAACAATAATTAAGCATTAAATGATTTTCACAGTTCGGCAGCTTTATCTACACCGGAAGTACCATTTCCGGACATCGCACTGCTAAGTTTGTCTTAAGGTAGCAGAACAATCTTTTTTCTTATGAACCAATGAAGCATTAAATTCAGCGTGCTCTTAATGCTCCTACATTAATTAGCATCAATTAAGCATCAAATAGCCGAATTGTGCAATTAATGTTCTGCTAACTATACACTTGCAGGTTGCAGCTTAAGAAATATTTCCACTAGTAATTGTGGAAGGAGGACTTCAAAACTTTATTTTCTGATCTAAACAGAAGTATTAATTTTTTGCTCACTGGTTCACACTCGCACTGTATTCAACGGAAAATGTGATCAACACGGCTTTGGGTGATTCCACTCTCTGGGTCCGTCGCTCGCGGGTGAGAAATGAGAAGTCTTCCATATAATTACTTGTGAGTGTGTAGATAATGTATGCGTGCCGCTCGATTTGCAACAATAGTTTAAATATATAACAATATTTCCTGAGAAAAATGAAAATGGAAATAATACTTTAGTCTTCATCTTTTAAAAAGATCAGTTCCTACTTGATCATATCAGGAGTATTTTTTTTTTAATCAGCAATGCTTTCACAGCAGGAATCTTTACTTACGACATAACATACACAGATAATTGAAGAAACTCATGGAAATGGAACTCGGTATCGAGGACCCTCCCACGATCAAAGAGGTAGAAGATGAATCGTAAATTAAATACTAGAACAAAGTGCCAAAATTTCATTCGGCGCAATTAGAAACAGGTCACTGTCTGTAAAAAGAAATGATCTCTTCCGGCACGAACCTGTGCCATATTTTCTGCAACCTTTGGTTACCGTTGGCTAACGACGACAGCAAACATGCAGCCGAAACTGCATAACGAAAACGCCTTCGCCCAATTACCAAAGAAAAATTAAAACAGAAAACTGCCGGTTTGTCTCTGTCATCGGCCCGCGTTATTTTTAGTCGGTCGAGCCAGAAAATCTTTCCCATTTACTTCGAGCAGGAAAAAAGAAACAGTGTGCTCCCGCCGCAGAGCAACAACATTAACAAAGAACCAACGGAAAATCTCTGCGGATTTTCTGTAAGTTCTACTGCGACAAGATGTATGGGGCGTCTCCATAGTGGCATTGTGCATTTATTTTTAAAACCGCGCACCGGTAAATGCGGCAAAATTCTCACCCTGTACGTCATTTACACTCTTGCGCTTGCGGTGCGTATAGAGCATACATACACTAAATTAGGTTAGAGAACCACCATCAATCACACACACGGACAGATTGGAAAAAGGAGGAAAAGAAAATAAATCAGATTTGGGTCAGTGCACTCACCTGAAGGTACTTTCCGCTAATCCACGGACATAATCTGTGAACACAGGTAACGGTATGAAGGTCTGTCCGATTATTTCCTTCTTAAGTGGCTCACCAAGCACAGTAGTACCCTACAACACAATAGAGAGAAAAATTCTTCATTACTCAACGGCATTCACCACAAAATCAAAACTAATACGCAAATATCCAATAAAGTTTGTTCACCTGTCACCGCAGCTAACAGCAGTTTTCAATTGAATCAACAGAACTACCAAATTTTACCCATCACCAATTTACCCACAAAGCCGGAAAATCTTTTATTCCCAATCGGGCACGTTTTTTCACCAAAGATTTCCCCTCTGATCGGAGAACAGTCGTTAAGGATTGTACGAGCGCGAGACTACTGAGTAGACGATCATGGTTTCTGCCGTTCCGTCGCATTTTCCTCTCAGCGGGCACAAAAATGTACTCGCAAACACCTACAAGCTCGGAAAAGTTCTTCCCGGCGGCGTAGCGCAGAGTTTTCACGTCGTCGTCGTTGTAAGCGTGAAGGCTTCCATATTGGTGGCAGTGAGAGCGTTTAATTACACTCTGAAATTGGTTTTCTATCGACATGATCATTTTAAGTGCCTAGATGCTAGATCTTTTTATTATGATTCGTTATTCCTTCCTTTTTTGATTGACAATAAGTCACTTAACTTTTTTCTTTTACGGGAAGAGTAAATGTTTAATGTGACAAATCAAAAATAAGATGAACTGAAAATCTTGATCTTAGACAAAAAATATCGACTCAACGAGGGTGAGAGTCGAACTCACAGCTCTCAATCTCTAGTTGAGCTTGTTGTTTACACACCAATTACACCACCAGGTCGTCTGATATCTTACAGTCTCAACATCAAGTTTTGTTGCGTTATCGTGGCTACCACTAGGTGGCTACCACCACAGGATGCTGTTGACGGGACAGCAACCACGATTCACCGTTCTCATATGCTAACCGAATAGCAAACCAAGCTATCAGCCAGCGTGGCAAGAACAAAACGAGTCGGTAAAGTTCGATAACGCAACAAAACTTGATGATAGACTGTAAGATATCAGACGGCTTGGTGGTGTAATTGGTTAAACAACACGCTCAACTAGTGATTGAGAGCTGTGAGTTCGACTCTCATCCTCGCTTAGTCGATATTTTTCGTCTAAGATCAAGATTTTCAGTTCATCTTATTTTTGATTTGTCACATTAAATATGTTTCATTAGATTGCAAAATAATAGTGATCTGTGAACGTTTCTAATGTTTAAAAATTCATAACTTTAAATCACGGAACCGACTTGCGACTTTAATTATTTTGTTACCAAATAGAAGGTATTTATTCTTTATTACCGTTTTGATTCAAACTTCGAACACTTCGAACAGCTATGCTGAAACTTTCTTCAAAGAAAAAGGTTCGAAAACATCTTTATTCTACTCCCATAAATGGTTTAATAGCATGACAATTTAATTATTTTCGTGTTAAAATTTTGAAAATGAGGATAAAATGTTAATTTACATTGAAAAACACTAAAAAACTGCTGTTCGGTTTTGATTCAAACTTCGAACACTTTCATGGTCGACATTCAAAGCTCGAATATTTCAGCCTCAGACATCGAATACTTGTATTACTTTGAAAAGTATTAATGTTTTTAGTGTCATTTAACTTAAATAAGTGAAATTTCATCCTTTTTTTAAACACTGTCTTTTTAAAATAAGCTAACAGTCTGATTTAAATTTTTCACACAATAATTAGTTTCAATCCGTACTTCTGTAGTCAATTGCTAACCCTCTAACGGGCAACATCGTAAAAACGATGCGATCAAGCTAATGACTATTTTATCATGAAAGTACACACAAAAAAACCTTAAGTTCTGATTTTCATGCAAAAATAATTATCTGGAGGAGCGCCAGGTATGAAAAAGTTCAATTTCGCTTTTTCTTTTTTCGTGTTTAACGCTCTGCCCAGATATTTTTTCAATTCAGATATATCACAAAATTAAAATGATGCATGAAATTTACTCATAGAAATTTTTTTTAGGGCAATCATTTTGTTCTAGATGTCCTTTTTCTTCAAAAGTAAAGGGAATATTCGCGCATTAATTAGGGTAAAGAACTAGTTTTAAGCAGTCTAAGCGGGTCACTGATTGTTTTACCTTATTACAAGCGATGGGTTGACTAAGTGGGGGATATCAGCATACCAATCTTCTAGCTATCTTTAGTTCTTCAAGCTGTTACCATTGGAAGACACTATTGTTGATCTAAACTTTTGATTTTTCGCTTTAAAAGTTGGAGCGGCGGAACTAATTTTGAACACACCGAACCCATTTTCACCCGCAAGGTGCTATTTTAAGCAATCCTGAAATCTGAATATTTTTACGTCCCGTTAAAAAATCCCTCGAACTTTTGCCCCTATTCAGTAAGTTCGCGTTCCTATCCGCGACCTACTAATCGGCATCTGATGCGTAATCGGCATAGCGTATCGGCATAGATGCGTAAAATGCCATCTGTCTAAATTGTTTATCGGGGCATACACTCACCGCACCGTTCGGCAAACGGTATTCGTCGTCTCTTTTATTCTCTGGTGTTCTTATGGGAAACTGCGAGTTTGACGTCTCACTCGCTGTTCATAAGGATGGTGGAAGAACAAAAGAGGTAAACAGATAGCAGTACAAACGATCCGACTGGACAGTGTTGTCAAAGCAAATAACATTGAAACACATCGTTGCTTTATTAAATCACTGAGAAAATCTTCGAAAATTATTGAAAAAGCTGTCTTTTGTGTTGTTTTCAATAAAGAAAAATTAATTATGAACATACATTTCTCTTGAAAGTATTGAACCACGTTTTCACCATAGGAGGTTTCAGTTAATTTCAAACTTAAAATTCTTATTTCCAGAACCGAAACAGTGTCTTGGCAACACGATAGTTCATCAGTTGTGCTGCAGCTGCTGCTAGTGGTGAACAGGTTCCGTCAATTCAGAATTTGTTTTCAGTTTTGTTAGAAAATAATAAAACTTTTGGCTAGTGACAAAGCCTTAGATAATAGAAAAAAAGAGACTGAATAATATGGTATGTGACAATTGAGTGCTTGACTTTCAGAGTGGTTGTAATCAGTGCTGAAAATTTGATGAATTCGTTAGTAGCGAGGTGGCGATTGCTGAAGAGAAGCTGAAAAATGTACGTTTTTGGACAACAATTTTTAATTCATCATATTTCTTGTCGGAAACCCAGTAAATTGTGCTTGTGTGAATCAAATGTATGGTTAAGTTATTTGTGAAGATGATCCTATCAAAAGATTTTGAAAATATGAATAAAAAAGTGCATTTTCGGATCATTTATGTTCAACTGATTAAAATAGGTAACACTGCTTAACTCGTTCCTTACCCTATTTTCGGAATTTTTCGGAATTTTTGTTTTTGAAAGATGATAACATTTGAATGCATGGTCAGAATGCTATGATACTACTATCAATATGTCAAGAAATCTGTTCTGAACACATTTTGCATAATGCAAATTTAAAACAAATTTCGCATGCGGCTCTGGAGCTCCAAAAGCGAAGGCCGTCTACAGACGGTCTTACCCGTTAGAGGGCTAATATTTTCAAACTCTATGTACCACCTCTGAAGCAAGTCAACTTTGTACAGCTCTACAATGCAGATAATTCATTTTCCCGAAGGAAAATTCGGAAAAACCTCATATTATTCGTGGGTGTTCGAAGTTTGAATCACACCTCAAAACATGATTCAAACTTCGAACGCTTTTCATTTATCTAATATATTTGAAATAATACATGAAACATTGTATTTTAACCCCTCTAAGGTCTACATCATTTTTAACACCGCAAAATTTACTAAAATGGCCATAACTTTTTTATTTTTCAATATTTTTTCACCAAATTTGGGAATTTTGCCGAAAATATTTTCTATTCTCATAATATCTATAGATAATGGCCATATGTCATATGGTCCCGGAGTTATTCCGGAGTTCCTTGGGGGACCGATATATAGCTTTTATAGATAAAGTTGCCAAATATCTAAAATTTGTTTGAAATCTGTTGATTTTTGTAAACATATCATCGACTGTGGACATATCAGTTACTTTGCCGCAGTTAGGAGCCATGGTGCGCGCCACCCGGATCCGGGAGGACACTATAAATCCGGAACCGGTTCCCGTAACGGGACATTTCAGCATCAGTAAAGCATGTCGTGTCGCATATCAAAAAACATCAGCATTCGACAAAATAGCGATTGGTGATCATCCCATGTCTCTCAGAGGCCATATGGCCGGTTCCGGGTCCGGGGAGGGTTTCTTTTCTGATTCAAGCACGGAACGGATTTCGGAGGAACCTGTCCGGGACCTGAAATCGGCCATATGGCCTCTGAGAGACATGAGATGATCGCCAACCGCCAAAGCACGTTCATCACAAATATGACGTGCCATTCGAATGTCCTACTCTTTTAGATTCACTGTCTTTTGCTCCGAGAAGGTTTAACTAGTTTACTTTCACAGCTTATCGCTTGTTACATAGCAGAAAATATGGCACATACGCAAACATTTCTGTTTTATTTGTATGCGAGTTCTTATCCTCCTACCACAGAAGTGAGGGGTCTCAAACCATCATAAAATAAATAAAATCAAAATAAATTCATGCTTCCAAAAACGCCCACATGCCAAATTTGTTTCCATTTGCTTGATTAGTTTTACAGTTATGAAGAAATTTGTATTTCATTTGTATGGGATCCCCCCTCTTAGAAGAAGAAGGGATCTCAGTACACCATCGAAAAACATCTTACCTCCAAAAACCCCCACATGCCAATTTTGGTTTCTTTTGCTTGATTAGTTCTGGAGTTATGAGGAAATTTGTATTTCATTTGTATGGGAGCCCCCCCCCCTTAGAAGGGAAGAGGTCTCATTGAACCGTAGAAAGAAATCATGCCTTCTGAAACCCCCGCATGCCAAATTTGGTTCCTTTTGCTTGATTAGTTCTCAAGTTTTGAGGAAATTTATGTTTCATTTGTATAGGAGCCCCCCTTTTACGCCCTCCTTAAAATTGCTCTCTTACCCCCCTACAAAATTGCTGGTCTTTTCATCTATCCAACGACATATAAATTGTTCAGTTTCGTTTAGTAGTTTAGTAGTTATTAGCATTTGAAATCTTTCATTCAAACGTTACACTTCTATTTTCGTTTTCACAAAGTGCTACCCAGCCCCAGTATAGTAAACAAAGACGTAGTCCTACGTCAAAATGAATTTTCCGATTCAATTACATTGTACCAATAGTTGCGCTAATGTTCCCTTAATTAAGTTTGGCGTTCCTTTAATTATGTTATTCCGTATACATTGCTAGGTTGCTAGATGCTAGGTGTAAATACATTGCAGCACAACTATAGAAATGCGCGCCTATAGTTGTGCGCTTCAACTGCGCCTATAGTTGTGTTAGATTTTAGAAAATCGGCATTTTAGCAAATAATGCTTTAATTTTAAATGGTGTACTAATACTCCTAAGAACTTGTTTTATATAATGAACGTAATTGTTTTATTTAAAATGCTACGGTGAACGAAAATATGCATTAATAATTAACAGTAGCGCAACTATTGGTACTACCACAACTATTGGATCAACTACCCTATAAATATAAAAATTAATTTCTGTCTGTCTGTCTGTCTGTATGTTCCTTATAGAATCGGAAACTACTGAACCGATCGGCGTGAAAATTTGTATGCACGGGTTTTTAGATGCGGGGAAGTTTTTTATGATGGTAAGAGACCCCTCCTGCCTCTAAAAGGGGTGGTTCCCATACAAATGAAGCACAAATTTATGTACAACTCGAGAACGAATCAAGCAAATGGAACCAAATTTGGCATGTGAGGGTGTTACGAGGCAGGATTTTTTTCTATAGTGGATGGAGACTCCTCCCCACTTTAAGAGGGGGGGGGGGGGCTCCCATAGAAATGAAACACAAATTTCTGTATAACTCGAGAACTAATCAAGTAAATTGAACTAAATTTGACATGTGTGGCATTTTGGAAGTATAAATGTTTTCTATAGTGCATTGAGACCCTTCCCCTTCCTAAGAGGAGGGGATCCCATACAAATAAAACACGAATTTTCTCATAACTCAAGTACTAATCAAACAGTGGTCAAATCTTCCGACAAAAAAAATCAAGCATGTTTGGCATGTGGGGGTTTTTGGAGGCATAAATTTATTTTATGATGGTTTGAGAACACTCACTCCTGTGGTAGGGGAGAAGGGGAGAACTCAAATACAAATACATACAAATAATATAGAAATTTTAGACTCTTCCAAATTACCAGGTCACGGGTGTTGTCGGTGCCGGTCACTGCGGGGGGAGCGGGGAAGTGGCAGTCCCCCGCAGAAATCACCTCTGTCTAGGTTTATTTGTTTTCATAGGTCTACTGACCTCTATTACTTTCCTTCAGTTGGGTCTTAATGAGCAACAGCGAAACACTATATTCCGCGTTATGGTCAACCGAGAAGTGGTTTTCCGCGAAATGGTATTCGGTGAAATGTTATACAATCACGGCGAATATTTAAAAGCTATCCGCTTTATTTTATCTGGCTAAGCAATGGGGGAAGTTGGTTTCTTTTTTACTGTGTGGAAAAGTTAAACATTTGTAGGTATATTAAACTACCTATGCTTTCATAGTTACGTAACTGCCAAAATGAATCATCTAAGGTTGAACTCCTTAGAAATTTGCAAAACTCGAGATTGTGACATAGGTCTTCCGAGATTCACGGTTTATGTACAACATAGTTTAATTTGTGGCAATACGAAGTTTGTCGGGTCAGATAGTCACTGGTATAATAAATTCGTCGCCTTACGAATTGGTGATATTCTTAGTCTGAGTCATTCAAACAAGTGGTAGTGGGCACCGACTAAATTGAACCCAGGGGACGAAGCCACCAAGTAGAAAAAGGATCCCGATTTACGTTCAGTTCAGATATCATCTGGTTGAAAGGCTCTGCATTTCTCCATGAGCAGGATGCAGGTTGGCCTTAACATTAAACTGTGACCACGGGGAAGGAACTTCGCTCGAGATGTCTCATTGGGTCCCAACGACGGTGTTTGACTTAACCACCTTCAGGTGCTGTGGCATCCTGCATAGGACGATGTACTACCTTGAGGTGCTGTGGCATCCTGCATAGGACGATGTACCTATGTATTCCGCTACACTGTAATTTACGACGAAAGTCCCACAGGGGCGCTCAAACTCGAATCTCTTGTATAGGTATATACATTTGAAACATTCGAATAAATCGATATATGTTATGCTATGCTATAAATATTTCGTGTTTTGTAGGTGCAGAATTGCAAACGGTATCGTTTATCACATCATTGCAAGCATATTAAACAAGGCGCCTCCATCAGTTCTAATAAAAAGGAGGGGTAGGCAATTTTTGGATTTACATTACACCAGGCTTCTAATCTTTTTTGTGTTTTTTTTATAATTCAGTCATCACATATTGATTATGCCCATCACATTTTTGCGGCTTATATTGTAGGGGTACACATTTTGGATCAAGCTGAGAGCGTTGATGATGAGCAACAAAATATCATGGATTTTCACCGCACAGGGGATCATCAGTTAGTTTCTTCGCATCCTAACATTATGACTACACCAGCATCAAGTAGTCTACCGTTAAAAATAACACATTCCTCACCATTCCTGAGATGCGGCTAATAATAACTATTAATAATAGCCACAGATGCATTTTCTGCGATGCGGCGAACGAATATAAATATGCAGATGACATTTCAAAACGGCACATAATGATCTGAAATCTTGACAGACTGCTATATACAGTACTGGCGGTGTTTGTAAACTAGCAGGTGAAAATTATGTTTTGGATTGAGCACAACGACTAAGTTAATCACTCCGTCAACTGCCAAGTTTTCGCTTACTTTTTATGTTCAAGTAGTTCGTAAAACCACAGAAAAATGGACATTCCTGCAAACGCCATTACGAGAAAGGTAAACGATTAATCGTTCGTCGGAGGTTGAATGTTTTATTTTGCAATATGTATTTTCGAAACGGTAGGTTTTGCGTCGCAGAAAGTCCACACAGTCCACGCAGTCTCCGCTAGGTAGACCAGGTACGTGGGAGCGCTACCAATAAATTCCAATGACATGCGAAGTATAGCGTTACCACTGCCAAATTGCTCCGCGAGGCAAATCTTTGTGTGACGCTTCGTTTGAGTCAAATGCACATTTTGGAATAAACAGGAAACAGTACGGCACGGCTGCTGCCAATTTAGTTTGCCTGGAATTTGATCCATATATACGGTTCAAACAGGTAACAAGCAAAATGATAAATATACAGAAGTACGTATATTTATATTACAAAATACTAAATACCTACTGGTTTTTTCTGTTAGGAACACCAAACGAATCCAAATTTAGTTAGTATCACTCACCTTTTGTTGCTATTTTTCTTTTAGTTTTATTACGCCTGTATGTTGACCAAATAACATATTTATTTTTACTCGGACCATTACTCATTCAATACTTCCTCCTCACTGTATTTGTTTTTGCTATTTGTTTACTTAAAGAAACCGCTGCGATTCATAGTGTGCGCTCGCACGTGGTACGCCCACCAGTGAAGAGTTTAATTCGATAGTGGTCGAAAAAAAAGCCGAAACAGTGAGGAGATATATGTACTCACCGGTATACAGCTGGTGATGCCATTTGAGCCGAAGAAATGCTCTCGCCCGAAAACGACCACTGCCGTGTGCCAAATACCTTCGATGTGACGTCCTGGAAATAGATGATAAATTGGAAAGAAAACATAGTCAGTCGGCCGGCTTTCAGGACCATCGGAAAAACAACGATGACGAGTCTAAACTAATCGTCAATCGAACGTTTGTACACTTTTAATAGTAGTGGTGGTACAAATCATTAGGATTTTTTTTATGTTTGATGACGTTCATGCTCGTAGATAAATTTTAAATAATACAAAGTTATGAACAACGTCATTGGCGAATAAATATATCTAGATTCCAAGTTTCAAGACAAAGGTCGCCTACAGTGACTCATACGTTTAAGACCTAAGGAATGTTCATTTTAAAAGGTGGACACTTGTTTTTAAATACTTCAAGGTTAATTTACTATTAAATACTAGTGTATACTAGTGTGTTCAATGTGTATATGAAAAGCTAATTTTTGCAATACAACTGATAAATGTCAAAATAAGTGCAAATTTCAAGGATATGAGTAGGATTAGCATGTTGACACGCAGATCAATTCTGCACAAAGGGTACTCTGAGAAGCTATCGTTGTGCGAATTAACGAAAATCGCGAAGTATTCAAAGGCTGCGATGCTCAATCGTTAAAAAGAAGGTTTACAAGAGTGAATTTTAATTTACGGACAGGGCTGTCCTACATTCAGTGCCCCAATTTTGCTTATTGTAACACCTCAACCAAGCATAATTCAAAAATGCTATGTATGGGGCATTTATAGAGTAAATTATTATCCATAAGATTGCTGAACTAAGTTTTGCTCTATCTTAAGCATTTACGGCGCACTCCTAGTTCACACCGGGTGGTGCATCCATCAAGAGCTCTTTCTGCGTACCACCCAGTGTGAACAAGGAGCGCGCCGTAAATGCTTAAGATAGAGCAAAACTTAGCTCAGCAATCTTATAGATAATAATTTGCTTTATAAATGCCCTATACACAAAATTTTCGAATCGGAAAAACAACGATGACGCTTGGTTGGTTGAGGTGTTACAGTTAAGTAAGCAAAATCGATACACTGATTGCCGGACCGCCGTGTTTACGGGTGACTCCGCTTCAATGAACGACATTGAATTGACTGAGAATAAACTTTGAAGAACTTTTGAATAAAAACATACTCACGAGTATAAAAAGTAGTATTAAGAATACTGCTTACTCAACATGACATAGAAAAGAAAGTGAACGTGTATGTAATACGAGAACTTAAGTTTGAAGAATATAAAGTTACAGAATAAATCAATCTGGGTTCATTAGAAATTCCACATATTAAAATTTGTGTATCATTTTTATTTTAAACCTGTAAGGATGGAACTCAACCATTGTAAATGAATTATTTTTGTAAAAAACGATGAATAAAATGAAGTTTCATGTGTTGATCAAACACAATCCAATCTCATCAAGTGACTTAAAAAGTTTTACCGACAAAAGTGCCAAAAACTAATTAGACGGGTCTTAAATGTAGTCGACCAACCACCGAAGACTTGAAGCGCCCGTATCGCCCAAACCCAAAAACATTCAAAAAATTATTAATAATTAATGTTACGATCAAAATTTGACGCATTTCGCATTAAAAATCGTGCATTTAAAAACCTGACAACCTCTCATTTTGTAGGTGTGTGCGTGTTAAACGATGGCTTCGTTTTCTACTTTGACGTTTGCTCGTCAGTTATCAAAATGGCGTCCAAGCAAGAGCAGTAATGCATCAAAAGAAAGTCGAGTTAGCAAAATCGTTAAAAGTGACTAAAACAATTATCATCAAAGTAACAAAAGTGTCAAGGAACGTTTGTCGACAACCAAGCGGCAGGGGTTGGTGGGGGTAATCGAAAGTCGGAAGCCTTAGCGTCGACAAAAAGAGTGGCCAATGTTTCAAGCGGAAACCAAACATCACCGTTCGAGATGTCACAAACAAGCTGGGTGCGTCATTTCCAACAGTGTATCAAGCTGTAAGACGGGCCGGACTGTCGACTTATAAGAATAAAAAAAAAACAAAATGGACTGAACACAATCCCACAAGCTGGAAATTGCTGGATTTTGTGCTGATAAATGACGAAATCTATATGTTGGTGAACTTCAAACAGCTTGATGGGCCAGACTGTGCATTGTCATACATTGGCATAATTGTCCACACGAAGGTAGACTCGAAGACGAGAAGGAAGCGTTCTTTGCGCAGCTGGAGGCAACGTACGACAGCTGCTCACCACGGAACATCAAGATCATCGTCGGGGATATGAACTCCCAGGCCAGCAGGAAAGCAATGTATAGACCGGTGATCGGGCCCCATAGCCTGCACGCCGACACGAACGATAACGGCCAGCGATGCATCAACTTTGCAGCTTCCCGAGGCTTGGTGATCAAAAGCACTTTCTTTCCCTACAAAGCCACCTGGAGATCAACTGACCAACGAATATCGAACCAAATCGACCATATTCTTATCGAGGATCGCAGATATCTGCTCGGACCTTTATCTAGTAGCAGTATACGTGCGCTCAATGTCGACGGTTTATACCTCGCGACAAAGCCGCTCTCCTCGGAAAAATATTCGGCAGTTAAACACAGTTGCCGAACGCGCGCGCGTACTGGATGAAGCTCTGCCTTCCTCTGTGGAGCTAGATGAGTCGACCCTCGAAAACGAGTGGAGTATGATACGCTCGGCCATCAACGAGGGCGCAACCGCGGAGCTAGGAGTGGAAACTTCGTGTGCACGAATGCCAACAAGCAATAGAAAGGAAAAAAGAGCTTGGAAAAACTATCTAAGCATATTCACGAGAGAAAATTTGGCCAAGTATCGTCGGAATGAGTTGACTACGATTTTAAGGAGGAAAAAGCGCCAGAATGAGGACAGAAATCGTGAGAAGCTAGATCAACTATTCCGGGCTAACGACACGCACAAGCTTTACGAGAAGGTGAACCAAACTCGTAAGGGCTACACACCTAAACCTGACATTTGTAGGGACATTTGTGCCTACAAATGACAACAGCGTGCCGGCTCCCGATCTGGAAGAGATCTGGCGAGAAATTCGTCAGTTGAAGAATAATAGAGCAGCCGAAAAGGACCGACTCCAGGCAGAGCTCTTCAAAAATGGTCAAGAACCGCTAGCAACGGCACTTCATTCGATAATTTCTAGGATTTGGGAGGAGGAGAAACTACCGGAGGAGTGGATGGAAGGTGTAGTCTGTAATTACCGCGGCATCACGTTGGTCAACGCCGCCTATGAGGGGCTCTCCCAGATTGTTGCGTCGTCTATCCCCAATAGCAATTCGTAAGACAGTATCAGGCGGGCTTTATGGGGCCCATGCTACGGATCAAATTTTTACTCTCCGACAATTCCTCCACAAATGTCGAGAGTACAACGTGCCCACGCATCATATTTTCGTGGATTTCAGAGTAACGTACGATACAGTTGAACGCGAACGCGAATGGCAGATAATACACGAGTACGGCTTTCTGGATTAACTGACGCCGATGATCAAAGCTACCCTGGAGCGAATGATGTTTACGTGCGCGTTTTGGGGACACTCTTGGGTCCTTTCGAATCGCGCAGAAGCTTGCGACAAGGGAATGAACTGTCCTGTATGTCCTGTGTTTTCAATATCCCTATTGAAGATGTGATCCGGCGAGCGAGTATCCAAACGAGAGGAAAACGATCTTCAGCAAGAGTAGCCAACTCCTAGCCTTCGTAGACGACCTCGACATCATTACTTACTAGGAACCATGGGCTTGCGGATGCAATCTACGCCAGACTAAAAAAGGAGGCTTGGAGGATAGGGTTACAATGAGTGCGTCGAAAACCAAATATATGGTAGAAAGAGGCTCCAGAGCAAGCAACGTTTGCCTCCCACGGACAGTGACTGTTGTCGGCGATGAACTGGAAATGGTAGATGAGTTCGTATATTTGGGATCTCTGGTCACCGCGGACAATAATACGAATAAGGAGATACAACGATGCATTCAAGAATAAAGTTTCAACGACTGTGGTTTGGCATCCTTTCAATGAACCTTTACATAGTTTCATGTAAAGGCGCATCTCTTTTGGTAATACTGGAGGCTTCAGGTAAATGTAGCGGTAGAAAGAAGTTGTGTGCAATCGTGTCAATGTTGTATTACACTCAAGTATGTGCACACTAGCTTACGTTAGTTCCAGCTGTGCTCAGTAGACAGCATTATTGTTGCCATCTCTGGATTTCTGGCAGAATTTCTAGTCTCCTTAATTAAGTACAATGTAAATAAGAGTTCGGTATAAGATTTTAGAAATCATCGCCAGAGATACTATAAATGATTTTTTGCTGCTGTCTGCCCCAAAATTGTGTGTTCCAACAGGTAGGAGCACACCGTAGCTTGACCTTAAGGGGAAACCCAAAGTAGCTGACGTTTATGTGTTAATGTGACAACACAAGTACAGTATACATCTTGTCTTCGTTCCAAACCGGAACGTTTGGTTGAGTGTTGTATTGGTAAAGTATATCAAATAGCAAGATTTGTAAACATGAACACAGTTGATCCGCTGACAACTGCCGACCATGTATAGCGGATCGATAAATGGAATGACTAGCTTCGGGTAATAATAACAGCACTGGAAGCACTAATCACATGGCGAAAGCAGGCTCTGCCAATGTAGACGCATTTTGAGGGCGCAAAACAATACATAGCCATTTGCTAACTGCTTTCGATTTCCCTATAAGCAGTTGAACTAAAATCATTTGTTCGGACTACATTTTTTTTTTGTTAGAGAAAATAAACGTATATATAAAGATTGAAATAAAATGCAATGCATGAAATTAAAAAAAAAAATACAGATAAAACAATACAGATAACGAACCATCTAATTTCGTTGCCTAATTTTATAAGCGGTAATAAACATTTAAAAATTAAGGTGAAAGCTTTAACAATTCATATAAATTTTTAATAAAATAATATTTTGCCAATTCTGGATAAAACACTTGAATTCAAAATTATTGTGTAATGTTTAAAATTCTATTGTAGGTACGGACCCTGTTCGTCATACGTAAACACGATCCATACTTTATTATGAGTTTCTATAAGAATTAATCCGCAAATACTCAAGTATTTTGCACTATTTTTTGAACAAATAGTGACAAATAGTAATTTTCTAACATATTCTTTTCTTCGATAGCGAAGAGAAAATACATAAATATCAATACCAGGTTAGTTTGAATGTAATTCGTATCGAAATTGGTTATAATGCAGGTTTCTTGTCTGGATATGTCTGGAAAGTAGACGAAGACCCACCGTAGACAAACTCATCCAGCACCCTACTTGTCACTCAAAAGAACCTGATTCATTTACGCATTTTAAGATTCAGTAAGTACTTACCAAGCATCGATTGAGACATCATCGCAGCCATGCCCTGGGTCAAGTCGTAAATATATAACACAACGTCACTGCTGCTCTCGTCCATGATTGCTGCTTTCTATTTACTTCAATCACTACAATTTTCACTGGCTTCGAACAATTATTTGATATTTTTATCACACTTCAAGCCTTTCTTATGTCACAATTTTCGCAAATAACAATCACGTTCAACAAACTGATATCTTGGTTGCAGTTGTTTTTCTGTCGCGAGATCGTGAGCATCAATATTCAAAATAGGTTATTTTTATCGGCACACTGGGATCCAAAAATTGTCTATCAGTACTTTGCTTTTCTTCTTACATCAGACCAGTTACTCGACCCAACCTGTCCGGGTGCGTTCCAATGATTCAACTGATTTTCGTCGACGATTTGGAGTATATTCTCCTCTTGACTCGTAAACGGTTTTACGTACAAGCGCAGCTTCGATGGCGGAGAAAATATACGTTTTTAACATTGCCGGCATTTATCATCCCTCTGGTGTGCGGACGAACGGCTACTGAACTTTCCCCGTCTATGAGACATGCAAAAGGAGGTAAATATTCGTCACACCTGCGCGCACATCGCCAAAAATTCTATGTGAGAAAATTACTAACGAATTTCACAGTGCCAACGGGGTAATGGACCGGCTTCCACTCTATACTAATTACATGTTCAAGCACTGATGTGAGGTCACGGCTACCAGAAACGGTAGACGACATCGGATGGACGATACCCTGAGCGAAGGAAATGAACTCACAAGACTGTAGGATTCGACATAGTTCCAACCCTGTGCGCAAGTTATAATCATATAGAAAGAATATCTGGGAACTCTGTACAAACGGTTATGTATCGTAAACGAGAGCTATGCTCGAGGAATTGTTGTTTGAATTTTCGGCGTAACGGTCGATAAGTGGAGAGTACGAATAAAGTGTTTAAAACCAGTATTCGCGTTTCATTTAGTTACTACATTTTTGGCGACGGTGGATGAAATTGTGTGTCGGTGATTTGGAATTGGTTTATTATTTTGGATGTCGAACGACAAAACGAAAAAGTGCTCGGTAAATAAGTTATATTTTGGAAGAAAAGGTTTTTACAGTTAAGATTAGTTCGAAGGAGAGAGCGTAAGTTTGCTGAGTGCTTCACTTTCAAATTATGCTAGACGTGCCTGGAAGTTTAATTTATGTGTTTCGCATGCTGAAAAATTTTCAAGCAAAAAAATAAAATGAAAATTTGATTATCAGGTATCAAAGAAAAAGTTATCTTAAGAGTTGTGCATGTATTATTATTATGGCAATAGAAGAAATGAAAAACCAAAATGGCGGAGGAAGAATTCTCAAAAAAATAAATATCTAATTGGAATTGCGTTTGTGCTTTGTGCTTAGGTTGTGTACCTATACCAGCCAAATAAGGAAGTGTTCGTCATATTATATGTTCAGGTTGTGTACCTACATCAGAGTAAATAAGAACAAAGGATATTGGTGGTTGATGGTTAAGTTCCTAGTAGCTGTTTTTATGGAGTTTTTTTTTTTTTTGCAGTAATGGGTAGATGCTAAGGTTATGGTTGTGTATTTTTTTTTCCAAATGTAGATGGGTTGTGTACCCGCGGATGCTCAGAATGTATTTGTTGGTTGTGTACCATAATTGGAAGAAGCGCAAGGGTTGTGTCTTGTGTACCCGTTGTAAATGAAGAAGTGAATGGTTTGGTACCAATTTGGATCACAGAAATTATCACAGCAAGATATGGTTGAGTACCTAAATATTACGTAACAAGGAGAAAAGGTAGAAAAAAATGACACTTTGTTGAAAAAGGTATGGAAAACACTTTTATTTCTTTCAAAACAAAATAAATAATATTTTCTGAAAATAGTGAACGTATCACTATTGAAATAATCAGTATATGAGGTAACTGTTTTGATTTTCTTTTAAAAAAAAATAAATGTAATTTTAAGCTGCAAGTGAATAATTATTATTTCTCACAAGTAATATACAAGTATATACAGGCACGTCAGCATAATAAAAAAAAATCTTATGTGAACTTGTATGGAAGAAAATAGTTTGTTCTATTTATTTATTATACAGGATGAGTTCCAGTCGTATAAAACCATTTGATGTAACCTTTGAAGCCAGTCGGCTACCTTTGGAATGGGAAATTTGGAAATATGACCTGGAATCGTTTTTTGTAGCTCAGAGAATTGAAACGCAATACGAAAAGCGAGCTCAATTGGCGTATCTGGGTGGACCAGGCCTCCAAGAGTTATTACGACATCTCCCTGGTGTAGATAATGTGCCACATGTAGCAATGGATCCTCCTTATTACGATGTGGCAGTAAAATGTCTTAACGCTTATTTTGAACCTTTTCGACGCAAAACCTTTGAACGTCATTTATTTAATCAGATCGCCCAAAATCCTGACGAACGCTTTACCGACTTTGTATTGAGACTTCGGAAACAAATTGCAAGGTGTAATTATGATTCATCAGTGCAGGAAGAATTAATTGCTGATCGTATAATCCAAGGATGCAAATCAGACGATCTACGTGCTAAACTACTTCAAAAAGACAGGACCTTGGAAGACATGATTGGTTTGGGAACAAGTATGGCTGAATCTACACAACAATCTAAAAATTTGAATAATCAAAACCAACATGTCAATGTAATACGGCAATCATTTTCACGAGGCGCCCATGAAGGAAGAAGCGATATACGACCTTATAGTCGTGTTCAAGGAGCGGCACAATCAAAATTCTATCGAAATACGCAAAATAATAGATTTATATGTTATAGCTGCGGTAAACGCGGTCACACGCAGGGTAGTCTGGATTGTCCTGCGAAACGAACAAAATGTGCCAGTTGCGGAAAAGTTGGCCATTGGGCAAAACGTTGCTACAGTCGACGTCAACCAGGTAAACGAGTGCCTGAGTTATCATCGACAGAAGAACCAAAACAAAAACGTATACGAGCTGCATTCGAAGTATCTGAGAAAGATAAAGCTGATTACATTTTTTACGCTATGGGACGAAATGTTTTTATTTTCAAAATAGGAGGAGTAGAAATCCCGATGACGATTGATTCCGGGGCGGATGCCAATATTGTCAACCGAGATGTATGGAATCAAATGAAGGAGGCAGGCGTGAAAGTGACAAATATGACTACAAATGTTGATCGTAGTCTGATTGCGTATGCATCAACACAGCCCATGAAAATCACCGGGATGTTCAAAGCAATAATAGAAGCCGGTGGAAACCAAGATAATGCTACATTCTATATAATTGACGAAGGTCAACAGTGTCTGCTCGGTGATCAGACGGCCAAAAATTTGAAGGTTCTTCAAGTGGGATTTAACATTGGAACAGTCAAGGATAAGCTGAAGCCATTTCCAAAATTTCGGAATGTAGTAGTAGAAATACCGATTAATACCGCCATACAACCTGTGCAACAACCTTACAGACGACCTCCCATTGCTTTGGAACAGATGATTGAAGGAAAGTTGCGAAGTCTCCTTCAACAGGACATTATAGAACCCGTGAACGGTCCATCACCCTGGGTCTCTCCGATGGTGCCAGTCACTAAGGATTCTGGCGAAATACGTCTATGCATCGATATGCGCCAAGCAAACAGAGCAGTATTGCGAGAAACGCACCCGTTTCCATTAGTTGATGAGCTGCTAAGCTCAATGAATGGTGCAGTACGCTTTTCGAAAATTGATATAAAGGACGCATATCACCAGGTCGAAATATCAGAGAAGTCCAGACCTATTACAACTTTTATTACAAAACACGGTTTATTCAGGTAGATGATTTGGATAAGTTTTCTTTTTGCCTCTATTTTTTCTCGTCTTGATTTATTTTAAATAAATTGATTTTTATCCTTTCTTCCTTTTTTTTCTGCGCGTTTTCGTTCCTTTTCTCATATTATCGCGGATAATATTTAAAACAGATATAAAAGGTTGATGTTTGGTGTTAGCTGCGCACCAGAGCTCTTCCAGAAGGTTATGGAATCAATGGTTGCTGGGCTCGACGGAGTTGTGGTTTATCTCGATGACATTGTGGTACACGGGAAAAGTCAGAAGGAACATGACGAGAGATTAAATGCTGTACTTAATAGACTATCAGAATACGGAGTGCTGTTAAACGACAAGAAATGCGTTTACAACGTGAGTTGCTTACCGTTCCTTGGTCATGAACTTTCTGTGGATGGTATACGGCCATTAGATAGCCGAATCGATGCAATTACAAATTTCAGAGAACCGCAGAATGTATCCGAGCTGAGAAGTTTTCTGGGACTAGTTTGTTATGTTGGAAAGTTTATTCCAGACCTTGCTTCAAAAACCGATTCATTAAGACAATTACTTCGATCTGGCGTAAAGTTTAGATGGTCATCCAAGGAAAAATCAGATTTCGAAGCAATCAAATCCGCCATCTCCAATATCCACTGTTTAGGATTCTTTAATCCAAATGATTACACAAAGCTAATAGCAGACGCCAGCCCTACAGGTCTTGGAGCGGTTTTGCTCCAGGAAGATTCTCAGGGACGTAACAGAGTAATAGCTTATGCTAGTAAGGCGTTAACCGATATTGAAAAAAAATATTTTCAAACAGAACGCGAAGCCCTTGCACTCGTATGGAGTGTCGATAAGTTCAAATTATATCTACAGGGGACAAAATTTACTTTGATGACTGATTGCAAGGCTTTAGAGTTTTTGTTCAGTCCTAGGTCACGTCCATGCGCTCGCATCGAAAGATGGGTTCTAAAGTTACAAACCTATAACTACGTTGTTGAACATATACCTGGAAGTGCCAATATCGCAGATGCGTTGTCCCGGCTGACAGTGCACTCCGCAAAACAGTTTGATTCAGAAGGTCACGAGTACCTTTGCAACATAGTTGAACAAGCATTACCCGCCGCGTTAACGCTAACAGAAATTGTTAACGCAACTAAGGCAGATGATGTGATACAGGCTGCGTTATGTGCTCTCAAAAATGGAGAGAAAAAAGAACTACCAAGAGATTATAAGCCGTACGAAACTGAGCTATGTGAACTAGATGGAATACTTCTCAGAGGAACTCGTTTGGTTATTCCAGAAGCTCTTCGAGATCGCATAATATCATTAGCCCATGAAGCTCACCCGGGTATATCAGCAATGAAACGACGCCTACGTCAAAAAGTTTGGTGGCCATCGATGGATAAAGCAGCAGAGTCCTGTGTCAAGCGATGTAAAGAGTGTACGTTAGTTTCTTCTTTAGGAGCTCCAGAATATGTTCAAAGAACAAAAATGCCGACCAAACCATGGGTTGACATAGCTGTGGATTTTATGGGTCCATTACCATCAGGACACAATCTTCTAGTTATGGTGGATTACTATAGCAGATTCACTGAGGTTGTAGTAATGAAACAAATTACCGCCAAACATACCATCCAGGCATTACATGAATCATTTTGTCGATTCGGCGTACCAGAAACAATGCGGGCTGATAATGGACCGCAATTCATCAGCGAAGATCTTGCTACATATTGTCGAGAGTATGGCATCGAACTGCGAAGAACAACTCCATATTGGCCACAAGCAAATGGGGAAGTTGAGCGATCCAACAGGACCATACTAAAACATTTGAAGATCAGTCAAGAATCAGGCAGTCAAGACTGGGTTTGGGACCTAAGAACTTTCTTACTAATGTACAATTCCACGCCACATACAACAACGGGTGTAGCGCCTTCTGTATTGATGTTTGGGCGGGTGTTACGCGATAAACTTCCGAGCATTGAAAACAGAAGAACTCGAATGGAAGAAGAGGAGATACGTGATAGAGACTGGAGCAAAAAGGTAAACCAAGCTGGATACACAAATGCTCGGCGCCACGCCAAACATACAGAATTGAAAAAAGGTGATATTGTCGTTGCAAAGCGAACGGTGAAGGAAAATAAGCTGTCGTCGACATTCGCACCTGAGGAATTTAGGATTACTGAGTTAACTGGATCGGATGCAACTTTGGAATCGACTGAGACAGACCGCATCATTCATAGGAATACATCACATCTTAAAGCTCTAACCAAGCCACCATTCCCGGAAGGTGAACCTGATGGAACATCAAAATCCGATGACGGCGTTGCGTCGCAAGAGAGGAAGGTCGACGAAAGTTCAAAATCATTTCCACTAGAGAAAGCTAATCATCGTCCAGGACGGTCGGTATGCAAACCGGCTTATCTGCATGATTATCAGACTTAATCAGTTCACGGCCATTGTGTAGAGGAGGGATGTAGGATTCGACATAGTTCCAACCCTGTGCGCAAGTTATAATCATATAGAAAGAATATCTGGGAACTCTGTACAAACGGTTATGTATCGTAAACGAGAGCTATGCTCGAGGAATTGTTGTTTGAATTTTCGGCGTAACGGTCGATAAGTGGAGAGTACGAATAAAGTGTTTAAAACCAGTATTCGCGTTTCATTTAGTTACTACAAAGACCAGCACAAATTTACGAGAAAATTGTTTTGCGCTTCGGTAGCCGTCGCAATTCGACTTACGATTCATCCACAGAACGAATGCTGTCGGCGCCAATTCAAATGCAGTGCAATTTCCAACTGCACTATGTTGCTAGTTAGCAGTCCCCTTACTGCAACTGGTTGTCGTTGGAAGATGTAAACCCCGAAAAAGCACACAAATTAGATGTATGAATCGCGGCAATAGGGAATTCGTTTGCAATAAAGGATTTCTAACGATACGTACTTGGCTGAAGGAACCTGAGCCAAACGTTTCTGATGCGTTCCAGAAACAGTTTGATAATAAAATACCTTCTGAATTGAACCACCCAATAGAAAAGATCGTAAGTTAGGCCCTTCAACTGATAAACTAATGGAAACTTACAGTTTCGTGAATAGAAGTCTGACATTTGACAAAAAATATTCATCCGATATTGATAAAACTTTATAGAGGACGAGACCAATTTCGTCGTCCTATACTTCTATTTCGAGCTTATCCTCGATTTCGACGATGCAAACTAAAACAATTTCTCACCAATTTGTGTAAGTTAGATAGTTGATGCTTGCACATCTGTTTCGCGGTTAAAAACTGTAGTTTTTCAGATACAGACCGGTTCCATGCCCCATGTGAGTGACGGACGCGTTAGTCAGAACTACTTTTCTATTCGTTCATTAAACATCATTTATCGATGTGTTTGTATGGTGTCAATTTAAGGAAATTTATTAAAAATAATTCTTCTAAGTTATGGTAAGTTATTTATAAAAGTCACAATCATGTGTAATTGCTTTGCTGCAGTGACAATTTGAGTAAACAGGGCTCATATTGATACGTGATCTAAAATATTGAAATTTTTTGTTGGTTGAAAATTGTAAAAGAGGGAATTCCACTTTTAATACATCGAAATAGTCGACCCCTCGCTCGTCAGTGACTGGACAGTTTAAAAAACAATTTTTTAGCGTACCTTGATATCTTTGTCATATTTCCTTAATTTTTTTTTGACACAAATGACAAACGACACGCTTTTGTAGAGGGGAAGGATAGTTTTTTTGAACACTGCCACGCGGTAAAAAGTGGGTTCATTTCTACTCAAATTTTGGCAGCAAAAGCAAATGGATTCAAAAAAGGATACAACACTGATGCGAAGGAAGTTTCTTGGGTATATCACCCCATTGGGATTTGCAAACAATATCTTTCACGATATTCTCAAAACTTTTTACCATGTCAGCAAACGGATTATTCATTTTTTTTTAGAGTGGTTTTAACCCAAAAGGGTCATTCACCAAGAGGATTATTCATTTGTTTGCATAGCCTATTAATATATTAATACCCATTAATATATTGATCAAAAAAACTGTACAAAATTTTTCAACTGATTTTTATAGATTTTTGTTCACTGAATTCAGAAAAAAATACAAGGTATACAGCCCTAAGGGTTGTACGAAAGGGTGATGTAGGACTATATCAGATCATCAGATCAAAGACTAATGTAAACTGCATTTCTATATGTTTATAAGAATCTGTGAGTGCCGTTGTTTAAGTGAATGTTTAAAAGAGAATAGCGAAATACTCAGATTCAATTCTTCATTGAATGCAATTATGGCTATGAAATGCGTGGACGGGGTTTCATAAGTACAACGCCTGCAACCTTTCAGACATAGATTTCTTTTAAAAATCACTCGTGTGCATCATAAAGGTTGAAATGGTAATGAATGACCAGCCCACAGAATATTGTATTGAATAGGATTATGCGTAGCTTGATTTATTTTAATAATGTTACTTTAACTCGCGTGTAGGCCTTCAAAAGGGCCATTGGTTACAAATAACATTAAAGCTAAAGCACGTTCATCGCAAATATGACGTGCCATTCGAATGTCCTTCTCTTTTGACATGAATGGCAACAGGCGCGTAAGTTAGCGGCGTCGATCCACTGTCTTTTGCTTCGAGAAGGTTTTACTAGTGTGCTTTCACAGCTTACCGCTTGCTACAAAGCAGAAAATATGGCACATACACAAAAATTTCTGTTTTATTTGTAGGAGAGTCCTTATCCTCCTACCACAGGGGTGAGGAAACCATCATAAAATAAATAAATTCAAAATAAATTCATGCCTCCAAAAACCCCCACATGTTAAATTTGGTTCCATTTTCTTGATTCGTTCTCGAGTTATGAAGAAATTTGTATTTCATTTGTATGGGATCTCCCCTTCTTAAAGAAAGCAAAGGTCCTATTACAACATAGAAAAAATTCTTGCCTCCAAAAACCCCCACATGCCAAATTTTGGTTCCATTTGCTTAATTAGTCCTCAAGTTATGAGGAAATTTATGTTTTATTTGTATGGGAGCCCCCTTTTCAGGAGTCTCAGTACACAATAGAAAAACATCTTTCCTCCAAAAACCCCCACTTGCCAATTTTGGTTCCTTTTGCTTGATTAGTTCTCGAGTTATGAAGAAATTTATTTATTTTTTGTATGGGAGCCCCCTCCTCCTTCTAAAAAAGGTCTCAATTGACCATAAAAAACTCTTGCCTTCTAAAGCCCCCACATGCCAAATTTGGTTCCATTTGCTTGATTAATCCTAGTGTTAAGAAGAAATTTGTATTTCATTTATATGGGAGCCCCCCCACTAAGAAGGGGAAGGGGTCTCAGTACACCATAGAAAAAATTCTTACCTTCAAAAACCCCCACATGTCAAATTTGGTTCCATTTGCTTGACTAGTACTCGAGTTATGAGGAAATTTGTATATTATTTGAATGGGAGCCCCCCTCCTAAAGAGGGTATCGATTTAACATAGAAAAAATTCTTGCTTTCTGAAACCCCCACATTCCAAATTTTGTTCCATTTGCTTGATTAGTTCTAGAGTTATGAGGAAGTGAGTATTTCATTTGTATGGGAGCCTCCCCTCTTAGAATGGGAAGAAGTCTCAGTACACCGTAGAAAGAAATCCTGCCTTCAAAAACCCCCACATGCTAAATTTGGTTCCATTTGCTTGATTAGTTCTCGAGTTTTGGGGAAATTTGTGTTTCATCTGTATAGGAGCCCCCCTCCTCTTACACCTTCCTTAAAATTGTTCTCTTACCACCCCATAAAATTGCTGGTCATTTTATCTATCCAGCGACATATAAATTGTTCAGTTTCGTTCAGTAGTTTAGTAGTTACTAGTATTTGAAATCTTTCATTTAAACGTTACACTTCTATTTTCATTTTCACAAAGTGCTACCCAGTCCCAGTATAGTAAACAAAGACGTAGTCCTACGTCAAAATAATAAAAATTGTTTGTCACATCCAACTCACTTGCAAAACTAGTTGAACGATATTAACACGTAGTCTCTGACATATACAGCAGTTGAAATTTCCTGAAAGTAGATTACATTCAAATATAAATTTACATTTCAGCAGCACATCCTTGCCTCAACTCTTCCAATGAAATGGCAAATGCGCGCACAATACAGAATAATATAGCAACAAAGCACTACAGCTGTAGCGCACTTTTCTAACACAGACACAGATATCAAATTCGTCTAGGTTGAAACCAGGGATACCAGATTTGCAGATTTGTCTGCAAATTGCAGATTTTTGGAACGGTCTTGCAGATCATTATAAATTTGCAGATATTTGCAGTTTTTCTGACTTTTATTGTTTTGGTGCAGATTTTTGTTCGAAGCTCTTTAAACTTTCACAGACTTCCTAAAAAAGTGTGCAGATTTTCGCAGATTATTTTTAAACCAGAAAATTCGAGTAGCCGGAAAACTGCTCGATTGTTTCGGTTTTCGAGCAGTTGCAGACATTTGTTTTAGAAAATATGGCATCTCTGGTTGAAACGTCTAGCCGTAAAGAATTTACGATCTGTTGAGAAAAGGAACTTTCGTCATTTTTTCTGACACAGTTCCCTAACACAGATATCAAATTGGTCTAGGTTTATTCGTAGTCGTAAGAAACTTTGCTGGTAGGGTTAGTGATGTCCGAAATTTTCAATTATTCGATTACCGATTAATCGGCGAGCGTTGTCTGCACTAATCGATTAATTCAACTATTCGTGCTAGTGGTATTCGATTAGAAATATTCGAATATTTTTTTCATTTATTCGATCAATCGAACGATTATGAACGATTAGCGGGCATTATTCGGGGATTATTCGCATTCATATTATTTCCTTTGAACTATTCAATCAATTCAACTACTCGTGCTGGCAGTATTCGATTAAAAATTATTCGAATATTTTTATAGTTATTCGATTAGTTGAATTAATCGAACGATTAACGGACATCACTAGGTAGGGTAACCAACTTGATTTGGACCCCTACATGAATTGGACCCTTTCAACATATTTAGCCACATTTTAAACTAGTAGCTCAAAATTCGATTAGTTTGATATCGTAATAATATTCTTTGGATTCTTTTCTAAGCCTGAATGCTTTCGGATCACTTTAAATTACCTGTATTTAGCTAAAATTTACAATCGTAAAGTGTATTGCCACATACCGCTTACAATCCGACGTCGGTGAAGAGGAAACGATGTTTGCAACACATTTTCGATTTGGTTTTAATAGCTAAATCCAATGAATTTGTATTGATGAAATCAGTAAGTTTTATTCTGGAAAACGTATTTTACGTGGTTTCGAAGGTTTCTTCTCAAGATTTTAATTAAAAACCACAAAAAAATAGTGTCCAAATTGTATCGTGAAAATTTTCTTACCATCAGATTTTGGACACCCCTGTATTTTGATTTCTGGCAGCAGTTTGTTTACCTATTAAGATTCAGTGGAAAAGCCAAATTTAATGTACCCGTCTATCTATTTCTTCGATTTGTGATTGGATTGGTAAGCATTTTAAGTAAAAAGAACATTTATAACAATTCATTATTTAAAACATCTTGTTTATCAGGGAATACATCATGCAAAATACAACAAAATCATGTAGAGTGGCCCGCTCGGAGGAGGCAATTAATGAATGCTGGCAGGAAATCAGTAACGGTGTGGCAATTAAAACAGCATGTCGCCAGTTCGGTATTCCCAGATCGACGATCAAGTTTCGGCTAAGCAATCAATACAAAAACCAGTCAAGACCCGGAACTGCTCCAGTACTTGATCATGCTGACGAACTTGAGCTTGTTGAATGGCTAAAGAAAATGGCTCTGAAGGGATGCCCTGTCATTAAATACCGTATCATGAACGGAACGATTCGCAAATTGAGACTGGCAGTGAGCTGCAAATTAGAGCTCAAAATCCCCTGAAAACGTTTCCAGTGATTCACTCGGATGTATTTCTCGACGAACCGGATACCAAGAATGCAATAATTTGGACTTTACTTACATTAAATTTTGAATATTTTATCCTCCTGCCTGAGGATATTTGCTAACGTTTCAACCATATTAAATCGTATATTTTAATTTCATGTCTGATATAATCAATCAACATGAAGACATGTGAAACTGTTATGCTACATGATAAACGGAAAGTTTTTTATTTCCACTAATCAAATTGTGCTGAAAAGTCTTCTGAACAAGCATAATTAAAAAACGGATTTAAACCATATAAAGTCGTGATTGACTTTATATTCAAATTTACGATCTCATCCCATGATAAATTTCTGATATTGAGAATGAATTTAAATACTAAAAGTAGACTGGACTATCATCCTGGTTGAATAATCCTTAGTGTCCAAAATATATTCGTTGATATTTGCCGTGTCCAAAATACATTTTGCCATTTACACTTTGCCATTTAGGTAAGTTGTTCTAAAAGAGAGTTTTGCATGAATTGCATAACAAAAGATGGTAATATATATATTTTATTCCAATAAATGTAAAATTACTTCCTCTAGGGGTCCAAATTAGGTTGGTTACCCTACGAGGAGACTTTGTCACTCTTTCTGGTGTATTTCCCCAAGCAAAGACATTAAATTGGTCTAGAAGTAATCGCGGTGTTAAGAAATTTTGGTGGGACGAGGGGACTTGGTTACTTTTTCTGGCGCACTCCAGGCAGATACATTAAGTTGGTCTAGGTTTAATCGTCGTCGTAAAGAATCTTCGACCTGTTGGGACGGGGAGACTGTCACGTTTTTTCATAAAACACATTAGAACTTTGATGACATCTTTTCCAACCAATCACGAAGCGGGGATTTCCATTTGGAGAAAGCTTCATTATTTACAAGTTTTCATTAGTGTACACCTAAGAATCAAGTGTTCTTTATTTGGGTTGACACGTAGGTTGACCGATCGATTGGTGCACAAATATAAAAAATCGATTCGAAAATCGCTAAGCTATTAGCGTTTAAAACCTGACCACTTTTCGAGATGGATTTTTTGAAATGACCCCCCTATACATGCATATCTTCCTGAAAGACGTAGTCCTACGTCAAAAACGAGTTTTAAATCTAAATGCTATCTTTATTTATCAAATAACTGCATCTTTAAAATAAAACGAATGATTATAAATTAACTGAATTTGGATCGACAGTGCACTGCAAAAATTTGCCGTTTGAAGTTTGTCATTCCGAAAATAATAACCGAAAATAATAAATGTTTGAATCAAATGAGCAATTTTTCTAAAATTTTATAGCCTTTAGATTTGAAAAACAGCTCTTTGATTTTAAAGTTTTGCCTGTCGCAAACGAAATTTTCGGGTCGATAAGTATTGTGGTATTTCACGTATTTCATCACCCAACATTTTGCTGACTCATTTCGGCTTAATTCAAACATATCACTATTCACTATTAGAAAGTCAGGATCATTGGAAGGCACAGGACACAGCACAATCAGTCGATTCCAGCACTTATTCGTACTTTAGAAGAATCATAGCCTGCATTATCAAGAACTTGTACTTATTTTTAAACTTTTAATTCAACACAACACTTCCATAAAACAGGTGCATCTGGAATGGAACGACTGGAATGTGCAGCGTTTTGTTTTTATACAATCATTCTGCTTTTGCTGTTTCATGTTTTTTTGACATTTCCAAAACAGCTCGAATCAAGCGGCAGTCTTATTGACAGAGTCTTGCTCATTAAGGAAACCTTCACATATTGCGTAACGCGTAATGCACATACTTATTTTTATTGCGTACACGCTTAAATGAATCTACCTGTAAATAGGATGGATTTAGCTAAAACATAGTTGAAACTACTCAAGATGCCCTTAAAGTGTACAAACTCAAATTTTGGGTAAAAAATTGAACCAATTTTGACTACCTGCTACCGACAATTGAATTATTCTCGGTGACAAATGATGTACTTTAAAGTTCCTACTACCAATTTTTTGGTTGAAAAACTACTCAAAATCTGAGTTTGTACACTTTAAGGGCATTTTGAGTAGTTGCAACCAAATTTTGGCTAAACCCAACCAATTAACAGGCAAACACTCACTCTACGCTACACTCACTCTCACTACACTCTTGCTACGAGCCAAGCTGGCAGAAAAAGATGTTGGTCTCGCAAACCTGACCTGAATGACCCGCCAACATTTTGTTCATTTTCAACTCAACATATGCGTACATATATGGGGTCCTTAACTGCGTGTATCATTCATAAATTTCGGGTTCGAGTTAGATAGCATGAACCCCTGGGGTGACATTGCGATTCTCGTTTCGAGTGATTTTGGTTCGTCCATTTGTTTAACGTGGTCGAAACGAACCAAAATCACTCGAAACGAGAATCGCAATCGCAATATCACCCCTGGTTGATTTATGATTTAGCTACTTAGTAGTTTCGATATGAAAAATATTTTAAGTGTATACGATTCATGCGTACGCTGCCAGTTAAATTTTGGAACCAGCGATGCCAACCGTCCAGATATGTTTCGATTTCCCCGATTTCCAGACTTATTTTGCGTTAATTTTTCTGGTTTAAATATGTTCCGAAATTATTACAAATAGCACGAAGAGACAAACAGATACGACTCTTGCGTTATTTCATCATCCATGCAAAAATCAATCTTTTTTACTGCACGGCAGCGCTCGAATGTTGCCATTTGAGCTCCTGCCGTAGAAATATTGCTTCGTAATGTTCATAATGGCTGGTTAACGGCTGGTTAATGAGTAACATCGGTACCTCGCGTACCTGCAGTTATAAAATAGACCTGCAGCGATCATTAGCCTCTCATGCAGCAACTCATAAGGACTGTATCGAAAAGTCTTTAGCAACATCTATCCGTGAATAAAAATGAAATACGATTATTATTCCAATTTGTGTTTTCGGTTTATTGAAGATCAGTACGACGCACTTTTGATGAAATGCCTTCCAGCAAATTCTGCACACTTGCTTATTTGTATTTCCTTGGTGCTGCTGTCCAATTTTTCTTGAATTCCTTCATGCTTTGGGAAACTGTTCCTTCCCTCCTGAGGATCCTCTTCACAATCGACAAGAAACGTTCAACTGGTCGGAGCTGGACAATTTGGTGGATTGATGTTTTTCTCGACGAACTGGATATTATTGTCTAAAAGGTACTGTAGTACAGGCCTAGCGCAATGTGCAGAAACCAAATTCGGCCAAAAGAGACAGGGAGACTGATGCTGTTTATAGAAGGGCAAAACTCTTTTTTCCAAGTATTTATCTTTGTAAATTTGAGCATTTATTGCACCTTTTGGGAAGAAAATACGTGAACACAGACCACAAGTACAAATAACTTGCCATATTCTAGTTCTGTCCATTTTTTTCTAGCGCAATCGTACTGTCGGTATCGTCCACCTCCTTGTCCGCTTATTTCGTGTAGGATTTCGGCCCAGGAAGCGCTCTTGAATCTTGTTTGGCGTAGGTTTCGTCGTCCATAGATTCACTTATTGCTGTTGCCCAGTATCCGTTTATAGTTTCCGTGCGCTTGTTTTGGCTCGAGATTATTGCTCTCTGGATTTCTTAGACACCTTACACTTCTTGTGTGTCTTTAAGGAGTTCCTGACCTTGATTCTCTGAATCATCCCAATGCTTGTTTCAAGCAGTTTAACCAAATCACGCGTTGACACCGATCGGTGTCATTTGATATGAGTTACTACTACAGAATCCACCAGGGGCTAACTGGAACTAGGTTTTCTTCCGGACCAAGGCAGATCCTTCAAGGAGAACTCTATTCCATATATGTCGATATATTTTTCACGCTTGTGTGGTGCACTTTAAACCGTATTGCGGTTTGGTTGTAGGTAACACCCTTTTCAGTGCACCAAGTGTGCAGAATTTTCTTTCTGGCTTCAAGATCAATCCGAGGCATAGCCAAAAGGAAAAAAGTAACCGAAAAAAATTGATTGCACAAGTTTTTTTAGACTTGCACACAAACTTTTGCTTGCACGAACGCAAAACTAACTTCACCCATTTTTGAGTAATATCATTTTAAAAGTTGCTAATTACTTTTCGATACAGTCCTTATCTCTACCTTCTCGAGATACGAGCAACCTTAATGGAGTTCGTGTATACAACTCCGCTGGAAAATAAGGGGTATGAAATGGGGAAGGCAAGTGCCGACCTAGCGCCTCCACGTGGCCTTACCTGGTAATGCTTTATAGAGTAGCCAAGCTAGGATGTGCGATGCTGGGTTGTTCCCGGCTGTCTGATCTCAAAACTGCGGGTTTGGGTGACGGCTGAGCCACACGACCTTGTAAGTAGGTAAGCTTAATATATATTATTTTAATTATTTGTTTCGTTTTAACTCATGAAGCACTTCCTACTGTATAGTGAAAACTGGCCGAAAAAATTTAAATAATGCTCATGGATACCAGGTAAAAAAATAAATTAATAATGTAACCACTCATGGAAACTCAAATGATGCAACGCTATTCCATTCGAAGGACTACTGGTGAGATTGATCTATTTTTGCCCAGCTATTGCTAATTGCACGGAAAATTGTACCATCCAAAGTGCGAAATCGGTCATAAAAGTGCGATGCTGCATTAAATCATTTCGGTATCTTCGGCGCGCTTTTTCGTTACACTCCAAGCAATAAGTGCGCCGAAGAGACCAATACGATTTAAGCCAAAATAGCACTTTTATGAGCGATCGCGCACTTATTGATTGGAAAATCTTTCTTGCAATCAGCAATATCTTCATATATTCTATATTCATATAACACATATTTTATTACATTGCCATATACCATCATTAAAGTTAAGGGGAAGCCTAAGTCATATAAGGTCGGAGAGAATTTTGATGCGCCCTTCTAGCACACAAATCATCACACAAGATAAGTTTGCACGGCGAAGTTATGTATCTAGAAACCGGAAGTCTATGCTAGAAGGAATGTCTTTTATTCTCGTGGAATCATGTAAACGACATTGCTTATAGATCCACCTAACCCCTTTTGGTCATTCATGAACAGCATTAGACATGAAAATTAGTAGTAAGGCGGCTTGCTTTAAAAATGTATGCTACGAACAATTCAGGAAATAGGCTGCAAGCAAAATACAAAACCTGGATACATTCTTGAAAGGATTTTCCTCTATGAATCATGTTAGTTTACTCGTGCTAAAGCGAAATAATAAATTATATTGTTTCAGGGCGATTATTTTTTTATTTGCTGAGTCTTCAGTTAAAACTGACTGAGTCAATTTATAAGTATTGTAGTCAATTTATAAGTTGATTGAAATGTATCTAAGGCTGAGAAAGAGGAGCCAGCTGGGATTATTTTTGTGCTTCGAACTGTCAGTGGAAATCGGGTAAGAACTGTCACTATGAACCGGGCTTGCTTGATTGAATAAAACAAGGGTAGTATTTATTTGCAATGAAATTTCAAACCCCTCGCAAACCCGACAATCCTAACTTGATTTAAATGGAACTATTCAAGCTTTCTGCATCAAATATAAGAAGAACAAAACGAAAACAGTCAATCTGTCACTGAGCTGGCTTTTCTCTGTCAGATCTAAGCTAGTTGTATTACGAAAAAGTTTACCAGTCGCAAGTGGTCTAGACAATCAGTTCAGGCCGCCAGGTATATGCGTCGCTGGGGCAAGGGGTCCAGCCTTATCAGTAGGTAACGCAAACGCTGTTCAAATGGCTTTGCGGTGCTTTCCACGATAATCGTCGCATCGTTATAAAATCTTTCTAAGACTGCAAAAGCCGAATATCCAAACCAAGTTTCTATCCACAGTCGAAACTAATATTATATTTAAACAAAACAACGTTGAACGCTTTCATCGCGAGTGATCTGGCTTGCCTGATAAGGTGCCTAGATTTGTACAGCAACAATGCTTCTTACGGTACAGTAGAATTGATCATTGAAAATAACTGGTTTTGAAGTAACGACTTACTTTTGGCACTAGTGATGAACGGTGTAATGTACACTAGCGCCAGAAGCAAGCAGTTGTTATTCTAAAACTAGGCATATTCATTGATCAAATTTTCAAGTCGTCTGCGTACATGAGATGGTAAGAGTTAAATTGATTACGCAAACCGTTAACGAATAGAATGAAAATTATGGGGCCGATATGACTACCTTGTGGCACACCGGATACTGTATAAAAACTGCAACGCTCATCCGTTTTAATCCGTGCGTTCCGCGGGTTAATTTGAAGGAGATTCTAGGACAACTGAGGGAGACCCTAGATTAGTCGCAGGTCCTTAAGCATGTTGAGGAACCGAATGTTTTCCTATATAAACGTTGCGGAGAGTTCTGGGACATGATAGTTAAGGCCGCATATTTTACATTTTGTTATGAGCGATAATGGTCAGAAGTCATTGCGGCCCATGGCATTCGAAACATGTAATTTGGTCCACACCTTTTCTACGCCTAGGCACCACTGACTGGTATAGAGTTTTCCAGTGCGGGTTTTGGAAACCGCAATCCATTTTTTGCTTTTTGGACGTAGCTTTGTGAAACTCCGACCTTCTGGGCAACATCACGTGTTGAAATATTGGGATTTCGGGTTTCCTCCGTCTTCCTGCAAGCTGCTCTTGGTTTCTTTACAGATCTTCAGTTTCCAAAGCACGATGGTATAGCTCTGGACTTTTCTAATGAGCGTACAACATTTTTTCACTCGTCTCCACTTGACTCGCTTCCTTCTTGGCCGAAACAAACTGAACTACGAAATTCACAGGATGTAAATAATACACACTAAATAATTCGTGTTCGTCCTTTAGTGGGCAATATACGTGGTGTTCCCGATGTCGTACTTAACATTACGGTTAGTTTAGAAAATTACAGCAAGCAAGATTATTATGTCCGCTATGAACTCATACCAATTGTTTTCGCTATAACACACTCTGACGAATTTTCCTCCAAGTATAAAGCAGTTGATTAAGCTTTCGGAATAAAAAAAATACATGTTGAACTTCCATACGCATTTCAGATCTTTTCTCTTTTATTAGACGCCATAAAATCTATGTAAATATATCGCGATAGCTACATATATAAAAATTAAATAACAAATTTTATATCCAGAACAACTCTGATCAAGCCTAAAATTCTATATCTCTCTCTGTTTACGTCCGACATATGTTTTGTATTTGTGTCCTTATTTTCAAATGTTGGCAATTATCCTGGTTCACTCCACATTCTTTCATTTTCTCCAGTGAGCCTTCCAGTGAGGCTTGTGGCTATCAAGTAGTTTTTAAGTTCCTATCTTGTCGTCCGGTCTCAATTTGCACTGAAGCTACGTTACCCTATATATTACACCCGGAGCGACAGGTCGACCAGCGGGTCGACATCTTTCTTTTTTCAATTGAAAGCTAGTGCTTTATTTTAAAATACTATAAACTTTATGCACATCTCTATCTAGAGAGGTTCGAACGAGCTCAGGCTATCATTTTATCCTACTATAACGTAAAAAGCTTGGACTATAAACTACCCAAATCGGTGCTCTCAGGGATTATCTGTATTTACAAAATGTTAACCTTGTTGCCATCTCCGTCCTGTGCCCTGCTTTTTTATGTCCTGTTTATAGTGTTGAAATATTCCTAATAGTACTACACTACCAGAAGCGGTTGCATTGCTACTTTCTGTTAGTGTGCAGCTTACAGCAACCCATTTATTGTTAACTCTTTTACTTATATTTATTAGATTGGAAACTTAACCTAGTTCTTGACTCTTGTTCCATTTTCAATAGTGATTTTTTAAATAACGTCAATAAATCGATTTGTATTTTGTTACATAAGGCACATTTTATACATTTTACTTCTACACAATAAATAAAAATCGATTAAAATCATTTGAATACTTCCTGCTCACGAAACAGCAGAATCATTCTCAGCTGCTTTGCTTGGCTGACCCTCAACTCAACGCAACGCTGAATAAGTGAAGGCTAAGAAGAAAAAAACAATTATCATTTTCGATGGCAAAAATGATCCGCGCGAGAGATGTTTCCCCGCAAACGCAAACGCGTTAGTTGGTATTACGATTGGAGGCAGTGGTAGTTTACTTCCTAACGGCTAGAGACTGCTACAAGTTTTAGAGTTCGACATTTTGAAAAACTAATAGTTTTGTAAAAGCTTTGGGGAACCATTGTCGCGTCCTGGTGGTCCATTGTCGCGTCCTGACGGTCCAACACCTTCAGCAATACACACTTTCATACAATTGACATAAATCAATTTTATTAAAATAATATCCAACTCGCACCCATTACCGTCCATCTTCATCAAAGCTAATCATACGACTGACTTCTTCACTTTCCTTTCTTTCTCTCTCTGTCGTCATTCTCTCTGTTCTCATTCCTTACAATGTTGAGGAGACATATGGAGTTTTCGTACTTTTTAACTGCTTATTTCAAATTTAAATATAGTTTTTACGTTAAGGGATGGATTTCTTGGTATGGAAAACAGCAAAGAATCACGGATCTAGTAAAGGTTACTTCAATGACCCTCCCTTTATCCAATTTTCCGTACTGTTCACGCCTTGTCCCACCTTAAGGATACTATAATAGACCATTGTTTCATTATTTTCTGATACCATTCCCTTCGGCTAGTAATAAGACCACCGTTACAAAAAGAAGTTGAATAATGCCTGACTTCATTGCAAATCAGGACAGAAACATGAGATTGAGTCTGTTCAATTTTACCATTGAATTGACAAATAGCGAATTTGTTTATTCAATCCGGATTGGAACTGGATAAATTTTTTGTGTTCATTTGCTCCTGTCTGACAGATAAAATTCATCCAGTTCCAACCCGGATTGAATAAACAAATTTGCTAAAAGTTATAGCTGTTCGCGCGGGCGCGGGGTGTAAGTATTCTTTACAGTGAATGAACATTAATGCGTGTTGCCAGGTCTCCATAGTCGGTAAAATAAATTCAACCATTTATATCATGTTCATGTTAATTGTTCAAAATCATGTCAATTTTGCTTAAGATATATTGTGAAAATATCAAAATGCTATTATTTTTCTAAAATGTACGAATTCTTAACCGTAGCAACGGATTTTCCGCCGGAAGCACTAATTCTCGTTATCGAAGATTTGAATTTTAGTAGTTTTGTTTGTTTAAAATACATTAACATACATATATTTATTGCACTTTAGCTTGACTCTACTAGTGATAGCAATTCGTTTTAGATATGCTTATTATCTTCCCTTTGCATATGCGCTCCTTGATACAATCGAAATCAAACACCTCCCCTTTCGCATTCAAAAAAATTCACCCACCCTCACTGGCTTAAAATTGCAAGCAACTTTTGCCGCACACGGGACGCAGTGCGTCAAAACCCAAGTCTACCTTATACATATATACAAAACTGATTCCTCCGCCTCTAACAACAGCTCCGCTAAAATCTTATAAAGTAAATGCATGTAGAGCTTTGGTTCGCAGAACAAAGCGCAATGTTGGCTTCTAGAATATTCTAAACAAATAAATACCTCTCTATATCGTCCAACAGAGTTTTTGGCGATTCCAAACGTAGTCTACTAATATATTACCTGTACACAAATTGATTGTCATGATCGATTGTCGCCGAGGGAGCCACGGTTTCATACTTCCACTCCATACGTCCGATCAACGTCGCTATAGGAAAATTCCAGCTGCTGGTTATCTGATGGGCCGGGTTTCGAGCAAGACGACCGTGACGGCTCAAGTGCTTTGCTGTCGTCACATTTAATCGGTGAATTGCACGAACTAGAAGAACCCAAATCCTCGCTGTCCTCCTGTTGCAGAATGTCAGCCGGCAGCTCCGGAACGGACACTCCTCGGCGAGTGAAAAAGGCCATCTTTTCCCTGGAAGAGTTAAGACAATAAGATTTTAATGCAAGGGCATGTAATTAAAACAAAAAAAGAATTTACTTGAAAGATATTTGATCCAGTTTTCCTTTGCCGGCTTTTGTTTTTCGTAATTTATAAATTTCCTTGGAAGTTTTATGCAACAGTTTGGCCATATGTTTTTCTTCCGGTGTTGTCGCGCTGCCGGCATTTTTGATTAACTTCAGGAAGTCCTCGTTTTCGAGGGCCCATGCCGCCACTTTTACGTCATTGTTGTCCCTCGCCACCTCTAACCGTTTTTTAAGATCCCGTAACCGGCTTATCTCATCTGTCAGGGTTTCCAGTTTGCTTTGCTGTGCCTTCAGATCTAACTCCAAGTCCAGACTAGTCCGTGGAACAGCAGGATGCATTTCTAAAAGAAGGTTGGTTAGCATTTCGGACTATTGCCATAAAACTTGGAAAGGCTTTTGACTTACTGTGATAAACCTTGGGTGCTCGGTTGTGATACCGCAGTGATCTTCGTTCGACAGCTCCGCGTTTGAAGGGATGTGGCGTCACAGGGTTGTTGAAGTGCATCGCCGAGTCGGAATCACTCCGGTTTAAGCGGCAAATGTAACGAGCTTTGCTGGCCACGGCACTGTTTGATAAAACGATTGGTTTAACGTTTCTATATTGTTTTACAGAATTGTGGTAACCTACCTTGGTGAAAACGTTTGTGATCGTTTCACGAGTCGATCGTCCAGCACGGAGTTTTCTTCAATTGTACTGTTACTGTTACGAGCAACATCATTCAGCCGACGTCGTCCTTTCTCCGGTAGGAAGGCACATTCTGTGTTGGTTTCTTTATCAGCTTTCTCTATAGCTATCGCAGCCGCCTCATCTTCTTCAGTAGCAATCGTGCCTTTTACGCTATTCATGTATTCTTCTAACATCATTTGAGTCGCATCTTAAAAAAATAACAATTTTATAAAAAAAATTACCAACTTTAACCTGACGTATCCTACCTTGGTTCTTAGCATTCTCATCGATTCCATCTTCGTCGTCAGCCTCTTCGTCTTCCTCATCGTCCTCTTCGTCATCGTCTATATCATCTTCGTCGTAGACCATTTCTAGTACTGCCTGCAGCTCTTCCTGGCCCTGATTACGTGTCAACGTCGAAGTCTGTGATGAGATGATCGTGGATTCGTCTGACGATTCCTCTTTGATTCCGCTTGGTCCAGCGCAACCTTCAAGCGATTCCGATTCGTTTATCGATTTTCTGCTAATGATATTGTACCATTTGCTAATAGCGTCCGTCGGATTGAACTCTGCTAAGCTGATCTGGGTGCTTCCAACCCAGTCCTCACGCTGCCCTATGATAACCATTACTTTTACGTGCAATGACTTGGTGTATACCTTATCCAGCGGTAGCTGTGATATTAGCATTGTTTTGAAAATTGGTTTCACAAAATCAGTGACTGCGTTAGTACGGATGAAAGGAGTTGCTGTTCCAGGAAGCAGAATTGCACGAATAAACAGTTGACAGCCATCCGGCAGGCTCAGTGCTGTGAAATTACGGCCCTTTTCTATCGTTATACACAGAGTACTATCGGCCACGGCGTAACGAATACCAATTTGAATTTGAGCGCATTCTTTGTTGATAAGTAAGGCGCGCGATGCTTCGAATACTCCCGAATCTCCGGCGACCGATTCATCGCTTACCGTTGTTGACACAGATCGGGTGTTGGATGTGGAGGAAGACCGACTCAATATAACAGCCGGAGGAATATCCAGGTAAGATGGCTTCTCATATATCGGAGACAGTGGGGCTATTCCTAGTTGCCGAATCTTCAACTCTTGCAACTGTTCCTCCAATCTCTGCTTATCTAGGTTGTATTCGGTGTTGTTGTAGCTTGGGGCAGGAGCGTTATATGCAGCAGAATTCTTGTACTGCGCTTCACCCCCGTTCCACTCTAGTTTCATCGGAGAGGCAGGAGGGGTTTCCATTGATAGGCTGCTACGTGGCGATAACAGCACTTCCGAACTGGGGTGGAACAATCGTTGTACTCGCCGATTGATATCTACCATATCAATTTGCGGTTCTGTAGACAGAGGGTCACCGTAGATATCAGTAAAGCTAAGTCCGCTTAGCGAACCCTTACTACTGGCAGTTGATAGTGACCCTAAGCTAGAACTGCTACTTATCGAGAGCGTACTAGCAGATAGAGATTTCAACTGGTTCTCGAGATGAGTAAATTCTTTAAGAGCTTCTAGCAATTTCTGCAGCAACGCCTGTTTTTCCTCGTGCAACTTCAATCGGTTCGCTATGCACTGATTCGACTCCTCATAGGCCATGTTCAAGTCTTCCTCTAGCTGTTTGCAAACTGTTTGTATTCGCATCATCTCCGTTTCTGATCTAGATTTCGGCGTTATACTTCGGTACTCCAACAAGAGTTGTTTCTTTTCTTGGAACAGCAGTAACCGGTCTTGGTCGGATTCAACCTCTCCGGGTCTTATTTTTTCTTCCAATGCTGCAAGTTTTTCCTGAATCTCCTTTACTCGCTTTCGCCATTCGTCGTACCTCTGACGCATTTTGGCCATCTCCCGAGCTCCCATGGGGAAGTTCTCTGACGACAAGTCTGTCTGAGAAGCCGCGCATACACGGTCCTGAGCCAAGTTGAACGTTGAAGCATCCGGACTCTCCTGTCGCAACTGGAGTCTCGTTAAATCGTCCTTAACCTGTGCCAGACTCTTCATCAGTTCCTTCTTTTCCTTCTCGCCGGTTATCAGCGACTTTTGAATTTTCTTCACCTCCTCCAATATGGCCTGTGCCTCAGTTATATTGTAGCAGCCGTTGATGTGAGAATTCAACTTTTGTTCGACACTGAAAAAACAAGTTTTTTTTATATTTTGCTTTTTCACTTTTCGTAAGTGCAAATTACCTTGACAAAGTGTCGACACCCTTCTGAGTATTATTCATTTCCTTTTGTATCCGAGATAGCTCCTTCTTGAGCCGGAACACGCGTTCCTTGGCTAGGGCGAGATCTGCCCGCAGAAGCTCTGGATCGAATTTTGTACTACATGAACTTGTGGAAGAACATACTGAAAGAGTATAACATATGCCTTGATTAGTAAATAAACTATTTAGACCTTAAACAAATGTTGATAACATACAACTAGTCCTACTGGCGGCCAGCGTGTTCAGGTGGTTGTACTCCTCCTGGGCTAGGTGCAGTCGTTGTGTTTTTACATTAAAGATCTCCTTCTTTGCCTCCAGTGTGACCTGTGCGGAGCAGAGATACTCGCGTAACATCTCTTCCTGCTTACTTTTCCATTCCAACCGGGGATCCTCGAGCTGGGTCGTTTGTGAGTTATGATTGATATAGTACGTTCCAATCTGTGGGTCGTAGCCTTCCTCCCAGCCGAAAGGCAACTCATTTCCGATGCAGTCAGCAAACGTTTCAGGCTTGGTGAGTCTATAAGGATAAAACAACAAAGAAGAATTAGGGCGAGTATTGGCGATTAGCAAATGATAGGTTAAACAATTCGCATACTGTTTTGACTATATAAAAGCCAAGATGGTATCGCATCTCGATATCATTCATCCTGTTGTTCTGTGCAATTGAAACCAGAAGCTGAAGGAATGCAAAAAATCGTTGACGTGGTATAAATATATGTCCGCAGCCAGCAAGCAAATCTTTCGCCGAAAAATTCATGGTATGCAAAATATTTCCTCGAACCCTAAGCAAATATTTTATTTTCGCTCTATTCGCGAGAAGCATAGCAAAATAACGGCACGGCAGACGTGGTACGCAGTACATAGAGAAGGCAGAAAGTATTCACGTCCATTTTCACGGGTCTGCAGAAACTTACACCACGCGTATGAGTCACGGTGCCTGTTGGTCGGTTAGTAAACAATTTGCTATTTTATTTAGACGACGATAGAAATTCCTCGTTTCGCTTGAATTTTTTTTTTCTAAATTGCTTACTAGGCAAATTCGATTATCACTCAAATAGACGACCGGTCATTTGCAGCAGGCAGCTATTCGACGGTACAGTGCGATGATTTATTATATGGTACCGGCTATTCATGTGCTCTGTTGAAATTCAGTTTCCTGCAGGTTGTCTATCAGAAGTCATAGTTAAGAAAACAGGGCTTCGATTTATTGAAAGGCCAGGTAACAATTTCAGGCTTGCCGTTTCATTAGAAGTGCAATGAAAAGATGTGCTGTTGATAAAATAGGATTGAATTGGTAAAATCCCTTCAACGCGGGGAACCATGGGTTATAAAAACAATCTTTAATTTCAGTAAGGTAGCAGGAAAGCAATAGTTTGTGTTCTTGATTTTGTTAAATTGTTTTCAAATGCACAATCTTTTGAAAATTGAACGTATGCAATGTTACTACTTTGATAAATGTTACATACAACGCATGTAGCATGTATATATGTTGCATATAGCATGTATACATAAAGAATCAAATGATTACAAGCATTAATACATGCTATTATCACTACAAAGAGACTTACGCAGTCCTGCGTCACCTATATATGCGGTCGTGTCTTGTACACAACCCCTCTGATTTTTCTTAGTGTCTTTTGTTTTCATTTTATCATTTATGGTCTTCAGCACTTTTGTTCGTATGAATATCCCCCTTAATCTAAAACTGTCAAACGTTCGTCATTGCTTACTATAATGAAAATAAAAGAATAACTCTTTTGTGTTAGGAAATATAAACATAGTTTCTTCGGCAAAGTTGTAAATATTGTAAAAATAAGCAACTTTGCTGTTGCTGTGTGTGCTGCTTATCTTTATCGAGTGCTGAACTATAGGGCATATTCTTTAAAACTTCTTTGAAAATTGGTTTTTCATACTTAGCTTTTGTTAGTTGCATTTTACAAGAATACAATGTTCTAGGAAATTATCGAAGCTCTCAAAATACAGCAGAAGACCGCAAATCTCTTGGAGTCTTACTTGCTGAGTTATCGCATATTCAAGTTTTAAATTTCCATAGCTTCACGAGCCGATGAGGTAAAATGGGGCAAGCGGATTTATGAAATGTCATTTCTTTAGCAAAGTTGTTTACCTTTATATTTTCCATAACTTTGCCGAAAAAACCATGTGTCTATCTATTAACACAAACAAATGGACGTGTATCTAGCCTTTCGCGAACGCGAAACACATAAAACGTATGCTTGCCGTACTTTCATTTGGGTGGTTGGGGACAAGGGGAACCCATACAAGTTTTCGGTTTATTCGGTTTAAAAAGGGGACCAAGCTGCTATACCACAAACAGTCTAAGTTAGTTAGATACTGATGAAGTCTCACGTCGAGACCGAAATACGTATTAATCAATAAAACACAGTAGTAGAATTAAAGGATATAAATAACTTTTGGTTTTCTTCTTTTTTATCGTTTACGGTATTCTACTAAGACGCTCAAATAAACATTAGTTAATTTGAATATGTATCGTCACCCTTCGAAGTGACCTCCGGCATTCCCCAGGGCAGTCATTTTGGACCGTTCCTGTTTTTGCTGTACATGACTGACGTAAGCATGATCCTCAAATGTTTGAGATAATCTTATGCTGACGATTTGAAAATGTACTACACAGTAAAAATCCCTAATGACGCCCATATCTTGCAACAGGATCTGGAGACATTTGATGAATGGTGCCAAACTAACAAGAAGTCGCTAAATGTGTCCAAGTGCTCGGTCATCTCCTCCGGTCGCAAACGTAACATGTATCTGCACGATTACGCCCTTCGTGAGACACACCTAAAGCGCGAAACTACTATTTTAGAGCCACATTTTCTTCGTTGTATCCAGGGCTTCCTCGCACCTAGAATTTCTGTTCCGCTTTGCTAAAAGCTTCAAGGATGTATATTGCTTAAAATCTCTAAATTGCTCGCTGATTCGACATATGTTGGAATACTTCATAGTTGTTTGGTCACCTTTTTACCAAAAAGCAATTCATGGGATTGAAGCAGTTTAGCGGAAATTTATTGGATTTGCGAGTTACGAAAGCCGTTGCAAGCTGATTAATTTAGAATCGCTGGAAGGAAGGTGCAATGCGGCTAAGGCGTGTTTCCTCGGCGATCTCCTTCAAGGAAATATCAATTGTCCTGCATTGTCCTGTCCAGTGCTTAGCATGCGCCGGATTTCAAAGCAGGTATTAAGCTACGTGTGTGATTTTAATGTGTCTCAATAAGCGTTGTTTAAAAGTTGTTTGTGCTAGGTTAGTTCATACATGTTTTAGTTAGATAGTTGTCATTAGGATTATACTTTATTTGTTGACTATAATGAATGTAAATGTCATCCGGCATCCGCGAGACGTGACCGGCCCACTAGATCCTCGACTGGGAGAGATTATTAGAGTCTCAACAGGATTTGTCCAGTTAATTAACAGTTGGCTGTGCATTCTGTTGGACAAAGAAGCAGAAGACCCAGTTTCGTCAATATGTTGCGAATTGATTTTGCCCAAGCACCATAAAAATCCTCTACTCTCTCGTCGGGATATCGGAAAACAACTCGGAATCGTGCAGTCAACAGTGAGTCGTGTGATTACGAAACTCTGAGAATCTAACAGTAGGAGAAATGCGGTTAGAATGGATGTTCTTTTAGTGATCAGGATCCCAAGGGTGTCGTGAAAGTGTTTAAGCGGAATCCCAATGCTTCGGGATGTGGCCAAAAAGTTGAATCTGTCCAAGTCTTTCGTTCAGAGAGTTAAAGACCGGGAGGGACTGCATACGTACAAAGTGCAGAAGGCTCTACAGTTGTACAGAGCCTTATGAGTGGAGTTAAGTGTAAGGTGTGTGCATATAGTTATGGTACTAAAGTTGAATAAAATAAAATAAATAAAGTTGAATAAAATGCAAAAGCTTATATATGGTTATATTTTATTGTCTGAAAGTTTGAAAAGGATAGGTCAGCTAGGTAATTTTTAAAGCGTTTTTTTCGTGGAACACCCTTTAGTATGGTATAAATATCGGGATACCACATCCTCCCTCTGCGTAAAATAAACAGTTTAACATATGATAATGTTTCAGGTCAATTACAGAAGATTATTTGCATTGGTTGTGTAATCATGATGTAGTTTGAATATTCTTGTTTGGCCGTTTCGTGATATGTCAAAACGGTACATGTCCGAAAAATTTTAAACGAATTTGCATATCCGCCCTAGCATCTTGTCATTGATACTGTACGTCTACGAACAATACATCCTCTTCGTACTAGTCAATTAGCTTATTTTGGTGGAACGCAAAAAAATAAAACTGATAAATAAATAAAAACCCGACGAAAATTCGGAATCGCGCTGAACATGCTCCTAACAAATGAAATTCAAGTTTAGGCAAGACTTAGCAATAAGCCACGGTATGGACGTTACGAGATATGACGTTACATTTCGACAACATTTGTGCCTAATTACGAAACAAATCTTTCCTTCAATCATGAGCTAGCCGAAAACAAACATCGCATCGTGTGTGAATTAGAAAAGGAACTCTGAACTGAATAAACAATCTTCACATTCCACAGTTATCATTCTATAAACACACCGTTATCTCCGTGCGCGATAAAGATAGAGGTTACACCTCTCCTGTGTCACACCCGCTCCGCCTGCTTTGCATCATACCACACACTTCAGCTCTGGTAAGGACACAGCAAAAAATCGCGATTTTCCGCATTCTGTCCAAACATGTAATAAAAGTTATTATTACTGAGCGTGCCGTCAATCACCGTAAGTTGATCGATTGTTGCGAAATAAAGACAGCTATGGCATCTGGCGATTATCAAACCGCTGAGTACCGGTGCAGTTGATAGTACAACTGATAAGCATGGATTACTAACAAAACCCCCAATATTCCTGCCACCGAACAAGAAATGATTTGCGCACCGATTTTGAACATCGATTTAGTCTTAGCCAATCCAAGCGTAGCGCGGAATTCGAGTCCTACGTGAGACAATGCATATAGCTATGCGCCAGTTGGACTGGTACAAGTGTCTACCTATATATGACGATACGATTTGTAATATTTACCGATGCATTGCTGAATCGGTGCACCTGAAACATATATTGACAGTGACGTGTTTATCGTTGAAAAATTTATTAGCGCAATACAACAGATGACGACAAACCAACCTGTCAACAACTGATAACAGTTAATAGATGACTTCAATAAAAGCATCATCTATTATGTACCACATGTAAAGCCATAGATAAAGAAGAAACTTTATTGTCATTCTCTACTATTTTCAAATGATAGAATTTTTTAGGGAAAGTATTTTCTATCCTTAGTTTTAGACTCTACCAAGACGCTCAACCAAGAATCTTTATGTAAAGCCAACTTTAAGAAGTAAAGCCAGCTTTAAGAAGTAAATTACTTGAACATCGCGCATCACAACCCTCCATCCTCCCACACGAGCAGTGGACAAAATCAAAATAATATTAAATTGCGTTATGGAAATTTAATCTTGTTTTAACTGACATAGTTCGTAAAAAAACAAAAACTAATATCAAAATATTGCTCCATGGAGATCTAAAGAGTAAGTACCTACTTGTGTTATTAGAACAACAAACCAGTAACATGATTGTATTCAGTGTTTGGAATAACATGTTAGTTTTATTAAGGTATTTATGCAGTAGCGTATGAGATAATATATATTACGAAAGAAATTAAATGTTATTTTAAAGTCACAATAAGATATGATAACAATCAGTTTTTGAACTCAACTTACTAGCACAGACAAGCAGACATAACACTTGCAACAAAAATTATCGTATCACATATTTTGCGTGAACACCAGTGCCATCTATGAACGACATTCCCAAATATCAAAGAGCAACAGGAGTATCCCTCGAACTAGCAAGAATTTTTTATGAGGGACATCCCCTTCTTTCGTTAAAAAGCCCCACTTTGACCAAAACGGAGACATTACCAACTTAGCCCAAATTTGAAATGGCGGTTTAATCGGTGCGAAGAATGGGAAACGAGTGTTATGTCTGTTTGTCTGTATTACTACCAAAGTTATAAGTCTTTACTCAATAACAAAATGTGTAATCAAATATTTCTAGATATCTGCTCAATATCAAATTATTACAGTAATGCAATATGATATTGGTATGATACTCTTTTGATATGGCTTCCTGCTCGGGTATTGTGACACTGAAGATTCACTATTTGCTTAAACTGAGATATTCTTCGATGATAAATGGCCATCAAGGGTCAATAAATGGTCGTCGATGGCACAGGATGCAATATATTAGTACCGATTAGTTATGTAGCAGCAAGAGCGATATAAGTTTTTCTGTGTTAGGAAGATATATACAAAAAGCCTGAACCCAACCAGCAATGCAATGGCGCGTGTTGACTTTCACTATGCTCTATAAGGCGGGGAAAGGAGGTAAGAACGGTAATGACCCGGTTGCGCGATAAAATTGTATCAGGTTTCCGCGTCTGTGGCTTGACGGTGATTCAGAGCCTGTTCTTCTTAGTGATTCAACGGTACCATATCACACTGGTTTAGGTGAAATTTAATTGCTTGTTATAAATTCATGTGCTAAACTTTGGGTTATCTGGGGCTATCTTGGACTTCAAGCAATGATTCAGTTCCGACTTGTCTCCGACACTTTATGTAAACTACCTTTACATTCACAATTCCAAAGTCCAAAAAACATGATGTCACCGTAGATTAGAGGTTTTCTGCAAATTTCGTAGAAGTGTGAACGGATTGCGAATAAGTTTTTGATTGGCGATGCCAGTAAACGTTCACCGAGTTACTAATGAGCTGGTTTAGACCGAACTTTTGGTTTTGCGGATATTATCGGCCCCGTCAAAATCGACTCTGTGAAAGAATGGCTGGGATAGAAAGCGCCTTCAAAATCGACTCTGCTGGAGGGAAATGAATCGATATAGTCGACAGGCATGTGATCGGTGTTATGTCAAACCGAACCAAGTGACAAAACTCTGATTTCGAGAAAAACGCGTTTAAAGTTTGCTGCTCTGTATGGTTTATAGCTATCAATCGTTCTAAATCAGCTCATAACTCTGGCTGTTTGGAATATTTATGTAGTCTGAATAGAATAAAGAATAAAATAAAATGAATAAAATAGAATAAAATTTATTAACTCATTAACTCATGTTTTTAAACTTTGATACTTGGTCCGGTCTGATTTAACACCGACCATGTGACAATGATGTGAGCCCCGAAGTCGAACGATAAGCTATAGCTGCGAATATGGCTTGCAGACGACGTCACTAGCTGAAGTATCAAGGGTTCTAGTTTTAGCACATTTGCTGATCTAACTACTGGATAGTGTCTGATCAATTATCATGTTCGAAATACATATTGGATTCTTACTAATATCCAAACCGCTCCGTTGGTTTCGAGGTACGATACTGGCCTAACATGCCTGTCGTCGTATGTTCGAATCTCGGCTGAGAGATGCTGCTATAGAGTCAGTAGGATCGTTGCACTAGTCCCGTAATTGTTCTGTACTCTAATAGCCGCCTGTGAAATCTGTCGATAAAGGAGGGTCAAGTCTTAGAAAGACGTTTAAGCCCAAGGCTTTGCTTTTAGATAATATCCATCGGGTCTGGAATGCTGAAATCGAAATCTCGGCATCAACAGGATCAAGATTTCGGTGTCTCGGTCTAGCCATAGTTGACTCTTTCATCAGTTAAAAATAGACAGCTGCGCAAAACATGATATCAAGACCGTCGTCAGGTATTTTTTAATGCTCAGGTCGGCCAGGAGGAGGAACACAAACCGGTGATTGGAGGGTTCAGCGCACACCAGCTGACCAACGAAATGGGCGTAAGATTTATCGACTTTGCCGCTTCCAAGAACATGGCCGTACGTAGTACCTTCTTCCAGAACAGACACCTACACAAGTACACCTGGAGGTCACCAAATCAGACAGAATCACAGATCGACTACGTTTTGATCGACTATCGGCACTTCTCAGACATTATCGATGTCAGATCCTATTGAAGCGCTAACGTTGATTCGGACCGCTACCTAGTGATGGTTAAGATGCACCAAAACCCTCCGTTGTGAACAACATTCGATACCGATACCAGCCTCGCGCGGCTGAAGCAGCCAGACGCCTCCGCAAACTATGCGCATTTATTCGAAGCTGCGCTGCCGGTAGAGTACGAGCTGGACGAAACCCCTCTCAAATACTGTTGGAAAACCATCAAAACAGCCATCAGCAGTGTAGTGGAGAGCTCCATCTGGCATGTGGCACGCGATCAGCGGAACGATTGGTTTGTCGGAACGTGAAGACACAAACAGAAGAAGATGCAGCGAAATCAAATCTTCCGGGAGAAAAAGGGCTACCTGGAAAAGCAGGAATATGCAGAGTTGGAGCGGCTGCAAACACGAATGTTCTACCAGAAACTGAATGGATCCCGCAAAGGCTTTGTGCCGCGAGCCGGAATGTTTCGGGATAAAAATGGCAGTATTCTGACGGATGACCGTGAGGTGCCCGGTAGGTGGAAGCAGCACTTCGATGAACAGCTTGATGGCACCCAGGCGGAGAACCGTAACGGTGGCAAAAGCGATTTCGACGGTGCAACAAGCGGGAAAAAAGTGCCAGCTCCAATGATAGGCGAAGTTAAGGAGGCCATCATGCAGCTAAAGAACAATAAATCAGCTGGAAAAGATTACTTCGGAACCGAGCTTATTAAAACACGACCAGCAAAGCTGGCCGTTTGTATGCATCGGCTAAAGGTTAGAACTTGGGATACTGGACTACTACCGGAGGAATGGATAGATGGGGTTTTCTGCCCGATTTACAAAACGGGCAAAAAGTTGGACTGTGGAAACTATCGAGCGATCACCGTTCTCAATGCCGCCTACAAAGTGCTGTCCCAAATCAATTTCCGCCGACCATCACCAACAGATTTGTGGGAACTTATCAAGCCGGCTTCGTCGAAAGTCGGTCTACCACGGATCAAATATTTATACTACGGCAGATCCTCCAAAAGCCCCGTGAATACAGAGTTCCCACGCGCCATTTGTTCGTTGACTACAAAGCCACATATGATACCATCGATCCGTGGAGGCAGAGCCCGATTTTTCCAGAGTAGTGGAGCGACCAACGAGCTGGGAACGGGCTTCGTAGTGTTGAGGAAAATGCAGGATCGCGTAATGGATTGGAATGCGATTAACGAGAGGATGTGCGTGTTAAGGATAAAATGCCGTTTCTTCAACTACACCATCATAAACGTGCATTGCCCACACGAAGGTAGACCCGACGACGAGAAGGAAGGTTTCTATGCGCAGCTGGAGGCAACGTACGACAGCTGCTCACCACGGGACATCAAGATCGTCATCGGGGATATGAACGCCCAAATCGGCAGGGAAGCAATGTATAGACCGGTGATCGGGCCCCATAGCCTGCACACCGACACGAACGATAACGGCCAGCGATTCATCAATTTTGCGGCTTCCCGAGACTTGGTGATCAAAAGCATCTTCTTTCCTCACAAAGATATCCACAAGGCCACCTGGAGATGAACTGACCAACGAACCTCGAACCAAATCGACCATATTCTCATCGAGGGCCGGTTTTTCTCGAACATCATCAACGTACGCTCCCTACGGAGTGCGGATATTGACTCGGACCACTACCAAGTAGCTGTAAATGTGCGCTCAAAACTATCGACGGTTTATACCTCACGACAAAGTCGCCCTCCTCGGCTAAACATTCGGCAACTAGACAACCCGCGAACTGCCGAAAACTACGCGCGCGTACTGAATGAAGCTCTGCCTTCCTCTGTGGAGCTAGATGCTTCGAACCTCGAAAACGGATGGAGTGGGATACGCTCGGCCGTCAACGAGGCAGCAACCGCGGTGCTAGGAGTGGAAGCCTCGAGTGCACGAAATGATTGATTTGACGGGGAATGCCAAGAAGCGATAGAGAGGAAAAAAAGAGCTTGGGAAAACTATCTGAGCATATCCACGAGAGAGAATTTGGCCAAGTATCGACGAGCGAGGAATGAGTTGACCACGATCCTGAGAAGAAAAAAGCGCCAGAAGGAGGACAGATATCGTGAGGAGCTTGAACAACTATTCCGGGCTAATGACACCCGCAAGTTTTACGAGAAGGCGAACCAAACTCGCAAGGCCCACACACCAAATCCTGACATGTGTAGGGACGAGGGAGGGGATCTAATCACAAACGAACGCGATGTGGTCGACAGGTGGAAGCAGTTCTTCGATGAACACCTCAACGGCGATATAGCAGCAGGAGACGCAATGGAAGTTAACCTCGGAGTACCTACAAACGACAACAGCATACAGGCTCCCGATCTCGAAGAGATCCGACGAGAAATCGGTCTGCTGAAGAATAATAGAGCCACCGGGAAGGACCGACTCCCGGCAGAAGAGAAACTACCGGAGGAGTGGATGGAAGGCGTAGTCTGTCACATCTGCAAAAAGGGCGACCGGCTAGACTGCTGTAACTACCGCGGCATTACGCTGGTCAACACCGCCTACAAGGTGCTCTCCCAGATTTTGTTGCGTGGTCTATTCCCAATAGCAAGAGAATTCGTAGGGCAGTATCAGGCGGGCTTTATGGGGGCCCGTGCTACTACGGATCAAATTTTTACTCTCCGACAAATCCTTCGGAAATGTCGAGAGTACAACGTGCCCTCGCATCATATTTTCGTGGATTTCAGAGCAGCATACGATACCGTTGAACGCGAACAGCTATGGCAGATAATGCACCAGTACGGTTTTCCGGACAAACTGACGCGGCTGATCAACGCTACCCTGGAACGAGTGATGTACTACGTGCGCGGTTCGGGGACACTCTCAAGCCCTTTCGAATCGCGCAGAGGGTTACGGCAAGGGGATGGATTGTCCTGTATGTTATTCAATATCGCTATTGAAGGTGTGATCCGGCTAGCGGACATCGAAACGAGGGCAACGAGTAAGAGTAGCCACCTCCTAGCCTTTGCAGACGACCTCGACATCATTACTAGAAACCGTGGGACGGCGGAGGTAATCTACGCCAGACTAAAAACAGAGGCTAGGATAATAGGATTACAAACAAATTAATGCGTTGAAAACCAAATATATGGTAGGAAGAGGCTCCCGAGAAAGTAACGTTTGCCTCCCACGAACAGTGACTACTGACGGCGATGAACTGGAAGTGGTTGATGAGTTCGTATATTTGGGATCTCTGGTCACCGCCGACAATAATACGAGTAAGGAGATCCAATGACGCATTCAAGCTGGAAATCGAGCCTACTTTTCCCTTCGCAAGACGTTTCGTTCAAGGGGCATACGTCGCCGCACAAAGCTGACGATGTACAAAACGCTAATCAGACCGGTAGTCCTCTACGGACTTGAGACAGTAACTTTACTTACGGAAGACATACGTGCACATGCCGTTTTTAAACGAAAGGTGTTGCGGACTATTTTTGGCGGAGTACAGACGGAAAGCGGAGAGTGGCGGAGGCGTATGAATCAGGAGCTACAGGCACTGCTCGGAGAGATTCCCATCGTACACCTGGCGAAAGTTGGGAGACTACGGTGGGCCGGACACGTCGCATGGATGCCGGACGACTGTGTAATGAAATCCGTTCTCTTCAAGAACCCCGGAATAGAGGGGCTCAACGTGCTAGATGGCTCGACCAGGTTGAAGCCGACTTGTGTGTGTCGAGACGCGCAACGAATTGGCGACGAGTAGCCCAGAACCGAGCACAATGGAGAGGGATTCTTGATACGGCAAGAGCCACCCCGGCTCTCGGCCGAATAAGACAAGATACCATCGACCGGAAAGAAGAGAAAATCATGGACGAGAATAGCTTCCCCATGAAACTGATCAAACTAATTCAATCTACGACGGATGGTACGGAATGCTGTGTTCCCATCACGAGTGGATTGTCAAGTTCATTCGAATCACACAGAGGGCTTCGTCAAGCCTGCTGTTCAACCTAGCGCTAACGGGGTATTATGAACCTAGCGGATATTAACACGTGGGACACGATCTTCAACAAATCTAAACAATTCGTCTGCTTTGCCGACAATGAGATTCGGAAGCGTATTATCTGCGGAAGTCATGGTTACTTTTGGCTTCACAAGCAATTGCGATCGAGCAGACAAAGCCCTCGTACAAGGTGTACCCTGTACAACACGCTTCTTAGACCGGTCGTTCTCTACGGGCATGAAACATGGATAATGCTCGAGGAGGACCACCGAGTGCTCGAAGTTTTCGAAAGACGAGTGTTGAGAACGATCTTCGGTGCTGTACCGGAGAACGGGGTATGGAGGCAGAAGATGAACCATAAACCCAGTATCCAAAAGGTGGCTAAAGCTGGACGGATACGATGGGCAGGGCATGTTGCAAGAATGCCGGACAACTACCCTGCAAAGGTGGTATTCGCCTAAAATCCGGTAGGAACAAGACTAGTAGGAACGCAGCGAGCAACAAGGTTAGACCAGGTGGAGTGACATCTGGCGTGGAGTGCTCGATGTCTTAGAAACTGGAAAGCGGTAGCCCACAACCAAGTTGACTGGAGAAACCTTGTTCAACAGCTTGGTCGGCAAATCGCTTAAGTTAGTAAGTAACTACCATGCTGGGATAATGCCTTTAATCAACATAACAATAACTAAATGACATAGTAATTGTTCATAAGAAGAGGCACACCGCAAAAGAGGCCACACCACAATAGATCAAAGAACTGGACGCAGAGGTCCAATGTCCCCAACAAGGAAAACACATCTGAATTTTGAGCAAAACACTTCGGCTTCAAATTGAAAAGCAAACTTAGAGGAAATTAGTTTCATATTAGTTTCAAATAAAATTTTTAATAATTTTAGACCGTAAGACTTATTCGCGAGGTCGGATGATCACGATGATCGTTTGTACATATAACAAAATCATGATCGGCCTATCCGTAATTAATCCATTCAAAATTGCTAGAATAAAAACCGTATATGCCGTTTTTCAGCCGGTTAAATCTTAACGCGCTTTATACCTACCTAAATTTATTGATCGACAAGGTGCAGATACTGCTCCGCGCAATTGTTTTTTTTCGCTAATGTTTACAAATTCAGCGCCAGCTGAGGCATTATTTATTTCCCGGAGATTCGCAAAAAGCTGGCTCTAAATTGGAACGTGCCAGTCATCACACCAGCACCGGGTCCGAGCAACATTTTCATCTTGGGAATTCTCGTGAAGCCGATTTATAATAATTGGTACCGCGTATTCCGGACCAGCTATACTGCAGTATGACGAACTCCAGTTCGCATACACGCACACCGTCGAAACAGATTGGAATGCGCGTGCGAGAAGCCGGTTGCGATGTTTACATTAAAAGCATATATGTACAATATGTACATGGCGGCCCCCACCATGCCGCCCGCTTCCACGGCTTCGACAACGGGCCGATCGCGGTTCGTGCAGTACAAACAACAGAGGCGAAGGAGAACCCGCGTCAGTCAAAATATATTTGCTAATGACCTTGGCATACCACAGCAGCTTTTTGCTTGCTCTGAGTGTACCTTGCTTGATTACTATCTTTCGTTTTTAGCCTTTCTTTATCTCTCGTTTTGTGTATCTCACCGCCTGTCGATCTTCCAAAATTGACCCTCGCTCACTCAATCGATGGTCGGTAGCACTGAATGCAATAGCCCCATAGCGATTGGAACGCGTATATGTAAAAAACGGGTTTGGTTTGCATTAGAGTGACTATAGCACAGGGAGGTGACATGTCATCCTAAACATATGCAATGCAATGGCACTGACAGATAACTGTCATTCAAATTTTTACAGTGTCGTCACTCTATATATGGGCACTCTAGCTAGCATTATTTCTGGCCTTAATTATGGCTTGTCTTTAGCAAAGGCCTCGAGATGAGAAGCTCTTAAGTTACAATAAAAGGCTTTACAACCCCTGGACAAGTAGTGTCGCCGGCATCACCGGCGATGACGATTTAAACAGAAGATTAAGTGCAAATCGAAACAAACCAAGGGTGACAAACATTACGAACTCCTGCTACAGTAGTTTTATTTCCGGTATAGCTGGTGCACAATAGCTAAGTATAACGAAAAAATCAAAAACCAACACATTTGGTGCGAAAGTGCTGCACACCGCGAAAACAAAAACGACATTAACGAACTTCGACAGTTTAATATGCTTGAAAAAGTCTGCTACCTTTACCTTTCCATTTCGGGTTGCAGAATTTACTAATTTGACGTGCACTATGGGTGGTGCGGGTCAAAATCAAATTGAAAGCGTCATTCTGCACGCACACAAAATGATAGACGATCACAATTAAAAGAAACACGTCAAGCTTAAGTAGATCAAATTTTGATCGTAACATTTTATAAAGTGATTGCTCATATTTTAATAAAACAAAGGGTGGTACTGCAAAATGTCAAGCTTAGGAGTGTTTTATCATCGAATAAAATATGTTGGATTAATTAATGAATCCAGTCTACCCAACAAATTAAACTGATTGCCTGATTAATATTTAAGACATTGCACGATTTAAAATACCATTAAAAAGCAAATGACAGCGAGTAACGGTATCGCATGTTTGGCGAAGGTGTCAACCAAGCGCTACTCTACATTTCACATTCTGTATTTATATATGCTAAAAATTCAATTTTCTTCCACACTAAACCTGCTTTTCCCATGCAATTCATTTATAGACAAAGACATACGAGAAGCAGAAAATTCACACCATTCTTTTCTCTATCTCTGGCCCCCTTCTTCTGATCGACGACGGAAAAGCACAGTTGGAATGTTTTTATCATTTCCATTGAACTGAATACGACAACGGCAAAAAAACTCGACTAAGACGAAGTGGAAAAAGAGGAAATGATTCACTTTGTATCAATTCTTGCTTTCATTAAATTGTCAGTGACCCGCGCAATCCCAATAGAGAAGAAAATACAAAGAAGAGAGCAGCCAAGAGTGGGTTTTAAAAATTTGTTCGCTTTTACGACCGACCACTTCGTGGCCAGCTGGAGACCGCCGTTAAGGTGGAGGTGTACTGATTAAAAGTCCAATTGGAATTGTCCATTTCATTTTTATTTTTTTTTTTCTTAACGAGCAGAAAGGTAGGAAGACCTAATTAAGTTCTTCGTCTCTGTGCCGGACTGATTGGCAGGTCCGCAAGCAAAGTTTGGAAAATATTGCGAAAATACACGGTGATTCGAATATTTTGTGAGACAATAAAGGCGTTCCGGATAAGCGTAATCGGGCTTTGGCACGTTTCTTGGGCACGCGGGAGTAGCAGAACCGCAAAACCAGATTCTGGCTTTGCTACAATCGACCGAAGAACAAAGTTGATTGTACTTTCATATCCATTTGTGGATAGTTGCCTCATAGTGGTTCCATTTAGTTGCTACTGACGGTTTCCTACAAGCGGTGGAATGTTACTGAACAAGTTCGAGGTGATTATTCTGCATGATCGTCTCGGTTATAAAATGAGGTGGGACGAAATCCTCTTGGTTCCATTCAATGTTTTATGCTTTGAAAGCATGAATGATATTCTCTTTATTATGGAAATGAAAACGTAAAAATTACCAGAAAGATGCCATCTGTGACAGTTTTTTTACAAACAGGTTGTAGATATATATGGATTAGAGTGCATTTTGTGTCAAGAAATTAGTTTTCTGGAAAGTGAAATAAAGACAGACCTTAAAGCGAATGAAACATCTAAGTGTTATGTAACCACAATGCACTCTAAATGATTCCGTACGCTCATGCGGCAAAAACTGCAATATGTAAGAAATAACCCAACGTACCTTTACCCGCACCCCACAACCACGAAAGGAATGCGTCTACGGTTTGTGTACGTTAATTCCGGGAAACGAATCTACATGTGAATAAGCAATAAATAATGTATATGGACACAGACAATATTGCCGTTGTGCCGAGCTCACTAAGGCTGTAGATCAGCATCGGACGATCGGACAACGGTGAAATATGCACCGGGCTGTAGGTATGGGCATCGCAGACACGCTATTCTGCCAACTTTTAAGCTTTTACACGTTCGCAAAACTGCGCTAGTGCGGTAGTATGCAATAGTGGCTGTGTGTGCTCGAGTTTACTAACGAGTTTCACATATACCTATCATGACGACGCTCAAAACACAGAGAAACTTACTGGAATCGCCACTATACGTTGAATATAAACATGAAAGAGTTCTTTTCAAGAAACGAACGGTAAACTTTAGTAAATTTCGTTATTAAATAGGATTCCAGAAAATTATGGTAAATAAAAGTCTATACTGGGATATCACGATATAAGACAACCTCAACATAAACTAACCCTCATTTAAGACAATATACCTATATTGTCTACTACCGCCCCGCCGATCTCGGTAATGTGAGTAATATCTCATTCAGATTAAGAGGTTAATTTTCCATCTGAATATTTGGTAACTCTTTTCACGTACAGGGTCAGTAATAATAACTGTCAATGTTTTTTAAAATGTTTTTTAATTAAAAATGGGTTAATCATAGATGTGTCTGCATATCTTTCGTTTAGAGCGCAGGAATGGTTCGATCACTTTGACTCAATTTTGATTCATTTGACAGTACCGTCTCAGCCAAGTAAAATTGGGCAAAATGATATATGGGGTATTTTTAGAACTTGTTATTATCTACAATATTGCTGAAAAAAGTTTTGCTGTATCTTTTGTAATTACGCTGCTGCAATGCTAGTACCTCTTTAGTAACTAAGTGAACGTTCATTTAGTCACTAATGAGGTACTACCATTGTAGCAGCGTAAATACAAAAGCTACAGTAAAACTTTATTCAGCAAAATTGTAGCTAATAACTAGTTCTACAAATGTTCCATATATCACTTTGTCAAACTTTGCTCGGCTGAGACGGTACTGTCAAATGAATCAAAATTGAGTCAAAGTGATCGAACCATCCCTGTTAGAGCGTATTCAAAAGTGAATACAGCTTACAAGTTTATTTTGAATTTTCATTCGTTTAAGAGTCGTGATAATCATGGACGTCAAAAGGGAACTTGTGATGATTGTTTTTCAAAAATTTTCGACCATATGATATGTCAAAGAAGTTGAAGCCACTCAGAATAAACGAAACATTTATCTTCCGTAGCATCAAGCGATACAAGGTAACCGGGTTTTGCAAAATACTACTCAAACTTGGCGGTGAATGCACTATAAGGACACCAGAAGCTATTAAACAAATAAAAAAGCGAATTGCGAATTGCGAGTTGCAAAAATTCTGTTTTCGCACTAAAATATGTTCATGCTACAGGATCACCACAACCAGCAAAATGTTCGGATATAAGCAGCACAGCTTTCTAATATTCCTCGGGGCAAACTGGTTGTTTAGAGTGGTCTGCCTCTTCTCCTGATTGAATCCTCTCGATTTCTATGTTACATGTTAGGCAAACTAGGAGCACCAAAGGATCGGCTGTGGCTACTTTCAAGCAACGTTTAGAAAAAAATTGGGATGAAATACCTCAGGATATCATGCGTACCAACTGTAATGCATTTCAACAGCGAGTGCGGCTAGTAATTATTTGAATTGGATATGAATTGGACTGATTTAAGATTTGATTTGATTTGAATTGAAGTTTTATTATGTTTTAAAAACATATCAAAAACTCCGTCTGCAAATGACGGCATGTAGAGGCATGTTCGAACGAACCTGAAGCTACTGAGAACCAGAGCAGAGGGTCCAAAGCCTCGAAAAAGAGGATGGTTTTAACAGCTGTTATCCATGACTATTACGTAAAGACCTGAATGGATAAAGGTGTGACGCGACCCGTGCCGAGGGATGAATGTTGGAGTGGGTTCTATAAATATTCAGCCGCAACGGAGCCTGTGGAATACCAGGGCGCACTCCACAGTAATTTACCCTTGCTGCATTAAGGCGGTCACTGATGCAGTGGACCATTTCTTACCGAGCAGCTTTTCTCTGCCGGAAAACAAAGAAACGAAGGGGGCGGAGATGAGAATAGGGGAGGAACAGGACCTGTATGATGCGCTAGCAGAAGTTCAGTCCTGTTTCTCGTCTATCCTCAACACGCCGGCTCATTGTGAGTCGACAGACGAGGATGCGGCTCTAACTCTCTATTCACGGGTCCAGATTCACTCTGCCCATTCTCTGACTGTGTGCTGAAGGGTGAGCTGAAACAATAGGAGAGCCGAATAGTCATGGCCAATTGGATGGCCGTACAATCGCTAAAACAAATCTTCGGAATCTCGGTTTCGTACAAGATGATATTTAATTTCGGAGCGCTTCGCCATATTTTCGAAAAGAATTCCAAATGACAACTTTTGTTTGAGTTCCGGTAGAACCGACAACGGATGTTCCGGAGTATGAGGCGTAAGCCAGCACTCTACAAGATAGTGTTAAAGTCATTATTAGTGAATACAAATAAAATGGATAACTTTTGCGTAGTCAATTAATCAGATTTCTAGTTTGATTTCATCTGTTATTTATGACGTAAACAAAATCCCACCGCGATCTGGAATATTTCCGGGAAAATGGAGCCACAATTCACCAGCATATTTTTTTTATTAAGGGCCAATCTAATGTGGTTCTTTTAAGACTAGTTGCATGAAAATCGAATGAAAATCAGTAGAGATAGAACCAAAAGTGTAAATGAAAGTACCTTAATTTTTTATGTCGGGAACGTTAAGGAAACATAGCTGTATCTATACCTATAAAAATGGATTTCTGTCTGTCTGCCTGTTAGGTTGTTCCTTATAGAATCGAAAACTACTGCACCAATCGGCTTGAAAATTTGCATGTAGAGGTTTCTGGAGCCAGGGAAGGTTCTTATGATGGTTAGAAACCCTCCCTCCACTAAAAGGGGGGCTCCCATTAGTCAATAACAAGACCACCAGAGACTATCAATAGTAACATTAGATGATTCAGGGAGAGACGGCACAGGCCGTGAGTGTTGCCGGCGACATGCCGTCGGAAGCGCCGGCCACTGCGGGGGGGGGGGGGTGGCAGCCCCCTGTAGAGGTCACCTCTATCTAAGTTTATTTCTTTTCTTAGATCTACTGACCTCTATTACTTTCCTTCAGTTGGGTCACCGCTGCGAAATGGTACTTTCTATGAAGATTTTCCGTGAAATGGTGCATCCCGCGTAAAGTTTTTCGCTAAAAGGTATTCTGCGAAACTCTATAGTCCGCGTTATGGTCAACCGAGAATTGGTGTTCCGCAAAATGGTACTCGGCGAAATGGCTTGTAATGATGACGAATATTTAAATGCTATTCACTTTATTTTATCAGGCTAAGCAATGGGGGGAGTTGTTTCCTATTTTACTGTGAGGAAAATTTGTATATTAGAACACCCATGAACTCCTCAGAAACTTGCAAAACTCGAGATTGTGATAAAGGTCATCCGAGATTCAGGATTTATGTACAACACACTTTAATTTGTGGCAATATGAAGTTTGTCGGGTCAGCTAGTATATGTATAAATGTACGATTTACGTATCAATCTTCACCTAGCAAGGGAAACAAATAATTAAATTCTCCTCATGAACGGCAGCTTGACTGTCTCTTTGAATGTGTAGTTGCATTTCGCTATGTAAGCACAAACCGATCTCTTGCACTCTCATGCAACTGCCATATGGAGCGTTTGTAAGATTTGTGCGAAGTATTGTCTGTCTTTTGCACTCTTTTATAAATCTCCATTCTGCTTCATAGAAAGAACAAACCTTAAAATTCAACAAGTGAGGATCCATTATATGGTTTACAATGCTACATATGTCGCCATTAGTGAACCCTCTTCATGCAAAATATACTAGAATTTCTATAATGGATCCGGTCGTCACCCTATAGCAAACCACAAGGGTCCATAAAAGGAAAACGAACTCATCTCAATCATGAATGTTCCTGAGAAATAATTATTGTTGCAGTAGCAAGGCCAGGTCATACTGCTAGGTGGATTAATTCGGGATTTTAGTTTCGTTGCATTTTAATTTTAAACGCAAATCCTTGAATGTTAAATTAGTATCTGAAAACTTCACAAATTCATACATCACCCATAGCACACTAGATCATCTTGTGCGACGGACACGGTCTGACGCGTATGGAAAACAACAATGCAACAGACTTCTCTGGTCTGTTTAGGACGTTTCAAAGACGATTGTATTTTCCGGAAGAACTTGCGGACAGTCACCTTTGCTATTGGTTCGTTAATTGTGTTGCAAAGACAGCCCAGCAAGAGTATCATACCATAAGGGTTGTAAATTTTCCGACCATCGGCTATTTAATGTAAGTAGGTAACCATACATGCAGAAGTATTCGTTTCGTTAAGCAATGATTTTATTTCAGGGATATATACGACAACGCACCGTCGCTACCGAAATGAAGCGTTATTTCCAATGAGGCTTCAAGAAAAGCAGCACCAGCAAGTGCTCTCACCGATTTACCATGAAATTTTGCGGATAGTGGGAAATGGCCCCAAGGCAAGCTGCAGCACAGCACACTGGAAGGTGTGGAGCGTGCTGAACTTTACCCGGTGCATCCAAATTCAAATACAAATACAAATTCAAGAGCTGCTGCTTGCGGATAAACCTAAGCGGCTTGAGTTTTACAGGATTACGCTAGCAAAAGTGGAAGCCAATTTACAAAAAACATGGTTGTTGCTGTTGCTGTTCATACGCGTCAGACCGTGTCCGTCGCACGTGGTGATCAAGTGTGCTATGCGTGATGAATGAATTCTTGCAGATTTCAGATACTGATACAAAACTCAACTCGTTACGTTTAAAACTGAATTGCAACGAAATTAAAAGAGATAAGAGATTCACGCCAAAGAACAAATTGAAGAACAGTACCAGAGCTTTATATTGGAGAATAAAAGTAATCAAATACACTTTTTGAAGAGAAAGTTGATAAAAACACCTTGGAGCACTTATTTCGCAACTTTTTGCTTCTGAAAAGTTACTAAATGTCATGAAGTAGGAGGTTTAGTGATGATTTCCGGTGTAAAATTTTCTCAGCTTTCAACAAGCAATAGAATTGAGCTAGCTAGCATACTTCTTGAACTAGAGCTAATTTAAGGGAAACAGAACATAAAATTAAAAAAAAAACTTGTAACGATTGAGATTTGACCATGTGCTTAGAAGTATTTTTTGACCAAATGTGGTCCCCTGAAATATTTGCACTAAGCTACCTAACACCTTGTATATTCTTATAGTATAAGTATCGATACAATCGGTTGAAGAGCTGGATTCTGGAGTGCTACGGTCCACTTTCCGTTCCGTTCGTATGTGCAATTAAGGCCCGCCCTCGTGGCAGTTAAACGGGGGCGTGTGGTGTTTTTCGCTAAGTTTGCGTTGCGAAAGTGTACATGGCGGTCGTCAATTGCCGCGCGTGTTTTACCGGCCCTTTTTAACGTTCCACTCCGTGGCCGAAGTCCTAGAGCCGACAATCAGGACACGTCGTCAATCGCGTGCCTTTGTCGAGTCTGAGCTAGGGGTTTCATTCCGTTTCGGGAGATCTATCACGGAAACGTAGTACGTGGGGTTTTCCGGGCACGTTGGTCCCTGGACAAAACCCGGGTACGCATGACCCTAGTCATTGCGTCACTCTCGTGAGTAGTAAAATCGGAAGTCTTCCGTCCAGCCGAACCACCCTCCGCACCTTTAGTTTCGGCCAATACACATACGAACATCCGGCGACGAGTCAACCGTCATCGACCGTGACGTCGCCATCTTCGCCGTCGACCAGGACAACGCTAGCCGTCGTCGAGCATCGTCAAAAATCCTGCGCAGGTATGTGATACGTTTATGGCCATAAACTCAGTGCTAGAAAACCTACAAAACAATTGTCCAGCCCAAACGTTATACTGTTACTGAATACAAAGTTCAAGCTATTTTACGTTTTTCATACTTACGTTTGAGCAGTGTCCATTCTAAGGATCACTCACTCTTCCTTTCGTTGCCTTCACTTTGGTATTTCAGCTTCGTTCCGGGTCGTAACGTTCGCGGGTTTGGATCTAGTAGCATACCTGTTTTTAGCGGTTCTATCGCACGGCGGTGCGAAGCGGTTCTCTTGGTATCTGTTTTCAGTTGCGTAACCCCTGTACCGTTCTAGCCGACCCCTGAGAAACATCTCGTGCTAAACATTAGTCGGGCAAATCTAACACGACTGGTGGTCTCTCGGGTTACCGGGAGTGGCGCATAAGCCACCAAGTTTAAAATAGAAATTTCTTAAAAGATAGTCTACGAACGGTTACAAGATAGTTTTACACTTTTACAAGATTTTTTACTTTCAGGACATCAAATTGGTCGAGGCTTTATCCAAACAAATAAATAAAAGTTGAGTTGAGATGGCAAGATTCGGTTACTTTTTTCTAAAATCGAGGTAAAAGAATTACAGGTGTATAAGATTGTCGTACCAGATCTGGAAAGCAAAAGTGTGCTTACATGTGATACGCTGATTCGTTCATTTGATAGTGCCTGGTATGTGATGATATTTATGGTTATTTCAATAGTTGCTCGATAAATTTTGACTATATTCTTTGTATCAATATTGATTGAAAATAAAAAAAAATCTGATCGATCGGTGCAAATATCTCTATAATTCATTGAAAAATTGTAATAAGCGTTATAAGTTATAAACGTTCAAAACATAACCTCGTTTCGGTAAGTACATGTTAATTTTTCGTTCTTCTAAAGTGGACCCCACTATAGAAAACAACAATGTAGCTCTACGTTATATATTACTATATATTACTCATACATTTGATTGAGTAATTTTTTTTATAAAAAAAAAAACTTTAGCGGTACCACCTTTGGAACACTGAAAACAAATGCTCATAAAAGTTTCTTCAATTTTTCTTACTATGATATTCGCATCAGAAAATTTCCAAAAAATCTACGTCAAGGCAGATTTCCAACAGCTTCTAGAGCCAGAGTTGAGTTGAATGGGGTCCGAGGAATCTTTAAACATACAGGAAGTGATCAACAGCAGAAAAATTACATTGATTGTTTACAAAATAATCAAGCAATCCACAAAAATGTAACATTTTTTGACGTAGGACTACATCTTATGGCAAGTTTTGAGATAGGGTGTCATTCCAAAAAATCGAAAAATGCGAGCGTCACGAAAAATGATAGGTTTTGAGCGCTAATAGGTCAGCGGTTTTCCGATCGATTTTCAATATTCTTACACCAATCGATTGGAAAATCTCCTAAGCAATGAATCTTCCAAAATAATGAACCTATGTTTTACCAGAATTCTCGCTTCGTGATTGGTTGTTGGAAATGACGTCATCAAAGTAGAAACGCGTTTTCACGCTTCGACTTATAATTCAGTAAATTTTCAATAGATGTTCATAGACGGCTTAGTGGTGTAATTGGTTAAACAACACGCTCAACTAGAGATTGGGAGCTGTGAGTTCGACTCTCACCTTCGCTAAGTCTATATTTTTGGCCTAATATCAAGAATTTTCAGTTTGCCTGAATCTACATTTCTCGCATTAAGCATTTATTCTTCCCAACATTTTCAATAGATTTCCAAGATATTTACACCAATTGATCGGAAAATCGATTGAAAATGCAGAAAACTATTGATTTTCAATGCGCGTCATTGAAAAATTGAATTATTTTCATATCTTAGCCTTCCCTAGTCAGTGCTTCCCTAGCACGGATGACAGAAATATATACGATATAAGCTATGGGTTAAGCTTCCTTATGATTGTATTTAATTTACGTTGAGCTTCAGCTGTTGAGCTTCAGCTGTTGAGCTTCAGCTGTTGCTGCTTCCCACGGATAAGGCATCGTAGACATGCAAATTCACCAAGCGAGGTGTTGGAACTGGAGCACTCGTTTCGCTGCCGCAAAGGAATATCTGGCTGCTGAAGTTCTGGAATTGGCAGGAAATATGCTGCTCGCGACAACGAAACGATCAGAATTATCGTCACTTGCAGCTGGCCATCAGCAACAACGAAGAGTTGAACAAATTGCTGTCCCGTGTCACCACTGCTCAGAGAAATGTCTTTTCGAACATCCAAGCTGCTTTGTTGCTGCCCAAAAAGACGGAAAAGAAGGCTTAAATTTCCAACATATCACGTCGATAAAATGTTCTTTTAAGGACAAAACATAATGTTCATGAAGATTTGAGGAATTTTCGCTCACTGAGTTTAATTCTATTTTATTTAGATTGATTCTAATTGTTCGCATCCTATCACATAATTTTAACCGATCACCTCTCGTGCTTCAGTTCGCTTGTTGCTGCTGGTTGAGTTGGCTGTCTCGGAAGGTACCAAAGCAGTTAATAAATATTCCAGCTACAAGTAAATGTATTCGATCAAGCGTCAAAATGCATAAAACCATGGGTTTAATAAAATGAAATAGTTTTAGTAACATCTTTTGCATCTTCATATAAGAATTTGTTCGTTCTTCAAAGAACGGTTTTCAGTAATTGATGAAACCTAGGAAACTTGGGATTTAGGGCTTTTCACTCGGTTTTCTTTAGCAACACAAATTTATCCATCACCAATGCTAGAGTAATAATACGTAGCGTAATTTTTCTTTGGCAGCAAAAGGCGAACGGCTCACTGATAACTTTGCTCTTTTGTTCAGACTGAAATTGAAATGCTCTATTTTACTTTACGTACATGATAGAATGAAGGACAATGAAAAATAGGTGTGGCCGATTCTTGTCGCTTACTCTGGTACATAACACGTGGTAAGCCGGCGAACAGCATTATTCAAACGCTAGCTGAGCTACTGCCAACATCGTTTGCTAGGGCAAACGAAAGTCACGCTCGACTCATGCACTTTTGCAGTGTGTGTGCAGTGCAGTGTGTTGGAGCTGGAGCACTCGTTTCGCTGCCGTGATGAAATATCTGGCTGCTGAAGTTCTGGAATTGGCCGAAAATATGCTGCACGCACCAGAAGCACGTTAAGTGCGTTAGTGCAAGCTGGAGTTATGATAATCAAACAACCGGTCCTTTCAAGGGCCACACAACGATCGAAGAGTTTATTAATTTTCTTGCCCAGTCAATACCATAATAACACAGGCATCGAGGGAAAAGTTGAATTTTTCGCCATTGAGGACGGCCAACAAATGACGGAAATAAGGTTTCTGGTTACGGGCGACATTTTCTGCGACTTCCAAAACGTCTGCAGGTTGTAAATGCTTTATCAGTGTTCTTTTGTAAGCCGCAGAAAAATTGCGCAAAATTTTCAACTTTTTGAAAACTCGCGTGTACCGTCTACCGATTACCAGAGGAAAAGCACTATTCAACGTATAAACATATCATACAAATTTATTTACTGTTTGGTTTAGTTACTAACTTGGTTTCGTTTTAATAAAATAGATTCAATCAATTCATGGATATAACTCCAAAATCGGTTGAGGATTGAATGTATACAATGTTTCTACTTTGATAAACGTTACGGATGTAGCATGTATGCATGAAGAATCGTATTATTATATACATGGATACATCCTACTATCGCTACAAAGAGACTTACGTGGTTCTACGTCACCTATGTGGTCGTGTCTTGTGCACAACCCCTTTGATTTTCTTACATCTTTTGTAAGTAAAAACCATTGTAGAATTATGGTTTTGAGTTTTGGCTAATCTCTAATTGTATGTATCAATACAATCATATCAATTTCCAAAATAGTAGATGCTATATTAGACTTCGTCTATAAAACCATCTATAAATAAAGCAAAAGCAAAACAGATCTGATGCTTTGGAAAATTACAAACTCTAGTTGGCAGTCTCAGCTATCAATTGGACGCAGATGCTGAAACCGTAGGTATTATGGTCAACCATTTTCCGAGTTCACTGTTTTACACTGAACCTATTTACGAGAAATTCTCGCTTTTAAAATCGCAAACAATAGATAGTTTCCCACAAAAACAACTCCAACAGAACGACTCCTTCTTAAAGCGGCTTGTTTTTAAGCTTTCTTCGTTCTCCGTTTGAGTGGCTTGTCAGCAGAATACACACCGGTCTCCGCATCATGTCGCTTCTTTCTACTTCCCGATACCATGGCACAAAATATACACACGGGCGAGAAAATGCAAGAAAAGGAAATATAAATTCCTTCGAAGTTATTGACCCGTTTGTTTGGAATAGTTTCCGAGAGCGAATCGGATATCAATGACATAGTCAGCGCTAGTGTTGCTAACTGCTTAGGCATGTGAGAACCGTGGTATAGTGCATAGAGTCGTCGGACCGGCTTGGCAGAAGAATGAGCGGGGATTTACAGTCAGGAAAAGAGTATTGGAAGGAAAACGCGAATATCATGAAAAACTTTCATAGCGTTTAGAATTATCTAGTTAATCCTTTTCACTCTAAATAATATTAGGCGAAAAATTTGGTGAGTACTTTCCACCAAAATACGTAAATTCAAGGTTATGGGGAATTGAACAAGTCCCTTAACACTAAGTATACCAAACCAGTCATTTTGACTGGTCGTGAAATTTTCGCTCAAAATTCCTGCGATGACTTTGGTAGCGATAAGTAGAGAGTACGTTTTTTATACCTAATGTTACTTAATATAGATTAAAAACAAATATATCTTTATGTTATTGACATTTATATCGGTACCTGTCAGAATGACTAAATAGCTGGTATATCTAGTGTGAAAGAAAATCAGATACAGGAAGCTCCCGAATAAGGCGATGGGTGGTGCTACTACGCCCACCGCGATATCTCAGCTGTTCATTAACTAATAAAGTAGATTTTTGGTAGTAGACTAAGTTATAGCAGATACTAACCGTGTACCAAAAATCAACTTTATTGGTACCACCCACGGTCTATGTCAATATCTTCTATCTAAATCCTTTCTTCAATTTTAAAGGAAAGATTCGTGATTGAAACTCAATTCAGTATCCATTTCGCTTACCGAACGGATGTGACTATTACTAAGACGCCGCCTTCAACTTCTTTGCTAGTCGGTGGAGTTCAGACGCATCGTGTTATTTAAGACCAAGTGTCTATTCAACAGTTATGACATAGAAATCAAGTTTGATATTCTCTCCATCACAAAATTGCTGAAGCCAAACATAGCAGTCAACAAATGTTCAACAGCTAGTAAATACCACATTGTATCGTTCACCTGTCAAACCGTTCGACCGAACAACAGAAAGTATTATCACCTGCTCATTTTTTATCGTTCGCTAATCGCCTGAGGAATTTTCATTATCCTTACACATACTAAAAAGTACAAAACCAAGTAAACAAATTGTACTTCGCTCTCATATCATGGGCTACCGGATGAGAATCGCTTACTATCGTTTAACATTGGTAGACCGATTACCACAGCATGGGTTTCACGATTTACGCGAACATAACCGCTAATCATGACGATGTCTCTTTCACTCTTTCGACTGTCTATTCTGTTTGCTATACATACGCACGGGAATACCAATAGTACCTACACAAAAAATGGCTAGCATGCAATGCGAGTGTCCGCATTGGCATCAATTCAAATTTGTTTGCATATTACTTCCACTACTATGCATGCTGTATGCGATGAAACGTACGGTGAATAATGATGCGAGTGCATAAATATTTTAATTCAAGTTTCAGCCCCCTTGTATCGTTCTCAGCCCATCTGAAACTTGTTGCTTGTATGACCATATTTCTGTAACTTTTCAGTATAGTTGACCGCCGATGCACGGTGATGCCATAGGTAACAGACCCAACATAAAAATTTAATTACTGCCCAAGTAGTAATTTCAATGCAACACGAAGTCATGTTTTGTTATAGTTTCTACAAAGAAGTGTAAAAGTGATATTGATTTAAATATGGAATTTTCAATCAAGCTAATTATATATCGTATCAAATCGGGCTTAAAATAGTGCATAACAAAATTATAGATAATAACAACATTTTCAAATTTAGCTTAGTTGAGATGACACCGTCAAATAAATCAAAATTGAATTAGAATGATCGAACCCTCCCTCGAGGCGAAACTAGAATTTCATCAGAGTTGCACGAAAGTCTTACATGTTTTCGATAAGGGAACAATGGGTAAAATCGACACCCTAATAACTTTCGCAGAAAAACCATATTTGAGATCGTGAGGAGCTAGAACAACTAAATATTTCGGGCTAATGACACGTGCAAGTTTTAGGAGAAGGTGAACAAAACTCGTAAGGGGTACACACCTAAACCTGACATATGTAGGGACGATGGAGGTGATCTAATCACTAACGAGCACGAGGTGGTCGACCGGTAGAAGCAGTACATCGATGTGCACCTCAATGGCAATATAGCAGAAGGAGGTGCAACGGAAGTTAACCTAGGAGTGCCTTCAAACGACAACAATGTGCCGGCTCCCGATCTTGAAGGTATCCGGCGAGAAATCGGTCAACCGAAAAATAATAGAGCTGCCGGAAAGGACCGCCTCCCGGTAGAACTCTACAAAAATTGTCAAGAACTGCTAGCAACGGCACTTCATAGGCAGACTTTATGGGGGCCCGTACTACTACGGCTCAAATTTTTACTCTCCGACAAATCCTCCAGAAATGTCGAGAATACAACATCCCCACGCATCATATTTTCGTGGCTTTCAGAGCAGCATACGATACAATTGAACGCGAACAGCTATGGTAGATAATGTACGAGTACGGTTTTCCGGACAAACTGACGTGGCTGATAAAAGCTACTCTGGAGCGAGTGATGTACTAAGTGCGTGTTTCGGGGACACTCTCGAGTCCTTTCGAATCGCGCAGAGGGTTGCGGCAAGGAGATGGACTGTCCTGGATGCTATTCAATATCGCTATTGAAGGTGTGATCCGACGTGTAGTCATCAAAACGAGAGGAACGATCTTCAGCAAGAGTAGTCAACCCCTAGCCTGTGCAGACGACCTCGACATCGTTACTAGAAACCTTAGGACGGCGGGCAATCCACGCCAGACTAAAAACTACTAGGTATACAGCCCTAAGGGTTGTACGAAAGGGTGGCGTAGGCGTATGTTAGTATTATTGTTGTATTGATGACATGTTTTACTCGATGAAGTGTTCCTTCATGTCAGATCATTAGAGCAAGGACTAATGCAGATTGCACCAACGGACGCTACGGAAACTACCCGTGAGGTTCAGACCTTCGTTTGCTTCTTGTTGATGAGTGAATAAGCTAAAATTCCGTCTCAGAAGGCACATAATTATGATGTTATTCGAGCTCCTAGTAAATGTATCAGGCTAGATGTGAATATCATACATCAATCGGCCTTTGTGGCCTTCAACATCAAGTAATAATTGAATTTCTTTCAGATGAAAATATCACTTCGATGTATCAGCAACAGCAGAAATTAATTTTGGCAATTTCACAGTCTTGTAGCTTAGTAGTTTAAGGGAAACACCACAAAATTGGCATGTATTTGGCGTTTTACCTAGATTACGAAAAAATTCATTTAACCTTTATTTAATTCGTTGGTAGCCATTGGTTACAAATAACATTAAATTCAAAGCACGTTCATGGCAGATTAGACGTGCCAGTCGGATCTCTTTTCCTTTTGGCACGAATGGCAACCAGAGGGGTGGTGTGGGTATCAAACTATCATACATAGTCCATGCCCCACTCATTGGTTTTTAGTACCTACTTACTGTTTAATTCATCTCAAAACAAATAAAACCAATCAAAAAGCAGCTAAACACTACCTATTAGCTCTAATTTTACTAGTACTAGCTGTTATTTTCGATTCATAGGCTACTTTAAAATTGTCACCATCCATGGATGTTGTACACGGAGTACGCCAAATTTTGACAATTTCACACCCCTGATGGCATGAGGCATGCAGGTTATCGGCTTCGATTCACTGTATCCTACACCGAAAATCTTTTACTGGCAACTATCACTGCAGTCAGCCCCCGCTAGCCATCCGTGCAGCCTGCTTGCCTTCCGTGTTAACTAAATTTGACCTAGAAACTCTACATACATTTTTACTATTAAGCGTATTAAAGATTATTACTATAAACTTGCTGGACATTTTATCTATCCAACGACATATTATTAGTTATGTTTCGTTCAGTAGTTTAGAAGTTATAAGCATTTGAAATCTTTCATCCAAACGTTACACTTTTATTTTCGTTTTCACAAAGTGCTACCCAGTATAGTAAACAAAGACGTAGTCCTACGTCAAAATGGAGACTAGGAGAATAGGGTCATAAATCAATGCGCCGAAAATCAAATATATGGTAGGAAGAGGCTCCAGGGAAAGCAACGTTTACCTCCCACGGATAGTGACTATTGAGACTATTGAGTGGTTGATGAGTTCGTATTATTGGGATCTCTGTTCACCGCCGACAATAATACCAGTAAAAAGATCCAACGACGCATTCAAGCTGGAAATCGAGCCTACTTTTCCCTCCGCAAGACGTTTCGATCAAGGAGCATACGCCGCCGCACAAAGCTGACGATGTACAAAACGCTATTCAAACCGGTAGTCCTCTACGGACTTGAGACAATAACTTTGCTTACGGAAGACATACGTGTGCTTGCCGTATTTGAACGAAAGGTGTTGCGGACTATTTTTGGCGGAGTACAAACAGATAGCGGAGAGTAGCAGAGCCGTATGGATCACGAGCTACAGGCGCTGCTTGGAGAGATTCCCATCATACACCTGACGAAAGTTGGGAAACTACGGTGGGCCGGCCACGTCGCAAGGATGCCGGACGACTGTGCAGTGAAATCCGTTCTCTCCAAGAAACCCACCGGCACCGGGAATAGAAGGGCCCAAAGTGCTAGATGGCTCTACCAGGTTGAGGCTTGAAGTCGACTTGCGTGTGTCGAGACGCGCAACGAATAAGCGACGAGTAGCCCAGGACCGAGTACAATGGAGAGGAATTCTTGATACGGCAAGAGCGAGGCATGTTGGATACATATTTTGAGTGTTTTTGATTTAAAATGAATAAGAAAACTCTGTTTCGTCAGGCGTAATAAGCAGTAGTTTGGTGCGGATAAAAAGTCTTCTGTTAGGGTAAAACCGACACCTTTTCTTAAATATATTACAACGAACGTAACTCTAATGCACCAATACTTAACGTGGAAGTTATAAGCTTAGAAAAGATTTTTATGAAGACCGTTGCTTTTCGTTTAGGGGACGTGATACTCCCATTTGGTTGGTCATAAACTGTGTTTACTGATTAGGTACCAAAATGCAAAAAAGATATTTTAAGAAACAAAAGAAGCAAATCAAACAAACTTATGTATCTCTATTGGAAACAGTTGTTAGAGCTTCACAAAAATAAAGCAAGTAATACCATGCTGCATCAATATCCGGATACTTAAGCAGGTCACATTTTTATCAAATCAAATGTATATAAAGCTTAAATTTACAGTAACACATGAGTTTTACTATGAAAACTCAATAAAATACATTAAAATAAGAGAAATAAATAGGCTTGTCTTTTTCATAAATCCGGACTCCTCACATCTCAGTGAATCAATATCCGAACACTTTTGAATCTTTTCCCGGACAGACTTTGCCTAAGAAATGTATACCTATAAGCCTATTGCCTATTTTTTTTTACTTTTAATTCCACTTTTGTGTCATTAACGATACGATTTTAGTCAAGTACGACACTGACCCACTTACTCAACCAGAGAACGAAAATGATTAAGTAATTCTACATTAAATGCCCTCAAGTATTTTGGATTTCCAAATGCTTAGACTCCTTCTCGTACCACACCTTCTGCCTCGTTCAACGTGTCCTTTCGTATTTTCAAAGAAAAACATTAGGCAGTTACCATCAATAGTCAAACATGTTCGGATTTATAAACATGATTTTTACTCCGGACAGCGTAATTAATTATAAAAATACAATTTATTTCAACACACTAATGAATGGCACCGTCTCAAATAATTAAAATTTACCTTCTTTGTCGATGCTAAGTTCAAAAAATTGGTTTCTTTGAATAATAAGTTCCCAAAACCTTAAATCGCGAAAGCACAACTTTTTGGTAATCGAAATAATCTGAAAAACTCGCAGAAAAAAGACACTCTTTGACAACAACGTTGCGTTTGGATTTATTTAAGTTACTTCGCGCAGCCTACTTAACCACCGATTACGGTTAAACGATTTTAGATATATTTGCAAAGTAATCCACATAGCTACAGCTCATAAATTGCATATACAGTGAACTCTCAGAAAAGTTAATCGATTGTGGAATGGGTCGATTAACTTTTCCGAAATATTAACTTTTCCAAGTAGTTCTAAAAATTATTGAAAATGATAAATAAAATACAAAAAAGAAAAATGCATTCTGGGATATAGGATACACATTTTTATGTATTTGGAAGTTGTAATGTAAAGAAATATGTAGCAAGATCTTTATGAAATAACTTAGTTCCTTTCAGTAAGTTTAAAATAGTCGCTTACACTACTTATGTTTTTTCGTAGCTTGCGATTACATTTTGATAATGTTTGCGCTTATTTTTAGTTCCTTGCTGTTTCTTCTTTTGCATTTAAAATTCAATCAGAGTTTGCGCTTTTCCAGTATGTTATCAATAATCCTGAAGTTACTATGTGCCCCGGACCTGAATGAAAAAACCTATTTAAGGGGACATAAACGACTAAAAATTTTAAAAAAACCATTATTTTTTTATTTCAGATTTTGATTCTGCAGTTTTTTCCGCTTATTTTGATACTAAATTTGTAATGACCCGACTACGGGAAGCGGCCGAAAAACGATCATACACATAAGCATTCCAGTGCCGCGTGGAACAACTTCGGCAGAATAAAACGCCGCTCCTGGAAAACGATGATTTTCAAACTTTATGTACCTTTTTCTCAGGAACTACTCAACGTATTGAAACAAACTTTTTTTGTTTTGTTGGTAGTATCTTAGCAAAGACTTTTATAACTTTTGAGGTTTGTAAATAAAACGCAGCACAGAAAAAAGAAATAGAAGACAATATTTTATTTTTTCAACCATCTTTTCTTGTTCTTTTTCTCAAGCTGTGTTTCGTTTACAAACCTCAAAAGTTATAAAAGTCTTTGTCAAATTTCTACTAACTAAACAAAAAAAAGTTTGTTTCAATACGTTGAGTAGTTCCTGAGAAAAAGGTACATAAAGTTTGAAAATCATGGTTTTCCAGGAGCGGCGTTTTATTCTGCCGAAGTTGTTCCACGCGGCACTGGAATGTTTATGTGTATGATCGTTTTTCGGCCACTTCCCATGGGCGGATCATTACAAATTTAGTATCAAAATAAGCGGAAAAGACTGCAGAATCAAAATCAGAAATAAAAAAATAATACTTTTTTCAAAATTTTTAGACGTTCATGTCCCCTTAAAGAGTCGTTAATAAAATGGAAAAAAAACTTTGTGTAGGGGAAGGGCGGTAAAGACGGACACCTTAAGGTAAAGACTCAATATCTACTCAAATATAACTGTATTGATCGCAATTTTCGCAAAAAACTGAACCTTTAAGTCTCTGTCTAATAAAGTTACAACGTGCGCTGGAAAATTTCTTCCAAAATTTATGCTTTTTTTAATATTATAAACATCATGTATAAATCAGAGTTTCTGCGCAAGGGCGGGAAAGACGGACACTTGATATGGGAAAGACGGACACTCGCAAAAAGGTGTCACGCGTCGTCGAATTATCAGTATTAAGAAAGATTAACATATTTCATCATGTATTTAGGAAAGAATTGGTTTGGGAAAACCCCCTTCCCGATCCCCCCTTTGAGCGAGAAAATAAAATGGTTCCCTTCAATATTTTAATTGGTGACGAATTAATCGTTTCTAAAAGTTGGCCTATTCCAACTGCTATATGACTTCTGGTTACTTTTACTTACAAAATATTTAAGTATTTGCAATGTTGAATAGTTGTTGGGCAAAATGGGTTCAAAATCTGTGTGTCCGCCTTTCCCTACCTTTGGGTGTCCGTCTTTCCCGACTTGGATATCATTTGTTCAAACTTCAATAACTTTTTACTGAATATTCAAAAATTTACCAGGTTTCCAATGGATATTCAGTGAAGGATCAAACTAACGGAATGTCGTCTGTTTAGCATGATTATGTTATTTTTTAACGATTTACTAGCTATTTTCTTCACACACAAAATTACATCGGTAAGCGTATATACGTATTTTTTCTTTGTTTTGCTTATAAATTTGACAGCTGCGCTGCTAAAAATCAGCAGTTTAATTGAAAAGTGTTAATTCAATCTATAGAAACATTTCCCATCATTGATTTGCTTCAAAAAATTATTGTTTATGAAATATGACAAGTGTCCGTCTTTCCCGCAGTGTCCGTCTTTACCGCCCTTCCCCTACGTATTGAACTATTGTTGCAACTTTTCGGTACAAGACTTTACTTTAGTTCCAGTTATGATGCGACTCTGTATGAAACTGTGGAAGGGCGACAATAAACCGAAAAATGAGAAATAAAGATAGAAGGTAAACACACGTGTGTAGACGCTTGGACAACCAATAAATTCAAACTCTCAGAAAAGTTAAGTCAAAAATTAACGAACAAATTACAATGTTGTTTACATATTTCTTATCGAATTTTGTGATAGACTTTACATATAAATACCAATTTACATGCCAGGTAATGTTTCGTCACTAAATATAGACTTTTTCATGCGTTTTGGAGACAAAGTTTTTTTGCCATTTTTTCAACTTTTTCCGCCATTTATCACAACTTTACACTGTTGAAAATATAGATGAAATGACAAAAGCTGACAAATTATCTCACACACATCAGATTGATGTCTTATCTCTCTTGTAGTGATATATCAACAATGCTAACTATTGAAATTCAGTAGTAAACAGGCTTTGAAGACGGGGTATGATATATCATACGCTAGGACATAATGGGTTAATTCGATTGAGCAGTAATTCTACTTGCATACAATGAGAAATTTTGAGCTGACGGTGGCTACCCGCTACATACACATACACGTACAAGGCATTCGATATATGATCATTATGATTTGCTATACTTCTAACAAAATTTTTTTTTCCTATCTAATGGAGTTGTTTGCATTGCATTTGAGATTTGAGATTTTGACGTAGGACTACGTCTTTGTTTTCTATACTGGGACTGGGTAGCACTTTGTGAAAACGAAAATAGAAGTGTAACGTTTGAATGAAAGATTTTAAATGCTAATAACTACTAAACTACTGAACTAAACTGAACAATTTATATGTCGTTGGATAGATAAAATGACCAGCAATATTATGGGAGGGGGGTTAAGAGAGAAACTTTAAGGAGGGCATAAGAGGTGGGGGGGGGCTCCTATACAAATTTCCTCATAACTCGAGAACTAAACAAGTAAATGGAACCAAATTTGGCATGTGAGGGTTTCAGTAGGCAGGATTTTTTTCTACGGTATACTGAGACCCCTTCCTCTTCTAAGAGGGGGGCTCCCACACAAATAAAATGCAAATTTTCTCAAAACTTTAGAACTAATTACGTAAATGGAACAAAATTTGGCATGTGGGGGTTTAAGAGAGCAAGAATTTTTTCTATGGTCAATTGAAACCCCTTTGGTAGGACTCTCATACAAATAAAACAGAAATTTTTGCGTATATACGTATGTTTCAACCTATATGATGCACACAAGTGATTTTTAAAAGAAATTTCTATGTCTCAATGGTTGCAGGCGTTGTACTTATCAACGACCGTCCACGTATGTTCAAAGCCACCATTGCATTTAAAGAAGAATTTGTTCTGAATATTTCGCTCTTCTCTTTTAAACATTCACTTAAACAATGGCACTTACAGATTCTTATAAACATACATATGCCAGAAATGCAGTTTACATTAGTATTTGATGTAATGAACTGACATAGTCCTACGCCACCCTTTCGTACAACGCTTAGGGCTGTATACCTTGTAGTTTTTTTGAGAGATGGTTATAAATGATGCCCAGTTAGCTTCGAGGTGCGATGCTGATCTAACAAGCCAGTCGTCGTATGTTCAAATCTCGGCATGGCGGATAAAGCCAGTAGGATCGTTGCAATTTTATTGCCCCGTACTCCAGCAGCTGGCAGCGAAGTCTGTGGATATAGAAGGGCACCAAGTCTTGAAGCCTTTTATGTTTTGCTTTGTTAAGGGAGTTGGACCATTACGACCAGTTCGTTGATCTATTGCAAAGTCATGGGTATAGCCCTGTATACCCAAGGCTTTGCATTTGCTTTGCTTTCTGTGTCTTTCTAAATATGGTAAATATTACAAATTTTCCACGTTGACAGTATTTTGTCGAATTTTCCATAAAAAACTGATTTGAAACTCTGCAGGTCAAAATTAGTAAATTTTGTAGCACCTGCTGCAATTTCACAATTAAGTTCGTTCTTTGCTTCGAGTTACCCCACTGTGCAAGAGCCCTTTCTTCGTACTTCACATGCATGTACATACGTATGCCTGCAAGGCTGAAGTCGTGAGTAGTAAGTATGTAAGCGCTATACCATATGCTTTGCACACCTAAATCATCCGGTAAACCGTTTACTGCAATGTCTTCATGCAAGTAGTGCTGTATAGTTGTATAGCAGCAACAGCATTGTAACGGTGCCTTTCGTTCGATGCTCGGAGAAATAGCGAACGTTTGCAGTATGCACCGCAAACTGGCGGGAGATTAACCCGATGATTACTGTCAGAGTGTTAAATCGGTATGTAGGCACATATGAAAGGTGGAACTGTATTCTGCTTCACTATTTCGTGATTTCGCTACATTTTGGGTTGTTGGTGCAATTTCGATTTAACCATAAGCATTTAAAGCAGTATTCACTCAACTGCTTCGTGTACTTCATTGTTTTGAAACATTTGTTATTTTATTAATTAACATATTTTACTTGTTGAAGTAAACCTTTCTGATTTGGATTCAACTTTGCTTACGTTTTCGGTTTCAACATGTTTCTACCACTTTCAAAAAGGGCGTATTTAGTTTCACAGAAATTATGTTTGATAAATCGTATCTTGAAAACTAGACAGATGGTCCCAAAATTATATCTCAGAATCAGTTGAAAAAATACACTGTCAAAAACCTAAAATTAAAATATTAAAAGAAACAGTTCTTCAATTTTTGAAGCCTTTTAAATCCTATCCTGAGATGCAGCAGGATTAATGGATGGATTACGTAAAACAGCGATACCTGTAAGTTCCAAGAACCATATAGGTATGATTAAATTAAAATAATCAGATCAACACAATCTGTCGAATTACTATTAAAATTAAATTTCTATGTACCTAGTGGTAGTTTAATAACCCAATTTTTTTTATTAAACTCACTTTGAGCAAAAAGCTAAGCCTAGGTGTTACATTCCGTTATCGAAACTTGACCTTCTGTTTTTATACGACAGACTTTGTAGCCAGCTGTTAGAGTACAGGACAATTGCAGGGCTAGTTGCTAGGATCCTATTGACTCTAACAGCCTCTCCCAGCCGAGATGCGAACATACGACGACTTGCTTATTAGGCCAGCATCATTCCTCGAGGCCAACTGGGAGGCACTTAGAGCAGGCTAGGCAAAAAATGGTTCCATTAATCGCACGATTCTTACAACCGGCACCGCACTGCGAAAGCGTTGACTATACCATGACCAAAATTCAAATCAAAACGCGACCAACTGATAAGAATAATGCATAAAATTCAATGTATTTAAGGAGACCAAAACGACTAAAAATTTAAAAAAAATCATATTTTTATTTCAGATTTTGAATCTGCATTCTTTCGCTTATTTTGATAATAAATTTGTAATAATCCGACCTCGGGAAGTGGTCGAAAAACGATCATACGCATAAGCATTCCAGTGCGGTGTGGAACAATCTTGACGAAAAAACGCCGCCCCTGTAAAACCACGATGTTCAAACTTTATGTACCTTTTTCTCAGAAACTACACAACGTATTGGAACAAACTTTTTCTGGTTTTGTTGGTAGAAGCTTTTATAACTTTTGAGGTTATTAAACAGAACACAACTCGAAGCTGAAAACATAAAATTTTGTTTTCTTTTTCTTTTTTCTCTGGCTGTGTTTCGTTTACAAAGCTCAAAAGTTACAAAAGTCTTTGCCAAGCTACCTACTACCAACAAAACAAAAAAAAAAGTTTGTTCCAATACGTTATGTGGTTTCTGAGAAAAAGGTACATAAAGTTTGGAAATCGTGGTTTTACAGGAGCGGCGTTTTATTTCGCCGAGGTTGTTCCACGCCGCACTGACATGCTTATGTACATATATGTTATGATAATTATTACTTTCTGGATACAATGCATGTCACTGATCACGTGAATGAATTAAATCTCCGCTGGTAATTAAAGTTTTCGCCCACCATAGTATTGAATTCATGAGACAACAGGACTGTTCTGAATAAACTAATAAAACAAAATTTTTGAATGAAAGAAAATAGGATGAGTCTATGAATTCATTTTTTCTCTCCGGTACATCAAAATAAACGTTACCACATACATATGTCCATGCAATGTGGCTAGAGTGCGCAACAGATACAAGATTTCGTCAACCAGAATACCAAATATAGTCAAAACCAAAACGCTTGTGCAGGTATCACCTTTTTCAAGTGTGAATTTATGATTTGAAGCCGTGATGACTGCGGTCAAGATTATTTTGGTTGCCCGAGCCGACGAAAGTGTGCTAATTCGGTACAACGGTGGTCGTTTATCGAATTCCTTTCCCCGTCGTTATCACTATCTAATCAGTATGAACGCATTGAATACAGCAAGTCTAATATTTTGAAACCCTTCTTCGATGCGTCACTACTTGTAAATGCTAGCATAATTCATTGCAAACGTTTTTTTACTTACTTGTCACGAGGGTCGATCCAAGTGGTTTTTTTATTAATATGATCAATAAAATAAACCTTTCCATCATAATCGGTATTAATCTCCCAGCCGAGTGGTAAATCTGCATTGCTGGAGCTTTTTGGCATAATTTTGTTTCTCCTCCAGTGCGGTTGCCTCTTGAACACAGTTGAACAAAATCTAGTGACTGAAACCTATTTTCTTTCCACCGTTGCGACCGCTTGCCACCCGAACACTTCCTTCTTAGCTATTTCGCGCTACCTTTCTTACTTTTCTTGCTTTCCGTGGATTGTGATTAGCCACTTTCTTCACATTACCCTGGCGCTTCAATTGATTCGAGCCACTTTGAAAGATTTTACCTTCACTAATCTGAATGCGACACTCGGACACTTTATGTCGCGCTCTCTGTACGACTTAAGCAAATTATTCATCAGCAGTGATTTTCGTCAAAAATTTTCCACTAATAATACTGGCAATGCGAGCCAATACTAGATCTCAATTAGTTACTGGTTACTGCACTTGTAAATAGAAGACCCCATTGCAGGTTTACCTCTGCGATTGGGTTCCTTTTTGCTATTTGTCGATGTGATTTTAACCAATTACTACTCGCGCACACTCTGCAGACGATGTTCCTTTCGTTCACGGAATCATACGCGCTCCAGATCTCTTCACCAGGTTTACATTTCCCGTAGGATGTGAGAAATTCCAATATTCCCCGCACACCAAGGGCGACGCTTAAGCCAAGAACCGCAAATTCTCTTTTTTCGGCAGCACTTCACCAATCCGTGCGCAATCTCAAGTTGCTCTTATTTCGCAGAATAACTTTGTTTTTTTTCTTCCTTTCAACACCACACTAGATTCGTTTGTAACTTTTTCTTCTGCTACCAGGCACTTTAACTTTTTCTCCTTTTAAGCTAATATCTCGTATGAAGGCCCTAGCCTTGTTCACGTAAACAGTGCTACAACTGGAGTGTCTGCAGTATTTCAATTCTGTGGGAGAGAGAGATCATTTTTAGAAGATTAATATTTTGAGCTATTATTACTATTCCTGAAAATATTGATTACTAACTCAATAGAATTGCATTCGCAATTCTGACTCCAGTTTGTGACCTGAAAAAAATCGCGATCGCAGAAGAAAATCAACTACTTTGAAACTCTCACATTTGCTCAACGATTTCCGAGCGTTGTGCCAGCCATATTGAATTAAATTGAAATTCCAATGTTTTTTTCCTTCACTCCGTCTACTTGACCAGATCGGTGTGAGTATTGTGTGTTTATAGAAAAACTGCACTCGTATGCGCCGATCGAGCAACAGCTCGTTCGTTGTGTTACACCCGTCGTCGGATGTGTGTTGGTAAGACGTGCAGTATGCTTGGATGTTTGCGTTTACGCTAAGCCGTATTCTGTCCCTGTGCCATAAGCGTGTGCACAAAGATAGTGGTGTGGCTTAAGTCATGTCACATTACCGTTAAAATGATTCGAAACGCGGTTTGCGCTTGAGCCGGCGTATCCGGCTACTGAGGCTATTCTTCGTGTAAAAGCTGAAAATTGTTTGTACCCTGGCATCCAAAATATGCCCAGCAACCGACGAACGGCTCACCACACGGTTTATCTTCTTTCGAAGTAGCAACAGGGGGCAGTGCGGATGAGAAATAGCTTACAAGAATTAGGCAGCAAGACTTGAAACTATCGATCGGTAGTGTATCACCCCGCTGTATGCAAACAGATGGGTGGTTGCGTTGCACGATTGGAATTTAAATAAAATGCTATACGGAAAATTCTCATTTGATGGAATTTTGCGACTAGTATGAAGGCATTGGCGAAGGAAGACAGGACAAGCTCAACCGCAAGAAACGGGGAGAAGTCCACGCGACGTGGATCATTCCATCTACTGGATGGATAGGAGCGGGACGAAACGATAGAGCTCTACCTACCCATGCTGTGCAAAATTAAAGCCAACAAGTCAGCAAAAATGTCAAAATCACGTTGGAATGTAGCGCACGTCGTCGTCGTCGTCGTCAAGCGGTCAGCGGGCGAAACGTTGCAGTGCGCCATTTAGCAATTCTTTGGCGTGTTTCGTGGTTGATGGACGATAACTATGTGCTTACATGTACAGCTTAGTATACGACGGCTGCGGTTTTATGTGCCAGGTTAGCACCCCTATTCAGATTGCGCAGAAAATGTTTGAAGAATGAATCGAATATCAGCTTAGGAGCAGTTCGTCCAAAGTTAATTGATCGCTAGCTTGAGGAAATGTGATGGCAAAAAGGTAAGCTGCAATAACCCTATTTGGTAGTCCCACGCGAACACAAGTTATCACAATTTCATTACAATTAAGAATAAACTAAGGGATTAAAAAATATCAATAAAAACGTTTGAATAAATAAATAAAAAAAATTGCGTCATTTAGTCGATCGATTAATTAATAATAATATTTGAGTTCATAGGAGGAAATGCTTATCAATGTTTAGGGACTGTATTTTTCATGAAGTGCTTGGTTAATTTCATTGCACGTCCTAACATAAAGACAATTACGTCGTGGCCATCTGCGAGGCAAATCAATTATCACTTGATTTCCAGCAGTCATGGCGATAACAGTCAAACTCGGTACTCGGTGCTTTGTTCGAACTGCCAGCTCCGCCACGGATTGTTCGCCGAAGGATGTGGTCAGACCTGGTCTCGGTCCATTATGCCAAGAGATTATCGGAGGAGATGGGCCGGCTGAAAAAAAAACTAGTCCCAGTAGCGACCAATAAAAAAAAATTGGGCGAACCACAAACGGAGGATATACTCCAATAACCTGTGTGACCGAAAAGGCCACGACAGAATTGAAGAACATACTGACATCCATCTTTCATCGGCCATGGCTAAGGTTCCGGTCAACCCAATCAACTGCTTATTTTTGTAGAAGGCTTAGCAAATGGAAGATTTTTAATTCACGCGTTATTCATCACTCATCACTGGCGTGTCCAGGCTGGGGCACGCTGAGGCATATGGCCCACCCAGCTAGCACCAACTCGTATATCAATGTACGAAAACTATCGTAAATATCTCCTAACAAACTCGAAATCATAACTAAAGCTGTATAAAGTGGGATCAAGTTGATTTTCTGTTGTATATAATGATAATGACTGACATACATACGATTTTCAGCACAAAATCGTAGAGTAGTACGGAGCGACTCGCGTTTAATCGGATATTATCGTATATAAATACTTGTATAGTCGTAATGCTCAAATTTATTCGTAATCACGTATATCGCCTCCAAAATAGTACGGATATGCCAATTTTGCGCATGAAATACGATATATTTGGCATGTATATCTGTACGTAATGCTGATTTTTACATTTTTTATACATATGAAAATGCTAGCTGGGCACCTTCTCTACAAGATTTATTCCAAAATCCCGTTCTGTTTCGATTCCGGTTTCAAGTGAAATTTCAGGTTCAATTTTAAACCCTTTTTAATCTCCGATTTCATGTCCAATTTCAAGTCTACTATCATGTCCGATTTCAAGCTCAATTTCAACAGTCATTTCAAGTACAACTTCAAGTTCATCAAATTTTATTTTTAATTTTATTTCAAGTAAACTTCCATGGCTTATTTCATGTTCGATTCAAAGTCTAATTTCCAGACCAATTTAAAAGTCCCATTTCATCCTCCCTTGCCAACTTCTTTTTGTCTAACAATCCCTTTTGTGACGGTTTCCTACCGAAGCTTCGCATAATGCTAGAGAAATAAAGCCCTTTTTCTTATTTGGGTCTCCTCTCCTTGAAATTGGACTTGGTATTTGGCTTTAGACGTGAAATCGGACTTCAAATTGAGGGTGATTTTGGATTTTAATTTGGAGTTAAAATCGGGCTTGAAAAAACAAAAAATTGAACTTGAAATAGGACCTAAAATTGGACTTAAAATTAAACTTGAAATTTTACTTTAACCTGGGACATAAAATTGGGATTGAACTCGAACTGGAAATTAGATTTGAAATATAACTTGAATTTGGAATTGAAACCGGGTTTAAATTTTCGTTTCCAGCGTTTGCAGCACGAGGTGGAGCAGTTATTGTCACGTCTGTCCTAGGCTGAGAGAAGGAGTTAGTGATTATAGCAGGAAAAGTTGACACTCGGCTTAAATTTGGACTTACAATCTTGCCCGAAATGTCGTCTTAATTGGACTTGAAAATAGATTTATTTTGACGTAATTATTTGTAACATAAATACCGGGCGACAAAATTAACAGTTACGCACTTCGCAACTGCAGGTTAGACCGTGAGATATTGTTTTGTTTTACATTAAATTTAACAGAGAAGGTGGTGGTCCACGTTTATGAAATCACAGCTCATAAATCATGAATCGCTTATTCAATCATTGTACAGCTATATCTCAATATAAGGCAACCTCGATTTAATATAACATAAATTTTACCTCGCTATAACGCATTTTTTAAAGTCTGAAATTCAATAAAAACAAAGTATAAAGATATGTGCCTAGGTGCACGAACGCGTGGTTGACGTAAAACTACAAATAAAGATACAATTCTACAATGATTGACATTTTTCAAATGTTAAAAAGTTCGTTATCCAACTTTATGATTCACTGTAGTGAATGCCTTGAAATATTATTTTTATGAATTTGCATATCATTTTTACCAGTTTCACTAAGAGTAGAATCACCAGACCACAGCTGCACATCCTTTGGAGAAAATTAGGGTGGATTATCTTTTACAAAACCGATTCGCTTTCGAACATATAAAAAAGTAGGTTTAGCAATGCAATAGTTAATTTAAGTTGATAGTAATACTAGTCTGTACTGAACTGAATACTACGAACACTAAATGTTGAAAGTACCATTCATTGTGAACGGCTGATTTGAAGTTTACTTGTCTTTCAAATACCATGTAGCTAACCAGTTAACAACGGAGGATAAAAGTGCATTAGCTTAACCCTCTAACGGGCAACACCGTAAAAACGATGCGATCAAGCTAATGACTATTTTATCATGAAAGTACACACAAAAAAACCTTAAGTTCTGATTTTCATGCAAAAATAATTATCTGGAGGAGCGCCAGGTAAGAAAAAGTCCAATTTCTCTATTTCTTTTTTCATGTCTGACGCTCTGCCCAGATATTTTTTCAATTCAGATATATTACAAAATTAAAATAATGCATGAAATTTACTCATAGAAATTTTTTTTAAGTCAATCATTTTTCTCTAAATGTCCTTTTCCTTCAAAAGTAAAAACAGGAATATTCGCGCAATAATTATTTTCAAAAATTTTCGGAATTTTTGTTTTTGAAAGGTTATAACTTTTGAATGCATGGTCAGAATGTTATGATATTAGTATCAAAATGTCAAGAAATCTGTTCTGAACACATTTTGCATATTGCCAATTAAAAACAAATTTTGTATGCGGCTCTGGAGCTTCAAAAGCGAAGGCCGTCTAAAGACGGTCTTACCCGTTAGAGGGTTAACGTTCTTTGTACTTTGCGAGTTTTCTTTCCTTTCCGCTTTTCACTAACTAACCTAAAGCTGCATTTTCTCTTGAAAATGTGGGTAGAAGTAGTTTAGAGTGTATTGTTTACACTTTCGATTTGCCAAGCGATCTGCTCATGAGGCAAACAGAGTGCGCCGTTCGTGACTATCGGGACTGTAAACGGGCAGATCTACCTCAAGGAGTGCCTACAGAAGCGTCTGTTTCCTCTGTTGAAGCAACACAATGGCCCTACGATCTTCTGGCCGGATCTAGCATTGTGCCAGTATTCAAAGGATGTCCTGGAGTGGAACGAAGCCAACGGGGTTACTTTCGTACCCAAGGACATGAACCCCTCCAACGCACCGGAACTAAGGCCCAATGAAAAATACTGGCCTATTATGAAGAAGGCACTTCGGAAGCATCCCAAGGAGGGCAAATCTGAGGAAGACATGAAGAAAAAGTGGGTTTCCGTACAGAAGAAGCTGTAGCGAGATGTTGTACAAAACTTTTTGAGAGTTAAGCGTAAGCTGCGATCATTCGGTTATGGTATTGAAGCTGAATGAAATGAATATGCCAAAAGCTTACTAATGGGTTATATTTTATTGTCTGAAAATTTGAAGGATCGGTCAATTAGGTAATTTTCTACAGCGTTTCTTCCGTGACCCTTTAAATTATTTCAGTATTTCGAAATGATCGGTTGCAAGGACGGGGTGCGAACAACTCTTTACTCTTTATTGCGAACAAATTTTACGTTCAGCATATCAAGTTCGTCTAATGTTCAAACGATGTAATCGAATATAAATCTTCGAAGAGAAGGACAAGTTTCAAAACTTTTATAATGTAATTTACTTATAGGACATCGATTGGTCTAGGCTCAATCGAAACATATAATCTCGGATTTGTTAGACAGATAATGTTTATCATTTTTGTCACAAAAAACGAGGTAGTCGAATTCGCAAGTTATAGAACTTGCCATCGCGGGTGTGGGAAGCAAAAGCGTGCTTGATTGTGAATGGTTGATTCGCTAATTATTGACAATGCTTATTATTTATGCTTCTTTTAATAGTGATTTGACAAATTTCTCTTGAAATCTCTATATCAATCAATGCATAGTAAAATTTCTGTCCGATTGATACAAATATCTCTAAATCCATTGAAAAATGGTTGCGTTATAAGCGAGCAAAACGTAACAATTTTTCGTTACATGTTTATTTGTCGTATTTCTAAAGAGCACTCCAATATATTCTTATTTCGCCATGTTTTACAACCCTACAGTTTCGATCACCAATTTGAGGTTTGAGTGAAACAGAAAACCGTCAATTCACTAATATGTACGTCCACAGCGCTAGAGGATCTGTCTCGTTGGCTTTGGCCCCTGGTACAGGGAGAACGCAACGTAGAGAACATAGAGAACCCTCGGCAAAGCAGCCATATTGGTACCACTTCGATCGAACCGATCAAATTCACAGCACCCGTAAGCTCTGATCTTCGTAACATAACATAACCATTCACCCTATCACTGCCGTTCTCTTTCTCGCTGTCCCGCAGAGAAACTGTAAAAACGTAGAAATATTCAAATTATTTACAGCTATTTTATAATCAGCGTTTCATGGCATTTATATTTTGTTTCATCGTCATTTTTTTTGCGCCAGCAATCGTTTGGTCTCAATCCGCAGTGCCTACACAGATCGCAACCAACGGACGACCGAACTAGCTGACCGTCCAGTATACCGCCGATCAAGTTTCCGACCAGACCAGATTTTGTCCCCTGTATGCCGCCGACGCCACTAGACCACCAGTTCAACCATGGCTCTGATTCTTGCCCGCCTTGTGGTGCCTGCAAATGGAGGACAACTCCATCAGCGGGTAGAGGCTCGTTCGTATAACCATCCGCAGGCCCGTACCAGCCAAAGCTGTCGTCGCAAGCCGTATCGACTATCGGTATTTCACTTCACAACGTGTTGGTTAATGCAAGCAAGAGACGTCGGCGGTGGACTGTGCCCCACCCCTCTCGATTGACATATAGGCGACGAAAGAATGTTGAACATTCCACTTTTTTGCTGTTGCTGCTGATGTTGTTGTTATTATTAGCGGTGGCGGTGGGTTTTCTCTCGCGTTTGGACTGCAACTCATTCAAACAGGAGAGTTCATTTTACGAAAAGGCAAGTAGAAAAAAGCGGATCACACGATTTATTTTGCGGTTTGCTGATGTTGGATTCCTTAAATTTGAGTTAATTTCTACTTGCTTAAGGTGAGAGAAACAGCTAATTTTGTGCATCAAGAGGATCAGTACAAAGCCGCCTCAATGAAAATACCTTGAACATTTCTGTTTGCCCTAGTTTACTATTATACCGCGATGTGTAAAATGTTATCCACGAAGGTTACTCAACTTACCGATGGCACTGGAAAAACTGAGAAACCTTCAATACGAGGTCCAGCCAGCGCGCAGCCCCACGCTTGATTGTCGATTGCGGTATTTAGCGCAACCGTCGACGACGAGCGCCAAGGGGATCAACACTGAAAAACTTTGTCCACCATTCACACTCTCCACCCAAGGAGTCTTGGGCTGATGCTCGAAAGTATGCAAACGGGGCAGCCCTCACTCGCCACAGAAGTACTACTGAAAGAAAACTAGTTTCCACCTAAATATGCGGTCGCTCAGCGTCACTATGTACCGCGCCACATGAATTACACCTTCCTTGGTGGAAGAAACGGCCCATCCGAGAGATACTGAATCCTACACTGCACAATCAACCTTTTTTTTGCTCGTGCATCAGATGGTGGTTGCAATTGCAACTGCAAACGATTTCGAACTCCGCACTGATTACTTGCCACTCGCAATGTATGTCTGATTAAAAGTATAGAAAAAAGTGTTCGTAGAGGTGCGATACGAAGTGACACCACATTCTTTCTCAAGAGACGATCCGAGAGCAACTGGCACTGCGAAACAGCGCACACTAGCACATACCCACCGCTGCCGCTGGTCGTGGGCAATACGAGCAATCCACATGCGGGATGGGTAGCAACACTGAGAAGGTGGTAGCGCATAAACAGTCATCATCTAACAGGCAAGAGCAACGCGGTCACCAATCCTAACAAACAAGACACACCGCCGTATATGAACTAACTAGCAACAATTTAGAAATGTGAGAGGGCACCTCGCATAGTACCCACGGTCGGCACTGAATGGATGGAGGTTTCCACTATGCACGGCACAATGGGCAACTCCAACTCGGTAACCAGAATGAAATCCTAACCTCAGAGGTAGGTTGTGGGTCTACAATTCCAAAATTACTGTGACCGTTTTTTGGCAAAAGTTGGGAACAATTCCTAACAACGTTCAATTGATCTTGACGATCCGTTTGGTCGCTCCAAGTTTTTTTGCTATTAAATAACAGGTAAGCAAATTTGAATGGAAATGTATCGAAATTAAATTAGAGAATTTTTTCTGATCATTTCACTCATTTGAATCATTTAGCCTAAAACATTGTGTTCACATATTTTCTTTTTCTTTATACAGGGATACCTTGATATAAGACAACCTCGTTATAAAACAACCTCGATATAACACAATTCGATAAAAGACATTTTTTACCTCGATATAAGACAAATTCCTTTGACATAGTTGGTAACGACACCAAAGCTAATTTTCCATTCCAAAAGCGGCGCCATGAAAATGCTCATTATTTCAAAATAATCCTAAACATTGTCGAAAATTAACAGTTCAAACAATAATAAATAGTTCAAAAAACGTTAACACACAACACAGATCTAACTGGCGACCGCTAATGCAAAAATTTTTTGAAAAAATATCTTTCAATATAAGACAACTTCGATATTTGGACAACTTTTTGAAAAAATAAATTGTCTTATATGGAGGTATTCCTACATATATATAAACCAATTAGAAGAAATATAATTATCAAAATAAACAAATATTATGAAGCCAGTGAATTTCATTTTAAATTTTTTTAGAAATGAATTACAGAGTCATATAAATCCCTACCGGCATAATTATTAAACAGGCTTGGCATGCTCTTTTTTGTTTTGATTACTGCACCTCAGCAAAGCAGAATTTGAATAATTGGTGTATGCAGCATTTGTAGCGCTAGTAATTATCTACAATATTGCTAAAGAAAGTAAAGTTCATCTTTTGTATTTACGGCTTGCTTACGAAGTCAATGCACATAACATGATTTTTTTGTACTGATCTAGAGTGTTTAATCTGTTGCACACTCCGTTTTCTTAACTATTCTGATAGAAATCCGATCGGAGAATGAAATATTCGCGGCTTGCAACTGCCATCTAAATCAACCCACCGAAGCAATAACAAAAAGCAGGGCGGCCAGTTCTTACAAGTTTCAGCATGTTTGGGATTGCCAGTTGTTCAAATTAAGAATTAACCCCGTTAGCTTGCTTGATTAAGCGTGAGTTCACGGTAGCGTCATAAATAGAAATGACATAGTAATGCTTACTTCAACAATATTGTAGATAAAAACTAGTTTTACAAATGCTCCGGACACCACTAGTTCAAATTCTGCTTGGTCAAGGTGCAAAATCGAAGCGAAAAGAGCGTACCAAGCATGGGTATTAACCAGTGGTGGCAAACGATATGTGACTAACTTCAGTCATAAATGAGATGCTACAACTAGAAGGGACAAAAATGTGCTGATTACTTCAACCAGCCGAGAGCCGGGGTGGCTCTTGCCGTATCGAGAATTCATCTACCTTGTACTCGGAACTGTCCTACTTGTCGCCAATTCGTTGCGCATCTCGATCTCGACACACGCAAGTCGCAAGTCACATTGGGCCCCTCTATTCCTGGTGCCGGTGGGGTTCTTGAAGAAAACTGATTTCACTGCACAGTAATCCGGCATACTTGCGACGTGTCCGGCCCACCGTAGTCTCCCAACTTTCGCCAGGTGTACCATGCGAATCTCTCCAAGTAGTGCCTGTAGCTCGTAATTTACACGCCTCCGCCAATTTCCGCTATCCGTTTGTACTCCGCAAAAATAGTCCGCAACACCCTTCGTTCAAATATGGCAAGTGTACGTGTATCTTCCGTAAGCAAAGTTACCGTCTCAAGTCCGTACAGGACTGGCGGTCTGAATAGCGTTTTGTACATCGTCAGCTTTGTGCGGCGGCGTGTGATCGAAACGTCTTGCGAAGGGAAAAGTAGGCTCGACGTCCAGCTTGAATGCGTTGTACCTATCTCCTTACTCGTATTATTGTCGACGGTGAGCAGAGATCCCAAATATATTCTCCTCTGTTTGGTACTCTTACCACTGCGTCCATTATTTTGAACTATTGTGGTATGCCCCGTATTATTATTTTACTATACGCTTCAAGCTTACCTATCACTTATTGAGGAAGTGACAGGCTGGTAACTGGAGCGAGGCATGTGCCAATCAGGGATGACTAGGTTTATGAACCTAGTACCCTGATCGGCGATGCCAACCAGATCTCCCCTTGAGATACTGCAGTCTGCGTACTTTTTGTGTTGCACGATTGCAGAGTAAGTGTTCCGAGGTTAAATATCATCTTGTACGAAACTGAGGTTCTGAAGATATTATTTACTCGGACAATGTCCCGTCGCAAGACCGGTAAGCTTGCTGAGATCTGTCTTGTTGAGACTCAGCAACTTGTGACTAACCTAGGGGTGGATACTCGACGTTATATATTTTTAGATTGTTTGAGCGATTGTACAGCCATCCTACTGTCCATAACTGTTCGGCTCTCGTTTTGTTTCAGCCCACCCTCCAGTACACAGGCAGAGTGGATCTCGACCCGTGAGTAGAGAGTTGGAGCCACATCTTCGTTTGTCGACTCACAATGAGTCGGCGTGTTGAGGATAGACGAGGATCAGGACTGAACCTCAGCTAGCGCATCGTTCAAGTCCTGTTCCTCCCGTACTCTCCTCTCCACCTCAGTCGTTTCTTTGTTTTTTTGCAGAGAGAGCTTGCACGGTAAGAAATCGTCCACTGCATCAGTGACCGGCTTGATACAGCAAGGGCAAATTGCTGTGGAGGGTGCCCTGGTACTCCACAGGTTCCGTTGCGGCGAGAGAATTTATAGAACCCCCTCCACCATTCATCCCTCGGCATGGGTCACGTCACACCTTGGATTAGGGGTTTATCCATTCAAGTTTTTACATAATAGTCATGGATAACAGCTATTACAACCATCTCCTTTAGGGGCTTTGGACCCTCTGCTTTGGTTCCTGGGAGTCAAGAGAACCGTCCTGCGGGCGAAGAGTTTACACTTCAGCCTTCGCGTGAGTGCGCCCTTCTCTGTCCGCAGCAGGGCGCGGCATCGTAGAGGCAAATAAATGAAACTGACTTTATCTTACCTTCGCTTCATACATGAAGTGACTTGCTTCATTTGTTGAAGAGAACGTTTCAAGCAAGCTTCAGTTGAAGTTGGTGGCTGCTTCAATTGACGACGGCAGAAAGTCAGGCACCATTTGTCGACATTGACTAGGTTAACTTTAATATGCGTTGTATTGTAGGAAATGTTACTCAAATTCGATTTATTTGCATTCAAAGTTGCTGACCTTATTCGGAATATTTGATAGAAAAGTACAAATGAAAAATTAAAACCGATAGTCATGATGAAGTGAAACCCGTTTTGCTGACGCTGACTGAACCCAGTTTGAAACTGAAACGGTGCTGCTTCTGTTGAAACCGAAGCTTCACTGCTTCATTGTAGATTGACGCTATGCAGTTGGAGGTGACGTTGTCGGGCCCTGTTCCGCATACGACCCTAGTTTCCACCGGTTGTCCGATTTCCACTAAGGAACGTATCCCGGATGGTACCACGTGGAGAAAGAGATAGGAGTTGCTGAATAAGAGGCTGTGGAACCTTATGGTGGTTCTGGAGCGCATTATTCAACCATTTACCATCTCTCCCAAATATGGTCGGTGTTAAATCAGGCCGGACCAAGTCACAAAATTTTAAAAAAATAAGTTAATGACCGCAAACGATTAAGAATGTCCTTAGCTACATTTTACTGTAATCAGATTACACTAATGTTGCAAACACCCAGAGATATGAAATGATTTCGAATGATTGGTAGCTATAAACTACACAGCAGCAGCAAACTTTGATCGCGTTTTTCACGAAATCAAAGTTTTGTCACTTGGCTCGGTCTGACTTAACACCGACCATATACGAATTCATCAACCACTTCCAGTCCATCGCCTATCCGTGGGAGGCAAACGTTGCTTTCCCTGGAGCCTCTTCCTATCATATAATTAGTTTTCGACGCATTGATTTGTAACCCTATCCTCCTAGCCTCTATTTTTAGTCTGGCGTAGATTGCCTCTGCCGTCCTAAGGTTTCTAGTAACGATGTCGAGGACGTCTGCACAGGCTAGGAGTTGGCTACTCATGCTGAAGATGGTACCTCTCGTTTAGATTCCCGCTCACCGGATCACACCTTCAATAGCGATATTGAATAACATACAAGACAGTCCATCCCCTTGTCGAAGCCCCCTGCGCGATTTGAAAGGACTCGAGAGTATCCCTGAAACGCGCACGTAGCACATCACTTGCTCCAGAGTACTTTTAATCAGCTGCGTTAAGTTGTCCGAAAAATCGTAATTATGCAATATCTGCCATAGCTGTTCGCGTTTAACTGTATCGTATGCTGCTCAGAAATCCACGGCAATATGATGTGTGAGCACGTTACACTCTCAACATTTTTGGAAGATTTGTCGGAGAGTAAAAATTTGGTCCGTAGTTTTCGGAAACTCGTGGGTTGTCTAATTGTCGAATGTTTAATCGAGGAGGGCGGCGTTGTCGCGAGGTACAAACCGTCGATAGTTTTGAGCGCACACGTACTGCTACTAGGTAATAGTCCGAATCGATATCCGCACCCCGTAGGGAGCGTCGTTGGTGATGTTCGAGAAATACCAGCCTTTGATGAGAATATGGTCGATTTGATTCAAGGTTCGCTGGTCAGGGGATCTCCAGGTGGCTTTGTGGATATCTTTGTAGGGAAAGAAAGTGCTTCTAATCACCGAGCCTCGGGAAGTTGCAAAGTTGATGCAACGCTGTCGTTATCGTTCGTATCGGTGTAGGCTATGGAGCCCAATCACCGGTCATTGCTTCGCTACTTTCGTGTGGACAATGCACGTTTATGATGGTGTAGTTGAAGAAACGGCCTTTCATCCTCAAAATGAACATCCTCTCGTTCATCGCTTTCCAGTCCATTACGCGATCTTGCATTGTGCTCATCACTACGAAGCACGTTCCCAGCGCGTTGGTCGCTCCACCGATTTGGTAAAATTGGGTTTTGCCGTTACAGGTACTAAGTTTCCATTCCATGTCCTTATTTCGTCGCCTTTGTCCATGCCGAATGTTCCGAGTAGAATTTTTCTAGCTCTTTTTAGTGTTTCGGATTTGGCAACGGATGGCAACTAAAATTTTGGAATTTTTTCGCGGCCCTTATACTCAACAACAAACAACAACAAAGTTTAGAGAGAAACGAGAATATGTATGTGTTAGCTCTCTCTCTCCTCTTTTTGTTAATATTTTTTACTTTGTTTATGCTTGCCCAGTTTTCCCAAAAATGGCGTTGATACAAGAAGCAATTCGGGAGCGCGTTGTACACTTCTATGAACTGCCACAGAAATCTCAACAAAAAGTATACGGTGCAAATATGCAAATATGCAAAAGCAAATATGTTGCGGCTTGGACTGTTTACCATATCCTAAGATGCCGAACAACTATTTTCAAGCAAGGTAGTAGACGACCAGCCAAAATCATGGACGCAGAAGGACATCGTTCTCTTTCTCGTTTCTTTAACAACAAGCCCTCTGGTTTGGTTATCAATTAAGATGCACCAGACGAATGTTTGAAGAAAATTTTGATCCCGTTTCTACAAAAACATCATGCAGATGAACAATACGTGTTTGACAGGATAGAACATCATCGCATTACGCTAAAAGAACACAAACGCTCCTGAATACCCATTTGTACCCAAAAACCACGTACCGAAGAATCTGTCTCAGTGCGCCCAATCGAAGATTTCTTCGGGATTTTGAGTTCCTTGGTATACAAAAATAACTGGAGAGCCACGAATTGCAAACAGTTAATTGGTAGAATTAAGAGATCCATTCGGAAAGTTGACATGACGGCCGTACAAAGCTCCTGTTTCGACGTCAAACGGAAGCTTTGCTGAACAGCCGGTTACGGACCGTTTTCAAATGTACACTATTTTTTTTTCAACAATGGATAATGTAACTTTAATTTCGGTAAATCAGATCTTCTTCATGTATCTTTGTCTTTTTTTGACAGCTTGAGAAAAAAATTCCAAAATTTTAGTTGCCACCCGTTAGGTAGCCGTACTAGGGCCTGCGTTACGCTCTGTGCCTTCTTCCCTGTTGGTATACAACCTTAGTTTCCACCGGGGTTGGTTACCCGATCTCCGCTAAAGTTGCTCGTATTCCGGCGTGTATCACGTGGAGGTAGGGGTAGGAGTTGCTGGATAAGAGGCTAAGGATCACTATGAGGTCTATTTCACACATTATCCATCCAAAAAAATAAGGGAGTGTACTCCAAAAATATCATGTTATCTCATTTGGGTGCGATTTTTTTTAATTATCGGCGCAAACCTATACGAAAATTTTGAAAAATGCCCCTCACGCATAGAGATTGGATTCTGTAAGTAAGCACCTCATTGCATGACCTAGTTGAACCAAATATGCTACATTGACATCTTACAACAAATTTTTGGCCAAACTCTATGCTGTGTTGTTTCACAGTGCGCGTAACCGAGTGAATGTGACTTTCGTACGAACCATTTGTTGTACGATGGAAATGTGTCCACAGTTTAGTAGATCGGTAGCTGTGTGAAGGGTGCATATCACAGTAATGTGACTCTTTTGCTTGCAAATACATTTGGGTGCCAAGTCAGCTTTTCCGACCGCTAAGCGGGTCGCTATTCAGATGGTACCGGGAAGCATTGGAAAAATATTAGATTTTAATCGACTCTATTTCTTAGAAACATGCGATATACAAAAATAAAAATAGTTTAATTTTGGAAAGCCAATAATTCTGTTACAATCCCTTTCCCATATTCTCGATTTATTCCAAGTAAATAGTTTCTTAAATTAGTTGCTCTGCATTTTCGAATATTTCATTCATCGGCTTTCGAAAACTATAAAAGCTTGGGTTAATTAATTGATAACTGGATAATGAAATAAAACTGAGCTGTATTTCCAGACAGTTTTAAGGTGCAACGAATACTGCTTTCAGTGAGTCCATACCTGATTTAATGAGCAAAGTCCACTATTTCACTACAACTTTCCTCGGAATGTATTACAGAGGGACTATTTTTCTGCAAACGTGGACTACATTCTGCTCTGGATTCTTGAAACAAGACAAAATAGTCCGATATGATCAAAACTAGGCAAAGTTTAACACGCTGCAAACCAACCGGCGTGAAGTAGCCTTGGAGGCCCTGTCACTTTTCGAAATCTTTGACGCCATCTAATTAAATCGTATTGGTGGATCAGGTACGAGCGTGCGCTGCTTCCACCGAAAAAGGGTAGGGTGAAGGTTTTATTTTTACCGCATTAAATATGAGTATTTTTTGCGAAACACAAACTTCAACTATCTCCAGTTCTTGACGAACGCAGACACCTGTCTCTGTGTAAATAGGCAAATTGTGCTATCTTAATTCTGCTGGCCTAACGACGGTTGTATAACTGTTCTGAATGCAACATGGATTCAGTTTCAGTTTATCTCGCTTTCGTACACCTGCAACTAGTCAGCTTACCTCTGCCATGAGGGCAAGAGATCGTCACACTGTGGTTTAGTAACTGTAAAGCTCTGCAATATCATCAGAAACGACCAGAACTGAACTGCACAGGTACCGGTTGGTTTTAACGATTTCTGCATCCATGGAGATCGAAGCAGTAGCGGGCGCGAAAAAAGTCTTGTTGTTCCCCTAAGCTTGCTAACCAACTGATTTTGAGCATGAAGATCCGACCACGTCTGTCGCGTAGATGGTGGCAGGTTGTTGCTTTCAAACAGCTCCCCTGTCTGTGACACATATATAATTTATATGTAGATATATTGACAACCAGCAAAACGAGATTGGAGCGAATGTGGGCGCTAAGCCGCAGGCATTGGCAGCAGCCAGTTTCGGGATCACCACAGAACGGACACCGTTTTGATCGGAGTTAGATATGCAAATACGATTGGCTAAAACAAGCTTTAAAAGCTAACCCAAAAATCAGGCATCAACTTGCTGCTCGAAAAAGAAACATTTTTCGGCGCTACCATACTCCCGCTGTTATTTTTCGTCATGGAATATTGTATGGGTAACTATTCAACAAAACCAAAACCTTATTTTATCGAATGAGGCAACATGCGTTTATATGTAAGTGTTGCAGTTTGTTACACTAAAATATTATTGCCTGATTCTCAGAGATGGCTGAATTGATTCGCACGCCACTAGCCTAATTTAATAAGTTTTATGGATTAGCAAACCAAAAAAAGCAAAGCCTAGGTGCTATATTTCGTTATCGAAACTTGACCTGTTTTTGTCTAACAGACTTCGCAGCCAGCTGTTAGAATACAGGACAATTGCAGTGCCAGTTGCTACGATCGTATTGATTCCAACAGCCTCTCCCAGCCGAGATTCGAACATACGAAGACTGGCTTATTAGGCCAGCATCATACCTCGAGGGCAACTGGGAGGCATAACCACTATTGAATTAATTTTCGACTAGTCGTCTAACATAGAAAAGTGCATGTAATTTTAGCTAGTTGCCCAAAAATAACATATAATTTTGAAAATACTATTAGTTTTGGTTGAATATCTAGTAGATCATTTTCGAATTATTTCTCGGTCAGACGCTTAAATGGAAAGTTATGGTTCGAAATGTCAACTAATCGTTTTTTAAAACGATCATTGGTTAAATTCACTCATGCCCAGAAGAAAGACAGAAGCATTCTGGCCTCTTTATTACCGTCATCCGGGGCGAGATTGTACCAAAAAAGTATATATTTTTGTTCTTTAGCTCAGTATACACACAATTTAGGAACTAAGTTGATTTCAAAGCTGTCAATATATACTAAATTGTTTAACAACAACCGTAGAGATGGTTTAGTTACAATGAAACCTAATTCTACTGGAAGTGCATGAACTTTGGCACAATCTCACCCCTTCTAGGGGGTGACATTGTGCCAAAAACATAAAGTTAGGCGAAAAATCTAAACAGTGAACATTAGCATGTTCATAAACAATACACATAAATATCAGTTTAAAGTAGTTTGTATGGGGCCGTCCATGAACTAAGTGGACTATTAGGGGCAGGGGGTCGGCCAAAAACAAAGCATCATACAAAAAGTATGAACGAAAATAACCCAGAGAGGTCTGAAATAACTAAAAATGAGTTCGTAGTCAATGGACAGCCTTTATATAGCCAGTAGCGTTTCTAGGGTTAACAAGAGGGAGATATATGAAAGGGTGTATCCTAAGGGGGCATACTTATTTGATCATTTAACAAAAGTAACCATTACTTCGTTCGAGAACCCGCGGCTGCAGAACATGTGGCCTATTCCACCCCCCCCCCCTTCCTTAAAACTGGCAGTTTATACACGGTATAATATATTCGTCTTATATTAGAGTGTTTATTCAAAGTATCTGAAATTTCCAGAGAAAAAATAAAAATTAGTTTAAATTATTTAGCAGACCTATGATGCTGTTTGCTCCAATATGGATGAAGCAATCTAATCTGTCAAAATATTGTGCTCAACAGTAAAGAATGTGAGTGTGCTGGTGTATACTGACGTTTTTTTGTTGTGTATGTGAAATTCACAAATTGGATGGATCATTATGCCTTGGCATAATCTCACCCCCGTGAAGCTCGAAAAGTACAAAGTTTCGAAAAATATTATTTTTCGCTGCTGGCTGCTTCAGCCGCGCGAGATCTAACCGAGGCGCATCTTTACCATCACTAGGTAGTCGTCCGAGTCAACGTAAGCGCTTCGATAGGATCTGACGTCGATAATGTCTGAGAAGTGCCGACTGTCGATCATAACGTGGTCGATCTGTAATTCTTTCTGATTAGGTGACCTCCAGGTGTACTTGTGATGGATTCTGTGCTGGAAAAAGGTACTACGTACGGCCATATTCTTGGAGGCGGCAAAGTCGATAAATATTAGGCCCATTTCATTGGTCCGCTGTTGTGCACTGAACCTTCCAATCACCTGTTTGTATTCCTTCTCCTGACTGACCTGAGCATTGAAATCCCCGATGACGATCTTGATATCATTTTTTGGGCAGCGGTCGTATTCACTCTCCAGCTGTGCGTAGAATTCATCCTTATCGTCATCGGTACTTCTGAGGTGAGGGCTGTGCACGTTGATGATGCTTATATTGAAGAATCGGCCCTTGTTTCTCAACCTGCACATTCGAGGATTGATTGGCCACCACCCAATCACCCGTTTCCGCATCTCGCCCATCACTATGAAAGCTGTACCCAGCTCGTGTGTGTTGCCGCAGCTCTGGTAGACGGTATGTCCATCTCTGAACGTACGTGCCGTTGAGCTCTTCCAGCACACCTCCTGCAGCGCTACGACGTCGAACTTGCGGCTCTTCAATACGTCGGAGAGCACTCGAGTGCCCCCTTGGAAGTTGAGAGATCGGCAGTTCCACGTCCCGAGTTTCCAATCCATAGTCCTTTTTCGTCGCGTGGGTCTATTCCGATTGTTTCAGTAAGAATTTCCTTGTTCTTCGTTCTGTGCTTAAGTATTTTTCGTGGTGACGGCACAAAACCTGCTACACCACGCCCTATTTCGCTGGAGGGCCAATGAAGCTCGAAAGAGCCCTTCTTTCCTGTCGGCATACGACCTTGGGTTCCACCGGGGTTGGTTATCCGATCTCCACCAAAGTTGCTCGTACCCCCGGCTGGTACCACGAGGAGGTAGGAATAGGAGTTGCTGAATAAGAGGCTATGAACCACTGTAGGGTCTATTTTATGCCTACACGTGCACAAGGCAACGTTGCGACGGTACGCATTATTCAGCCGTTTATCAGCCGCTCCATTAGAACTATGAAAGTCAAAATGTCCGATATTGGAAGCTGTCCGGCGCTGGAGGACTTCACCCTACACAAATTTCAAGCAAATTTTGCGCACATCGGATCGCTCATGCCATCAAAACAGACTAGCGCTGGAATAACCATTATTTTTGCCATTCTCAAGCATGTTTATGGCGCTACTTTTGAACTGTTTCTTTGATCTCATCTCGTTTTCTTAACTCTCTAGCGGATAACATCGGAAAAACGATGCGATCAAACCAATGACTATTTTTCCATGAAAGTATTCAAAAGAAGTTCCAGCTTTGATTTTCATGCAAAAATAATTATCTAAAGGAGGGCCAACTAAGAAAAAGTCCAATTTCTCTTTCTAATATTTGATATCTAATGCTCTACCCAGTTATTTTTGCAATTCAGATATATATTACAAAATTGAAATCAAGCATGTAAATTAATCATAGAAAAATTTTGAGGACAATCATTTTGTTCGAGATGCCCATTTTCATCGAAAGTAAAAAAGAAAATATTCATGCTATATTTTTTTCCAAATTTTCCTAAATTCCTTTTAAAAGATGATAACTCTTGCCGCTAGCCATTTTGTCGCTCCAAGCAAATCCTCAAAATGGCGCCCCCAGAATTTAGTCTTAAAACTAAGGTAGATTTATTCGGATTGATATTGCATTTATAACGAAGTCAAAATTACAAAATCGATTATTTGACACTTTCTATGCCTTTAGAATTAATTTTTGCGTCCCATCTAATCAATTTTACTTTTTATTCCAAACTGATCGCTCATAAACATAAAACAAATCGTAAAAGTATCGCAATGAGCCGAATGCTTAGCATTGTTCGAAACATGTTTAAGCTTCCTGCAGGTATTTTAACGATTATTTTTATGCTTCCAATATCACAGAGAAAACTGAAAGCATTATCTGATGCTTCTTTAACTGTTCGAATCTAAATTTGAAGTATACAACATGTAAATGTTAATTTCTAGTACATCTAACAATTTAAAAAATGTTTTCGTAAAATTGATAACAGTATCTAAAGCCTTCTACTCTAAATTTCAGAGTAAAATCGGTTTGTCATTGACTTTATATGAAAAAAGTTTCTTCTGGTGGCAGGAGCGAAATCAATCCTCGAAAATAAGTGACACATCAAAGCCACAGTTTACCGCCATTTCTCTTGTATAATGGTCGGAGTTTCGAAACTCGTTATCAGAATGAATAGCCTTCAAAAACCAAAGAAGTTCGGTTCAGGATTTCATTGCTACAGAAACTTCGTCCTCATACCTTGCTAGATGAATCTCCTGATTGCTGATTTTGAAGAGATTCGAAAATCTCTCCCGATTTTTTTTTAATAATTTAGTAGCGTCAATACAACCATTCTACCCAACTTATCTGAGTATTTTAATTGTTAAGTTTTGTAGCAAGTAGGTTTTCATCAGAATAATCAAGGCTGTAATTTTGTAGCACTGGATCTCGGATTTTTTTTTTGGCGGAGTACAAACGGAAAGCGGAGAATATACCGGGGCAATACAGTGGGCCGGTCACGTCGCGAGAGTGCCGGACGATTGTGCAGTAAAATCTGTTCTCTTCAAAATCTCCTTCGGCATTAGGAATAGAGGGACTCAACATGCTAGATGGCTCGACCAGATTGAAGCCGATTTGCTTCTGTCGAGACGCTCAACGAATTGGCGGCCCAGGACCAAATACAGTGAGAAATAACTCTAGATTTATCTCTCGGCTCTATGCTGCTATATAAGAAGGAGGAGAGTTTTATATTAACCACTTATTTATTTAATGCTCCAGTTTTTTAATGTAGCCAAAAAATGGCGCCCCTCAAAGTGGCGCTCCAAGCAGCTGCTTGTTTTGCTTAATGAAAACGCCGGCCCTGCTCTTACGAATAGTCATAATGTTGTGACATTAATATCCAAATATCAAGAAATCGGTTCTGAACACATTTTTCTATTTGAATTGTCAATTCAAAACGAGATTCGGATGCGACTTTAAAGCCTTACCCGTTAAACGGTTAATTTATAATTTTCTACATATATTCATTCAAGTCTGCAAAAATTATTGTTAGTCTTTACATATATTTCTAGAAATCACTTAACTATGATAAAACTAAATAAGGTGTTGATAAAGTAAATTTAATTACCCTTTCAAATATTTACGCACACTAGCAGAGAAAATATTGCACGCAGTACATTCATATTTTACTGAATTTTACTGTGAACGTGAAGTAAGGATTTTGAAGAATAAGGAACTGATATTTAAAAATATAATAAACTTAATTATAGATGTACCTGAGAAATAAAAACCTTCTTATTCCAAGATATCCACAAGGCCACCTGGAGATCACCTGACCAACTAACCTCGAACCAAATCGAGGAGTGGAATCCTCGAGTGCACGAAACGATTGGTTTAACGGGAAATACCAAGAAGCGATAGAGAGGAAAAAAGAGCTTGGGAAAACTATCTGAGCATATCCACGAGAGAGAATTTGGCCAAGTATCGACGAGCGAGGAATGAGTTGACCACGATCCTGAGGAGGAAAAAGCGCCAGAAGGAGGACAGAGATCGTGAGGAGCTAGAACAAGTATTCCGGGCTAATGACACCCGCAAAATATACGAGAAGGTGAACCAAACTCGCAAGGCCCACACATCAAAACCTGACATGTGCAGGGACGAGGGAGGGGATCTAATCACAAACGAGCGCGAGGTGGTCGACAGGTGGAAGCAGTTCTTCGATGAACACCTCAACGGCGATATAGCAGCAGGAGACACAATGGAGGTTAACCTCGGAGTACCTACAAACGACAACAGCGTACCGGCTCCCGATCTCGAAGAGATCCGGCGAAAATCGGTCTGCTGAAGAATAATAGAGCCGCCGGAAAGGACCGACTCCCGGCTGAACTCTATAAAAATGGCCAAGAACCGCGAGCAACGGCACTTTACTGGCTGATTTCAAGGTTTTGGGAAGAAGATAAACTACCGGAGGAGTGGATGGAAGGCGTAGTCTATCACATCTACAAAAAGGGCGACCGGCTAGACAGCTGTAACTATCGCGGCATTACGCTGGTCAATGCCGCCTACAAGGTGCATCGTCTATCCCCAATAGCAAGAGATTTCGTAGGGCAGTGCCAGGCGGGATTTATGGGGGCCCGTGCTACTACGGAACAAATTTTTACTCTCCGACAAATCCTTCAGAAATGCCGAGAGTACAACGTGCCCACGCAGCATATTTTCGTGGATTTCAGAGCAGCATACGATACCGTTGAACTCGAACAGCTATGGTAGATAATGCACCAGTACGGTTTTCCGGACAAACTGACGCGGCAAATCAAAGCTACTCTGGAACGAGTGATGTGTTATGTGCGCGTTTCGGGGACACTCTCAAGTCCTTTCGAATCGCGCAGAGGCAAGGCAAAGGGATGGACTGTCCTGTATGTTGAAGGTGTGATCCGGTGAGCGGGCATCGAAACGAGAGGAACGATCTTCAGCAAGAGTAGCCTACTCCTAGCCTTTGCAGACGACCTCGACATTATTACTAGAAACCGTGGGACGGCGGAGGCAATCTACGCCAGACTAAAAACGGAGGCTAGGAGGATAGGGTTACAAATTAATGACTCGAAACCCACATATATGGTAGGAAGAGGCTCCCGAGAAAGTAACGTTTGCCTCCCACGGACAGTGACTATTGACGGCGATGAACTGGAAGTGGTTGATGAGTTCGTATATTGACGTAGGACTACGTCTTTGTTTACTATACTGGGGCTGGGTAGCACTTTGTGAAAACGAAAATAGAAGTGTAACGTTTGAATGAAAGATTTCAAACGCTAATAACTACTAAACTACTGAATGGAACTGAACAATTTATATGTCGTTGGATAGATAAAATGACCAGCAATTTTATGAAGGGGTAAGAAAGGAATTTTATGGAGGGTGTAAGAGGGGGGGCTCCTACGCAAATGAAACACAAATTTCCTCATAACTCGAGAACAAATCAAGCAAAAGGAACCAAATTTGGCAAGTGAGTGTTTTTGGAGAAAAGAATTTTTTCTATGGTGTATTGAGACCCCTTTCCTTTCTAAGAGGGAGGCTCTCATACAAATAAATTACAAATTTCCTCATAACTCTAGAACTAATCGAGCAAATGGAACCAAATTTGGCATGTGGGGATTTTAGAAGACGGAAATTTGGCAGGAATTTCTATGATGTACTGAGACCCATCCGTCTTTTAATAAGAGGGGGGGGGGATCTCCTATACAAATGAAGCACAAATTTCCTCAGAACTAATTAAGCAAATGGAACCAAATTTGGCATGTGATGGTTTTTGGAGGCATGAATTTATTTTATGGTGGTTTGATACCCCTCACCCCTGCACAGAGGAGTATTTGGACCAAAAAGCTGGCCAAAATGAGGGAAATTAAATCTCGTTCCATCCCCTCCAACTAAACCTCGCTGTCTTTCCAGATACCTATCACACAATGTAACGTTAATTTTGAAATCATTTGTTTTGTTTACATCTGGCATAGAGTTGTCAAACTTCGAGTAAAAATGGGTCATATATTTTCGCTCATATAGGTAAGGATTTTGTCTTTCACATTTCTAAGGCCATATATATCCCATCGACCAGCTGTAAAAAGGCTTTTTAAACTTAAAGATTTTACAATTATTTGTTGATACAGACTTTAGACACAGACTAACAGACGTAACACTGAAGCTTCATTCCATCGTCAATAAAAACAATCATTTCAAATGTTCGCTTAAGCCAAGACTCAAACAACAGTCGCTGCGCGAAAACGCCGCTCTCCTGCGCTGGCGCTGATGTCAGACATTATACAAGTAAATTTGTATCATTGCTAAATTTATAGCATTGCTAAATTTATAGCAACCTACTCTGCGTAGCGCGAAGACTGCACCAGGTGATGCTAGTGTTTTTCCAAGTTTTAGGGGTGTCAATGAAACGATGTTTTGTTAGAAAATTTGTTCGAAGTGTTACGTCTGTTAGTCTGTGCTTTAGATTTCAATGAATATAATGATGACAAGCGAGCATTATTTATTATAGCAAAATAGCATAAATATGTTCCTACTTTACAGTGAAATTTCTTTATGTTCTCACCATTTCCCATCACGATCTTTGATGCCATTTCATAGCTTAGAATCCCAGGAAGAGGGTTGTGAGAACTTTTTGCAATTTTATGGAATAAAAACTTTTTACTAAATGATAAAATATTCTATTTCGCAGCATTTTTCTTATGATCAATTATACTATCATGAAATTTCAAGCATTTTAAATTTGAAAGATAAATTTTAAATCTATAAACTAATTGAACAAGAAATTTCAAGTATTTAAAAAAATTCATTCATTCATTCGATAAGCGTCGATAAGATCTCTCTCTCTCTCTCTCTCTCTCTCTCTCTCTCTCTCTCTCTCTCACACACACACACACACACACACACACACACACACACACACACACACACACACACACAAACACACGCACACACACATTCTCGGGGGGGCTCTGTAGCCGCAAGGTTACCGAGTCTGCTTTGACAAGCGAATGGTCATGGGTTCGAATCTTAGTAGAATCAGGCCATTCGATGTCAAAGTGACTTTAGCATGGGTTTATTCTCAGGCCCCTCATCGCCCTTCCTTCATGCTGAGTTCTATATTATCCCGATATGGCCTATTGACAGTGCAAAAATGAGACCCTTGTAGTAAAAATGCACTGGTTTGCTACGCCAGGGATGACTATAATTGGGGACTGTGCGCTGTCATGTGGAACGAGGTGGATAAAGTAGAGTAAAGCATTGAAAGAAGGGTACCCAATTACACACAAGCACGCATAAAAAAAAAAAAAAAAAAGAAATTCAATAAGCATATCGCTCACTCAATAGCGACTATAGCTAAAATAAATGCAGTGCGGGTTATACAACAAACACCCGGGCGATATCACAATAGATCTAACTTACTGGTCGCAGTGATGAGTCCATACAGGAAAAAAAAAAAAAAAAAAAAAAAAAAACACACATTCTCTCACTCTTTCGCTCTTCTTTCTCACTCTTTCTCTCACTCCCACTCTTTCTCTCTTCTCTCTCACTTGTTCTCTTTTCTCTCTCACTCGTTCTCTCTTCTCTCTCACTCTTTTTTTCACTCGTTCTCTCTTCTCTCTTTCTCCACATAGTTGTCTCTCTTACACACACTTCTCTCTCACCTCTCTCCCTCTCGCCTCTCTCTCATCTCTCTTTCTCTCACCTCTCTCTATCTTACCTCTCTCTCCCTTTACTCACACATTTTTTATAAAAGTTTCCATTCTTCAATTACAGTAAAAGCAATAGCAGAAAAGTTGTGCTGCACTACTAGGTAGATACGAACCTAATTCCACAGCCTAACAGACGTAACACTGAAGCCTCATTCCATCGCCAATAAAAACGATCCATTTAAATGTTCGCTTAAGCCAAGACTCAAACAACAGTCGCTGCGCGAGAACGCCGCTCGCTTGTGCTGGCGCTGTTGCCAGATAATATACAAGTAAATTTATAGCATTGCTGAATTTATAGCAAGCTTCTTTGCGTAGCGCGAAGACTGCACCAGGTGATGCTAGTGTTTTTTCCAAGTTTTAGGGATGTCATTGAAACGATGTTTTATTAGAAAATTTGTTCGAAGTGTTACGTCTGTTAGTCTGTGCTAATTCCATAAAAATTACTTCATAGAATTAATCATACTATTTTGCACTCATTACCGCTAACTTTTCGGTTCAAATACTCCTATGTGCCCTGTAGTAGGAAGATACGGACTTTCATACAAATAAAACAGAAATTTTTGCTTACGTGTCTGTTACCATTTATGTCAAAAGAGAAGGACATTCGAATGGCACGTTATATTTGCGATGAGCATGCTTTGGCTTTGATGTTATTTGTAACCAATGGCCCTTTTAAAGGCCACAAGCGAGTTAAAGTGCGAGATTATTGAAACATGTCAAGCTACACATAATCATATTTAAAACAATAATATGTCGACTGATCATTCGTTACTATTTCAACCTTTATGATGCACACAAATGACTTATGAACCCACGTCCACGTATTTTCAAAGCCACAATTGCATTCAATAAACAACTGATCTAATGATCTGATATAGTCCTACGTCACCCTATCGTACAACCCTTAGGGCTGTATACCTTGTAGTTTTTGGGATCTCTGGTCACCGCCGACAATAACACGAGTAAGGAGATTCAACGACGCATTAAAGCTGGAAATCGAGCCTACTTTTCCCTCCGCAAGACGTTTCGATCTAGGAGCATGCGCCGCCGCACAAAACTGACGATGTACAAAACGCTAATAAGACCGGTAGTCCTCTACGGACTTGAAACAGTAGCTTTGCTTACTGAAGACATACGTTTTTTGCCGTTTTTGAACGAAAGGTGTTGCGGACTATTTTTTGGCGGAGTGCAAACGGAAAGCGGAGAGCGGCGGAGACGTACGATGTATGAATCACGAACACTGCTTGGAGAGATTCCCATCGTACACCTGGTAAAAGTTGGGAGACTACGGTGGGCCGGCCACGTCGCAAGGATACCGGACGACTGTGTAGTGAAATCCGTTCTCTTCAAGAACCCCACCGGCACCAGGAATAGAGGGGCTCAACGTGTATGATGGCTCGACCAGGTTGAAGCCGACTTGCGTGTGTCGAGACGCGCAACGAATTGGCGACGAGTAGCCCAGGGCCGAGTATAATGGAGAGGAATTCTTGATACGGCAAGAGCCACCCCGGTTCTCGGCTGAATAAGTAAGTAAGTAAACCTGAGAAATACAAAATAATTATTGTTGCAACAGAAAGGTCAGGTCCCACCGCTAGGTGGATTAATTCGTTTTTTGTTTCATGAACGTTAATTAGAATCCGTGAATTGAGAAGATTTTCTTTTAAATCTGATTTTAAACATTATTTCGACAGATACGTATTTCATCCCGTCATCCCAAACCGTGTAAAAACAAACTTGAGTTTATGTTTATTCTACGACGGTTGCTTTAATAGTTATGCATTTTTTAAATAAGCAATGTCCTAGAAAAATGACAAAATGTTTACTTGAGTTTCGCAAAATGACGACCACGAATATTTCAATTTTATTTCTTCGTTTATAAGTCATAAAATTAATAATTACATATCTAGATTCAATCCTAAATTTCTAAAACACGTCGACCCAAAACTGTACGATAATTTTCAAAATCCCCTCCCCTAGTTCGTAGGCCCTTAAAAAGCCACCAACGTGGTATGGTAATGGTCTCAATAAATAAAGACCATTTAGTAAATTACGATCTCAGGTCTTCAAAATCAACCTAATAAAAGAGAGTGATTAATGATGAATAGCAATCATTGTTCCACTACAACTTGATCTGACAATTAGTACCTTGGCATAACTCAACCATCTTGCTAGTTCACCTATACCGTACCGCATTCAGCAGCGCAATATTTTAAAAACGCATGGAAATTGATCTGACCTGTTGCCACTCTTGGCTCGTTCGCAACTTAAACGTCTACCCTACCGTATCTTGTCTTCCGACCCATACGCCATTGCGCGCGTCGAATGCTCTGCCACATTCCCACAAGTAGTGAAAAAGAACTACTCAAACAGGCACTGAACACGAAACACTAGTAACAACTCATAGTACACGAAATGTTTATGTATGTATTGCGTCTGTCACAAATATGTGGAACTTGTTGAATGTGAGCAAACGCGTGAAATCGTTCCGTCCAACTGGCATATTTGCCGCACGATGGCAGCACCGGCTACGGCCAGCCGATAAGTGCAAAATATGCCCCACCTTGCCGTTGCCATCGTCGTCAACCCATTCCAGTTTCAGTAGGTTTTGCATATATGTACTTTTCTACTGAAATAGTGCACCACTACACACAGCGCACCTTTCCCACCCCACGAGAGTAGCACCACATGCCCATCATATGCAGCGGAGTGTTTGTATAATGCTGTGAACTGCACGGCACTCGAAGGCAATACCGATGGATGCGTCGATCATGTTGGGGATGAACACGCAACGTAGAAGTAGAAGTAGGCACCTAGGGTATAAGTTCAAGTTGTGGACCGATGCTCAGGTCGTCCTCAGGTCTATAGTTTTGAAATAATTAGAGATTTTATAATAAAAAAAGAACTTACAATATAATTCTCTTATGATTATGATCAGTTATAATTATAACCTACAAACTATCATTGACTTGACAAAAACAATGTTGTTGTTAGAAACAGCAGCATTCATGTGAATATTCCGTCACAACGAATTGAACTTTCATTTTCATATATTTTGTTTAAATCGATGCAAGCTCGACTTGAATAGAACTAACCATTGCAAGCAATGTTTCGTGCTATATATATTGCATGCAACAATGCAATTCATGGGTGCTTTTTGGCTATACGCACGTACGAGTGCTTTGGCAGCACTATGGAGACACTTGGTGTTTTGATGAAATACAAAGCAGGATCTTTATCACTGAAAGGAGGAAAAAATTGAGGATAATGAACTGCAAAAAAATTCATTGGCCGTAGCACATCTTAAACATAACATTTACGTCGTGAACGAACATTATTTTAAGTTTACTTTTTACAATTGACTGCTAGGAGTTGTTCATTAAATGTCAGAGGGCTCAAACAGCCCTCGTCGAAGTACATACTTTTGTCTTTTATTAATCAGTCGGTTTTAAAACATTCTCCCATATTTCTGAAACATCTCACTACAGTAGTAAATTACTAGGTACCAGTAAATTGATAAAACTTATGTTACTAAAATTTGATATCAAAGATTTTCCTTCCCGTTTGGTAAACTTTCTGCAAGCAAACCATTTAGCAATTAATTGCATAAAATGGCATTCAAGCAGTCCATTTAAAATAGAAGCGCCGCGACGGTCAATGCGTCGTTGCTACGATTCTGGTAGGCTTGTTTCGTTTATAAATGCTCTTCTGATAGGTGTATGCGTTCACCAATGCTAACCAATGTTGTTCCCTGTACGCATGCTAGCAACCTGTCATTTTCCGATCGGTTGTTATTTTCCTCGCTGTAGAGCAGCTCGCCTCAAACAGAAACGATCCGTCGCCAACTTCGCACGCAATTTATACTGTCGCATGGCTACTACATTTCCGCTGCAATTTGCTTAGTTTCTTTCCCGTGAAAAGTAGCCATTTTCCGGATAATCAAACCAGCTAAGATCAGTGTCTTGCAGTGAAGCAGCTAGTGTTTTGCGTTGGGCCAGCAGTGTACGAATTTCATCACATTTGCATCCGCACAATCCACAGGAGTTACGTTCAGCAGCTTTTTTGAATGCTTTTTTTCTCACGGCTTTTGCTTCAAGCACCTGCAGCCTCTGTCGGTTCCGGTCCAGTGTAAGGCGTAAATAACACAGATTGAGCAGCCTTTACAGGGAACGCTACCTTAGACTATACAATGTCGAGGCTGTACACAAATACGGTAAATGCTCACTGCCAGAGGCTAGACTGAGTGTCATGGAATAATTTTTTTAGTTGATGTTACGATTCAGTGCATTACCTATTCCAGTTGTGTAGAAAAGCTTGATAGTTCGTGCTGAAACCTTGGTAACCAACCTGCGATGTGTGTTATGATTATGTTTTAATGTCTATATTACCATGCTGCTATCTTTTGCTTGCTTATTATGCTGTTTCTATAAATCAAAAGGAAATCCGCTTTCCTAGTGACTATTGCACCCTAGTTGCTGCTTTATGTTACCCTTCATTACAAATTTCAAAAGATAATATAGGTATAGGTATTGAAATGCATTGGGGTATCGATTTTTTACGAATACTATGGGGCTCCGTGCTTCAAGGTGCGTAAACACAGCAACAGAACTGTATTTCTGGCAAAAAATGCATATTTCTGATTTGTCTTTGCCAAAAATATCCGTTTCATTGCGGGTAAATACAGAACACCGTGCGTCTCCAGTACATTCTCGCAACTTTAGATATATCTTTTGAAAATTATATCTCAAAAACATATAAATTTATTTGATCTATAATCGAGGAAAAGAAACTAGAAAAATAATTGTTTTCGATATTTTTGTTAACAAAAAACTCCTTTGCTTTGGTTCTATATTTTGTCCTGTCCTTTGGTCCTATATTTTCTGAAATGCTTCTTAAAATACCTTTCATGTAGTTTTAAAAATTGGTTGAGCAGTTGCAACATTATACATTTGTACAGAAAGAAACTAGACCACTCTAACTCAGAAAGGGGTAGGGTAGATGCTTCATTAGTTGCGCCACTAAGCACAATATAACTTCATTTTTCTTGTTTATTGAGGTATATGCTTCAATTAATGCTTGTGGGATATAAATTTATCAAATACAAGGAATTTGTCACAAGGCAAGACGATTGCTTTCGTTGTACGAGAAGCTTTATAAAGAAAAAATGAATTTACCGATTCAATTATATTGTACCAACCGTTGCGCTAATGTTTCCTTAGTTAAGTTTGGCGTTCCTTTAATTGTGTTATTCCATATACATTGCTAGGTTGCTAAGTGAAAAAACATCGTAGCAAAACTATAGAAATGAGCGCCTATAGTTGTGCGCTCCAACAGCGCGTATACCTAGTTGCGTTAGATTTTGGAAAATTGGCATTTTAGCAAATAATGCCTTAATTTTAAATGGTGTAGTCTAACTACCAATACTTCTAAGAATCTTATTAGTGTTATTAGTTAATTTTAAGCGTGGTGTACGGAATTTGAATCAAAGGTGTACGGATTTTGAATCAGATATGAAAAAGTGTACGGATTTCGAATCAAAAGTTGTACAATTTGTCCTCGATTTTTTATAACTAGGAGTAATTTTAGCTTCCTCTGATTCCAAATAATGTTAAAATAAGCAACGACTCCAGTGTAGCCATGCACTCAATCTGCTCCAAACATAATATTAATTGGGGAAACGCAAAGCTGCTCAAAAACGTGAGAAAGTCTTCTCATTTGACTGCGTGGGAGTCGATGTACATCTGTACGGAGGACCGTCCCCTGATGAATGAGGATGACGCTCTCATCACCTCACCGCTCTTTCAACTGACGAAGTTGAAACTGTAGTAAACAGCAAATTACTACTTTGTATCCAGTCGACCACCGCTCTGATGATGGGTAGCATCATACCCGAAACCGGTTAGCGGATAAGGTATTTATGTTTTTGTAAGAACCATAAGTGTTGTGTCTAGTATTCGCGTTATTTAGTGTTCTTACGTTGCACATAAAATCAATATACATATTGAAGCAACATACTGTCAAAAGAAAATGTGATGAATTGCATATTACAATTCCATAATTTTATATTGACCATTCTAAATTGTCTAGTTCTTAGGTGTACGAATTTCGATACGGCACGGTAGTTGCGTTAGATTTTGGAAAATTGGCATTTTAGCAAATAATGCTTTAATTTTAAATGGTGTAGTCTAACTACCTGTTCGGGTCGTGGGCGAACTAAATTTTTAGAGCAGCCTTTTTTTTTTGCAGCTTAAAACTAAAATAAATTTTATTTAATATTTTCTAATAGTTAAAGATACATTTTCTTACATGAATAGTTTTTCACGATCTATCTTCTATTGGACACGCCGCGTCACGCTCCGCTGATCATCAACCTTCGTTACAAATATTAATTTCACATAGATAATCAACTAAATCGTTATTTTAGAATCCTTCTTACGTCTTGCCGAAAGGGCCAAGTGATTCCACTAAATTTAAAATCAATTCAATTTAAATGGCAATCTTAGAACCGATCTGCAGGTTACCGGTTGGTTGATTTTGCTGCACAGAATTTGTCTATTTACTAACGATTTGGTATTTATTTCACTCTACTCACTTTTCTTCCGTTATACTTGTGAATCCGCTCCCTAGCACTACCCCAGCGGAGACAGTATTAGCCTAATGCTATTTTTATTTTAATTTCACTTTCAACTTTTACTTTCAATTTTTCATTATACTAATTTTGTTTTGTTTACCTCACTAGAACCACGGTGTTAGTTTTTGTTGTCTAGGTCACAGTCATTTCCCTATATGATTGTATTTGTATTGACGTTGATTCACCAATGACGTAGTGGCAGGTGCCCCGGTGCCACAACACTACCAATACTTCTAAGAATCTGTTTCATATAATGAACGTAATTGTTTTATCTAAAATGCTACGGTGACGAAAATATGCATTAATAATGAATAGTAGCGCAACTATTGGTACTACCACAACTATTGGATCAACTACCCTACTAAGTGCCAAATAAAACTTCCTCATTCTTTTCCTCCTCCTTTAGCAGCATAGAGCTTATGTTGTATAGTAATCGGGTGGTTCCTCGCCAATTTGTTGAGTGTCTGCAGCCATGTAAGTAAGCTTCAATTTGGGGCCCGATTCTCACAACCTCACCTAAATTTGTGACGTAAAACTACGTCATATAGCAGGGTGTCATTCCATAATCTAGATTCAAGTTACCGTCATGAAAATATAAAAGATTTTGAACGCTAACAGCTCTGCCAATTATGAATGTTGTTGTTGTTGATTTTATTATACCGGTTTATTATGGTTTAACCGACGGGTCATTCATCACTCGTAAAGGTTCATATATACAAGTGTACAAATATTTAAAAGATATCGGAAATTATTTAAAAAAAAACTGATTTACGTTTTTAGGTATGAAAATTCAATTGAATTTATATTTTTTAAACTGGAACAGATGATCAGTCGCAGTCGACTGATGAAAAGTAACCATTTCCGTGAATTAGTTCCTAAAACATTGCCAATACTTTTTATGGCCATTTTGGAATGACCGAAACTATAGCATCATGGATGTGGAACTTTAAGGTTTTACTAGACATCAAAATCATAGAATTTAACACACATATTAATATGATTTCGAATATATCTTAAAATGAGTACTTCCGCCAGGGTACTCCGAATCTGCTACAAGGTTACCATAGAAAGCCGTGAACCTGGAAAAGCTTTCAGCATTAATAAATTATAAAATCTTGAAGTTTGACACCCATGCTGATACGATTTCGGTCATGTGCCAAATTAGAGATAGACGCTACTGATACTGATTTCAAGTAAATTGCCATATCTCGGTTATTTCTCAACGGATTTCCATTTTCTTTTCTTCATTCAACCGAAAATTGATTCAAATTTTCGAAAAATACATAAATATAAATGAATTTCCAAACTAAAACATGCCACAAACGATGCTTCTAGGGGTGGCGAAAACTGGAGCCCGGGGGTGGCGAAAATTGGATCTTGGGGGGTCGAAAACTGGTGCTTGAACAGGCATCACAAATTTTACATTTACAACTATATTTTCAAACATTTAGTCTTAATTTTTATCCCAAAACATAGGAAAAATGTTTCTGCTTACTGTGTGCTTGAAACTGCTCATCTATATGCAACTATATGACAGTAAATCTCGATTTTCCAATTTTATGCTGATAAAAGTGGCGAAAACTGGTGTCGTTACCCTATCTTTGTGTTTCACACAAAGTTTTTGTTACACCTTGATAGAGGAACCCGTGGGTTAAAAGCATATGCCCGGTACGTAATCTGGTTTTTCTGTTCCAGTCGATTTTTTCTGTCATAATGTCTGAGCTCGGTATTTTGTTCGTGAGCATCCGTCCGCTTCTGCTCAGGTTTGCCAACATGTCGGCTTCGTCGTTCCCTTTGATTCCAACATGTCCTGGTACCCAACAGAGAATGATGGATTCGGAACATGCATTTTCGATAGCTTGTAGCCATAGATGTTGAATGCAGCCTTTTTCAAGTGCTTTTAATACCCTCATTGAGTCATTGAAAATGACGGTGTTAATTTCGGGTTCTTTGTTGATTGACTAGATTTATGCAACAATATAGCATAGCAGTCGCCTCTGCCGAAAAAAATCGTGTATTCGTCTGGAAGACGGTGGAAGTATATATACCTATTCCAACTTGCCAATTATAAGTGGATTTTCGTGGTTTATATACCGATCCACTCATAATAGATGTAGTAATTATGTCTTTTCTATTTTTTTTTGGAAAAAAGTGAGTCTCTCCATCCCAACAGGATGAAGCTTCTTTACGACCTAGCCCAATTTGATGTTTTTACGCCAGAAAGTCTCTTGGTCCAAATAAACACCGCAATTACCAATTTGATGCCTCTGCTTAGAAAGTACACCAAAAAGAGCGACAAACTTTGCTCGTCCTAACAAAATTTCTTACGACCCCGATAAGAGCTACACCAATTTGATGTCTGTGTTAGGAAGTGTGTCTTAAAAAATGACAAAAGTTCCTTGTCCCAACAGATCGCAAGTTCTTTACGGCGATTAAACATAGGTGAATTTGATATCTGTGTTGGAAAAGTAATATGATTCTATATGTATGCGCGTTTGTCATTTCATTGGAAGAGTAGTGAAAACAGAATGTATTGTGTTGTGGTAAGTGCCAGGGCCACTATGATGTTTTCTCGTGGTTTGGTTTGAATATCTTTATCATGGCTCAAAACGACGTGATTTAAATCTACCAATTCAATGCTTGCTATGATCTTTTTGAGTATCGATTCGAAAAACATCAACTTCTACGTCTACCGTACTAAAACACGAAGTTAGTCTATCCCATAGGAACGGAGCCTTCAACCCGAAGATCCGCGTTGAAAAACGCGGCTAACACGCTAACGGACGAACAACGTAACGTGCAGGTAGTGATGTCCGGTAATCGCTCGATTAATCGAGTAATCGATTACAGCATGGAATAATCGAATAATTTCTAATCGAATAACGCCTAACACATAATCGAACTAATCGATTACAGTCGCATCGATTACTGACACGAATACTGCTTTTTCAGGTTTATGCTTGCTGAACTCAAAATGACGTGAAGCCCACATGGTAATTTTAACGGAAAGCTTAAATTAAACTTGTCGTGACTTCGAAGCTATACACGTTCTCTTTTACCCTCATGGAACTGGCCATCAGCGATGTCAGATCTTCAGATTTTTGTGCATGCTTGTGAGTGTGAGAGAAGAATGCTTTAAGATCTTTCTGTTTCTCGCACTCTTTAAGAAATTCCTATCTTGCTTTTGCTTCATTCATAGACTAAACTTATCCAAGTGGCAGCACCTTACCATCGTAGTCGCAATTCGCAAATTAAATATTCGTTGCCAGCCAGCCTTGCCAGCAGTAAACGGTCTCTTTTACTTTTTTTGACGGATTGCCATGTCATAATATAAAGCATTGCACGCAGATGTCTGTGCGTATTTTCCTCCCAGGTTTGACAGTGTTGTGGGGTTTGTTTTGATTACTTATTCGTAAGACTCAGAAGCAAAAAACTGCAAAAAGGGCAAAAATATATGTTGTACAGAACTGTTATCATTTTCCTGCTTCGGAAAAGTCGGGTATTTCCGGTTTCCGCAAACAAGTGGTACCAATTACAAGTAATAAACCCACTAACAATAAAATTAGGTTACAAAGGGAATCAAAACAAAACACACAAAAACGTCAAACCAGAGTTGAGGTTAGGCACCGTGCAAAGGTTTATCCATGATATCTTTTATGTGCGAGAAAAAAAGAGAAAGAAATATTTCTGTTTGTGTTTTCACCGTTTTCAAGCAACTTTTGACGGTCTTGACAACTCGGCATAGAGATTCCGTGTAAAGGCCCAAACAGAATGCTGCATCAACGCACCCGTCAGTGTCAATTTGACAGTAAACCTATTGGAAAACTGTCAGAATAACGCAGGCGGACGCGCTGAGACGCAGCATTCTGTTTAACCTCTCTATAACGAGATGCAGTGAACGTCAGCGACAGCATGTCCTGGGCTCAAAATTTGACAGCGGGCCCAAATCAGACTGTTCGCAGTTGAGTGAAACGTAGTGCTGACATGCTATCTCATTTTCGCACACACGAGATGTTGGCAGCGAAAACATGGTTGCCTGCCGATGGGGTATTTGGCCCTTAGGTGAAGTGCGAACAATCTTAAAACTCTCTTTGGCAAGGCAAACAGAGACTAATCGAATTCGCATGCGTGGGATTTCGCATGAGAACGAAAAGGTTCAAATATCTCTTTTTACATTTGTCATCGTGAATCATTTTTAAAATATTAGTTCTGTTGGTTGGTCCCGCTGGTTTCCGGTTTCTGTGCTATTATTTGAAATAACTTATTTTTCATTCTCATAGTCACACGGGTACGCGTACATGTGGATGTGTTTTGCTTTTTGGTTGGAGATAGCCCATAGTTCATTTTTCGACTAACGAACCGTCCAATTAACAAATCCTTAAGCAAGCGAATCATTGCTGTATTTGATTTGAGCCAAAGCTTGTTTGAAAATTCATTTCGACAACTACCGCATACTAAACTGCTTCTCAGTTTACAGATACAACTTGTTTTTACAGGACAGGTCAGTAATAACTAAAGCGAGGATACCATTTTCAAGCTTGAACGATACTTATAAGCTGTTGCTATCCAATGAAGCAATAGCGCACGTAATACAAGACGTAAGTAGGTCAGTGAAATTCTCCCACAACGGACTTAGTTGATTTAGAGTTCCAAATAATACACCCCCAAGTTGGTGGCACCAGCTTTGTTGGATGAGTTATCCAACATACAGATAAAAAGTTATTTTCATTGAAAATAATTTTACAAATAAAAACCAGGATTTCAATGAATTTTTATCTAAAAATACTGGAAACCATCTGCCGTCAGCAATCCCAAATCTATCAACAGCAAGAGAGTGACAATGCAACGGTGTTCGATTTTTACTACGCTTTATCCACCACCTATACTGCCGCTACTCACATAACAGTCCCATTTTCTATGGAGTTTCCTATATAAATGGGACTGTCATGCGAGTAGCGGCAGTATACACAACGAGTAATCGAAGTTTCGTCGATTACCCGATTAATCACAGACGATTAATCGTGTCGAATAACAATTGATAAAAAAATATTCGATTACTCGTTAATCGATTAACTGAGAAAATCGGACATCACTAGGTGCAGGTGCAGTGCCTTGTAAGTCTCAAGTGCCTGTACAGTTTCGTCGTCCCGTTAGTAAAACGAGTTGGAATAAAACATCTCAATTCGGTGGTTCGATTACAATAGATCGAGCAAGAGGCACAATGTGTGTCTATAAATAACCCAACCCACCAGATGGTGGGGTTTGAAAACATGTCGCGCGCTTATTAAGGGGGTCGTGAAGTCTTCTTGTTCAGCGCCTCTATGGTTCAAAGGTACATTAGCTCCAGCGGCCCACATGTCCTGGCAGGTGTTGTGGATTCGAATCCGGTTATAATCTCAGATTATAGCTTGGTTCAACCTATGCACCATCCAGTATTAGACAAAAGGTAGGAGTCACAACGACTACTTGTTAAACGTAGCTACTCACTCACCCTTAACCCCCCCCCCCCCCCATCAATCCTCTTATCTTTCCTCTCTTTCTCCTTCACTCTAAAAAAATTCATTACTTTCTTCTACCGTCCCTTCGTTAATTGTAAAAGAACTACCGTTTCAAAAAAATATCAACTTAAGGCTGTTTTCCTGCTGGGAACTGCTGCCTTATAAACAGCGAAATTGGAAAACGGTAAATACCCATTGATTGATATCTTTATCTTTACTCCTCTGCTGGGTTTACGAAAATACGTTTTTTTTGCTTTGTTCGTTTATGTACTCTAAGTACTTTTAAATATCTTCTAGATTATAGGATCACAACATTGGTTGGTTACATTTACATATTACTAATTAAATGTGCTGGATGCTATCTATATCGCTATTTTAAGGCTAGTCACACAGTCAATATGCCAAAACAGAGCTTATATTAAAGCTGTCAAACTTAGGTAATAATTGGAATACCATAAGTTAGACCGCCTTAAGCCACGAACGCAGATTTGACGCAACCCGAATTGTTCCGTCATTTAAATAATTTAAAGAATGGAATTCTCGTATATATAGGTGTATATTTTCGTAGTCCTACGTCAAGCCTAAATTTGTGTCCTGAGACACAAATGCTTCTACTTTTTAGCTGAGAGCACAAATTGCGATTCTGAAAGTCACCTAGGTGACTGTACAAATCAAAGGGGGCTTGTAAAGTGAGGTGAGGGTGACTGTAAGAACAGGACCCGTCAGTGAAGTGAGGTGACTGTGAGAACAGGGCCCCTCGTTGAGTCATCTAGCACGTTGGGCCACTGTGGTGTCGATGGGGTTCTTAAGGATTTCGCTACACAGTCGTCCGACATCCTTGCGACGTAACTGGCCCACCGAAGCCACCCGACTTTCGCTAGGTTTACGATAGTAATCTCACCAAATAGTTCCTACAGCTCGTGGTTCGTACTCCTACGCCGCTATCCGCTTTTCGTTTGCTTACTTACTTACTTTTTGGCGACAATCCACTGTTCGAATTCATTCAGGAATTCAGGAGACGTCTCCACGTCTCGGTCTTGGGCTGCCGCTCCCCAGTTGCCCCTAAGACCCGCTGCTCCAGCATCCACCTCAACATCGCTCATACAACGAGTACGGTGTCTGCCTCGAAGCCTCTGTCAGGTTCTCTGCTAAATGCTGTTTTCACTGGTCTCTTGCTACGTTGCCAGCCCATTATTGCCTTCCATTTTTAGTAGCTTCACAATATCCGCATTTTTATATACTTGATATATTTCATTATTTATGCGCCAGCGCCGAACTCCTTCGTCTAATATGCCGCCAAGAATTGATCGCAGGATCTTACAATCAAAAACGTCAAGAGCTCGTCGCTCGCTCTCTTTCAACGTCCACACTTTGTGGCCATATGGTACCACCGGACGTCTTATAGAGTGCGAGTTTTTTACGGAGTTGCAGGCTACGGGACGTCAGCTATCTACGTAATTCGCAGAATGCCCTGTTGGAAGTCGTTATCCGCATTTTTACTTCACGACTCACATCGTTGCCACATGTCACTAACGTACCAAGGTAAACAAATTCGTCGACCACTTCAGAAGTATCTCCATCCATCACCAGTGCAGTTCCAACACCCGAAGGGCTACCACGATCTCTACTAGCCATCATATAGGGTAACCAACCTATTTTGGACTCCATCAGCAGCTGTACATAATTTGGACACTTCCATTTGATTTTGCTGTAAGTGTCCAAATTATGCACAGCTGCTGATGGGGTCCAAAATACGTTGGTTAGCCAACCTTGTTTTGGTAGAATTTTTGATAAGCCCTATGCTCGCAGCTTCCTCTTTAAAATGCGTGCACGCTTCTTCCACAGCTCTACGGTTAACACCGATGATATCAATGTCGAAAGTCGTACGCAAACCCTAGGAGCATATGAGATTTCAAGCTGATGATACCATTTTTCTGCACGCCTGCCCTTCAAATAGCACCTTCCAATGTAATGTTGAACGCAAATTCGATAGTCTGTCACCTTGCTTCAAACCAGCTAACGTCACAAACGAGTCCGATGTCTCACCTGCTATCCTAACGCTTGAGTATGAACCATCAAGTGTAGTACGTATCAGCCTGATCAATTCTGTTGGAAAATGATGTTCAAGCATAATCTGCCACACCTCACAGTTTGACTGAATCGTACGCCGCATGGAAGTCTATAAACAAATGGTGAGTCTACAAGTTGAATTCCGGTAATTTATAGAGCATTTATCTCAAGGTGAACATTTGGTCCGTCGTGAAGCGTCCCTCTCGAAAACCACACTGGTATTCGCCAACATAGGTTTTCTGCAAGCGCCTCAGTCTGAGAAACAGGATGCGGGAGAGAATTTTGTATGCAGAATTGAGGAGAATAATGCCTCGGTAATTGCTGCATTGCACAGTGGTCCAGAAACGAAAGTTAAGTGGAAACTTACTTTTGCGGCTAAGCGATTTATAATAGCTCCCTACAATATTCAGCAAAGTTGTACAACTCTAAAAGACAATTAATGCGAAGTCAACGACTAAGTTCCAGTTTGGCTTGTAAACTCATAATCCATAATAACTTTTTATAAGAAAGAGATAGAAAGATAATTTCTTTGACAAAGTTGTAGCTAAAGATTATATAAGTAACTTTGCCAAAGACATAGTAGGCGTATTTTTAGGCGTTTCTAACTTACAGGGTGTTTTACAACCAGACCTCTCAAAAATCATTTTTTCGCTGATTTCTTCAAATGCAGTGGTTTTATTGCATCGTAATGTTTTACAAAGTTGGTAATCTTATCAAAAGACATATTTTTGTAGAACATTGTATGTTGAAAACTCATACGTATAACGAGTTCTAACGTTTTTCCTGTATTTTTTAGTCTATTTTGGAATAGAATATCTCAAAAAGGGCAAACGAAAAAAATCAAACTTGGCCGTTTCTGAAAGCTTAGAGTTTTATCTCAAACATATGTGAAAATAAAAAACTGGTTTTTTCTCTAACTCGAGTAATTTCAGTTTAATTATTTCATGTTTGACCATTTTCTACTATGCAGTATTTTTCAATATCTTCTTGAAGACGATTAAAGTCAATATGTCAATAGTAAAAAAGAAATTTATCGTACCTTGACACAATTTCTTCTGATTGTCACGTAAAATAGCCTTCGAACTCCGAATATGACATCAGTTTTCTATCAGCACCAACTGTTTTTGATAAATATCTATTTTTCAATTTTCATTATTTTGCAAATATGCTCAATCTACCATCTACCAATCCACCAAAAAAAATATTGGCTATTTCATACGTAATATTGTTAACTGTTATTTTAGTTATGTCATTTTTTAATCGCAGGTAAGTATATCAAAACAGGCAAAGAGGTAAAAGAGAAAAAAACCTTTAGATCCTTTTCGCAAACTTCAACCACCTTATATTAGAATATCGTTGATTTGGAAAACAAAAAGGGTAGTCATTTATTTGAGAGATTCAAAAAATGTTTTGTTTTCGAAATATTTTATTATTGTTAGCAATATAATAATTTATTATATTATTAATTGGTTTGCGCTTGGTGGAAGCTCCAGAGTATGTGTACAATACGTACGATTTTGTATTGCAATGACTGGATCGGACGACAGCAGGAGGCGTTTGAATACATCCTCCAAATTGGCAATCCGGTTAAATTTTCTGGCGTGAAATTCCCTGAACTTACGAATGTATTTATTTCGCGTTTCCTGTACTTCTTCGCTTAATAACCCTATGGGTAGTGCCGTAGCCTTAATAATATCTGCGCCGTGTACTAGCATTTTATGAACAATTGGCGATATAGCTAATATAGAATTAAATGGGAAAGAATCTCCTAAACTACCGAATTACTTTCACGAACATTTTAGATACTAATTTAAAATAACAGTAACGGTACCCTCAAATCTTTTGACGAAAAACTCCAGGATTCTAATAGGATTTGCTTGAAAACGTGCCTCCTTTTTTACTACGATTATAGTCATGTTCCTGTTCCTGAATACGTATAAGACATCAATTTTAAGACTTCTCAGCTTTCTGACACTAAAGTAATTTAAAAGATTACTTTAGACTAGAATCAGAAATATCAATATAAAATTTAATTTCATGTGCATATATGCAAGTGAAGATTTCCATGACTATTTGTAAAATAATGAAAATTGTAAGATAGATATTTATCAAAAACAGCTGGTGCTGAGCTCCATTTGCAGAGAGGACGATACGACAGTGATTATTTGAAATCCAGGATAACTGCTAACCAGAGTACAGTAGTTCTGTGGAGACCAAGGCCCTTCACTCTAAACCACCGTCGAACTAACTACGCGCGCAATGAACCAGCCTGCCGCTGTATGCAGCTAATGAACAATTTTAGAAACATACTAAACTTAAACATGTCGACTGATACTACTAAGAAAAAACTTTCTGACTATTTCTGAGAGGTCAATTACATGTACACTAAAACCTCTGCATTTTATATTATTTTGTATTTGGTATTATAATTTTTATATTTATGTAGGGATTGGATGATGGGCGAAGCCCATATATCTTGACAAAAAACAATTGTAAAAACTACCGTTATAAAAACTTATATAATGAATATTTTAGCAGTGGTTCGAAAACTAGCACATGGTCGAAAAACTAGATCGCTTAACTTATCCGGAGTTCGAATTGTGTCATGGTACGACAAATTTCCTTTTTGCTATTGACATGTTGACTTTAATCGTCTTCAAGAAGATATTGGAAAATACTGCATAGTAGAAAATGGTCAAACATGAAATAATTAAACTGAAATTACTCGAGTTATAGAAAAAACCAGTTTTTTATTTTCACATATATTTGAGATAAAACTCTAAGCTTTCAGAAACGGCCAAGTTTGATTTTTTTCGTTTGCCCCTTTTTGAGATATTCTATTCCAAAAAAGACTAAAAAAACACAGGAAAAACGTTATAACTCGTTATACGTATGAGTTTTCAACCTACAATGTTCTACAAAAATATGTCTTTTGATAAGATAACCAACTTTGTAAAACATTATGATACAATAAAATCATTGCATTTGAAGTAATCAGCGAAAAAGTGATTTTTGAGAGGTCTTTTTATAAAACACCCTGTAAGTTAGAAACGCCTAAAAATACGCCTACTATGTCTTTGGCAAAGTTACTTGTATGATCTTTAGCTACAACTTTATAGAAAGAATTATCCTTCTATCTCTTTCTTCTAAAAAGTTATTATGTGTTATGTGTTTACAAGCCAAACTGGAACTTAGTCGTTGATTTCGCATTGATTGTTTTTTAGAGTTGTACAACTTTGCTGAACATTGTGGGGAGCTATTTTGAACCACAAAAAACTTTCCACTTAATTTTCGCTGCTGGACCACTGTGCATTGGAATCGATGGTCCTTTTTGTAAATAGGGCGTATGCGACCTTCCAACCAGTCCGTAGGTAGTTCCTTCTCAGCCCATACCTTTAGTATAACCACAATACAGCCGTACGCTATCGACTTTCAAAAATTCAGCGGGGATACCGTCCTTTCCACCTGCTTTGCCATTTTTCAGCTCTCTCGCTGCTTTTCTGACTTCGTCCAGAGTTGGTGGATCCACTGCTTGTCCATCATCCTCAATTGTTATCCTATTTCTGTTAACCGCTCCATCTTGTGCACCATTCAACGCATCGAAATGTTGTTTCCAACGTCTAGCCACCTCTGGTCTTTCGGTAATCAGGTTCCCCTCCTTGTCGTTGCACATTACAGTAGTTGGCACTGTCTGGTTCCTGATTCCATTGAACGAATTGAAGAATCTTCTCGTATCGTGCTTCTCGTATCGTGCCTCTCTAAGCAATTCTCCGCCCCTGCAAGAACGCGATCCCAGTGCTGGTGTTTCTTACGACGGTGATATCTCCTTTCGGCAGCTCTAGCATCTCGGTATCTCTCTCTGCTCTGGCGTGTCACCGTTGCAGCCAATATGTGACTACTGGCTCAATTCTGCTCATGAGTCACTCTGCGTCAAACCACTCACTGGAAGTGGCTGCAGCAGTAGTACCGAACACTTCTTGCGCTGCAGCGTTGCACTGACCGCGTCGTGAATGTGCCTCCACTGCTCGTTCAGGTTCTCTCCAAGTTGCTTACCGATCCGCTCATCAGTCTTCCGAGAGTGATCTGCAGCAACCCCTTCCGCTGATAACCGCTGAATGTTCAACCGTATCTTCATCGTTGGTTTCGATTTGAATATATTGGACAACCAGGCACGGATCTTCCTTACTACGAGATCCCCGGAAAGATCGTACGTCTGCGGCATCAAAAAAGTGCCGGCCATCGTTCGTTCAGATACGAACAGTTTTGCGAACTATTTTTGGCAGAGCGCAAACGGAAAACGATGCGACTGGCAGCTGGAAGGCTAAGGTCCACTAATTGGGAACTGTATTGCGCCTGAGGTCCAGTTATTCGCTTTCCATTGCTATAAACTATGAAATACTTACTTACTGGGCCATGTCCGCCGGCCAGGCAGAACAAATCGATGAAATCAGAGATCTCCACTGCCGACGGTTTTTTTTTTGAATGCCAGAAGGTCATTGAGTTAAAAGGCCACTGCGACAGTCTTAATGATCGTCTTTTGTGGCAAAAACTGCCGACGGTTACCCGTCATGGCTATCACCTGTCGCCAGAACAGGTTCACGTCAACAACCCGGATATCGTTGGTTACGCTGCATTAGCCTCAGGGTCTACCTCGTTTTCGTTGTCCTTGCGGATTTCAGTGGAGAGTTTCTTTGCAGATCCCGTTCGCCCCTTTCCTCAAGGTGTGTCTGCTCCACTTCCACCTACGTTCTCAAATTTCTGTTACTATCGGCCGTTGATAATATCAGCGATGGAGTTCCTCGTTGAAGGGTTTCTCGCTGGCAGCGATTTTTGTCTCCGCTGAGACGCACAACGTTTCGCAGGCGTACAGCAATACGCATTTAATGTTTGAGTTGAAAACTCGGTGTTTCGTATGTTGAATGATCTGGTTTGTGCGCCAAACTTGCACTTGCACAGTCACCCCTGGTCTTTATGATTCGAGTGTGTATATCAGTCTTGGTATCTCCATCGGGTGTTGTCTGGCGACTAACACCAATGGTGTTCACCTGCTCAACCTGTTGTCACGCTACTGTAAAGTGGGCGGAATTGTGGCGGTTCACTATCTTAGACTTAATCTTTGCTATATTGGCTGTGAGACCCGCTATCTGGCAGTTCTCTGAGAGGTCATCTAACTTGCACTGCATATTGATTCAGCGTTGTGTGAGTAAGACAATGTCGTCGGCTACATTCAGCTACTCCATGGTTAGAGGATTCCAAGGCGATCCTCGATTGGGTCTGCTGTCAATCGTTCCAACGCTTCCATCCATAGCGATGAGAAACAGTCACGGCAATAAGATGCAGCTCTGTCTCACATCATCAGTTATCCTGGTAGAGTCGTACAAGACGCCGTTGTGCAAAACCTTGCACAGGAACGCCTCGTACTTAGCTTCCATAAGATGGGCTAGCTTTTTCTCATGGATTCAGTTAATTACCTTAATTACCTTAGAGTACTTCAAGAATAATACAAAGCAACATGGTGCCATGCCGGTTACTGAATTCAGTTGGGTCTCCTCTTTTAGGGACCTTGACCCTGCATCCATTCTACCGGAAAAGTTGCGGTTTCCCATATATCGCTGAATAGCTGATGCATCATCTGGGCTGACAAAGATAGGTCAGCTTTGAGCACCTCGCGATTAATGCGACAAACTATTGGCGTTATGCCTTGGTTTTGTTGGTCTCTGGCGAGAAATATCGTACAACAAACGGATATCACTATTGGTGGCGACGGTTTGTTTTTCTTTGACCAGGGAGGTAGTTCAGACCCACTTGTTTCGCCTACAAGCTATCCAGTTCGGCGTATCATTGATGGGCAGCTGTCTCAGTCACTCTGACTCGCATTCGCTCAATGCCGACGTTCGCCTCTCTCCGATCGTCGATCATCTTCCAAGTTTCATCCGAAATCCACTCCCTCCAACCGCTGCACACTTTGCCAATAGTTTCGTTACTGGCGAAAAAATAAATTATGATTTAGTAACATGGAATTTGGCATCAACATTTGGATTTGTTCTGTAGATGTAGTCGAACCCGTACATGTCGAGATTTCTAGAAATAAATGTCAAACTTGTTTGCATGCAATGTAGCTGAACCAAAAATATCATAGCTACTTTTATTCCAGCATTGCGTATATTATGTTCGGTATGCCACATGTATTTAACAAAACGCATGGGTAAAATCTAAGATTTTATTAAAAATATACAAATGTCGACACTTGCGGCTTTCGTCCAAAGTTACGCCATCTTAGCATAACAGTTGTTTCGAGTTTTCATTCTGAAAATTTTGGCACTTAGGGAATAACTGCTTCGTAAACGTAAACCTCAGTAGTTACACTCTTATCGCGATATATGTATGTTGGAAACCATTATCATTAGTGGCATAAGTGTTTCCAAAGACTTTCCAGAATGAAGAAAAAATGTTCTAAAGTCATTTACCTCTACCTTCTTCCTCACTATCCAATTCAGCAGGACTACCTGGACGAAGCAAACGGCAACACGCTACTGTCCAGCAGCAATCCAGCAGCGTCACCTGGACTAACGGTAGCGGAACCAATTGCGGCAACGGTAGACAACGAAACACTAATCATTCAATCACCCTCGAACGATGACCTCAGCCAGAGCCTTTCCGAGTATACGGATGCCGACGAAAGCATTTCTGCCCCAACGGAGCTGCTGGCGGAGGTAAACCACACTAATTGGTATGCATTTTATCGATTAAAATTTTATAACCAATCTATTCCCGTAGTTCTTGTCGGCGGTGATGTTGCGTGATTACATCAATGCACTTAAATATTGCAAACTGAGTAGGTCAACCACTATACAGGCGAGCTTGTGGCGATCGATAATTTGTACTTTTTTTCAGTTTTGCAATATGAGCCTAACAACAGTACGGCCAGAGATTTTTACCCACATATCCTGTCGAAGATTGCTTCGGAAACAGTGGAACTGGAACAGACCTCAGGCGAAAGTGATGAAAATTACAACTTCAACTATAACACATCATCTTCCAACTCGGATGATATAAACATCGACGAGGTGGTCATGGTGTGTAGCAGCGACAGTGATCAATCCTCCGATTGCAGCTCGTTTCTTGATTATTCGAACACGAGTAGCAGCGCCGTTAGCGACGATGATTTAATGGACGAAAAGGTGCTGAACCAAATAAACTGCAACAGTGCATCGGACCAATCGGATCAACTGCCACCGTCACAGTCTGTTACCGACAACAACACCTCTCATTCGTACTCTAGTCTTCTTTTGGAGGAGGAAGAGAAGGATTTGACGCTGTCCGATATCTCCAATTTGAACATCGAAGATGACGAAAATGGAGATGGTAAAATGATTCGTACACTGGTTCAGCAGGATTCACATAACTTATTCTCTTACAGATTCCGGGGACGGAGTAGTACACTCGCATCTGTCTACAAAGGTTGAAAATAATCTTTCTGCTCAACAGTTGAAGCTTCAAAATGCATCTCAACAGGCATCGTTGACCAAACAGACTCCGCCTCAAACGAGCAGTGCACCGCTTGCATCCAAACTAGTCGCTTTGCTTCGAGCCAGAGTTATACCTTCTAAGTCTTCTGGCAACGACTAAGAGGAGACATTGGCGTATACAAGTTCTTTATTGTACCTTTCGCCTTGTTATAAATGGAGTGAGCAGGAAGGAAAAAATTTTCAGCTATTGTTCGGCTCAATGTTCGATAATTGTTTTGCAATATTAATTTCAGTAAATTTTTGGCAGATTTGAAATTGTTCCAACTTCGGAAGAAAGATGCAAAAACTGAAAATATGGACGAAACCTTTTTCTTTCTCGAAACTGCTATACTTTCATATATAATCATTCTACTATGAACAAGACGAACGTTGGTTTGACGTCTCTCTCTAAACCTGAATATCGTAGCTGTAGTCATTATGTACCTTAACGATCCTTATTATATTCGCTCTTTGCTACAAATAGTATTTTAACAATTTCTGCAACCGGATGGACTGGGTATGCTATCTACCTTTCTGTAGCAAAATTCGAAGAGATAATCATAGGGAGACCAACATCATCTTACGCAGACCATTGTAGAACCACTTTTAGGTGCATTTTACAGAAACTATATAGCGGTGTACTGAAAGAGAAAACAACAACCTGACTGAATGACCCCAATATTGCAATTGTCCCCGGGGAAGAAACCAAATACAAACAAATATTAAACATAAACGTAACACAACTCAGATTCGCTAGGATCGAATCATTGGCTGTAGATTCCGCAATCCTTATTCGGAGCTATTTATTGTAGGACTCTTTAGACGAAAATATAAGAGCGTAACTTAAAAAAGCAACATTAAAATTTGTACTCGTTTTGTAGGTAGGATTACTAGAGTGTAAAAGAATGATGAGTTTTATCTTTCGGTCGCACATATCTAGAGAGTAACTGGTTCCTTGTGTGTAAGAAAATAATTATACATCATCTATATTTACATGCATAGAGAATAGGCTCATGTCAAACATCAGAAATCGGATCGCTTAGTTTGATAGAGGGAACAGTATAACTATTTAAATGGTTTTTTCCTATTAATTTTATATTAGTAGGTTTGAAGCTTGAAAGTAATTTATACTGCAAATTTATCAACTTACAAATGACGAAATTACACTAGTCAGCAATGGGTTCAATAACATGCAAACATGCACAATACACAATTGTTTGAAACAGTCATTCGGCCTATCGAATGGACTAAAAGTGCAAATTGTTTTATGTTTCTAAGGTTATGCATCAACAATAAGCAGTTAAGTGCGATTGAAAACTTATGTAGAATATATAATACCAGTTAGGCATTGGATCTCGCAACAAGTTCTATGATATAATCATTGTGTGTAAGAAGAAGAGTGTGTAATAAAATATATGACTACTATCTCACATTGAAATTTTGCTTTTTGTCACAACACTCTTATTGGCGTAATCGTATTCGAACTTCGAAGGTGACTTATATCGGGTTACAGCAATCGCCAACCCTTGCTCAACTCTGCCTCAAACCTAACAAAAATTTATTCTATTCAATTTTTAGCTTTCCACACGATAAGTTCAATACGTTTTTATAGTTCCTGTTTCCGCTGATAGTTTTTTAGTCCTCTCAAACTACAAATTACAAGAGATTATGGGTGACTCACGGAAGGAATCTGCCCACGGAATAATTCCGTTTTCCGGGACTGAATACGAAAATGGGAAACCGCGTGGAGAGATACCTGTACAGGCTATCGAACTGTTGGATGCGGTAACCAAGGACGCACCGAGCGTTGCCGTTGAATCGGAAAAAATCCACAAAATGGACGACAAGGCATCGAACGTGATCATTTTTTTTAAGCACGATGACCTGTTAGACCTAACCCGGGAGAAGTATTCTGTGAAGGAAATCTGAACCGTGCTGGAACACGTCTACGCAAATGTTTTATTCAATGCAGACAGGAGGACACTCGGATTTAGATTAATAAAAATCACTTATTAGAACGAGTACATTTATTAAGTCCGCTCACATACGCGCTCGGTTAGACACTGGTCTCCAGCCACGTAGCCAGAAGGGGGGGTGGGACGGGGGCCCAATTTTGATTTTAACTGTTTTATATGCATACTAGCTGACCCGACAAACTTCGTATTGCCACAAATTAACGTGTGTTATACATAAATCATGAATCTCGGATGATCTTTGTCACAACCTCGAGTTTTGCAAGTTTCTGAGGAGTTCAACCTTAGATGATTCATTTGGGCAGTTACGTAACTAAGAAAGCATCCCAGGTAACCAATAAGCATCACCAATGCTATTCAAATGTAGGCCAATAAGCATTTAAGTCGCCTTAAATGCTAATTAAATGCAATTTTGGCAAAATATACAGCTACTTTACTGATAACCTTCTTATAGTGCTGACAATGCTAATTTACAGCTAATTACCGACACGAAGAATTTGAATACAATTTTGGATGCCAATTTACAACACCTATGCAGTCAAAAAGCTAATATGCAACAACGTGCAGTATAAAATGCCAGATATGCTGATTTGCTGCTTATGTTAATGCTTATTAGTTACCAGGAATGGGTAGTTTAATATACAAATTTGCAATTTTTCCTCACAGTAAAGTAGAAAACAACTCCCCTGTCCCCTCATTGCATAGCCAGAAAGCGGATAGTAATATTCGCCATGATTGTACACCATTTTGCCGAATATCATTTTGCGAAAAACCTTAAGCGGGATGTACCATTTCACGGAAAACTTTTTTGTGGAAAGTACCATTTTGCGATCCTCTCCTTACTCGCTGTCGCTCGTTCCAGGCAACCCAGGTAGACCTAGGAAAATAAATAAACCTAGACAGTAGTGATTTCTGCGGGGAGTTGCCTCCCCACAGTGGGCGGCGCTTCCGACGGCGGGTCGCCGGAAATACTCGCGGCCGTCTCGTCCTGAATGATCTAGTGTTACTATAGATAGTTTTTGTGGTCTTGTTATTGATTAATGTTTTATGGAAGAGTCTCGAATTTCTCGAGTTCGATTAGTTTTTAAGTTTCGCAAAAATTTCTGTTTTATTTGTATGAGAGTCCATATCCCTCTACCACAGGGGTATCATAAAATCATAAAACTATCATAAAATAAATTCAAGACTCAAAAATCTCCTACATGCCAAATTTGGTTCCATTGGCTTGATTACTACACAAATAATACGGAAATTTGTATTTCATTTGTATGGTAGCTCCCCGTCTTAAAAGGGGAAGAGGTCGTAATTCACCATAGAAAGAAATTCTACCTTCTAAAACTCCCACATGCCAAATTTGGTTCCATTTGCTTGATTAGTTCTCGAGTTATGTGGAAATTTGTATGGAAGCCCCTCCTCTTAAAGGGAAGATGGGTCATAACTCGCTTTCTAAAGCGGAGAGGGGTCTCAATTCACCATAGAAAAAACTTGCCTCCAAAACCACTTACATGTCAAATTTGGTTCCATTTGCTTGTTTAGTTCTCGAGTTATGAGGAAATTTGGTTTTCATTTGTATAGGAGCCCCCCTCCTAAAGTGGGGAGGGGTCCTAATTCACCATAGAAAGTTTTATTGCCCTCGAAAACCTTCACATGCCAAATTTGGTTCCATTTGCTTAATTAGTTCTCGAGATATGAGGAAATTTGTATGGAAGCCCTTCCTCTTAAAGGGGAGAGGAGTTATAATTCCCCTTATAAAGAGGGGAGGGGTCTCAATTTACTATAGAATAAATTCTTGTCAACAGAACATCCACATGCCAAATTTTGTTCTATTTGCTTGATTAGTTCTCGAGTTATGCAGAAATTTGTGTTTCATTTGTATGGGAGCCCCCCCCCCCCTCTTAGTGGGGGGAGGGGTCTCTAACCATCACTAAAACCTTTCCTGGCCCCAAAAACCTCTACATGCAAATTTTCACACCGATCGGTTCAGTAGTTTTCGATTCTATAAGGAACATACGGACAGACAGACAGACAGACACAGAAATCCTTTTTTATAGGTATAGATTTTATCGTTTAGAACTACAATACATTTAATGTATTATAATGTATTATAGTTATAAGCAATATGATATGCATATAATGTATTTGGAGCCAAGATGGGACTCCTGGCCCCCACCTCTGGCTGCGTGGCTGCTAGTCTCGGTGGTTTTCTAAAGATTGCGTAATACAATATTGCCGGGGGATAACTAATAGTAATTACTACAACATTGCAACATCTTCCCTTTTTTCGAATAACTAATATTATGCACTACAGAGTGTTTGTATTTAGTTGGTAAACGGGATTCTCTCTTCGGACGGGTTTTATCTGATGATGTAGATGACGATGGTTTCGGTGTTCTGGTAGCAGAAGCAGAAACTAGCTCCTGAGGAAATGATTTTGTTTGTTTGGAGCTTCGCTGGTAATGGTGAACTGTATACAGCATCTGCCTGATCGAGTGAAGTTTGTGATGTCTTTGGTACCTCCAATAGTACAGCTGTTTCGGGATTGTTTGAAGGAACTGCTTGAACAACTGGTTCTGTAGTAGTTTGCGCACCGGCATCATAATGCCCTTCTGGAATGACTTGTTTATGAAATAGCGGTGACGATGGTTCTTTACGCAACTTGACGTTAACAGCATCACGACGGTACTTAGCACCATCTACATTGAAGAGATATGATCTGTCACTCAAACGATCGGAGACGAAACCAGGTGTCCACAGCTTAGACGTATCGGGCCTCAGTTGGACGTACTCAGGTGAGCCTATGTCTAATTGCGGAAGCTCCCGCGATTGTTTGTCATAATGGAACGAATTGACTCGGGAACTGATTCTACCACCTTGGGAATCAGGTTTGTAGCTGGCATCGGAATTCCACACCTTATGTTTCGGAATAGTAATCGGAACGATGGAGAACTGCCGATTTTATTTGGAGTATTTCTCCAATGCTCCAGCATGAACCAGAAATCCTCACCGCACTGCTCTGATTTCTTAATTAATTGTTTCGCGATTTTCACCGCTGCCTCCGGTTTGCCATTGGATTGTTGGTGGTGTGGAGCAGATGTAGAGTGCTTAAATCCCCAAGACTTGGCAAAACGCGTCATTTGTTCATTGACAAAATTTGAGCCATTGTCTGTAACCAGCAGTTGAGGGGTTCCGTGGCAGGAAAAATGACGCTTGCATGCCTCTATTACAGAGTTGGGTGTCATATCCTTCAGCAGGTTCACTTCAAAATAATCTGAATAGTGGTCTACCATTATAAGAAATTTTCGCTGCTTTCCTTTGTACCAAACATAAAAAACGTCCATCGAAACCAGCTGAAATGGATAGGATGAGACTTCATTGGCGGGTTCTGCTGAGAAGATGAAAATTTGGTACAAACGGAACATTCTTGAACAAGATGTTTAATTTGATTATTCATCCCAGGCCAAAACACATTTTTTCTGACCAACTTCCAGGTGATTCTATACCAGTATGACCTAAGAATCGCGATTTTATCATTTCGGAAAATTAACCCATCTTGCGCAGATAGTTCGTGACGATATTTGTAGAAGGGTTTGACTTCCATTGGAACTTGATCAATTTTATCTGGCCAACCTTGACGAATGTATAGCAGCACTGTTTGGAGCACATTATCTTCCTCAGTCTTCTCGATGATATCGTTAATTCACTCATCGCTTATATTCAGGAAGCTACTAATATGGATGTTTTCCACTTCGCCGAAGATACCGTAGATGTTCGTATTACAGAATTTGTCCGATCCGGTTGTAGAGGGACTGACAGCTCTAGACAGCGCATCCGCTACCACGTTGTTTTTACCAACGACGAATTGCAAGTGAATGTAATAGCGCTGTAAATTGAGAAGCATATGCTGAAGCCTTTTCGGCGCCTTCAAGAGCGGTTTTTTGAACACATTGATCAGAGGTTTATCATCAGTCTTCAGAGTAGTCTTTTTATTTCCGATGATAAGTTGGTCGAATTTCACACAGGCAAAGAGGACCGCCAGTAGCTTCTTTTTAATTTGGGCATAGTTCTTCTCGGTTTGAGTGAGTGTTCGAGAAGCATATCCTATGACACCGTTTTCCTGATAGACGACGGCTCCCAAACCGAACGAGCTTGCGTCACACTCTATCCATAAAGGCTGATGTCTGTTGTAGTATCGTAAAGTATTTACATCAGCGACCAACGCTTTACCTTTCTCGAACTCGGCGTTTTCTGTTGGTCCCCAATTCCAATCGATCTTGTCAGAGATCAAACGGCGAATAACGTGTAGGTTACAGCTAAGATTGGGTATAAACCAGCTTATATAGTTAACCATTCCTACAAATCTGTAAAGCTCTTTGCGGTTTTTTGGTGTAGGATAGCTTCTGATTACTTCGATCTTTGATTCGTCTGCTCTGAGACCACCATTGGTGAGAGTATGTCCAAAAAATTTCACTGAAGATTGAAAGAGGACCATTTTCGTTTCATTGGGCTTAACATTACATCGATCCAGATGAGCCAGCAACTTTTCTAGGCAGCGATTATAATCCTTCATATCTTCCTTTAACGAATTACCTCTACCAGATACGAGCATGTCATCGGCTAAACACTCCACCCCTTCCCAACCGTCGATGACTTCACGCAGCTTCGCCTGGAAAATTTCGAGCGCCGATGATATTCCAAATGATAATCTGACCCATCTGTATCTTCCGAATGGTGTCCAGAAGGTCGTTAAGAGGTTGCTTTTTTCGTCTAGCACTATATGCCAGAAGCACTTTCTGGCATCGACGGTGGAAAACACTTTTGCATTGCCCAGTTCGGGAAGAATCTCATCGACAGTATTGAATTGAAGATGGGGACGTTTGATGGCTTTGTTCAGTGTTATAGGATCTAGGCATATTCTGACTGACTCACCTGAGGTCGACCGGTTGACGAGAAGGATATTGCTTACCCAGTCCGTGTGCCGCTACTCCTTTACTACGATTCCATCCTTTTCCATTTTGTTCAATTCATTCCGTAACTTGTCACGTTGTTCGTAGCTTGGCAGCTGGAAAGGGTTATTCCACGGAAGTCTCCGAAGAGCAAAACGAATGAATCTCCGCTGCACTGACTCGATTCGGCTAACTCAATTTTGATAGTATGGACTCCAAACTGAAGCACAGTATTCAAGATTGGAGCGGACTAATGCACAATAAAGAGCTTTCAAGCAGTAAACATCGTTGAAGTTCTTGCCGATGCGCCTAATGAAGCCAAGGTTTCTGCAAGCTCTGTCCACGATGAACGCGATGTGCTGTTTGAATGTAAGTTTAGAGTCGAGCAGTATCCCCAGATCCTTGACGCAGTTTTCACGACATAACGGCGTATTTGACAGCTTGTAGTCGAAAGCGAACGGGCTCAGCTCTCTGGAAAATGTGATGACTTCACACTTGTTGGGGTTAAGCAGCATGCGGTTGTCGACACACCATTTGTCAAAGGTCGATAGTTCCTCCTGAAGGACAGCGGCGTCGGATAGATTTTCGACTTTTGAGTATAACTTGAGGTCGTCAGCAAACAAGAGTCGCGGACCTTTAAGCAGGTAGTTGACGTCATTGAAGTAGATAAGGAGTATTAAAGGACCAAGATAGCTGCCTTGTGGTATTCCAGAATGAGTAGTGAACGATCCAGAACAATGCTTTATTAATTTTCAGTTTTTTAGTAGTGTGTGCTTTGAAATCAATAGGTTTCTTTGCTGAAGTTGATGCGTAGAAGATTATCTGATCAATCGACGCAAAACTATTGATAATTGATCTAGAAACCCGAAAATCATTCACCGCAGAATTGGTCATTCGAAGTAATTTTAATATATATTTTTAAGTCTACTATTAAGATATTTATTATAACCTAATCATGGCATATAACTACTATATTGGAGGAAAGTTCTTATAAAAATATACCTTATTACGCAACCTGCAGACGCTTTGCGGTTTTTTAAAACCTACCTTACACACTGGTTTGTTTTGTGAATGATGCGGCAAATAGATCCGCAATTGCCGAGTTATGCCCAATAAATGTTTTACGTTTTTTTCCTCAAGTAATTGCATATTTAAACAATAAATGTTACTGCTGATTCGACAATCTCTTTGAAATTATAAATATGTTATTTTTTTAGTCCTTACAGGATATACCTTCACATCAGTCCAAACTATATTATCAATCGCTTGCGATTGCAAAGGCCTCAATCAGAAAGAAAATTTCTGCATATCAAAAGATTATTTTTTAAGTCAGATGAAAGTCAGTTAATAAAAAAACAAGTTCAAACAAACAATATTACAATTACTCCAGTTTGAATTGTAACATTTAATCCTAAAATAGCATCCCTGAGCGACAAGTTCGTTATGTACTTCTCCGTGGATTCGTCTATACTCAGTCGCAATATTTTTGATCTACGTTATCGTATTTTCATCGATCTAAGGAAGAAGGCTTGTATCTCTTTTTTACTAAACAAATGGATAAACTCATCGCTGTTGTACAAGTACCGAGTACTGGAGCACAAGCTCAGTAATAAGTATGTACCAATAAATAGTAATAATCATATCGTCTTACATATTTCCAGCGCTATATCTGGCTCCCCTGAGAAAAAAGGGAGCACGTCGTTTGTAAAAGGGTAAGAGTGCTTCCTTACACACTTTCGGAAACGACCTTCGGCGGCAGGTCGTTGGTAGTATTGGTTTCTATGAGCAGCGGCGTGGTCGGCTGGTAACGACCGTGATGAGAAATGCGCTCCATTACGCATGAAGAAGAAAGTCGCGCTTCAGCGTCGTGATCCCAGCATTCCTCCATTGTGTCACACAGCGCGTTAAGACCCTAATGAGAGATAATTATTACTTGAGGTGAATGAGTGACTCTTTGAGATAACCCTTACATTGTGGTTTCGCCAATGGTCGCAGATGCGCGGACGTAGCTTTTTTGTTACCACATTCTCTTGCATTTCCTCCAAAGTAGGATGTGAGCCAAGCTCCGCCTCAAACGGCAGCCGATATTCCTCAACTGCACCACCATGCGCTGTGCAGCGTGAAACTAATTCCCACAGTACCAAGCCGCAAGCGTAAACATCAATCCGCAAAAATGCATCGCGTGTAAAGTTGATGGCCCCTTCTAGAATTTCTGGAGCCATATAGCGACGTGTTCCAACCTGTCCGTGAGTATCTCCACAAGGTTTTCCTATAAAAAGCGAAAAACATAAGGTTAGTAATGATGTTTTAATCATCTAATCTCTTAGCTTCTGTTTCGGTACTAAACGTATTACGACCAGTCAATTACTATTAGTTTCATAATCGCAATCAGCAAGCGCAGCATTTTACCTGGTGTAAAAATAAGCGCCAGTCCGAAATCGGCGATGCATGCTGTCAAGTCGTCCTTTAGCAATACATTTTTACTCTTAAAATCGCGATGTGCAATCGACGGTTTCAATCCCTCGGTTTTACTGCCTTGAATCTCCTCGTGCAAATGCATCAGTCCACGGGACATACTTTCGGCAATGATACGTAGCTCCTGCCAGGTAACAGTATGTGATTTGAGATAGTCGCACAATGACCCATGTTGACAATAAGCCGTGATCAACCAAAAATCTGTACTCATTGGTGAAACCCGTTTTTCACATCCAATGAATTGAAGTATGTTGGGATGGTTCATGCGTGGCAACTGTTGAGGGTAATAGTTCAATTATGTTTTCATCACACGTGTATAACTTTTATCACACTTACTCTGAAAATTTCTTGTTCAGTAATCCAGGATTGCTTCTCTTGTGTTTGAAAAATTTTCACGGCAACCTCCTGTGACATCAACTGCGCCTTCCAAACTACTCCAAATCGACCACGCGCCTTGATTTCAATCATCTGAATTGGTCTCAATGCTATATTTGGAGAAGAGCTTGTAATTTCTGGCTCAGTCTGAAAAAAAAAACTTAAAATCAGAAACTATGGTTTTGCTTGTTAAATCTCATAACAACCGTCGGTACTTCGTTAAACATCGATTGCTTGTGATGACGATAAAATAGTCCGATACCAATAAAAACAACGAGTAAAATAATTGACACGACCGTTGCAATGTTAAAGAAGATATTTGAGTCATTAGCGGCTTGGTGAATTACATCCGGGGGCTTGGTGACCACCGGGACCCACTTGTGCTCACGGTTGCACATGTTCGCCCGACAGCAGCAGTAGTTTAAGTTATTTTTGGTACCTAACGACGTATCAACGCACTCGGTGTTGTTGCAATCGGTTGGGTTCAGAAAACATCCTTTCATTGTCACCTTTACCTCATCTGCAATGGAGCGGCATAAACAATAGAATCAAATTTTAACAACTTTTAAAATAGGTACTTACTCGTAACGTTGTTGGTGCTCCAAACCACAAAACATCCAACAGGTTTATCCGCGTCGCCTTCCTCGCAGGATTCGATTCCAATCGAACATTCGCCATCCTTACAGTCGTACGTTTCACACACTAATCCACTTGGTTCGGCTAGAGAGGCTTCCAATTCGGCGGCCGCTGTGAATGGAATAACAGAAGGCCATATACAGATTGTGGCTGGATTGTCTTTATACGCGTTTTGTGCATATTATTCTGTGCGTTGAGCAACATCTTTAAACATACATTTAACTTAACAGTACATAAATCAGAAAATCAATTGTTGCCCAAGTCACCAAACAGCGTCAAATAGCTGTGCTGGTAAAAAATAATGGAAATCATCTACCCATGCATACCCAACGCAAATACCTAAAAACATCGCTATAAACTTATTTTTCCATGCTGGAAAAACTATAAATATGAAACATCATCAGAATCATAATCGTCTGCAAAGAGCGTAAAGAAAGAAAAGCAAGATGAAAACCAGTCACGGACGAACAACCGATGTCGTCGCCACCACAGACGAAATCAATGGAAAACATTGAATTGCACTACCCTGCCAAACCTACAAACCGTATACGGATTAGGTGGAAAACAGACAAGCTCAGCAAACTAGGGATGTCAGCTCTGTCAGCTAAGCTTAAAACAAGGACAATATATTACACGATAACCCAGCGCTGATCATTCTGAATGGACGCGTCCCGCATCACTAAAATCCAGGTGTTTTTAGAAAAAGCCTAGCAGAACAGTAAAGCAAAGCCTTGGGCGTAACCGTCTTTAAACATTAGCCTTCTTTATCGACAGACTTCGCAGCCGGTTGGTAGAGTACAGAACAGTTACGGGGCTAATGTAAGAATCCTACTGACTCTATCTAGCAGCACCGCCTAGCCGAGATTCAAACATACGACGACTGGCTTGTTAGACCAGCATCGTATCTCGAAGCTAACTGGGCGGTTACTAGCAGAATAGTATATGAGTCTCCATAGGGTCCATCTCCAATGTGAGAGAAAAGTTTCTAAAAAACCTTGCAAAAATTGTGCCGGTCAGTGACATCGGCGGCCTTCAGGGAGAGGGATTCACACTTTCGTATGCCATCAATGGGTTTAAAAACCGGGTGTCTATCGTTTCAACAGCTTCAACTCTGACCTTGATGAGCCTCCTTGCTTTCGCTTCAAAGATACCGGACAAATTGTGCCCCGATCGCAAGGCGCTGGGGTAGACGTTTGCAGCATGGAGATAAATTGTGCTCCGGTAAAAACGGTTGACCTGATCGGTTTCAATGGTCCCAACACAGACTAGTCTAAGGTCCCAATCTTGCTGTTTCCCATTAAAAAGACCTCTGCTCTACGGTTGATTCCGATTATATCGACGTCATCCGCAAAACTAAGAAGCATGTGAGATGATAGTCTCGTTCCTTTTTACGTTTGCTCTTCGTATTGCACCTTTCAAGGTAATGCTGAATAGCAGGTTAAATAGTGCATTCCCTTGATTCAGTTCATCCAACGTTACGAAAGCGGCTCAAAATAGAGCAATACTTAGTTCAGTAATCTTGTGGATAATAATTGGATCTCAAAATGCCCCATACATAACTTTTTCGAATAACACTTGGCTGAGATGTTAGAGTTAAATAAGCGAAATCCGTGCTCTAAGTGCATCACGTGTCCTGATGCAATTAGAGCACGGATTTTGCTTATTTGAATACATATGCTATATATGCCTTTTCCTATAAAGGCATCATCCCAACATAGTAGTATGTTGTGAATAAATTGTGCTACTTTTTGAGGAGAATTAGCCTCCATCTATCATCATCATCATTATTATTATTATCATTAAGCTTTCCCATTAAAAATCAAAGCCTATGTGCTACACTCCGTTATCAAAACTTGACCTTCTGTTTTTATTCGACAGACTTCGCAACCAGCTGTTAGAGTGCAGGACAATCGCAGGGCCAGTTGCTACGATCCTATTGACTCTAACAGCCTCTCTCAGTCGAGATTCAAACATACGACGACTGGCTTATTAGGCCAGCGTCATACCTCGAAGCCAAACTGGGAGCCAACAATTCTGGCTTTAGTTTTCAGAAGGTCGCATAATGCATGCAAAAGGGTTGATTATGCGACCTTTTGAAAACTAAAGCCAGAATTGTGGTCTTACTAGAATCTATATTTGGTCCTTCTTTTTGCACCATGAAACTGTTGTATCAAATTTGCCACGGACTATAATGACTACAGCATCTGCAAAACCGATCACTTCCTTGCCTTGCAATTCACGGTTGTTTAAAAGGTCATCTACCGTTAGCGACCAAAGCAGTGGATAAAACCTCCTGTGGACCACCTTTGACAGCTATACTGCCGGTGGAAGCATATCTGTCCCATGTTACAAAACACGAAAATGAGAAAATCGCACTCAACAAAAGCTGATTTTTCTAAAATTATTTAGTTTTGATGTTATTATTTTTCTAATAAAGATTCGCCAATATTGGAAAGTATCTCTCGTTTCGACAGCATTTCAAGAATCCACTCAACCAAGCAGTTTACAAAACCATGTCTTTTCATTGCATTTTCCATTCAGATATAGGTAGCATTATCAAACTGCACCTTGTCGTGGTGTAGGGAATTTTAGCTAATGTTAGTATAATATTGTAAATTCAAGTGGGATTCGGACTAAAAATTACCAAATGTGATTGTTGCGTTGTTCAGAAAGTGCCTTCATTCTGAATAAGGATAAGGCCAGGGATCTGCGAAAACTAATAGTTCTAAATTAATCGAACACATGAATATTCATAAATCTCATAAAAATCTCTTAATTAAATTTTATATGCAGAAGGCGGCTAGGAATTTAATGTTACTAAGCAATAATGAACAAAGTCTCTAGATATCTGGTTGGATTATGAAGCAGCCGCTAATTGACTGAACATATTCATAACTTTTGGTAAAATTGCTAGGCAACCTGTGAAAAGCAAGTAAGCGAAGGGCGAAGTAGGCCCGATGTCCTGCTTGAATACGCCGCTGGATTTCCTTATTTGTGTTGCTATCCGCGGCCACTAACGATCCATACACGAACTCATCCACCACTTCTGGTTCGTCACTGTCAACGATTGTCGACCGCGAAAAGCGCACGTTGATCTCGTTTGAGCCTATTCCATACATGCGAGCGATTTTGAGAAGCATGCAGGATAAGTTGTCAGCTTGTCTCGACCTTCACCGAGTGCCGATACCAACTGGGCGGCAACAGCACATTTGTTTTGTTTCATTTCGATTTTTTGTTAAATGAAGAGCACTCAATTTTAACCTAAATAACTTTTAGTTGGGAATAATTTTCCATTTTCCATTCCCATGAGTAAACAACTGCTTAAGGTTAGGCTGTCATTTTTTTTTGTTAACAAGAAACTTTTCTGGCTACGCTCCTGGTGAATAGTATCAACAGATAGGTGAAAACAAAACAAAGAAGCCAGTTGTCATGTCTCGTCTTAGGTGTTAGGTGGACCTGACAAAATCTCCACTTCTTCACTATACTTTATTTTACAACTCAATAGTACAAGATGTCCAGGGTAAAGCACATTTACAAATTCGCTATCTATCTTTTTTCCTTTACACCTCTTTCCATCGTTTACCTGGCAAAGTTGGGAGACTACGGTCGGTCGGCCACGTCACAAGGATGCCGAACGAGTGTGCAGTGAAATCCGTTTTCTTCAAAACCCCCCGCCGACTTACGAGTGTCGAGACGCGCAACGATTTGGCAACGAGTAGCCCAAGACCGAGTACAATGGAGAGGAATTCTTGATACGGCAAGAGTCACCCCGGCTCTCGGCAGGTAAAGTAAGTGCCATTTTTACTCTAACCAACATCATCATATTTACAATATGACATCTTGGCCTTTGGTAGAGATCTCAGAGTCAGTTCGCGGAGTCCGCACAGGGCCAGGCGAGCTTAGGCGCTCCTGCGAGCACAGGCGTCACGGCCATGCTTTGAATTCTACCTGTGTTTTAGCGGGCGACTTTGCTTGTCTCGTCAGGTAGAACTAACATTTGAGGTTTTCCTGATACTTTGAATATGACAACACAAAAGGGCAAAGAGTTTTATATGCTATTAAGCGACCAACTGGATAACTCGAACAAACTGTGGCGACACCATGTTCCAAACAGTGCCTAATTCTGGACAGTTGCAGATTTGACTTACATATTAACAAAATTCTAGCTATTTTAATAAGTACATGTGATGATTTTGTATTACTAAAATGGTTTTAATAGCTAGAATGTTGTCAAATCAGCAACTGTTCAGAATTAGGCGCTGTCTTGAATATGGTGTTGGCACGGTACTTATTCAGCAGGTAGATTATATGACACGTTACAATTGAATTCAATCACACACCTGAACCTAGCATCAAACAGACATCAAATGATTGGAAAATAAATGTTTGTCTAATTTTGGAATATTTCCTATCGACACGTAAACAAACTGCGTGAAACTTTATTTCCCTTCGCTATCTGGTAAAGAATAATTCTCACATGGTTAGTTTACGTTTTTCGATAGAAACTATTCAAAAATCAAGCCAAAAAGGTCCGGGCAACCCAGAAATTTGATTTCAAACTATAATCACAGACTATAATGCTACTGAAACACTGTGTGATTTTGAACATCCCAAGCTAGCCCACACTAATACATACATTTGAGAAGTAAGCAAACAGTATACTCACATAATGCCAGACCGATTGCTATGAATAGAATGATACGCATTCTTGCTAACAGGCTATGTTTGCTGCCGCTCGGAACACACGCCTATCTTGCGGTACCACGATTGCTTCAGTTAATGCCAAGCTGGACCATACTATTCCGCTAGCCGATGGCAGCCACCCACATCCGTACGGGCACAAATAACCCACAGCTGTTGTAGAAAGTCACAGGCTCGGAGCGATTACTGGCATGGCCTTAAGCTGCGCCACAGTCTCGTTGTTTTGTTACACTTGTGATGCCAAAACATAGAACTTTCACTGCACTGAGTGAACGTTAAATCCGCTTTCTGCTAGCTGGATAAGTAGGTATTTCACGCCGCCCAAGTACAATACAAAAAGATCCACAATTTTTTCCAAGCCGCACTATTCACAGTTTGAAATTTTATGCTTTTATTTCTTGGAGTTCACTTGTGATGGTGTAGCCTTTTCAGAGGATCTGTTTAGATCTGTCTAGCTACTTGTCTGGACTCGAAAATTTTAAAAGTGGCAATAAACTGAATGTTTTTGATTTTTTTTCCTGGATTGCACTTCACACTTCTAGCACAGAACAAGTGTTAACTATGGACTATGAAAAGAAAACTGAAAAACACTGCAATAATAATTCAAAAGCAAGCTGCGTAGAGGAAAAAATTCAACATTTTGCTGCCTGGAAAATTATTTCGTTTGAAGTCTTCCTTCAGATCCATCCAGCGCAGCCAGTTTTCACTTTTCATTGTATTCATACACTCTTAAAGTATTCACCTAAAAATTTGATATCGATCTAACCCAAGCCCCTGGCAGACAACCATGTTCTCGCCGCCAACATCTCGTGCGTGCGAAAATGAGATAGCAATTCAGCACTGCGTTTCACTCAACTGCCAGCAGTCTGATGTGGGCCCGCTGTCAAATTTTGAGCCCCGGACATGCTGTCGCTGACGTTTACTGCAGCTCGATCACCCCATCGACATCTTTATATCGAGCTACAGTAAACGTCAGCGACAGCATGTCCGGGGCTCAAAATTTGACAGCGGGCCCAAATCAGACTGCTGGCAGATGAGTGAAACGCAGTGCTGAATTGCTATCTCATTTTCGCACGTACGAGATGTTGGCGGCGAGAACATGGTTGTCTGCCAGGGGCTTGAGCTCGATATAACTCGTCAACGCAACGCAAATGAGATAAAGGTGCCAGTTAGCTGTCGATGGGGTGGTCCAAGGGGTTTCCAGCAAGGCGTATCCGTGCGTTGTAACCAGAGATTATTTTTGTAATCATTTACGAATTAATTAGGTAATCAATGGTAATCAGTATAGTAATCAATGATAATCTTAAGTAATCATTGGTAATCATGATTAATTTTTAGTAATCACAAGAGATTGATTACTGGTAATCAGAGGTAATCAGTAAAGTAATCAAAAGTAACTTTTTTCTAAGGTGCGTAGTAATCACTGCTGTTGGAAACCCCTAGGGGTGATCTAACCGCTGCACCACAGAGAACAGACATCCAAGCGAAAGGTTCCCACTTGGATAAAACTTATGTCAAATTAGTTGAGAGACTATAGTGATGGTGTCGCTGAAGGCACATGAAATTCTACACTAAACTCTCAACAGCTAGCTTCTGGCGCTAGCATAACGCATATAGTCCATATATACTAGCGCCAGAGGAGCCAAAGGTTGTCAGTGTGCAAATCAAATGAATCATAATCATAAGTGTCATTCAAGTTATTGGTGTTATTGGCTGCCATCAAGCACCTTTTATTCCACACCGGCTCTTGGAGGTGCTACTGATACGTTTGTACGATGATTATTCGACACATATTCCACAATTCCTCTTAGCAATGCAGCTGATGCATTTGGGCAACTTTCATTCCAATTTTATTCCCCGCTCGCTCTCAGTAATGCTGCTGATACGTTTGCGTAATGCTCATTCCACTCTTATTCCACTTTTACTCCACAATTGCTCTTGACTGACACGTTTGCACCACGTCTATTCGACATGCATTTTCATGGTAGCTTTTAAACGACCATTATTCCACACCTACTCTTAAGGCCCAGACACAATGCATACGGATTTTATTACGTTGCGGATATTTGACAGAAACCCCATGCACGCTCAACCTCGGCTACTCAAAATTGAGTAAAGAACTACTCAGTTTCGGAAAAACCGTGGGTACGCAAAAATGAGTAAATGAGTAAAGTGACAGCACTCAAAAATGAGTAGCCATACATTTTCTCCAAAATGAGTAGTTTTTGCTCAGTTTTTTTTTACTTGGATAAATGGGTGGAAACTACTCATTTTTGAGTAACCGGGCATTTTGTCAAAACAGAGTAGTTTCTACTCAGTTTAATTAACTAGATTAATGAGTGGAAACTACTCATTTTATTGAGAGGAATGGTTAGAAACTACTCATTTCGAATATGATTTTATGATTGTGAATTTTATGATGTATTCTTCTGAATATTTATTTGTAATTAATAAAAAAAACAATTGTAACGACGTATAATGATACGAAACCCTTATCAGACCGGTATTTTGTTATGGACTTGAAACTGTGACGCTGCTTACCAAGGGCCTAAGCACCCTTGCCGTGTTCGAGCGAAATGTGCTGCGGACAATATTCGGCGAAGCACAAACTGAAAGCGAGTGGGGGAAAGAGTGGGGGAGGCGTATGAATCATGATGTGCTTCAGACACTGCTTGAAGAGGTTCCCATCGTACATCTCGCGAAAGTCGGTAGGCTGCGGTGGGCAGGACACGTCGTAAAGATGCCGGACGACAGTGCGACAAAAACAGTTCTCTTCAACAACCCCACCGGCATCGGGAAACAGGAAGGCTCGAGGTGCGAGGTGGTTCGACCAGGTCGAAAGTAATATGACGATTTCACAAGGGTAAACTGTATTTGATGCAATTCTGCTGTATAAATTTGATCAAATTCGCCTCGATGATAAATACTATAATTATTGCAGCTTACTTCATCCAGTGCTAAATGTTTGAAGAGGGTATCTTTCAACTTGGGAAACGATCATTTTAGAACGATCATTTTTGCGAGCTTCCGTTGCTCCTCGGATGTTGAGTATCTATAAAAACATAAAATAAATTAACAAATAAATGATATAACATGTTAAATTTACTCTAATATTATTCTTTTCCATTCCGAAAATTCGAACTATATTGCTGATTGCAAGAAAAATTGTCCGAAGTGCACAATCCCTCATAAACGTTATATTGTACATTAAATCGTTTCGGTATCTTCGGTGCACTTTTGACGTAGGACTACGTCTTACGGAAAGGTTTGGGATAGGGTGTCATTTCAAAAAATCTTTCTCGAAAAGTGGTATGGTTTTGAACGCTAATAGTTCAGCGGTTTCCCGATCGATTTCCAATATTCTTACACCAATCGCTCGGAAAATCTTCTAAGAATTAACCCAAATGAGGAAAAGTGTGGATTCTTGATGTTGAACTATTGAAAAATTGAAAATAATGAACCTATGTTTAACCAGAATTCTCGCTTCGTGATTACTTACTTATTTAGGTGGCTTGTCGTCCTAAGACAAACCCTATTGAACAAAGTTTCTCCATGTAACTCGGTTGAGGGCTATCGCTCTCCCATTCCTCGGACACCGAGTACTCTCCGCCAGATCTCGCTCCACCTGGTCTAACCATCTTCCTCGCTGCACTCCTGGTCGTCTTGTTCCTACCGGATTTGAGGCGAGCACCATCTTTGCAGGGTAGTTGTCCGGCATTCTTGCAACATGCCCTGCCCGTCGTATCCGTCCAGCTTTAGTCGGTACATAACACCTTGTAGCGCTATGTTGAACAGCAGGCATGAAAGACCATCACCTTGACGAAGCCCTCTGTGTGATTCGAATGAACTTGACAATCCACCCGAAATCCGAACACAGCACTGTGTACCATCAATCGTAGATTTAATCAGTTTGATGAGCTTCCTGGGGAAGCTGTTCTCGTCCATGATTTTCCATAGCTCTTTTCGGTCGATGGTATCATATGCGGCTTTGAAGTCAACGAACAGATGGTGCGTGGGAACTCGGTATTCACGGCCCTTTTGGAGGATTTGCCGCAGTGTAAATATTTGATCCGTTGCAGACCGACCTTCGACGAAGCCGGTTTATCAATTCCCACAAATCTGTTCGCAATTGGTGATAGTCGGCGGAAAATGATTCAGGACAGCACTTTATAGGCGGCATTGAGAACAGTGATCGCTCGATAGTTCTCACAGTCCAACTTGTCGCTCTTTTTATAGATCGGGTTCTTTTTCCAGAGCGGTGGAGCGGCCAACGAGCTGGGAACGGGCTTTGTAGTGTTGGGCAAAATGCAGGATCGCGTAATGGACTGGAAAGCGATCAACGGGAGGATGTGCGTATTAAGGATAAAAGGTTGTTTCTTCAACTACACCATCATAAACGCAAGGAGCGATAAAATATTTTTATAACAACCTGAAAATATTGTTTCAAAACGAAATTCTATTTGAATCAAGAAAATAACAATTTTGAATTAAAAGTAAAGTATTTTCAAATTTGAATTTAAAATTGATATAACAATAAATATTTTCATTTCAATCAAACATTCCAGTTTGAAACCACATGAAGTTCCTGTTTGTGCGTAAAACAATCATAAATATGGTTGAAACTACATTTTTATTCTCCGTGCGTACATTGCATTGTCCACACGAAGGTAGACCCGACAACGAGACGGAGGCGTTCTATGACAGCTGCTCACGATGGACATCAAGATCGTCTTCGGGGATATGAACGCCCAGGTCGGCAGGGAAGCAACCCAAGTAACACACTTGGTTTTAAATAAGAATTGACAGCGGATTTAAAACAAATCGAATTGCTAACCTTTCGTTTCCACATACTTAATTACGACCGGATTAACACTGAAACAGCGCAAGAAACGAGCTAAAATGTAACATGTTTGTGAAATATTTCAAAGTGACGCCTATGCGTTGCATGGTTTTTGTACTACCAACTGAAAAGCTTAATCGCGCTGTTGACAGGAATTTTTTTTTTTTCTGATATTTCCCTGAAGTTATATTTACATTTACAAGCAAATAATGACAGACATTTTTCGCAAGATAAAATGGCTAAAGTTAGATTTCGGTAATTCATCAATCACTCAAAGCAACATTGTATAGCCTTCAAATAACCCAAACTAAAGTGCAATTTTAAATTTATCGTGAACTTTGCCATGCTACTTCCGAAAAATTGATGCGCTCAAGATTTACTTTTATAAGCAAAAGTTGAGTGGAATCGAAATAAATATCATTTTTTGACAATCTCACAAAACATGCTAATCTCTTTGAAAACTGGTGGGATATTTTATTTTAATTATGTTATATGTCCCTTGTATATATAAAATCATTCTACGACACAAAAATAATGATCTATTACATTATATTTTGGCGCAGTCATCGGCCATGTTTATACAAGATTGCGTTCAAATGAGCACACCGATAACTGAAAAATTCGAAACCAATAAAAAGCTTTACTGTATGCATTTTGTTTCGCGTTAACTTACAACTGATTCACAGTTAATTTTTATTTGTGAAAGAACTTAAATTGCGCTCAAAAAATACCCAGAATACTCATAAATTGGAGCATTTAGGCTCAATAAAATATTGCAATGTTGCGAAAATGTGTCAAAGTTATGGATCTGTGCTGTACTCATTGTCATCGCTTCGCCGCTGTTCAATGCCGGCAATTCGCCACTACGAAGTTGCTGATATTGGTTTGATTTTTGTGTGAGAAAAAAAGAGAAGGAAGTATTTTTGCTTTTGTTTTCACGTAAGTTTTTGACAATTCGGCATGGGGTTTCGTGTGAGTGCGAACAGACTTAGAAATCTCTTTTACTTTCGTAGTCGCGAATACTCAGTTGTAAATGTTCAATAAAAACTTAGCTTTACAACCGAAATGCAACTTTAACCTGTCATTCTGGCTGAAAACATCGGCGTTAGAAATAAAACATTTTTATAACATCTTGTTTTCCATGAAACTTATTTATAATTTAAATGCAACTGTTTTCTGAATATTTTTCTAAAAAACATGTTGCAAGTGTTACTTGGGAATGTATAGACCGGTGACCGGGCTCCATAGCCTGCACACCAACATGAACGATAACAGCCAGCGATGCATCAGCTTTGCAGCTTCCCGAGGCTTGGTGGTCAGAAGCACTTTCTTTCCCCACAGTCAGAAGCACTTTCTTTCCGCCACAAAGCCAGTTGGAGATCACTTGATCAACGAACTTCGAACCAAATCAACCATATTCTCATAGTGTGCTCTAACATCACCAACTTACGAGGTGCGTATATCGACTCGGACCACTACCTAGTAGCAGTACATGTGCGTTCAAAACTATCGACGGTTTATACCTTGCGACAAAGCCGCCCTCCTCGGTTATATATTCGGCAGTTAAACAACCCACCAGTTGCCGAAAACTACGCGCGTGTACTGAATGAAGCTCTGTCTTCCTCTGTGAAGCTAGATGCTTCGACCCTCGAAAACGGATGGAGTATGATTCGCTCGGCCGTCAACGAGGCCGCAAGCGCGGTGCTAGGAAGAGAAACCTCGAGTGCATGAAGTGATTGGCTTGACAGAGAATGCCAACATGCGATAGAGGGAGAAAAAGAGCTTGGAAAAACTATCTAAGCATATCCACGAGTGAGAATTTGGTCAAGTACCGACGAGCGCGGAATGAGTTGACCACGACCATGAGGAGGAAAAAGCGCCAGAAGGAGGACAGAGATCGTGAGGAGCTGGAACAACCATTCCGGGCTAATGACACGTGCTGGCCTGGCAAAGGTGAACATGTGCATTCCATAACTTTTGTTCACCAACTCCTCTCCCTACATCCACGTGGTGCCGGCTGGGGTTCGCAACCTCGGTTGTCGTACGCTAACAGGGAAGGGGTCACAGTGGCTCCCACCCACCTTAAGATGGCAGCCCCGTCAGTGGGATAAGGACCTTAGGTTTACAGCCTACTGTACCAGCAAACAAAAAGTTAATGAAAATGGAAGAAGAAATTTATCTGAATTATTGACAACGACCTTTAGCGTGAAAACACGGACAGGAATCGGAACATGGAATATACTGACCCTTGCCCAGCAGGGCAAACTGGCTCATCTTGCAGGGAAGCTGGCCGCCTGAAGCTTGAAATCCTGGGGCTGAGCGAGGTCCGCTGGCCGGGTACTGGCGAACACAAGACATCATCCGGGAAAGTCTTGCTTTATTCTGGTATACGAGGTGAAATTGCTACTCGAGAAAGAGGAGGAGTCCTACTGAGCCCAAGGGCACATGCAGCCCTAATGCAGTGAGAATCGTTGAACAAAAGAATAATCGTTGCCAGATTTAGAACACGGGTTAGGAACCTTACAGCAATCCAGTGCTTTGCGCTAACAGATGATGCCGACATGCAGGAGAAAGAGAGTTTCTACAGCCAGCTGAACAGTGTGGTTGAGAAAATCCCAAAAGGGGACATCCAATTCCACATGGGCGACTTCAATGCGAAGATTGGCTCAAACAATGCGGATCTTGAACGTGTAATGGGACGCCATGGCCTAGGCGGAACAAGAGAGCCTGGACTAACTCCCTAGCCGAACAAGGTGAAACCGACGCCGCCAATAGTGATATCCGTTTGTTGTACGATATTTCTTGCCGCCTTAGTGGTACCAGGATGAATACGACATCATTTGCTTATGCAGACAATGCACATAATCACGGGTTGTTTGTACTAACCTAGCGTGTTTATTTTGTTTCACATTCCGTTTTCCCAACGATTATGACCGAAATCCGATCGAAGAATGAAATAGTCACTGCTTGCAAGTGCGAACTAAATCAAACCACCAAAACAATAACAAAGAGCAGGGCGGCCAATTCCTACAAGTTTTAACATATTTAGGGTTGCCAGTTGTTCAAATTAAAAACTAACCCCGTTAGTTTGCATGAGCAATTGTTCAAACGAACGGGGGTCCACTGTAGCAGTATAGCAAGAGAATTCGTAGGGCAGTATCAGGCGGGCTTTATGGGGGCCCGTGCTACTACGGATCAAATTTTTACTCCCCGACAAATCCTGCAGAAACTTCGGGGAGAACGTCCAAATACGCAACTAAAAGTTTCTTATCGAACCGAGACGCTGTTCGAGAGCAAATATGACCACGGCTCGACCAATATGAAGTTAATGTTAGCCACTAAGTGCACTGGAGTGTTAAATTCGTACGATTATAAAAAATATTTTGAGCGGGTGATTTCAGAAAATTATGACCACAAAAGTTTGAATTCGTTCAATTATGTTCCTCTTCAGCTGATCGGCAAAACTAAACAATGTTTACATTTTTACACTCGAACAGCATGGATGTTTCCATAGTAACTCCATCAGAGCAAACCCGACGTACCTGCTATGAATGTATGTCAAAAGACTGTGCCCACTTGTGCCCAATACCCGCCAGTATCGCTCGTGGAAAGCTGGATAGAGGTCAGTAGACCTAGAAAAATAAATAAATCTAGACAGATTTCTGTTGAGGGCTGCATCCTCATCCTCGCAGTGGCCTGCGGCTGTCTCACTCTTAATCATCTAGTGTTACTAAAGGTAGTTTTTGGTGGTATTGTTATTGACTAATGTCTTATGGAGTCTTAAATTTCTCGAATTGGATTAGTTTCTGAGTTACGCAAAAAACCTGTTTTATTTGTATGAGAGCCCCCTCTTCCAGAAGGGGAGTGGTCTCAAACCACCATAGAAAAGTCTTGCCTCCAAATGTTCGCATATGCCAAATATGGTTCTATTTGCTTGATTAGTTCTTGAGTTATGTGGAAATTTGTGTTGCATTTGTATGGGAGCCCCCCTCTTAAAAGGGTAGGGGTCTTAATTCACCATAGAAAAAATTCTTGCCTCCAAAAACACTCACATGTAAAATTTGGTTCCATTTACTAGGTTAGTTCGCGATTTACGAGGAAATTTGTATTTTATTTGTACCCCTCTTAGAGGGAGAGGGGTCTCAATTCACCAATGAAATAATCATGTCTCGTTAAACCCTCACGTTCCAAACTTGGTTCCATTTACTTGATTAGTTCTCCAGATATGACGGAATTTGTATTAGGTCCCCTCCCCCCTCCTAAAGAGGGGAGTGGTCTCAATTCATCATACCAACAATTCTTGCCCGCAAAAACCCCCACATGTCAAAATTGATTCAATTTGCTTGATTAGTTCTCGAGATATGCGGAAATTTCTATTTCATTTGTATGGGAGCTCCCCCTCCTAAGGAATGGCCGGGGGGTCCTAATTCATCATAGAAAAAAAATTGCCTCCAAAAACCCTCACATGCCAAATTTGGTTGGAAGTATTTTTGCTTATAAAAGTTAAGTGACACTCCGGACCATTGGGGATGAACTTATGGCATTAACCACAGTTAGGCTACAATAGGCTTAAGCAGCTTATTTCCCTCTCTGAAAATAGAAAGAAACACTATCTACCTAACTACTAAAGATATGTTGACTGGACATGGATTATTTGCTTAGATGAATAACAATGATCATAATTATAAGGAATAATAAAATGTTGGTATAAATGCAAATAGATAGGAATAGGAAAAGCAAATAGATAACCGGTGAAGTTGAAAACGATCTCACCGGTATTTAATTCTTCGTCATTAATCTGCCGTCATCCGAGGCCGTGAATATGTCCTGCACAACATTATCACCAGCAGCTTCGTCGACAGGTTTCCCACCGTGATCTGTAGGTTGTCTGCAATAGCGGATTCCATAAGAGAAGCTGATACAGCAGCCAATGACGAAAGCCTCTTCGATGCTAATTGGCCTAACGATTTTCATCCATAACTGGAAGGGCGTGATGAGGCTCCGTAACTAAGTACGACAGGTCGGAAAAAAAATCAGGATTCTGAGACTGTCGAGTGGCATCCGCTGTTGGCAATGGAAACAATTTGCACTTCAATAATTATTCCTTATTATTACGTGGAATACTTGATCAGTACCTTTTTCCGTATCGGCTACCGCTGGCACAGTCGTAAAAAATACACAATTGCACTCGACTTGCCTAAATTTTTCCATTTTTGCACAAAAAACATAAACACACGAAAAACCACAGCGAACCAGCTACAAATTTTTGCGAAAAAAAAACTGATAGCGGAAAAATCAATTTTGAGTAGTTTTTGCACAGTGACAACATTCAATTCTACTCATTTTTTGACAGCTCCATACAACGGTTTAATAATGAGTAGTTTCAACTCAGACACTGAGTAGCCCTGTCTAAGCGTGGAAAAACTGTCAAATTGCCGCAACGTAGTAAAATCCGTATGCATTGTGTTTGGACCTTTAGCCGCACTGCCGATACGTTTGCATAACGTTTATTCGACTCTTATTCCGCACTTATATAACAACGAATAGATGTTGATTAGAAGCTAGAAAAAATATAGGATATGACGTTTAAACAACAGACAATTCAACAAATTCGCTTATTCAGCACCGAATGCTACCACACAACTCTTATTCCACACCTGCTTGTTTAGGGGCTGCCGTTTTGTTCCTTGGGAGGCGAAAACCGGCATTGAACGAGCGCGAACTAGATCGGTCATCAACGATACGCCGAACGTGAGAGGACTGTTAAGTGAGCTAGTAGGCGGGACAAGAGAGCCTGGACTAACTTTCTAGCCAAACAAGCGGAAACCGCCGCCGATAATGATGATATCCGTTTGTTGTACGGTATTTCTCGCCGCCTTAGTGGTGCCAGGCAGAATACAAAGATGCCACTAAAGGACAGAGCTGGTCAGCTACCTACTGGTCGTACAGAACAGCTTAAGCGATGGACTGCACATTTTGAACAACTATTCCGCGTTTAAAATGTCAGAGAACAACAAGACCAGTAGCGTACGACGTACGTCAACTCGGAGGCGCCGTCACTGAATGAGATTGAATGAGAATAGAACGCCAGGGATAGACTGTATTTCAGCCGAGATGCTCAAAGCTGACCCGTCTCTGTCAGCCAGATGATGCATCAGCTTTTCAGCAATATGAATATGAATATATGGTACTACCTGAACCTGAGAGAGAGGAACCAGCGCAGTGACAGATTGATTGTTTTTGTTTTCTTCTTCTCATTATATACGATGCAAAAAATTGAAATAGCACCATTTAGATCAAATCAGCATGCTCGGGTTTGCGAGGGGTTTGAAATTTCATCGCAAATAAATTCTTCCCCTGTTTTATTCAATCAAGCAAGCCCGGTTCACAGTGACAGTTCTTACCCGGTTTCACCCGACAGTTCAATGCACAAAAACAATCCCAGCTGGCTCCTCTCTCTCTCAGGGTACTACAACTTGCCTTAGCAGAATATCCGTTTATAGCAATGAGCCTATCATGTCAAAAAGAGTTGTTACATATTCAACGATTGGTGATTGGTCGTGCTTCCCAACTCTTGTATGAAGGGCCAAAAGGGAATTGTTCGATAAGCAACATCACTTACACTTACCAGGGATTTAGAGAATCTCCTTCCCAGGGCTAAGTCGCCTGAGGTAATCGTTGAATAAACCGTCCTAATGCAGAATGACGCCAGCAGGTGGGGAGAAGAGCCCGCTCAAAGCTCCACAATGTGTTGTTAATCGGGCCAAGATTAACCCTAGAAAGTTGACTGTTTCACTCTCCCTAGAAACCCCGCTTCAAACAAGTGCTCTGATGGTCCCTCCCTCTTCCCAGTTCTAGTTTATTTATGAAATGTGGTATATATGGGCAAAAATAGAACAATCTCACCAGCAGTCCTTCGAATGGAGTATAGAGTTGTGTCCTTTGAGTTTCCATAAAAGTGCTTCTAATAATTAATTTAATTTTTTCTTCTGGTATCCATGTGCAGTATTAACACTCGTATTGGCCAAAGGTCTCACTATATAGCAGGGGGTGCTTCATAAGCTAAAACGAAAAAAAATAATTAAAATAACTAATATTATGCTTACCTATTAGCAAGGTCGTGTGGCTCCACCGTCTGCACAAAACCGTGGTTTTGAGACCAGGCAGCCGGGAACCAACCAGTATCGCACCTCCTAGTTTGGCTACTCAGTAGAGCATTACCGGGTATGGCCACGAGGAGATGCTAGGGAGGGGCTTGGGATAGCTAGAGCTATATTGGACGCTCCTCATTTGCCTTCCCCATTTCATACCCGATGCATCAGCTTTTCAGCAATATGAAGGAAATCGCAACTTTTTCGGTGGACTGGTCATATTGATCAAAGTCCCTAAAAAAGGAGACCTAACTGAATGCTGTAACTGGCGTGACATATCACGTTGCTCTATATTACCCAACCGGATCCAGGAGAAGATCGACGCTACTCTTCGGCGGCAGCAAGCTGGATTGCGTGCTGACCGATCATGTTTAGACCATATCACAACGCTCCGCATTATATTGGAGCAGATCAACGAATTCCAGGACTCCCTTCTGCTGGTATTCGTTGACATCGAAAAGGCGTTCGACTGACTCAACCACAAAAACATCTGGGGCGTACTTTCGGCGTAGAGGAGTTCCAGATAAGCTAGTCCATCTCATCGAGGCTCAGTACGAGGCATTCTCGTGCAGGATTTTGCACAACGGCGTCTCCGACCCTTTATGGATTACTGCTGGCGTGGGACAGGGCTGCATTTTATCACCGCTTCTGTTTTACATCGTTATGGTTGAGATATTAGTAGGAGTAATTAACAGTAGACCAAATCGAGGATTGTCTTGGAATCTTCTAACGATGGAGCAGCTAAATGACCTCAACCTAGCCGACAAAATTGTCTTGCTCGTACAACGCCGAAACAATATGCAGAGCAAGTTAGATAATCTCTCCGAGAGCTCCCAGGCAGCAGGTCTCACAGTCAATGTAGCAAAAACAAAGTCTATAGTAGTGGACACTGACAATCCCACCAATTTCACAGTAGCGAGACAATAGGTTGAGCAGTTACACGCCTTTCAAAATCTTGGTAGCCAGACAACGCCTGGTGGTGGTACCAACACTGATAGCCACACGGATCAGAAAGGCCAGGGGTGCCTTTGAGGTCTGCAAAACATTTGGCACTTAAACCAGATCACTAAACATACCAAAACCCGGAGACAACGCAAAAACTGCCTGCAATATAACGTTCGTACCTGGTGACCTCGCAACTGGATATCCTTCATTATCGATGCCATCAACGGCCGATGGTAACGGAAATTCGAGAACGTAGGTGAGAGTGGATCGGACACACCTTGAGGAAAGGAGCGAAGAGAAGCAATCGATTTCAATCCGGGAGTAGATCTCTGATTTCATCCCTTTGTTCTGCCGGATCAGCGGTCATATAGGCCGGTAAGTAAGTCAAGTCAAGACGAAAACACGAGTTTGAGTCTTTTCGGATGTTTAATTGGAAAAAATAGCTATATCCGCTAAACGGAATCTTTATTGTAATATAAATGAATATAAAATCAAGTTACAAATTTACAGCAAATGAAATACATCCTTCGACTACGAATGTTTCTAGCAGCATGTTTTTATCATAATCATTTCTGCTTTCAAGTACAGTATATTTTCTGAATAATTTTTATGGTTTTGTATTATTTTCGAATTAATTTTCTATACAACATAGTAAATTTTTCAATGCTTTTAGAGCAAGTTGTACGTTAAGTTATAAAAATTAAAATTGTAATTCTCGTAATTGATAAAAGAGAGAGAGAGAGACGTACTGCTTAATTCATATACCTTTTACAGAAGCGCCAACCGCATAACAGCTTTTCGCCAGCGATCACATTCTTTAATCAGTTGCTGCTCCTCTTTGACTAGCAACTCGTGTTGTCGATTCAGCTGTTGCGCTTCATCTTCAAGCTTATGTTCTCGATCCTTTCGGTTGATTCGCGATTTGCGCGATGCTTCGTTATTCTTGTCGCGTTGTTCGCGATAGCGCATATCTGCTTCACTCAGATGTTGATACTCGGATCGATCCCGGATGGAGCTGGACGTTTTCGGCGGACGACCGCGGCGCTTAACGGGGCGCACCGAAGAAGAAGCCTCCGATGCGTTATCTCCACACACCGATGAAGCAGCCGATGTCGCAGCACTCCTTCCCCGGAAACGTTTGTTGCTATTGTTGGTAGATATCGTCAGCTGGTCAATATCGTTGATCGTAATTGTCGGCAGCTTGCGTTTCGCTGGGTTGAAAAGATCGCTTAGTGTTGCATCGCAAATGGTTGACCGTGGCTTTGGCTCGACTGATGTCGTTGGAAGTGGTTCGTCAACGTTGTCTTCGGATTCGTGAAACAAAACGGCTGGTTTTTCTTCAGCTGGAGATTTTGCTATGACGTCGTAGTCCTGTGAAAGAAAAACAGTTGTGAAATGACAAAATATAGGGTGGTGTGGTTTTTGACTTACCGTTCCAGAATTGATGTAAGTCAGAAGATCGAATTCATCCTCTTTCTTTAGGACTTCAGCTTCCAGGTCGAGCAGGTCGTTGGTAAGCTCCGGGGTGTTAACTATCATCTGCGTTGTGGCAATCATGTTCATGCCACCCGCAGGCTGTATGATCAATTTTAGTTCAGGAATATGGTGCTTACGGTTATCCTCGGACATTTTATTGTTTATCCGTTGGAACAGATTTCGCCTAACGGCTGGCGGTTTCTGAGGTATTGATGCTTGTGGCCCTCTCGCTTTAAAAAGTTGTGATAGATTTTCTTCCTTCACCGTAGTTTTGCTCAGTAAATGGTGGCTCTTGCCATTTTCAAATGGTAGCTTAATAGTATAATTGTGTTCTAGTTGCGTTTGCGTTGTAGTAATATTAAAGGTTTTATCTCCGTTAGAGATGTCATACAGTGCAGCTTGCGGCCTCGCTTCTGCGACTGTTAAATTTTGCATTTGCTTATCTTGCTCCTTGTTTTCCAGCTCAGGATTATGTTTTTCTAGATCATCATCATCATCATCGTAAGAGTCACTGAAGAAAGCGTTGACAATTGAAGGTTGTATCTTGAATAAATTTTTATCCGCAACGGGAGATGTTTTTTCGTTGTTGACGGTTCCACTGGTTACACTAGGGTTACCTTCCGAAACAGAAAAGATGGATTCCTTTTCTAGCAATTGAAGAAAACTGGGCGATACGGCATCAGCTCCGTTAGCAGAGTTGACTTTTACGGAAACCAGATTATTTGATTTGCAGTAGAAAGAATTTGAAAGTTGTTCGATTTCTTCGTGAAGAGGGATGCTTAATTCGTCCTCGCTGCCGCCTGCAATTGTGTTGAAATCGATGCAAGTTTCTAATTCGTCGGTTTGTTTCTGTTCCGTATCGCCCGAGACGCTACCCGGAGATGCCACACCAATACTTCCGAGCGGTGTATTGATGTAGCTCGCTGGACTTAGAAGAACTTCTTCAAGACATGATTCGAGTTCCCAACACTTGAATTCATGTGACATAGACGGTTCTTTTTTTACAGATGATGGTGGGGTCATTGGATTGTTACCGTTACTATATTCCATTTCGAATGGATACTCCTTCATTTTGTCGTGCATACACGTATCGCTGCTGCTGTTGTTGCAATCTTCTTCGTTCCTCTTAGTGATGCTGGTACTAAATACGTTTGTTAAATTAACTTTCGCTTCGGTTGTTCCGAGGTTTTCGAAACGTCCATACTCAAAATTGCAAACCTTCTCTGGTCCAGGGGTATTCAGCTGTTCACCTATTGTAACGCTTTCGTTGCTGAAGCCACTCGGCAAGGGCTCCGTAGCGACCATGAACATGCTGCAATTTTGCCACTGGATCAGCGGAGATGACGGCAAATCGGTTCTCTCCATGGCCTCTATTTCTGTCCAGATAGGCTCTCCTAACGCACCACAGTTTGTGGTACTGCCTTGTGGTATTGTCGATATCTGCTGATAGACTTGCGTATCTGAGTTTGTCGCACTGTTGTACTCTGGTGCTGGATTTGCGTAGACGAATGAAAATTCGTTTCTTCGATGATGGGTTAGCTGCTGCTGCTGCGTCGGTTGCTCTAAGTTGCTGTGCACTGTGGACAAGCTGAATCTCTCGCCATGAACGGGACTCGCTTGCGTTTCCAGTTGCCTTTGCCATTGTGATAGAGACTACCAGGAGGACATAAACGGAAACAGAGAGGTACGAACAGGACAGTTAGTTTCGATCGTGCCAATGGTACAGCATGTTGAGGGTACTTACAATTAGTTCTCCGTTGAGTTGTATTGAAATTTTAACGCTTTAAGCTTCACCAATGGATGAGCTGAGAGTTGTGAGCCCCCAACCTGGAAAAAAGAACAAGAAAGTAAATTGTTTGTTACTGTGTTTCAATAAATCAAATAAATATTAACATTTTTTGTTCATTTTATTTTAATCCGGTCTAAAATCATGTTGTGCTCACATCGTAGTTTTCCGTCACATAAAACAGTTTCCCCAAAAAGAAATAAATACGCTTTGCGGTTTGGATTGATTATACTAATTCACATGTAGCGACATTTGGTAGGGTGAACTATTCGCAAGCGCTAAAAGAAAATTGTCGAATCACGCTCTCCCTTAACCGATGCGCAGTTTTCTCGAATTGTGCTGTGTCACTGTGATCAGGCGATTTAAGTTAGTAAGTAATAGCCGACTAACTAGCTTTGGAACGTATAAAGCTTTGGCTAGGTACTATCATGGGCATACCAAAAATGGTTTTAGCAGTGTTTAACGAACAAATATCTCGCAATTTTCTATAACTTAAATATTAATTCTTTTCGAAATAGCGAATTGGTTTTGAATTTTTTTTTGTATCGAAAAAGCTCTAAACTTACGAGTATCCATACAATTCAATAGAATTGTTTAAACGTTTGAAACGACTAATTTATCAAATACCCTCGTTTATCTAGCATGGACAAGGCACGTGTTAGTCTTTTAGCACCTTTTTTAAAAATTGGGGAATGTTGGCTAAGATTTTAATTTTACAGATTATACTAAGTAGGAGGAGTGAAACTTTCACAGCAGCGCTGTACCTAGCATTGCATACATAATTGCCGTTAGTGTAGTAGTAGATGAAAAAAGGCAATCGACTGGGTCCCAAATTCTGTTCTTCTCAATTGGGTATTATGTAAACGGAAGTACTCTTCCAGTTTTCGTTGTACAATTATGATCACCGAGCATGTTGCTTCATTGGCACACTTGTTATCATCCATCACTGATAAAATAGGTGACATCATGAAAGGTACACAGCGTTATCAATGTTTGCTCCAATTTTGCCTTTGTTTCCAAGTTGGAACTACAGATAACCGGTAATTACAACCTCAGCCATCGCAATGCGTCTACTTAAACATAAATGATTTTTTTCGAGCACACCAATTATTTGTGATATTATACGAATCACAATCTACTAATTTATTTTATGCGTTTACATTAGTTCTAGTACAATCAATGTGACGTCGTTTACTTGCGTTGTCTTTATTTAATGCAATTAGCATATTGTAAAACATTTTTAAAGCGGTTAGCCGTAGAAAAAATGAGTGTCGTTGTCGTGTTCTTAAGTTATAGTTACATAAGGTATAACCAAATACACATCTGCCCCCGTCCTGATTCTAGTACGATCTATGTGACGTCAGTATGTAAGCATGGTAAGCATAGACTTATGAACTGAAACAAAACGCAAACCCAACTGGATTCCGGTAACCCTTTCGTTCACCGGTATTAAACCAATCAATCTATGTTCATGTTGACGTAACCAGTCAAACAAACAGCAGGTACGATGACTAATGGTGAAAGCGGGAGCTCAGCAGCAATCAACGATAGCTTAGCAACTATACTGCGGCGAAAAATTAAAGCACGGTTATTGGTTCTTGCTGGGAAAGGTGTGAAATTTCTGAGCTGTTTATTCAGCGAGGATTTTGACCTATGAGATCATTTTTGCGTATTTGTTGAAAAAATACACTGCACCAACTCGCCGGGTGCTACAGAATGGCAATGACCTTCAGTTGAATTAGTGTTCAACTGCCACGTGCAATCGTATATTTCCTTCCTCTGACAATAGAAAATATCATAAATTACGTCGCTTCTAGTGCGATTTTCTTTGTGCCAAACTGCTGGCAATTAAATCTATTGCGTAGCAAAAATACATTGTTCGCCGCTTAAATGATTTCTCAGCGGCGGGACTAAAAATATCACATGGCGTGGCACATCATCTGACCGATCGATATAGCGCTGGTAAATTAGTGGGAATTTCCCGCACGAAATGGAACGTGATCAAACTTGTTCGTACATGTTTCACCTTGTAATTTCTTGTTCCACCCTGGTACGAACATGTAATTACAATTTTGTCAACTTACATTTCCATAGGCAGAATACCTTTACCAACCCAAAAAATTTACATTAGATATTTCAATACATACTCAACGAAATTGCCTGCTGGATCCTTCGATTCAGTTTCGTGGCTGTTGTCCACCTTTAAACGTAAACGTCCCGTTTTACTGTTTCCCGATAAAAGACGCCAACAGTCTTGGTAACAGAAAACACAAACTCGACCGGTCAAAGTTTCTTTGAACTTTCCGGATTAAAAAGCGCTTTTTTCTTGATTTATACTAAATAAACACCCACACACTTTCTAGAATGTACTTCTGTATTCGACAAAAATAAACACGACCGCGCACAACAATCGCTTGACTGTGAATGAAGCGCTACACAGGCATGAATGAAGACGTAGGTACCGTCGTCTAGTACAGCGGGCCATTTTCATAAAGATTTTTAGTTGTGCAACATCTACGAACTGTGATTGGCCATCGCGATGACATCATCGCCGGCTTCCGATTGGTCAACGCTGGTGGAGCAAGCAAAACTCGCTTGAAAACTCCCTTCATGTCTTGAATTTATTTTATCTGAAGGCGCAAATTCTAGTACTGCAAATTGATTGTGGTACTAAAACAACAAATTGACAACAAACTCTCTAGAATTCTAGAATATTTCTCTCAATTTGCGTCGATGGCAATTAACTTTTTCAATAAAACTTTTCTGTTTAAAACTGCTACTTACATTCTATTGACGATGCCATTCATTTGTAACTGCTGCAAAAAGTCCAAGCGGTCCATGAAATCAATCGTACTTGTTCTCGTAACGCCAGTAGTAGTGGAACCACAAACACAATTGCTCGAACAGGTAAATGACGAAAACATTCGCTTAAACGAGCGTTTGATAAACTTTCGATTGTTCTTGTGCTTAATGATACAGCCAATAATGTGCTTAGGTTTCACGACAATGTTGCTGCAACAGTTGCCAATAGGTTGCATGATAATCACTTTTTTACGGAACTGCGTTCTGCAGAAGTCAACTGGATGTTTAATTTCTTGTTGGAGACAGGTAGCTTGAATCACGTTAACCACGATATCGTCGTTAGTACACTTTAGCTAACCAGCCGCGTGTTGTTCTTACGGTAAAAAACTTAGATTAACACACTACACTGTGACCACCAATGGCCCACTTTACAAAAACCACAAACGTACAAGTTTTCCCGTTAGTAAGCAATCAACCCCTTTAAAATCAACAAATTATCGAACTAATTCACTTTGTGCGTAGTTATTCTATTTTTGTTTCGGAATTTTCTTCCATATTTTAAATTCACTGGAACTTTAAAACTTTGTATACTTAAATTGTGACACCAAACAGCGTTTGAGCGATTTCTGCAGGATTTCTCAGTTGTAAAATACTTTCAGGATTAACCTTTATAGCTAGACTGATAATACGTGTACGTCTTCGTTCGCGGATGAAATAAAAGTGATGCAATTTCATTCGAGCAACCATCAGCTTCAGCTTTCAGCAGATCGCAGCGCACAGAGGTGCCAGATTTTCCTTAAAACATTACTGTAACTGCTCGAAAACTAGTCCTAGCTCGAAAACCGCTTGAAGACGGCTGTTCGAGTTTTGCTGTTTGAAAAATCTAGATAGAATTAACAAAAGGGCGAATGTTACTAAGGGAAACAAACTTACTTAAGCGGCTTTTACCGTCCAAAGACAAAGCGTGTGGAACAAGGTTTTTCCATTTAACTTGATTGCGGGCTATTCGCAATGACGGCATTGAAAAAGATTTCGTAGGCTGCTCGCACTTCCAGAAAATCTCATGCCGAACTGTCAACGTGTGCGTGATGACAAAAGCAAAAATTCTTCCCTTTCTTTTGTTCTCACGCAAAACCTTAAACAGCTTAAACAATATCAGCAACGCCGTCATAGCGAATCGCTCTCCAATTTCTGGGATACCGATGTCAAGGCTTTCCAGTAGTCGCGATGACGACATTGAAGCACAGAGAACAGATCAACAGGCTCGAAGGAAGTAATCGATTTTTTATGTGTAAAATCTGCCGGTGGCGCCCTCCAGAAATAGTTTGCCAAACGCATAAAAAAATATCCATGTATTGTCAATTGCAAGGAAAATTGTACCATCCAAAGTGCGATATCGCTCATAAAAGTGCTATTTTGCATTAAATCGTTTCGGTCTCTTCGGCGCACTTATTGCTTGAAATATAATGAAAAAATGCGCCGAAGATACCGAAACGATTTAATGCAAAATAACACTTTTATGAGCGATATCGCACTTTGGATGGTACAATTTTCCTTGCAATCAGCAATACCTTCATCAATATTACTTTGTGCTGGAGTTACATAGCAGCGCTGGCAGCGACATCAAGTTTTAGTTTGCCACTTACTGGTCGAGGGGTGCTCTATTGAAGGATTACTCGTAGATTACATAAAAACCTTTTACACACTTTTTGTCAATTACCTGGTAGTCTGTTCTCTGTGATTGTTACTTACGCATCTTAATTAGAAAATTTATTAACATTTAGTTAGAATCAATATTTAAATTCAATTCATTTATTTCCTATAGCTAAAGAAGGTTCTTAAAATAGATTCATGAGTCATGTATTTTTTGGTACCTGCCCGTACAAATTATAGAAAGATTAGAAGAAAGGATCAACAGAACCATCCATAAACCAAAACCAGGTATTTGAGCAAGACCCCTTTTTGGTGATTAGGCTGCACAGGCAGTTATATGCACTTATCATGTTTATCAGGCAGGGTCCGAACACACTTCACACTCGCCTCAGGTAGCGTCAAAGATAAGCCGGAAAAAGTAACCTTTGTTTTGACTAGCGGAAGGAACAGGCAGAGTAAATCATTCGTATTGTCCATTAGGTCAGATTGTCTACGCCCTTTAAGAATAAATGCACGAAAATGGAAATACCAGCCAACCAGGTACAGTTAGGGAATCAGGCCGTAAATAATTTCCCACTTTTCTATCTCTTTTCACCACACCTGGATCAAATGATTTGAATTTGTATCGAAAGATAGGAAAAACCAAAGTTATCACTTTCACTCCAATTAGCCATAAGGATTTAGAATAATTGAATTTACCTGTAACAACGTATAAATAGATCAGTTTTACGAAGAAATAAACCAGTGCAAACTCAACCAGCAGTAAAGCTTCTCATCCGAACGATCCTTTTGGATATTTTCCACTTTCCTACTGAGCCTTCCGAATAGGAGAAGGACCTCGGTTTGAAGGTTTAACGAAAATATTTCAAGGGTGCATCCTTTCAAAGAAGTAGGTTTGATTGCACTCATTGCTTTACCCCCATCGGTAACATTTTGGTGGCTCCAGAGAGGAGTTTTTTGACATTTTTTAAAAAGACCAGGAAGGACGAAAGATTCCCCTGGCAAGATCAGCACGATTTTTAAGGAAGAGCTCACATTTTTTAAAAAAGACCAGGAAGGACGAAAGACTCCCCTGGCAAGATCAGCACGATTTCGAGTGTCAGCGATTTTGAACAACCCAGATAACACAAAATCGTAATAGAAAGTTCATAATAAATCGTTTTCATGTCAATTTCACATTGGAATTGTATAATAATTAGAGTATGTCAAATCGAAGTGAACAATAAGTTGTTTTGCAGTCGTGCGTGCCTTCATATACAATTCATGACTGTGAATTATAAAGCAGTATAGACGATTGCAATATTTGATTATATCTTAATCATATATTCAGGAGTATTTAGTTGCGTGTTATAAAAACTACGCAAAAAAGAATTACAAATAATTGTCAAAGCTTTCGCACGTATATCGCCTCCACTTTGGTACATATATGTTCTTATATGGCGTGAAATATAACTTTTTCGTTCAGATATGATTTCGTATATCTCAGTTGCAATCGAGATATACAAACCAAATGGTTTACTGGGAAACGTCCATTGACACATATTCCTATTGAGACAATCGAGGATAAGGTATTGACACCTTTTCACTTCCTCATTTTAAGATCTGGAGAAGAAGTACCGCCGCAAGAACATAATTTGACCCAGTACGATAGAGAGCATTGGAAACAAGCGCTAAAAGCATCAAAGCAGTTTTGGAATACCTGGAAGACTCAATATGTTGCAACTCTATGCAAAAGGAATAAATGGACGAAATTGGAAGAACCCTTGGCGGTAGACGATATCGTTTTAATAACCGATGATAATGCGCCCCCTAATACTTGGCTAAAAGGAAGAATAATAGTAGTATACCCAGGCGCAGATAAACAAGTAAGATCTGTAAAGATACAAACCGCTAAAGGAGTTCTTACGAGACCTTCAAACAAGGTTGCTTATCTAGATGTGAGAAATAAAGCGGAGGATAAAAACAAAGCGAGTGTTATGATACATCATCAAGAACCCGGACCGTCAAACCCGCCAGTTGCCAGCACATCATTTTCGAATTGGGGAAAAAGAAAGCAAATCGACATTGAAACAGTTAAAAGAAAGGCCGAAGAGCTCAATTCACCTCGGCCATCAAAACGAGCGAACTCCCATCGAATAACAACATCCCCAGGGGCATTTGCACGAATGGTAGTGACCGCTTCAGCATTATTATCTTTCACCGATGCACTTCTGGTAAAGCCGATTGAGGATGACGGTTTGATGTTCGATCACCAAGGCACCTGCTTGGTTAAAAGAGGAACATGGAGAACGAATATCGCTACAAATATATCTATTTCCGAGGATATATACTTCATTAAATATATCCACCAAAAACTCTTGGACACGTTACAAGCTACAGAGAATCATTCATCTACGAACTCTGCTAGCCAAATTGCTCGATCCATAGAACACGAGTGCGACAATGCGATCGACGAAATACTACGGTCTTCTCGGGTCAAAAGAAGTAAAGGAATTTTTGGCTTTCTCAAGGATCTCTTTTTTGGATCAAACGATATCGAAGACACCATCGAGGCGATACGTGTAAATGAGGACACAAAGATCCACCATTTGTCCGAGACGATTGGGAAAATAAACGAAAAAACGGCAAACATGAGCAGCGATCTGAGTGGCAAGGTGTACTGGGTATTGAAGGGCGTCGATACTCTTAAGCATAAATATTCTCAGGTCGAACAAGAATCACTTCATAGAAGAATGCTGGAAGCGGAAATGCTTGCGAAACAGATGATCAGTGAAATACTAGGAAAATACAGAAAAATTCGCTTATTTCCGCTGACTTCGGAAGATTTAAAAACAATCAGAACCAATATTACGCGTTCCCTACCCAATGGATATGAGATTCTGGACCATTCAACAGCAATTCAGTACGAAACCAGAACTTTAAATGATACAATAATAATAACAATGAAGACTACGATCATTGCTAAGGAAACGTTCGAATTGTTCCATATAATACCGATTCCGCATCCGAAGGACAAATCTTTAATTATCGTAGACAATCATCATATCGCAGTAAACGAGCATGGACGATATTTCTACCCGATGAAGGAAGTAATACGAATCAATGGTAGCCACTCTATCACATCACATTCTGAAATAATGACGACACCGGATTGTTTAGCAGCGGCGATTCTTCAAAAAAACCCGAAGAGAAAATGTTCATCCATGCAATTAGATACGATTCCGACGAAAATATTCAAACTGTTCGACTCAAACTCGTTTCTGTATTACACAAGCAAACCAGGACAAGTCGTCATACACTGTGAAAATTCTGTGACTTCTCCCCCATATCTGGCCGCGATATTACATCTGGAGCAGGACTGTGTGATAAGAACGGACGAACAAACGTTTTATGCGGATATAAATGGAGAAAATAAAAAGGCAATTACTTTTTTTAAGCCAAGAGCGGATATACAAATAAGCTTTAACATCACCAACGTGACCTCAACGACAATGCTTCCAGATCAATCGGATCGATTTTATTTGTTCAAACCAGAACTCGACGAATTCGATTATTCAGTCACGGTCCATAAAATTCATCCGTTTGTTTGGATCGGATTTCCAATTCTATTGCTGATCGTGATACTGGCGATAGGAACATGTTTTTACGTTAAATGGAGGCGCGGTAGAAAGCCAAGACGAATGCGGCGACCACCATCATCATCCCGGCGCAGAATTGTTTCTGCATTTCCAACAGCGGAATTAGCTGAAGTTAGTGTTTAAGAATAGTGAAAATAAGATGCGATAATTTCGATTTATTGATAAAACAGAAGTTTTATGAGGCCTGGAATGTTACTTACGCATCTTAATTAGAAAATTTATTAACATTTAGTTAGAATCAATATTTAAATTCAATTCATTTATTTCCTATAGCTAAAGAAGGTTCTTAAAATAGATTCATGAGTCATGTATTTTTTGGTACCTGCGCGTACAAATTATAGAAAGATTAGAAGAAAGGATCAACAGAACCATCCATAAACCAAAACCAGGTATTTGAGCAAGACCCCTTTTTGGTGATTAGGCTGCACAGGCAGTTATATGCACTTATCATGTTTATCAGGCAGGGTCCGAACACACTTCACACTCGCCTCAGGTAGCGTCAAAGATAAGCCGGAAAAAGTAACCTTTGTTTTGACTAGCGGAAGGAACAGGCAGAGTAAATCATTCGTATTGTCCATTAGGTCAGATTGTCTACGCCCTTTAAAAATAAATGCACGAAAATGGAAATACCAGCCAACCAGGTACAGTTAGGGAATCAGGCCGTAAATAATTTCCCACTTTTCTATCTCTTTTCACCACACCTGGATCAAATGATTTGAATTTGTATCGAAAGATAGGAAAAACCAAAGTTATCACTTTCACTCCAATTAGCCATAAGGATTTAGAATAATTGAATTTACCTGTAACAACGTATAAATAGATCAGTTTTACGAAGAAATAAACCAGTGCAAACTCAACCAGCAGTAAAGCTTCTCATCCGAACGATCCTTTTGGATATTTTCCACTTTCCTACTGAGCCTTCCGAATAGGAGAAGGACCTCGGTTTGAAGGTTTAACGAAAATATTTCAAGGGTGCATCCTTTCAAAGAAGTAGGTTTGATTGCACTCATTGCTTTACCCCCATCGGTAACAGTGATTGAAGAAGATTTCGTAGGCTGCTCGCACTTACTGAAAATCTCATACCGAACTGTCAACGTGTGCGTGATGACAAAAACAAAAATACTTCTATTTCTTTTTTTCTCACGCAAGACCGTGAACAATATCAGCAACGCCATCATAGTAACGTCAACGGGAATACGCGGTTGCCAGTTTATCCATTTTAGTGTGGCGTTCAGGCTGTATTGTGTTCGTGCTTATCTGCCATAGCCGATCTCGATCGACTGTTTCGTATGCTGCTTTGAAGTCAGTAATGTGATGTGCGGGTGCGTTGTACTCTTACCAATCCAGCAAGGTATGTCGGACGGTGAAACTCGTCTGATCATCCCATGCGAAGTTTATGTTATCGGAGGCAGCCGGCGTAACAGGATCTAGGAGTACCTTGCAAGCGGCATATGCCAGCATTATGCCGCGATAGCTGCAGCAGTTGAACCGATCACCCGTTTAATAGATGAGACAAACAACATCTTCCATCCGGTAGCTTCTTCCCGGCAAATTTCTTGGTAGTAGTAGTAGTACTAGTAGGGAAAAGCCACCATCATTTCAAGGTCTTGCCAGTGTATGTGGGTATAATTACAGTAGATCCAAATTTGATTATCAAATGAATTTCACACTAATGCTGTTACAGAAGGGCCAAAAGGGATTGGGCGGACCCACAAGCAGAAACACTTGTGCGTCCTGTCCTGTCCTGGGTTGTAAGAGTCGCCTTCCAGCATTAGGATCCTTCCATGTAATAATCAATTTCGCTGTGCCAACTTTAACCCACGTGATGATTTGTTTGTGAGAATTGAGAACTGCCATATTTGCTTCAGACCTTAGGGATTCAGGTTGGCAATCTACTCCACCTTCCACATATGATATCAATAATACTATTAATATGATAGTAGGATAAAATGTGGTATATACGGGCAAAAATAGAACAATCTCACCTGCAGTCCTTCGAATGGAATGGATTTGCGTCCTTTGAGGTTCCATAAGTGCTTCTAATGATTAATTTAATTTTTTCATCTGGTATCCATGTGCAGTATTAAAACTCTTTTTGGCCAAAGTTTTTACTACATAACAGGAGATGCTTCATAAACTAAAACGAAAAAAATAATTAAAGTAACTTCTACTATGCTTACCTATTAGCACCTATTAGCAAGGTCGTGTTGCTCCGCCGTCTGCCCGAAACCGCGGCTTTGAAAACAAGCAGCCGGGAACCACCCAGCATCGCACCTCCTAGCTTAGCTACTCAATAGAGATAGAGCATTACCAGGTATGGGCACGTGGAGGCGCTAGGTAGGGGCTTGGGATGGCTAGAGCTAAATTGGACGCTCCTCATTTGCCTTCCACATTTCATACCCTCTTACCGGCAAATTTGTTGGTCGTCAGAAACCCGATTTCACGTTTGACTTCTTGGAGATCACGTGCTGGGACATTACTATCTCCCATGAGCATTCCTATAAGTTTGCTTCCGTTCCACCGCCTTTTGCAACTTCGCCGTTGAGCTGTTCGAAGAGCTCATTCCATCTATTGACAGAGCATTGTTAAGCAGATCAACAAGTCCTAAAGGACATCGTACTAGGATAAGTAAGACAAACTGATACTAGATGATGGCCAGAGTCAATAGCTGCCCTTCGTAGGCAATACATGCTTGTGATATTAGTGAAGAATCGGCCATCTATGAGAACTATGAGTAATCTATGATCTATGAGTGATCAATCTAGTTCATCGTACGTTGGTCAAATGTCCAGGTAGCTTTGCAGATATATTTTAAATTTTCTAATGGTAGTTTTTTACAATTAACGTAGGGGACGGCAGAAAGTAATGAAACAAAAATAGTGTTAGAGTGCCATACAGAACAGAAACAAGGCGTAAAGAAGAAAGTGCGGAAAATTAGGTAAGGGAGAGTCATTGAAGCAATGCTTAAAAAGTTGTGTACTTCGATCTTTTATCCGAGCTGGGGGACCCGCGGATCGAATCAAGCTATAATTGGAGCTAATTATAACCGGATTCGAATCCACGTCTCCTCACAGGCCCTGCGGATCACGGGTAGTGATGAACCTTTGAATTACAGCGGACTGGACAAAAAAGAGATTCCACAACCCCCTTATTAAGCGTGCGATGTACTTAAAATTCCACCTACGCTGGCGGATTAAATTATTTTTAGACAAAAATTGTGCCTCTTCCTCTGTTTATTGCAGTCAAACCACTTGTTTATTAACTGATGGGACGATAAAACTATGCAGACACTTGCTACTTTGTGAATATCTTTGCGTGAAACGAAGGTGCTTCAGATTTAAATGGATGGCCGTTATCGTTTGTGTCGGTTTGCAGGCAATGGAACCTATCAGCGGTCTATACATTGTTCCCCTACTGATCCGGACGTTCATATCCCCGATAACGATCGGACTGCAACACGAATTTTCAATTTAAAGTTGAAAACTGCAAGTGTTTCGGGCTTGGTGGCCTCATTTCTGGATCTCCAGTTTGTTACTCCGTTGCCGATGTCTGTCACCAACGCCCGATAAAAATGGAGATTTAAGAGCATGTGGAGATGGATTGGACACACATAGAATAGAGCAGTGAACGAAATTTGCAAGGAGGCACTCAACTGGATTCCTCAGAGGCAGCGCAGAAGACCCGCAAGGAAGCTCGCCTACTCAATGCGAACCACTCTTGCTTGAAGGTGAAAATCATGGAATGTGACCCATGACAAAACTTGACTTTATGTTCTGCCGAACCGGCCGACATGGTCACATAAGTAAAGTAAAGTTTGTACGTGATATCTCACAACGATTTGCCGTCATCTTCTAGAGCAATGCAAAGGACAATCCCGTTGCACGGTAAGCATTCAGTTTGTTGTATTTTGTCTTAACGTTTTCCGTTTTTAGGTTCTACATATGTGTTGCAATAGTTTAAATAATTCCATTTTGCGCCGTCCAGATTTTTCCTATATAAACGAAGATTAGCATCGTAAGAGATATTACAGTTTAGTCTATTTTCCCATCTCTTTTCTTAAACAGTAAATTAACTATTTGCTTCTTGATTATCTATGAAAAAAGTATATGTATAAAGAAACATGGTTTTGATGTATATTTGCAAGAATTTGGTAGATAATTGAGAAGCCACCTTATTAGCATTTCCATTATACAATAAAAAATAACTAAGCATACTTATATTCATTTGATAGTTTGCAACAGTTTACTGAGTAACTCAGGTGTCAAGTAAACATATAGCATAATATTCTTACAAAAGAAATAATTTCGAACAAACGCGAAAAACAAAAACTATACCAAAACGAAAATGTTAAGCAAATTTTGGAATCATTTGGATTTCATAATTATTCAAATCGATACTCTCTAGCCACACACATTTTGTTAAGCTCCATATTCTAGGAAATAAAAGCTCACATCGTAACGCACACATTGAAAGAAATCAACGTCAAGAACTCAGAAAACAGTCAGAACAAGCGAACGTCCAGGGTACACACTCCTCGAAGGGACTATTATTCTAAATTTGCTTCTCACCTACTTCTCACTTCAGCAAACGAGTATTCCTCTGTGGTATGTAAAAATGTCTTATCAAAATGTGAATGCTCATAGGTAACGCCGCAAAGCATCAAAACGCTGATTTTGATTTGTTATAAATAAAAGTTCTACATTCACCATATACACATTCGGACATCAGCATTGTATCATCCTTCGCATTGAAGGTAGTCATTTAGTACAAGTTACATTGATTAGAATATATTATACAGACTTTTCTCGGTCGGGTCAGGAAGAACGTCCGTCTCGACCGCCGAACAGGTTGTAAGCGACCGTTCTCTTCGTTTCTTCACTCGAAGGCTGCTCAAGCACTAGTGCTGAAAATTGGTGCTGGGCGATGAAAATGCAGCAGCGCGCAAACGAGAATATAACCAGCATAAAACACAGCACATTTTCATCGCCCTTTCAGCAGCTAGAGGGCAGCATTTTGTTGTTACTACTACTTCTAATAATAAGTGCCTACTCAAAACCTGCCGGTCGTTGTCCGCATCCAATGTGTCTTGCAATCTTCTCCTATGTTTTGTATTTTATATATTAGCTTTTATTGTTTGTCTGACGCTGCTACCGTTGTTACGCTTTTGATCTCTATCTCCAGTGTCGCCTCCCAAAATAAGATTTGTGTTTCAAACGTTTAGTTACAATTGCGGTTTCTATCCTGTTATCCCCGGATTTAATCGTCAATCTCGTCCGCAGACAGGCCATCATACGTATTTTGCACCGATAGATTCTAGTTTATTCAAAACGAAAATCAACAGAAGGTATCAAATATCAGTAGTAAACAGACAATTGAGGCTAGGCATGAACTACACCTACCGGTCCGGCTGGTTCTTGGAATTTTGGCATTCGCTCCTCGATTGGCTTTTGCTCGCGGTCCCGTTCACGATCGGCAGCTGGCCGCGCGTTTTCCCGACGTTCCCGGTTATCAGCTGCGCGATAGTAGTCGCCGCGTTGATCACCGCGACCACCGCGATTCACATCACCGTCCCGGTCGCGGTCGCGATCCCCCATCCGATAATCACGCCGATCGCCACGATCATTCATCCTGGAAATAAAATTGATGACATTCCGTTTTACATATTGAGGCGCACTATTATAGCAATGCTGCGTCATTTAAGAAATATCCTATTATATTAGTTACTGTATAATGTTTGAAATATCTTTCGATATAGGTAAACTGCTCAAAAAAAAATGATAAGCACAGGGCGCATAAAGTGCGCCACAGCTGCCAACATGTTTTTAAAAAAGTCAAATCACGGTATATGCTCAACAAACTTTTTTAAGTAACTTATTAAACTATTGTGTAGCTAATTTCCATGGAACAAGTGCTTGATATGCTATTATGCAAGAAAATAATTCCTTTAGAAGCTCTTCAGTCGACTGGTTGTTGCACTTACCGGTTATAGTCTCGACGGTTGTCCCGCATATTCCGATTGTCCCTGCTCATATTTCTGTCCCGAATGTCGCGCGAATCACGATTATCTGAGTAATCATAATCATCTGAAATATGTAAGCAAAACGCCCCTTTTCAACAACTCGGGTGATACCATAAAAAAGAGCCGTTCGTCGTTCGCACATTTCAATTCAATAATGGCGAATGATAGGCTTCCTTTTTATTCGTACATTTTTCGTTTGTATTTTAGGAAAAAGAACAAATCTTTCCGATAATGATCCGATCACGTCAGTTGCAATACGAAGGCTCTTTTGAATGGTAGCACTCAAACCTCGATTGAACTTCGTTTCTGGAAGCGGATGCTACAGTGTCACTTACCGTTTCTTTTGTTGAACTTTCTGGTCGGACTGTACCGTCGCGAAGGCGACTGCCCGCCACGGCGCTCACCTTCCTTATCATCATTGCGCACCCTCCAGTTGATCACTTCGGCAGGTTTCTTTTCGGTTTTCTCCTCAGAACGATTTTCGCTTTCATCTTTGCTGGGGTCGGTTTTTTCTTTACCGTCTTCATCACCGGAAGTAGAACCAGCTACTGCAGATGAGGCGGTAGCGGCGGCAGCAGCAGCAACAGCAGCAGCAGCTTCCGCAGCCTTTTTTTGCCGTTCTTCCCGTTCTTGACGCTGTTTTTCCTGCATTCTTTCTTCAATCTCTTTCAAACGGGCAGCAGTATCTACTGGTTTGGCATCGCCAAATACTTTTGCGGCTGGCACCGGAGTGGGCTTCGGACGAGACTCTACTTCTACTTTTCGATTTTCTTTATCATCTGAGGTCTCACTTCCCGAGTGATATCTACGTTCTTGACTGGCGTCTCTATCGGAACCCTCCATATCAGGTTCGGGCTTAGGTTTCTCTGGCAGAGGCAAGGTTCGCGGTTGCAGTACTAATTTTGGTCTCTCCATTGGGGGCTCCATTTCCCGTCTTCCGCCACGATCACCAGATCGATCACCTCCTCGACGAAAACCACGATCTCCACCGCGATCATTACCACGATCATATCCACGCCGGTTCGATGGTGGAGAATCTGGCGCCGGTTGCACTGGCCGATCGCCTAAACGCCAGTTTCCATCCGCACCACTATCTGGATAGCGCTCCCTGTCGGAATCGCCACGATCGCCACGGTCGCGGTTGTAGTTATTATACGGCCTGCGTTGACCCTGTTCACGATCATTAACTCGGGGACCATCCCGCCAGTTTCCCATAGGCCGATCCGGGTCACCCCCATAGTTATCATTGTAGCGATTATTGTTGCGCTGTTGCCGATTATCCTTTTCACTTGACAAATCGATCTTAATGCGACGACCGTGAATCACTGGCTCGGGAATTGAAAGTGCATCAATCAAATCTTGGCGCTTGGCAAACTCTATGTATCCGAAACCGCGCAACCTCCCGGTATCGTTATCATCCCGTGGCAGCCGAAGGGACGCAATTTCCATGCCATCAAAAAAGTCATGCAATTCATTCTCGTTCATGTCATAGGGTAGATTCGAGATGAAAGCCTGAAACGGCGGATGGTGCGGCACGGTGTCATCGCTAAGCAACCGGGTTGCTCGCGGTGCCGTCGGCAGAGCGATCAACTGAGTGCGCACTGGACGATCGTCTTCATCTTCATCGGCCTCGTCCGCCCAGTCGCGTAATTTCAGCGGCACGGCGACCTTCACCTGCGCCGGCGTTGAGTTACCGTCGGTAAGAAACTCTCCGAGGGAAAGCTTGTTCTTCTTGGAAGTTTTCTTCCCCTTTTTGCCTGTAGAATAGATAGTAAAACAGTAAGATACATGGTAAACATATCACTATGATTTATTGTAATACATTAAAGTACTGGAATGAATTATTAGAATAGAGCTGCAGTTGTAAAGTGTTAGCTTTAACAAAAGACAGCATAATGTTGTTTAATATTTTTTAGTGAATGAAAAAGGGGTTTAACTGTCATTCATAACAGTACCGCTTCAAAGCAAAAATCTGTAAGCTGATAAAATACAAAGTTTGCTGTTACTCCGGAGTAGGGTCTATCATTGTGCTTATTCCACACTGTGCAAACGATATCCAAGGAACGATTGAAATCTCTGTTTAAGTCCCTAAAAGTAGCAGATGCAGAAATTGTCGAATGAATTGTCTCATTTACCTCAAGTTGTGACTTTACCTTTCACCTGAGTTCTTTCCAAAATTTTATTTACAGAGCAAAATTTCATTACATAAAGTTGAATATGAAGCCGACAACTAGGCATCACAAGTTCAAGAAAGTTGTAATAAATTTAATTCGTGTCGTAGTCATATTTACTCTGTGGGCAATCTTGAGCGTAGTTGCAGTCGGAAGACAGTTGACACCGACAGTTATGCCTTCCTAGATATTCATATTTTGGTGGACATATTCGGTCTAAACAACTTAGCAGCCATTAACCCATTATGTCCTAGGGTATGATATATCATACCTCGTCTTCAAAACCTCTTTACTGCTGAATTTCAATAGTTGGCATTGTTAATATATCACTACAAGAGAGATAAGATATCAATCTGATAATCTGATGTGATGTGTGAGATAATCTGTCAGTTTTTGTCATTTCATCTGTATTTTCAACAGTGCAAAGTTGTGATAGATGACGGAAAAAAACTTCGTCTCCAAAACGCATGAAAAAGTCTATATTTAACGAAACATTACCTGACATGTAAATTGGTATTTATATGTAAAATCTATCACAAAATTCGATAAGAAATCTGTAAACAACTTTGTAATTTGTTTTGCTTGAATTTGAGCCTATGTAATATTAAACTTGCGATATTTTAGCCTTGAAAGCATTCCAAATGACGAGTTTGCGTTTCCTGACACATTCGAGCCATAATATAATAGATTACAGAGTTTCACTTCATTTGGTCCAAATTTAGGTATACCCGGGTCATAATGGGTTAAGAAATGAGTCGTCATTGGTTCTGTAAATTTCAAAAGCAGTTTTCTTGTTTGAAACAAAAATTCAGTTTATGAAAATATATTCGCTGTATTCAGATTGGCAAGAAGAATGCAGTGAATACATTTTAAAAAACAGAGTCCCTGTTTAGGGCTCAAAAACTGCTCCCGAAATTGGGCATTCTGACGAAAAGTGAATGACTGCTCATTTCCCCTTGACGTATCGCATTCTACAAGTTGTTCATTCCAGACCGAGCCAAATGGAAATAGTTCCCGTTGCATCAAATTCTAAAAATCAAACAAATATTCAACTACACTAAAGTCGCTTTTTACGCGAATTTCAGAATTTACGCGGCTTTTTTTCGGAATTTATGCGGATATGCTCAATTAGTCTATTTTTAACGTAGTGTTGAAATCCACGAAGTTTTTTACGCGAATTTTGGAATATACGCGGTTTTTTACGCGAATTTCTGAATTTACGCGATTTTGATTTACGCGGAACGTATCCTTCGCGTAAAAAGCGACTTGAGTGTACAATCTGAGACAGCGGCAGTAGAACCGAGTGATCTGTATACCAACCCAAGTAAACAGATGCAGATCAGCGCCACTAGTTTTATTTATTCAAAATGAAGATGTAGGTTCCAGTTACAATTACAAAGGACGACCAGAAAAACGACAGAACTGAAAGTCCGAACAATTCGGAGATCAAAAATGGTACTGTCTCTTTTGCTCTTATTTTTCTTTGGGAAATTTCGCATAGAAAAGAGTAACGGAAGGAGATGTAATGCTTTCATCATATGCTTTCGTGTGCATTCGTATGCGTTCGTCTTTCCGTTGAAAAGTCGCCCGCTTCCGCCAGGTTCGCTAGACTAGAATGGATGGTAGCATGCTACCTGTAGAAGGTAGTATGAAGTGTTTGGAATTCAACTGCCACTTCTGTTCTGTGCTTTGGGCTTAAGGTTCAAACACGCGTCATTGATTCCTGGGATTTCAAAAGCAGTTTTCATGTTAAAAACAAGAGATAAGTTCACGAAAATTTATCTTGTGTTCTGACAGACGCAGTCAATTATAAATTGAGGCAACTTCTTTTGCTGAGTTTATTTCACATTAACTATACTTTTATCAAACGTTAAAGGGTTAAATAATGTTCTTGAACGCTGTTTTCGAATATACTGATGCATTCTAGAGCATTGTTATGTAGAAGATATGCCCAAGAGATAAATAGATGCAAATACCTGTGTTTCCCCTATGTAGTGCTGCGAAACTAATATTTCTAATTGTTAAAAAGTTTATTCTATTTTTTCATTATCTTAATAAACAGAAATGCACGTAATATGAGTTAATTTTTATAATAGAAAAAATGGGTTGTGATTTTGCGGATTCCTAAACAATTTTTACCATTTCGTGTCCGACTTTCAGCCATTACTAACCCAATTTTACACATGGATTGCCAAATTTAATGTTTTAAGAAAATCCGTGCATCCTCTGAATTGAAATCGAGAACTTCAATCAAATATAATATCAAGCTGCATGTTAACAATCAGTTTTAATTGGTAAATAATTTGGCTTAAAATTGATTAAATTAGGATGAGCAACTAACATGTTCGGGGAACAACCGTTTTAACAAAAACAAGATCGCAGGTAGGTAGTTGATATCTTATTCTACGCGCATTAGGCATTACCTATGACCACAAAACTATTTGAAAATAGTCTCTAGAATTCCATCAGCTTTTAAACTAAGAAACTAATAAAACAGTTACAATTAGAATTCCGGTTTCGAGAAGGGGTAGAAATACCAGAAATACTGAAGCGACCGAGGTGTATGTTGATCGTCAAACAAATAATATCGGTAAACCGCCTAAGTCTTGCTTAATTGTAGAACCCTGTTTTCAAATTTTCTGTATCTTTTCCCACAATCAGCTCACTTGATAGCACACGGCACTAGAAAAAGAATAAGAGTAGGCGCTTGGCGACTGCGCGCGCCTTTCGCACCAAGCAGTTTTTTTTCTTCTTGGACCTGCGTTTCAGCTGCAGCCTGCCTTTATAATTGTTTGTGCCGAACTTTCTTCCATAATAAGCTGCACGCCGCACGGCGCACGTAAAGAGGACCTTCGACAGCCAATTTCCAATGGCAATCGTAGAATCTAAATCTACTGCCGGAACCTCGGCCAGTATATTTTTATCACTTTACTCTTCTTTTCTGGAATTCCGTATCCTGTGTTCGAAAGATATGGGGGAAAGAGAGCGAGACCCCATTAGCTAGCTACAAGCCACGCACAAGATGTGGGAGAAACTCATGCATGAGGGAAAAAGCACTATATGGAAAAGATTTCGCCACGCGGTTATTTTTGTCACTCTTTTCCTACTGGTACCATGGAAAATGGGTAGGCATTCGAAAGCTAATTTCCTGCTAGGAAACGTTTCTAGGCTGCAATTTTCTAGCAATCCATTTGCGGGCTATGATGAACTATCACTTGTTTGCACTTTCAACCACTTTAATCACACGATTTACAGCAAAAAATACAACTATTACCTGACGACGTAGCCATAATGGTAAACTTTGCTCACAGAAACTGTAATGAAAGGGCGAGCTTTTTCTCTTTTTCCTCCGTCATCGTATGCAGGTAGTAATTGCAGTGGTGGAAATGAGAGAGAAAGTCTATACCGATGACGTCTGTCACTGTCAGATAGTTGGGTTCACAGGGTTGATTCATAAAAACTTTGAAGGTTTTGAATGACCCACCGGCACGTCGCCATTTTTCTGTGGCTGGAATCTGAAACGTCAAAAACACTGGCCGGAAAATCACTCCATATAGAAAATCAATGCGACGGCCATTTTTTTTGGTGTACAATCAAGTAGCTGGCAGGCAGCCATGTTTTCGATGCCAACCAGGGGTGTGAAATTGTCAAAATTTTGCGGGCTAAACATCCATGGACGGCGACAACTTGGAACCAGCCAGTTTACCGAAAATAACAGCTAATATTACTTAAATTATAGCTAAAAGGCTGTGTTTAACTGCTTTCTAATCAATTTCGGTAGTCTGAAAATGAATAAACCTTTAAGTAGGCACCAGAACCAAAAGTACCAAAATCAATGAGTGGGACATGTATAATGTATGTAGTTTGACAGCCACACCACCCCGCTGATGCCAACATGTTAGCGTTAGCGTAAACGAGATATCATATATTCGCCACTCTTCACACAAGTTAGCTCTTCATATATCGGTGGGGCGCACGACTCCTGAGCCCGCAGTGATGTTAGCCCACGGGGCGAATCACTTCAAATTTAATAAATGAAGATAGAATTAACAAAAGGGCGAATGTCGCAAGCGTAAACAAACCGAATGAGGGTTGATTTTCCTATGCTGGTCCAGCAAAAAGTAACTCTCACTCGTTTTGTTTACATTTGCGACATTCGCCCTTTTGTTAATTCTATCTAGAAATATGTCGACTAACAGTTGAAATGGGCGGATAAGTCAACTGTCAAACAGAATGAGTGAGAGTTCATTTTCCTATGCTGCTCCAGCAAAAAATAACTCTCACTCGTTCTGTTTGACGGTTGGTTTATCCGCCCCTTTCAAATGTTGGTCGACATATATTAAATATATTTATCAAGGGGTCGGTCATTCGGCACAGCCGTTTTTATGTTAGGCGACTTGAAACGAGCCGAGCTGTGCCGATGCTGTACCGAAAGTGCCGAACTGCAAGATTTGTTAAATTCGTTGTAATCTGACCCAAGCAGCACCATTTGTTGCATGAAGGGTTACGCAAATATAATTGAAACATTCAAGTATGGTAAAAGTTCGCATCAGGTACCTTTATCGAACTGTTATGTGATTGAAAAAGCGCAAGAGGTGGAGCCTACATGCAACCAATTGTTACATAGATGTTTTATGAAACATCAATGCGCGTTATCTATCCTTTCGCGACTACGATACTAAAAGAGATTTTAAGCCTGTTCGCACTCCCACGAAATCCTATGCCGCGTTGTCAAAACTTGCGTGAAAACAAAAACAAAAATACTTCTTTCTCTTTTTTCTCGCACAAAAACCAATGCGCGTTATCTAAATACCGTGGACCCCCGTTCGTTTGACCGTTTTTAATCCCCAGTAAACCATTTGGTTTGTATATCTCGATTGCAACTGAGGTATACGAAATCATATCTGAACGAAAAAGTTATATTTCACGCCATATAAGAGCATATATGTACCAAAGTGGAGGCGATATACATGCGAAAATTTTGACAACTATTTCCCAAGTAACAATTTCAGGCTGATCAAACGCTTTTATAGCTGATTTTATTCAACCTGTGGCTGATCTATGGTTTACGTTTAGAAATGAAAACCTTTTTTCAGCTCTTAAACATCTAAATCTGGTGATTTTATCAAGCTTCAGGCTAATTAATAGCTGCTTTCGAAGCTGCGATGAAGCTTAATAGAAACTTTTTTGCACTTTTAAATAGCCAATTTGCGCAATGCTGTCAATTCTATTTTTAGAACGAGAAATAGTTTTGCAATCTACTTTTCCAGTCTCTTAATCAACGCTTCATCAACCTTTATGCAGCCAAAAAAATCTATTTTTAAATTTAAAAAAATGGAACGCGTAATTTTTATTTCTCCCGTCAACGCGATATTTTTAGTTTCGAATAACTTTAATTCGTATAAGTAAGCTAAATAATTAAAAATGCATGTCTTTTTCTCCGAGAATTGAACCCGCCATCTTTTGATCCATAAGCACTCACCATATGATCCGCCCCATTTGTATCTACAGAACAGACAGTGAGAACATCTTTACATCTGAAGCCTAGCCCGCCTAGCATGCAGCAGTCGATAATGTCGATAACTGACAAACTTTTGCTGTCAGCCGAATTGCGAAATTCTATGATCTGACATTATGTGTGCTGTGACCCGAAAGAAAACTTGGTGGAAGTTTGTAAAGCCACTTTAACACCCTTAAGCAGCCTTAAAGTAGTTTGAAAGCTGTGAGCCCAATGAAAGCTTCCACTCTACACTTTAACACCTTTAAGCAGCCGTAAAACGGTTTGACGTTTATGGCTGTTTGGAAGCAGATTGTTTAGCAGAAAAATCCGCTATTAAGCTTGTTTATCAGCTTTTGGGAGAGAACTGGTTTGAAAAACTTAAGGTAGCTTAAACATCGCTTATTCAAACACCATTTAAGTACTTGCTTTAAGCAGCTTTGATCGCCTTTAAACGGGTTGGTCAGTCATTGCTCTTGCAATTCAGCTACCGTTGTTACTTGGGTTGTAATTCTATTTTGCGCAGTTTTTATAACACGCAACTAAATACTCCTGAATATATGATATAGATATAATCAAATATTGCAATTGTCTATCCTGCTTTATAATTCACAGTCATGAATTGTATATGAAGACACGCACGACTGCAAAACAACTTATTGTTCACTTCGATTTGACATACTCTAATCATTATACAACTCCAATATGAAATTGATATGAAAACGATTTAATGTGAACTTTCTATTACGATTTTGTGTTATCTGGGTCTGAACACTTTTTAATTTGAAACCCGTTGGTTTGCACGACGTGCAAATTAAAAATGGTTCAAATGTCATTCTCAATATGACATCATTTGCTTATGCCGACAATGCACATAAACGCGATTTGTTTGTACTGATTTAGCGTGTTCAATCTGTTTCACAATACGTTTTCCCAACGATTATGGTAGAAATCTGATCGGAGAATAAAATATTCGCTGCTTGCAACTGCCAACTAAATCAAACCACCAAAACAATAACAAAGAACAGGGCAGCCAGTTCACACAAGCTCCAGGATATTTAGGGTTACCAGTTGTTCAAATTAAAAGCTAACCCCGTTAGTTTGCATGAGGAATCGTTCAAACGAACGGGGGTCCACTGTACAAGCAAGTATTCGCGACTACGATACTAAAAGAGATTTTAAGCCTGTTCGCACTCACACGAAATCCTATGTCGCGTTGTCAAAACTTGCGACTACGATACTAAAAGAGATTTTAAGTCTGTTCACACTCACACGAAATCCTATATGTCGCGTTGTCAAAACTTGCGTGAAAACAAAAACAAAAATACTTTCTTCTCTTTGTGTGTGTGTTGCTATCTCTTTCTCATGTAGGAGTGAAGAGAGCAACTTTCAAATGGTCCTCGGTAAAGGGAAATTCCCAGCAATTTTTTTGGTTCCTATCAAAATTAACATTTTGGTACCTATGCGTGGGACATCGAAAATGTATGAATTTGACAGCCACTTCACCCCGTAGCAAAAACCAAACAATTATGAGCAACTTTGTAATCGCAAATTATGTTTAGCGGGAACCGGGAAACAAATTTCCTCTCTGGTCTCCAAGACGAAAATTATTTACATTAATATCCAACCCATCGACATCTCTATGTCGAAATGCAGTAAACGTCAGCGACAGCATGTCCGCACGCTTAAAAAATTTGACTCACTTTCACGAAAAGTGGAACAGCTCAAAACATGCGTATATTTTACACACTATTTTGAGTAACTCTTACTCCTTTTATGAGTTCCACCGTAGAAGCTCATTAATGAGCAATATTTACTCAAAAATGAGTGCCATTTCACCCAAAACTGAGTAGTACTTACACAAATTACGAGTAAATTTAACTCAGTTATGAGGTCGACCTAAACTACTCAGAATTGAGAAAATGCCATTACTCAAATTTTTGGGCTGTTCCACTTTTTGTCATGGTGAGTCGGTTTTTACTCATTTTTGTGTTGAAAGTCACTCATTTCTGAGTTAATCTTATTCATTCGCGGGTTAAATTTTTTAAGCGTGCGGGGCTCAAAATTTGACAGCGGGCCCAAATCAGACTGCTGGCCGTTGAGTGAAACGCAGTGCTGACATGCTATCTCATTTTCGCACACACGAGATGTTGGCGGCGAAAACATGGTTGTCTGCCGATGGGGTGTTAATATCCTTAATGCGAAACAAAACTTTAGTTTTTTGGGCGTATTATGAGCTAATCTTCATGCGATTCAAAATTTATAGTGCAAAATATAATTTTGCTTTGTATTATTTGATGCACCTCGTGAAAGTTATTAATTTGTCTTGTGGATTCCTGATGAATGTTTGTGTAATTATTGTTAAAATAAAAGCATTACGTCGTTGAAAAATATTTTTTCATAAAAATATGGCGGAATACATTGATTGTATTTGTTTGGTTACATTTTATTTAAAAATATGCCGTAATCAACATGATGCAACATCATGTGACATTATTGTTTAGCAATGACATTATAATAACACGATGTTGCGATGAAGTTTTACGTTACTAGATATAGACTAATATATTTGTGACAGCTATAAGTTACAGCCTGAATTCGTTAATTGGGCCATGACTGCACTCCAGCTGATTAGCTAATTGGGCCGACTGACAGTTGTTAGAAATTTCTAAACTCGAAAATTCCATACAATTTAGACATTCAAGTTGTCACATAGCCCAATTAGCGAACACCCAATTAACAAACCACCAAATAACGAAACTTTGCTGTATTGGATAACCTGAATCTAACGTATTAATAACATGAAGTTGCTTATTTGTTGCGTGTTTCAATACTGTAACCGGTGAAGTTTTTTGCAATTTAAACAAGACTTAATAGCAACATGGAAGATGTTGCAAGTGCTGCTTGGGTTACTCTGTACGGGGCATAAGGGTGTCTACAGAGTGCACGCGACAGCGACGCGATCCGACTTCGCTCACATTCATTTAGATACGCAGCTCTTTTTCGCCGGAAGCAGGGCTACGCATTTAAAACAATGTGAGCGAAGTCGCGTCGCGTCGCTGTCGCGTGCACTCTGTACGGGGCCTATTAATCGACGTGCGACATTCGGTATTATTCTTGTTCTGTGTGTCGCAACTACGTCGCACGTAGTGCGCTGTGTTCGCACATTCCCGCTTAGGAAAAATTCGGATGCCCGGCAGAAATCGAACAGAATCAATATGGCGCCGGCAAAATTTGACATTCAGAACCGGTTCGTCTTCTTCGTTTTTCGCTCGCTTTTCTGTATGTCAAAAATGACATTTTAAAACGGGAGAAACGTGCTTCACACGATGCTGCCTAATGTTGCAGTTCTGCAGTACAGGTAAGAAAATAATATTCAACAAGTTTCTGCGGGATTTAGTTCCTGTTTTTAAAGCCTCACGAAACATTTTAAATGGTCGATTCCAATAACGTGCGTGCTCCATGCATTCTTTTTGTTTTCAGACCAAAGGTCCCGCTCATCTGGTTTCAGCTTCTGAAATGCACCAAAAACTAACAAAAATAAGCTGAACGTAAGAATGAACAATAAAGTAGTGTAAAATGCGCAAATGTATGTATTGTATTTATTTTTGATGACAGCTTTTTTTAATTAAAAAGTTACGCAAAAAACACAAACCGGTTGAATCGGTTTCGGTATCGGTTCTGTTCGACATGGCTGACAGAAATCGAACAGAAATCTGGCAGACAAAACCGTTAGGCGAAATTTCTGCCAGAATCGGTTGTTGCATTTCTGCTAGTTTTCACGGGTGACGGCGGCCAGAAATCCGGCAGAATGCCTGGCAGAAAAAGTTTTTCGCTGCCAGATTTTTGTTCGATTTCTGCCGGACGCGCCTAAGCGGGTTCCCGCTAACGAAAAAGCCGGATGCCTGGCAGAAATCGAACAGAACCAGTCTTCATTTTTCGCTTGATTCTCTTTATGTCAAATGTGACACTTTGAGGCAGGAGAAAAGTGGTTCATCAGTTTTGCGGTTTCGGACAAAAGGTAAAAAAATAATATGGAATATATGTCAAAGCAGGTATAATTTAATTGTTAACCTGTTTATTGCACGCTTTTTGCTGCTACAGTCCGCTGTTGCTATACCATCCAAAAAAGGAGGGAAAGCTGAATCGGTACAAAACCGGTTTTTATTCGAAACCTCTGGCAGAAATCGAGCAGAAATCCGGCAGAAAAACCTTAAGGCGAAATTTCTGCCCGAATCGAATGTGTCATTTCTGCTAGTTTTCACGGGTGACGGCGGCCAGAAATCCAGCAGAATGTCTGGCAAAAAAAGTTTTTCGCTGCCACACTGAGAAAACTTTTCGTATAGTTTCTATGTGTCCCACACATAGATTTTTGCAATGTGCCTAGTCAATGAACTTTATATGCCACACAGTTATAATTTATGGGTACGCGAAACTTTTGCACATACTATTCATATGCGTATATTTTTTATGTGTATAATTGCACATACTATTCATATCCGTATAATTTCTATGTGTATTTCTAGGCGTATTGTGTTTATATGCGGCACATGATAATCATCTAGAATTTCATATGGAAATTTACCATTAGTTATGTGCAGAATATTTTGAGTGCAGATTTTTGTTCGATTTCTGCAGGACGCGCGTAAGCGGGATATGGTTGAATTCGACGCTGAGGCTGTGAACCATTTCGCGAAATTTTTAACTTTTTAGTTAAAATTTGACAGTTTGATGGTTATTTCTCCTCGAGTGGTTAAAATCAGTTCAGAATGCGAACCATTTCATATTTGACGTATTGATAGTTTTTTTTTGTTCAATGAGAGCCTATAAGGTGAGGAGGAAAATATTGTTTATTCTGTTCGAGTTAAAATTGGATGAATTTTAGATGTTGATTTGCTTTTATTTGGTAGATAAAATTCATCTCATTTCAACCCGGGTTGTTTGAACAAATTTATTATGCAAAACAATGCAAAAAAATTCCAACGAAAAATCAGTGAAACACGTCGAAGCTCTCTTCCTCACCTGTGCATATCTCATTGGCTCTGAAGCGAACCATCGAACTGTCAAAACCTTGGTCAAAACTAACCATGCTCCCGAGCAGGGTTATTTTCGAAAAACCATCGAACTGTCAAATTTTAACCAAAAAGTTAAAAATTTCGCGAAATGGTTCACAGCCTGAATACGACTCTGTACTCAAATGTCAATTGAGGCAAATAGGGCAAAAATAATAGTGCTGCTCATTCGGTGCGTATTGCTTACTGCCCACGGAAATCGAAATTTATTTATTAGGTTGGGCATTTTCGTCTCTTGTTATCACAACAAATTACGGTGGCCAGTTTGTTGATAAGATAACAAGAGGCGTCGTTTGAAAAAGTTTAATCGAAAAGAAATTCCTTCTGATTGCCACTCTAGTATTGAAAGCTATGAGTCAGCGAACGTCGTAAGACGATAGTGTAAAAGTCAGTCGTGTTTTCAATTAGCTTGCATCATTACTGCTGGTAATCGTAGCATATGGAAATGGAACCAGCCGCTGTAAATCCTACCGATCTGGCTTCTCTAAAGGAGCGAATGAAGATTATCGCCGATGCTGATCCAAAGCAGTATCATAATGAGTTTTCGCTAAAGCGATATCTACGAGCATTCAAAACTGTAGATGCAGCGTTCCAGGTAAGAATAAATAATGCTTAACTTTATGATCCATAATGAAACATTTTCCTTCAGGCCATACTTAAAACTAACAAATGGCGCGAGGATTACGGTGTCGAAAAATTGGTGAACGATCCTGCCATTGAAGCTAATGCCAATAAGGCACGGGTTCTGAAACATCGGGATTGCATCGGAAGGCCAGTTATCTATATCCCAGCTAAAAACCATTCATCTGAGCGAGATATCGACCAACTGACTAAATTCATCGTACACTGTCTGGATGAAGCCTGCAAACGGTGCTTCGAGGAGGTCACGGACAATCTTTGCATTGTATTTGATCTCGCTAACTTTAGTACCTCTTGTATGGATTATCAGCTGATCAAGAATATGATTTGGTTGCTCAGCAAACACTATCCAGAACGGCTGGGCGCATGCCTGATTCTGAATGCTCCGCTGGTGTTCTCCACCATCTGGCCGGTAATTCGTGCTTGGCTTGACGAGAATACATCCAGCAAGGTATTTTTCGTATCAGGCGAGGAGGAACTGTGCAAGTACCTTATCCCGGACATTCTTCCAACAGATATGTAAGAAGTAGAGTACGCTATTATGAACAAAAGTATGGCAAAACAAGGTATTGTTCTATTAAAAGCTATTTCAAATGAGATTACCTAATTTCAAACATAAAATTTATGCGCCACGTTTTCGCAATGGTGTAAAATATTTTATGTTAGAAATTTATAGGCATCTTATCAAGTGAGTGAAGTTAGATGAGCTCACAATTACACTCTAGCTCAGATCAAAAGTGAGCTTAATGTGAACAGATAGAACTTTGTATAGTGCAATTATTTGAAAAACTATTTACACTGTAGTCTCCCTACAAAAGGTTGATTTATGTTTAAGCAAATGCAGTTACTACAATGTCAAATAGAGCATGATTTACTCTCATACCCAGACCAACTTTCCACTTTTGTTCACTGTTCAACGATATTGTTGATATCTTATACATTCCGGGGTTAATAGCAAACTTTTATAGTAAATGAACTGTAACCGTACTAATCCACCTTAGGCACTACGTAATAATATCGATACTTAAGTAGTAGCAACCCTAAATGATTGTGCAAGCGAGCTCTGAACTGAGTGGTCGTATGATAGGATTAAAATGAATAAAACTGTATGTACGTGATAACTGCAGATAACCTGTTTTTAGTATGTCATATAGTTCTTCTACTCTTGTGGATCGCTTTAATCTTTTACGTCTGTTTGTTTTTCGGTGAAAAATGATTATGAAACTTTCCGGAACCAACTTCTCTATTGATTGTTTGATAATATTGTCAATGACTAGCACAGCACAGTCGCCTTGCCTGTCGCCGATACAGCAAACTAAGGAAAACCAACCTGATGATGTTCTCATTGACGGATGGTTTTTCTCAGACATCACTAAGGTATGCACTTATTGATACATGGACTCGGACCACTACTAGATGGTGGTATGAATGCGCTCCTGTATACGCGTGGAAGTCTAGCCCCGTGACCAATGCAGCTATGGAACCCCCAAGATGCACGGTCTACGAATAGCGGCTTGAAATGTTCTAACCCCAGCAGCGGAGTTCGGGTCCGCAACTCTCTTATCTACATTTGCTTCAGCAATCTCTTGAACTAGCGCACAATACAAATGTAGCGTAATTTTTCAAAAAGACCTAAATAATAATGAGATATTCCCTTTGCGGCTCTTTTCTTTCGCTAGCTTGCTTAACCAAGGACATGTTATAGACCAACCTTAAGTTTTAAGATTGCCCTAATCCAGTGATAGCCAAACTGCGGCCCTTCGGAATGATTGGAGCGGCCCGCGGACTGATTGGAGGGATGGCGGACTTCTGAATAATTTTTTTGATGACAGGGGTCACTCAGTTCAGTCGTAATACCTCGTGTATTGTTGATCTGATTGGTTTCCAGTTTAAATCTTGTGGTGATTCCTAAAAATTGGTTTTTGCTGCCGCCAATTTTACATTTTGTTATGCGCAAAAATGACCAGAGGTCATTGCGGCCAGCGGACTCATGGGGCGGTTTGATTTGGTCCGCACCACGCCTATGTCTGGGCACCATTGTCCTAATTCATATAAAAAGGTCTGACATTAATTACGCTTTACAAACTTAATAAGCGTTGCTTCAATGACCCACTCCCACCTAGTTTTCCGCTCTTTCCCCTTCTCGTCTTGTCTGGTCTATCAACACCTTTGTTTCATTACTTTCTTCTACCGTTCCATTCGACTGTTCGGCGACACAGTTGATGGGCTGACTATAGCCGAGCTTTAAGTCAAGGGAAACTCCTAGGTCCTTGATGCAGGACTCTCTTTTAATTAGTTCACCGCCGAGATGATAGTTGAAAAAGATAATAATGCATAAGTAGTGAATAAAAGAAAATTTGTTATAGGTGATTGACGAGGCATGAATCCATGTTGAGAATCGTTGATCGTTCCTCTTTCGACATTGTCTCTGTTTCATATCCGTAGAGAACAACCGGTCTAAAAACGTCTTGTAGAGGATACACTTTGTATGGGGGCTTAGTCTACTCGACCGCAATTGCTAGTAAGCACGACTTCTGTTGGTAATACACCTCCGAATCTCACGGCTGGTATCATTGTCCGCCGTTACCAAATTTGTCGACTACCTCATACTCATCGCCGTCGATCATTGTACTACTACCCAAGCGGCGTCGGTCGGCCTCGGTTCCGCTGGCCATCATGTACTTTGTTTTAGACGAATGTACCTTTAACCCAATCTTTTCTGCTTCGCGATTTAGTCTGGTGTACTGTTCACCCAACTAGCATTTTCATATGTATAAAAAAAAATAGAAATCAGCATTACGTACACATATATATGTTAATAAATCTTATTTGATGCGCAAAATTGGCATATCCGTACTATTTTGGAGGCGATATACGTGATTACGAATAACTTTGAGCGTTACGACTATATAAGTATTTATATACGATAATATCCGATTAAGCACGAGTTGCTTCGTACTACTATACGATTTTGGGCAGAAAATCGTATGTATGTGAGTTATTATCATTATATACGATAGAAAATCAACTTGGTCCCACTTTATCCAGCCTTAGCTACGATTTCGAGTTTGTTAGGAGATATTTACGATAATTTCCGTACATTGATATACAAGTTGGTGCTAGTTGGGCAGCCACCGCCACAGATGTTCTGCCAATAATATCATCGGCAAAGCAGACGAATTGACTAGATTTGTTGAAGATTGTGCCCCACGTGTTGATACCCGCTCAGTTCATAACACCTTGTAGCGCTATGTTGAACAGCAGGCTTGAGAAACCATCATCTTGACGAAACCCTCTGTATGATTCAAATGAACTTGACAATCCACCCGAAATTCGAACATAGTACTGTGTACCATCTATCATAGATTAAATCAGTTTAATGAGCTTTTCCATAGCTCTTTTCGGTCGATGGTGTCATATGCGGCCTTAAAGTCAAAAAAAAAAACAAGTGGTGCGAGGGTTTTTTTTTATTATAGACGCTTTAACCCTAATGGTCATTCGCGTCTCACCTGCTTGATAAATTCCCACGAATCTGTTCGCAATTGGTGATAATCGGCGGAAAAAGATTTAGGACAGCACTTTTTAGGCGACATTGAGAACGGTGATCACACGATAGTTCTCACAACCCAACTTGTCGCTCTTTTTGTAGATCGGGCAGAAAACACCATCTGCCATTTTTATAAACTCTGCTCCGATGCCATCTTTCCCAGGAGATGTATTGTATTGTATTGTATTGCATTGCGCGATGGCCTCCTTTACTTTGCCAATTGTTGGAGCTGCCACCTCTTCCCAGTTTGTTGACCGCTGAGAAATTGCTTTTCTCACTACCATGATTCTCTGCTTCGGCGCCATTCAGGAGTTCATCGAACGTAAAAATACTATCATTCTATTTCCGACACATTTCGGCTCGCGGTTTCTGGTAGAACATTTGTGTGTCCTGAGAACGATGCATATTCCTGCTCTTCCAAGTAGCGCTTCTCTCCTGGAAGATGTGGTTTCGCTGCATCTTCTTCTGTTTGAGGCTTTTCACGGTCTGACGTGCGGGCTGCCCGCGCAGCGTTATACTTGATCCGTCACCCTCCTACGTTCATCGTCAAACCAATCGTTCCGCTAATTCCGTGCCACATGCCCGATTAGGCTCTCTGGTACACTGTTGATGGCTGTTATGGTGGTGAGTCCTCGAGATGGCCTTCGTCCAGCACGTACTCTGCCGGCAGCGCAGCTTAGAGTGAGCGCGCGTACTTTGCGCCGACATCTGGCTGCTCGGGCGTGCGAGAACTAACCGAAGTTGGCGTCGGTACCGAATGTTATTCACAACGGAGAGTTTTGAGTGCATCATAACCGTCACTAGGTAGTAGTACGAGTAAGTGTTAGCGCTTCGATAGGCCACCATCCAATCACCCATTTCCGTATCGGCTATTACTATAAAAGCTGTATCCAGCTCGTGTGTGTTGCCGCCGCTCTAGTAGATGGTATGTCCATCTCTGAACGTACGTACCGTTGAGCTCTTCCAGCACACCTCCTGCGTGGTGCACCCTCTTGAGGCGGAAGTTGGGCTTCCTCCAGCCAGTAGCAAGCTGGAGGAAGCCAAAAGGTTAGTGGACGAGTGGTATTCGTTCATCAACTCTAGGTCAAATGTCCACCTCGACATTAAAAAGCTGGCGGTGAGCCTCCGCTCTACCGTCTTAGCTGCCGAGGTGGAGAGGCAGGAGCTTCTGCAGCGATGCGAAATCACCGAAGCTCTGGTCATAGTCGCTAAGGCTGTGGCCATGCCTAGTCAGGCGCGTACGCCGCTTGCCAAGCGCAAGGCGGCTACGCCCGACCATGGACCAACATTGGTGGCAAAGAGGCAGCGGACCCTGGCTCGCGCCTCTACCAGTGAACGTGCGGAGGCGGTCCCGGATGGTGTTGCCGGGACCGGTTAAGAGGAATGGCGGGTAGTTAGGCGTAAACCGCCCAAACCGCCTAGGCCGAAACCGAGCGAGGCTGCGGCTGCAAAGCCAAAGCCAAGGCGTGTCCATAAGGGCGACGCCTTAGTAGTGAAGCTGACAGGTAAGCTGCCTTATGCTGACCTACTGCGTAAGGTTCAGGTGGACCCCAAGCTGCAGGAGCTTGGGGCCAATGTAGTGAAGACCCACCGAACCCAGGCCGGGGAAATGCTCTTCGAACTCAAAAAGGACCCAACGGTCCAGAGTTCGAATTACAGGGAAGTGGTTGAGCAGTCCCTGGGCGAAGCGGGCAAGTAAAGACGCTGTCTCAGCGTGTTCTTGTCGAGTGTAAAAACCTCGACGAGATTACGACGGCAGTTGACCTGAGGGATGCTCTGCGGGATCAGCTTAAAGTTGATGCGGCACCCACAGACATCCGGTTGCGGAAGGCATATGGAAATATGCAAACCGCAACCTTAAACGTGCCGGAGGAAATCGCCAACAAAATGTTGGCGTCTGGCAAAATAAAGGTGGGGTGGTCAGTATGTACACTGGTGTCGAAACGGCGTATCGAACGCTGTTTCAGGTGTATGGGCTTTGGCCATCGGGCGGCCAAGTGTAAGGCCCCCGATCGGTCTAAGCGGTGCAGGCGGTGCGGCGAAGATGGCCGCTTCGCCAGGGGATGTAGCAAACCCCCCAGGTGCTTGCTTTGCACAGTAGAAGCGGATAATAAGCATGCCACAGGTGGCCCACTGTGTGCGGCTTATCGGCGGGCCTTGCAACGATAATGGTGCAGGTTATACAGATTAACCTAAACCACTGTGAAACGGCACAGGAGTTGCTTTGGCAAACGGCAGCCGAAACGGGGTGCGATATTGCCATTGTCGCGGATCCCTACCGGGTTCCACGGGGCGGCGCAAACTGGGTAATCGACAAGGGTCGGATGGCAGCGATTGCCGTGATGGGTAGATACCCGATCCAGGAGGTGGTTTCGTCCAACCAAGAAGGGTTCGTGACTGTTGTGGTCGATGGCGTCTGCAGCTACAGATGCTGCACCACCTAGCTACAGCTACGCTCCACCCAGGTGGTGCACTACCCCGAGGGGACAAAGCTTGCTGGAAGCTCTGTCCAAGCTGGATGTAAGTCTGGCTAACGTGGGATCCGTCAGTACCTTTTGTAGGGGGGTACAACAATCGATCATCGACATCACCTTCTGCAGCCTAACGTTGCTTGCCAACATGGGCTGGAGGGTGTCAGATGAGTACACGCATAGCGATCACCAAGCTATACGGCACACGATTGAACGACGGACGCTACGGCCACGCGGGTTGAAGTCGACAGGGAGGAGGTGGAAAGTGAAGTCCTTCGACAAAGACCTGTTCGTTGAAGCACTCAGTGCAGAGAGCACCCGCTCGAACCTGAGTGCTCGTGAGCTGACCAACGTCCTAGTACGGGCATGTGATACCACTATGCCCAGGACGGGGCAGCCAATGAACGGTCGTCGCTCGGTATACTGGTGGAGTGATACCACTGCCCAGCTCCATTCCAGGTGCCACAGAGCGAGAAGGCTAGCCGATGCAGATGCTGAAGCTCGGGGAGGCGAGCTTAGAGCAGCCAGGTCGGCGCTTAAGAAGGAGGTTTGGCGTAGCAAGAAATCCTGTTTCCAGGAGCTATGCCGCGATGCGGACTCAAACCCCTGGGGCGGTGCATACCAGGTGGTGATGAAAAAGATGAAGGGTACATCCGCGCCGCAGGAAACCTGCCCCCAAAAGCTGAAAGTTATCGTGGAAGGGCTCTTTCCGCAACACGATCCAGTTTGGTGGCCTCCGACCCCGTACGGTCAATCGAATGATGTCCTCACTCCGGTTACGAATGAGGAACTCATCGTAATTGCCAGGGGTTTGAAAACGAAGAAAGCGCCCGGTCCTGACAGGATTCCGAACGAGGCACTAAAAGTGGCGATTCAAGCATATCCCGATATGTTTAGAGAGACGCTTCAGAATTGCCTAGAGGTATGCGAATTTTCAGACAAATGGAAAGTCCAAAGATTGGTACTGCTGCCAAAGCCGGGGAAACCGCCTGGTGATCCCTCGTCGTACAGGCCAATTTGCCTATTGGACACGCTAGGCAAATTGCTAGAGCGGGTAATCCTAAACAGGCTGACGCCTGTGGTGGAAAGCGTTGTCGGACTGGCAAACACGCAGTTTGGCTTCCGTAAGGGGAAGTCCACTGTAGATGCCATAAAGTCCGTGGTGGAGAGGGCCGAGAAGCCTATGAAACAGAAAAGGCGTGGCGACAGGTATTGTGCCATAGTCACAATCGATGTCAAAAACGCCTTTAACAGCGCTAACTGGGGTGCAATCGCGTTAGCGCTGCATAGGATGAGGGTACCGGATCATCTATGCAGGTTCCTTAAAAGTTACTTCGAGAACCGGACGCTAGTGTACGACACGGCGGATGGGGCGAAGAGGTACAAAGTGACAGCGGGTGTTCCACAGGGTTCGATTCTCGGCCCGACGCTTTGGAATGCCATGTACGATGGGGTGCTGAGGCTCGAACTACCCACTGGGGTCGAGATCACTGGCTTCGCCGATGATATCGTCCTTACAGTGGTAGGCGAGTTTCTAGAGGAGGTGGAAATGCTGGCATCAGACGCCATAAGCATAATAGAGGGTTGGATGGCGGGCGTCAATCTACGATTGGCCCACCATAAGACGGAAGCGGTGATGATCAGTAACCGCAAGTCGGCCCTAGAGGCCAAAATAATCGTCGGGGGACAGGTGATTGTCTCCAAACGAAGTGTGAAGTACCTGGGTGTCATGGCAGACAACAGGCTGAACTTCACCAGCCATGTGGATTATGCTTGTGGTAAAGCGTAAACGGCGGTTACTGCGCTGTCCAAAATCATGCCGAACGGCTACGGTCCTAGCAGCACTAAGAGACGCCTGAAGGCCAGCGTTGCCATGTCGGTGCTACGATACGGTGCACCGGCGTGGGCCCCGGCTTTGGAGAGTAAGCGCAATCAGGCATGTCTTAACAAGGTGTTCAGGCTGTTAGCATTGCGCGTTGCGTGCGGCTACCGTACCATATCGTTGGATGCGATTGGGGTTATTGCAGCCATGATCCCTATATGCATACTCCTAGGTGAGGATATCGAGTGCCACAGGCAGAGGAACGTCAGGGGCGCTAGGGACAGAGTTAGGCTGGACTCTATTAGGCGTTGGCAGGCGGAATGGGATCGCACCGACTATGTTAGGTGGACCCATAGGCTGATCCAGAACATATCGTCCTGGATCGGTAGAGGACATGGTGAGGTAAACTTTTTCCTTACCCAGTTTCTGTCGGGACATGGATGCTTCAAGAAGTATCTACATACGCGTGGGCGGCTAGACTCACTCTTTTACCCCGTTTGCACGGTAGCCGAGGAAACGGCGGAGCATGTGATTTTCACTGCCCGCGGTTACGTCCACTCGGCGGGTGATGCTTGCGGTCGTTGGGGAAGACACCAACGCCGACAACATTGTGCAGAGAATGTGCGCTGAGCAGCGCGCATGGGGTGCCGTCGACAGGACGGCAACGGTGGTGATAACGGAGTTGCAACGGCTAGAACGTTTGTAACGACAGGGCCTGACATAGCTTGCTAGGGTCAGTAATGGGCTGATTGGGCAGCCCAGGCCCTAGGAGAAGGGTAGTGGCGGTATGAAATGACAAGGGTGTTGTGTGAACCCACGCACGCAACGGACAAGTCGGAGTGCTTAGGCACGGTAGTTCCGGGAGGGGTTCAGGAACGGGCAGCAGGATAGTTTTTAGCAGGTAGGCGCATGTTGGCACCCTGTGAATCCTATTCGGCACCGTGAAGGTGTTGTCTATGAAGATTTTCTCCCTGCATAAACTATACAAAAAAGCACACCTCCTGCAGCGCTACGACGTGACGTCGGACCTGCGGCTCAATACGTCGGAGAGTACTCGCTCCCTTGGAAGTTGAGAAATCAGCAGTTCCACTACGTTCACGCCGCAGTCGTAGAGTATTAGTGTGCAACACATACGTTTCGGTTGATAACTACCGCGAGAGAGCCATTTGCTCATTGTAAGGCCCAAAAAGGGGAGAAAAGACAGCCTAAGGCTCCGAAAGATCTCCGCATAGGGCATCCACGTGGGCAAATCGACAAAACGTCGTCATTCCACTGGCTGTGGTCTGTGAAGGAATCTGGAAGAAACGTGAAATCGCTCCGCGGTGATCAAGAACCGGGTGAAACTAAATCGCACCACGACAATTAACGCCCGGGTGCGAGCGCGTAGTGATTCACAGTTGGGAAATCAGGGTCGAACACTCGTATAAGTGCACGGTGCATATTAACACTCGCTAACGACTACGATTAATTCTCGCATGCTCTCTGTACGGTAAAACAGTGGCGGCATATCGCAGTCAGTGTCGGTTTTTACGCTTCGGCAGCCGGCTTTGTCGAGTCGGAACACCTGCGATGACTCATCGAAGAGTGGACAGCCATAACTCGGCCAGACGAAGCAGCCAAGCAGAACCTCGGCGTTCGGGGCGAGTCATCTACGGGAACGCGGAGAGCAGGTAAGGTCAGTAAAAACCACGTAAAACAAAACTTATTTACACTGCAAGTGCGCAAGGCACCGACGGTAGGCATTTTCAGCCGTTTACCAGCCTGCAAATGAATTTATGGATCTCATCATGGGCTTCGGATTGCGAATAATCGACGCAAACGTTGAACCCTTTTTGATTGGCAGTATCTGGCCACATTCTTGAATCGCTGCTCGGAGGTAGCACCAAGTAGTTAGCATGTAGCACAGTAAACGTGCAAATATCTCGAGTGGTGAACTGAGCGATAGAAAGCAAAACCTTGGACTTAAACGTATTCCAAAGACTTGACACTTCCTTACTGACAGACTTCCAACCGGCAAAGAAGTTAGAGTACAGAACAATTACGGCGTTAGTGTAACAATCCACCTGACTCTATCTAGCAACACCGCCCAGCCGAGATTCGAACATCGTACCTCAAAGCCAACTGGGTCGGCAGACTGAGTGTTTGTGACTACAACGATCCACCCAATCATACAACCCTGGACATCATCACGGACCAATATCACAATTCGGCGATCACACTCTCGACTGACTGGCTCGGCTGATAACGTCGTGTGAGAAACACTGGGACGTTTCCTCTCGGCTGCGACACACTCGTCGATCTCTATTTGTGGCGGACCATCGTGGGGATCTGTCATCAACATGAAACTCACCATCAGTGGCACCCAAGCAGCAACTGATAGCAACGATAAGACCATGAGTTGCTCTCTCACGCATCTCGGGAGTGGTCCGTCTCCGATCTTCGAAATTGAGCGACTTTGGCGCGAACTGGATGCCGGGTCGCAGTGCATGCCGATGCATTTCATTGCTAATTGGAAACTGGGTCACCGTCGGGATCAGACGCAATTCCCGTATCATTTTATTACCTGATTGTTTAAGATTTATCAAAGTGAATATCCGTTGTTCGTTAGTTAATATAGTTAATATACGTGTCATCATTAAACGCTTGGTTTTTGTAACTATGTGATAATATACACGCCTGAGGTTTCAAACGAGACTCCTGAACCATAATAATGGTAGCAGCGCCAATAAAATAAGCGCATATACAAATATGTGGTAAAAATAATGATAGTTACCACCTTTTGCCGTGCAGAAAATGACTTTTTTTTATAACGGTAGGCTTTCGAATTGATGAAATCAATGGTGTTTTAGAGTATTCCTAGAGTGGGACAAGAGCAGAAAAGCGAAGCAGATTAATATAATAAGAACGAATTAACCTGATTTGGACTGTTTTTCCACTAGGCCCTTTAATTCGTCGGTTTTGCGTGACTCTTAACTATAGAAGAACAGCGATAGAGGATTTTTGGTTTCATTGTTTTCTTCTGCCATTCCCTCCATCTGCTGGAAAGACGTTCGTTATTAACCATAAAAAATACCCAACTTCATTGTAGGTTAATCCGAAAAAAACATGAGTTTGAGTCAAGTTTTAATTTATTTTTTACTTTTATTTATTTTTAGTTTTCTGTTGTGTGTCATGCACTTTCTATCATAGTAAACGCATTTGTTAAAATATTATAATACAATAATTTTAAGCACTTAATGCGAACCTATAGACGTCTCAGTTTAGCTCAATCACCAAAATAAAAAGAAAACAAGTGTTCAAATATTAGAAAATAGTAAAGCATTAAGCATATCGAAAGCGTGACCAACAGAATTAGGCTGTCATATTTCTGGAGAGTTGAACAATCATATCACAAATGATAAAAGACTAGAAATCACGAATAACTTGTTCCCATTCAACAAGTCTTGTTAGCAAACATTGTTATTTCCTACAAGAAATGTGAACTGACTCGTTATCTAAAAATGCTTATTATATAGCATTGCTTTTTGGCTCACACAAACATAAGTTTCAATCTTGCAAAGCGTATTTGCGAATTTTTTTTTCTATAATTGCATTTTAAAATACGTTCGTTTGTTCTCTTAAAATAAAATAGGGTGGGAACAGGTGCATATAAGGAATCACACATCTCTATAATCGTATAGGAAATCATTCAAAGCTACCTGTGCGTGTGTGATATTGTTTTTGTAATTAAGCGGTGTTTGTTCATCTTTAATTGTTCTTTGGTAAAGTCAAACTAGTGGAGTTAAATCAATATTCGCATTCGGAGTAAGTCACAGTCAAATATATAAGGTGTTATAAAAATTTCTTCCAATTTTGTTCTAACAATAAATACTGCTTTCTATTGAGCAAAAAATATGTACGACTTATTTTCCGTTCGCACCAAGAATGTTTAGAGAAGCTGACAAGTATAAATAATGTACATACCAATTTATGTTTGAAATTTGGAAAAGAATTCTGTATCTTTATCCTCGAAATGGTAACATTGTTCGAGATGTAACTAGGTACCAAAACCATCATCACCGATTTTACTATATATGTTACAGAAAATTATTTTTCTGTGAAACATGTGATTATTTTAAGCGCTCTTTTTAAATACGGATGCTATAAATATTTATATTTGTTTGATTGCTCGAGTGTTAAAATGTTTTCGTGGATATTTTCTTTTGAATGTAACATAGTTACTGTTAATCTTTATCTCAAACTTTAAATATAATCCCAATTCAACGGGCGCAAAGCACATTCAATAGCAGCCAGCAGATATTTTTGTGGTTAGTTTCTTTGTCATGTCGTCATTGATGATATCTATTTGTATTTGAACAATCTGTTTTTACAAAAGAATGTGTATGTAGGAAAGATGGGGCAAAGTCTGCATGCAAAGTTCAAAGGATTTTACTTGACTTATACCATTTGGTGACAACGGCAACAGGAATTGAAAAATGGTCTAATTGCCCTGTTACAAACCTTGCTCCGCCCCACTCTATAAATTGATATTAACAAATTCAGTAAGGTTAAAGTTAAGGTTTCGGTTCATTCACCTAGGAAATTACTTCAAAATCTTCCAGATCACGGCTATAGCTGCAAGAAAGAAAAAGAAAAAGATAAGGTTTTGTTATGATCAGTTAATGTCATCGATATGAAGTAGTTTTTAAACTAACTAAGGGAGAGTGTTGTAGATTTTCAGAACACTGTTCTAGGGGTGACAAAATTAACAATTAAAAAATTGTTGTTTGTGCTTAGAAATAATCGACAAGTCATCGCAATTTGGATGTGATATATACAATAATCTCGAAGAATATGTTGCTTTTTCATAGTTAGGCATTGAGTTTTGTTTTGTTATTTTAATATGGCATTCGAAAACCACTTTCGTTACCATCATACTGGAGAATCAGAAGAGAAACGTTCTTTTGTGGAGATCTGTAAATCACCACCGCGTGTCGCGGGGACTCTCTAGTACCTTCTAGTTAACAGCGCCCTGGCTCCTGATCTCAACGAGATTCACCGAAAAATCGAACAACTGCAGACTAACAGATCCGCCGGAAGGACCGATTCGCGGTAGAACTCTACAATAAGCGTAAGGAACCACTAGTAATGACATTTCACTGGATAATTGCAAGCTTTTGGAAGGAGGGCACCCGAGGATTGGATGGAAGCTCTACAAAGATGGCGGTCGGTTTGATTGCTGTACAGTAAAATTTCGTTATTTGCACCAAGCTTATCGTCGATTTTGAGAAAAACCTTCGTTAGTTGGACTGACCTGATTAGGCCAAAAGATGACCTGAACAACACTTGAGCTGGCTTCTATGAAATTAACGTAGTGATGGATTTTAAAACAAATAGTTAAATTTTTTGAATGGAAACTTTTTTTAACATATATGTGTGAACAAGACTCATTTATTCTATGAGTATGAACTCTCCATTAAGGCTTTACAGAATATGCTGTACCACTAAAAGAGCTCCTTGAGTACCGTCCAGCCTAAAAGATTTTTGCAACCGCAAATAGCAGTCATACAAACTCCTGAGGGGCTACGAGGTGCTACCAGAGATCAATGGCAATGTTTTGCCCTAATATTCGTGCTGAACTCAGTCGATGAACATAAACTCATACCAAAGTTCCACGGCTGCTTTTAAGGGGTTTCGGTATAATTTACACTGCCCTTCATTCAAAAGCTCCCTGAAGGATAGTGTTTATGCCACTTACGGATTAAATTTCGCATCCAAGGTAGTGTTGAATGATTGAATGAATACAGAAAATGACGAAATCCGTTAGAAAAGTTCTTTCAAGGCGTGTTGCTGCAAGACGTCAGCAGAAAGTCCTGATGCTTTCAACTAGATCAGACGAATTGAGTGGATGTAGGTAAATGTATGGGGGGAGGGGGGTTCGAATTTGGTTAAAATTTGCGTGACGTACTAAATGAATGTCGCCTTAGTGAAAACAGATCAGCTGAATTAATTAAGACCCTTGTCAAAATCGGCGATAAGCCTAGTGCAATTAACGAAATTTGACTGTAAATGCCACGGCATTACGTGCTCTACAAGGTGCTCTTCCAGATCTTAATGTCGTTTATCTTCAATAGTAAGAGTTCCGTGCTATCTAGACACTTTACACTTCAACAAAACCTCCAGAAATGTCGGGAGTAGAGCGTACCCATAGTTTTGTAAATTTTAGGGCAGCACACGATACAGTCAAACGCGAACAGCTATGGTAAGCAATGCACGAAAACGGTTTTCCAAATAAACTGACGCGGTTAACAATGAGTCAAAGACGCTCCAGAGAAAACAAGAGTTGTCTCTCACGGACAGTGACTATTGATGGCGATGAACTCGATGTGGTTGACGCGTTCAAATATTTGAGCTTTGGTAAACGTCGACAATCCGACAATGCGCAACGAGGCTTTCAAACTGGAAGTCTATTTTTCTCTCCGAAAAACGTTTCAATCAAGTAACATAAATTCCCCGTACAAAGCTGATGATGTAAAAAACGCTCTTCAGACCGGTGGGCCGGCCACGTTCCAACTGCAAGGATGTCGAACACTTCCGCAGTAAAATCTATTTTCTTCAATAACCCGCCGGCACCTGGAATAGAGGCATCCACAGTGCTAGATGGCTCGACCAGATTGAAGCTGTTTAGCGAGTTTCGAAGTCAGTCGTCGTAAGTTCGAATCACGGCTGTTGATAAAGAATGGTCAAGTCTTAAAGACGGTTATAACCCAAGGCTTTGGTTTTTTACATTCAAACTACTGGGGTTCAGGTTCAAAATGTTCAGATTAAAGAAGGTAACATTAGTAGAGCTTTATGGTCGTTCAGTGGGTTGAACACGTGGTTACTATGCCTTACGAAAGAACTTCGAAAACTTCTTCAACAGAGAAGCAGAATGTTGGCGACCGAAAGCGTTACGTTGGGCAGCCACACGATCAGCGGTTGAAGTGATTTGAGAGGGGTCACCTAAGATTGATGTAACTTGCTGAACGATTAAAATCTGTATGGTATTGGATCGGTAAGGGTCCATTGCTACGAATGTAGATTGAAATAAAAATATTTGTCGATTATTCCTAAGTCCAATACGGAACAAAATTAGGTTGGAAATTTCAGAATCTACTACCATTTAGCAGTACTTAAGATTTTTGCGTTATTTACTCTATCAAAAAGCAACGACTGTTATTTGAAAAACAGCATTATTCGCGTCAATCTTACCCCGATAAAAAAATGTTACACCGCTAGTACGCTAATATGGAATACCTTAACAACGTCAACTGAAATATATGTGTAGTCTTTAAAATATGTAATGGCAAAAGAAAACTCTCTGTCGAGATTACTACTTACCGACTTGTTGGTCTGCTATAGTTCGACATGGCGGAAGTTGACCGATTATTTGCTTCTCCATCGTCATTCGATTCTCCTGATTGGTACAGCATGCACTGATCTAAATAGTCAGACGTTAGATATGCTGGCAGATCTCCATCGTCATCATCCATTGGTCCATAGTCCTGAATGTCATCGATTTCCTCCTGCGTTTCTACCATACTCAACCACTGGGAGTTGTGATTGCGAAATTTTTCCAGCTAAAATCAAAACCATTAGTTATAATTAAGAAAAAAACTGCAGACAAACATCATATTCACCTTTATGCGTGAGGCCCACTCGTTATCACTAATGGCAATAATGTCCAGACAGAAATCGCACACCTTTCGTATTTCGGCATTCTTGTCGTGCATTAGATCGATCAAATAGGCCGGAGACTCAGTCTCCTTGATCATGTAAATCCTGGTGCTTTCGTTGCGCAGCACCTGCTGGAAGACGAATACGATCTGCAGCACCATTTCGTCGTCCTCCTGTTTGGCCTTGAGCAGCTCAATAAGTGACAGAATGACGTCCGCTTTGCACAGTAGCATAGCGCAGGATTCATCTGACGCACAGGTGCCAAGAAAAACGACTGTTTCCAGGACCAGGTCATCCTTATATTTACCTGAAAACAATTTACAATTTACAGCTACCCTACTAACACAAAGTTATTACAAACTAGTTATGGCAACCTATATATGACTAGTGCTGGTCATATATAGGATTATGCGACCAAAATTGCGAAAATTGTGCTGCTTGGGTAGGAATCAAAAAACTAATATACAGCAATATACAGTCTTCAAGGTACTCGAGTGTCGCCGTGATGCATACGAAACACATCACTCGATCCAACGTAGCTCTGATCAATCGCGTCTGTTTATCCGAAAAATTGTGTTCAAGCAATATCTGTCATAGCTGAACTCGATCGACTGTATCGTATGCTGCTTTAAATTCAATAAAGATGTGATGCGTGGACGTTGTACTCCCGACACTTCTGTAAGATCTATTGGATGGTAAAAATGGTTTGGTTTGTCCATACTGGCGTGAGGTTCTAAGAAGCCCGCCTAATAATTCCATACGAAACCTTGTGCTATCGGTGACAACCGGCTCAACAGGATCTGAGGGAATATCTTGTAGGCGGCGTTTACCAGCGCTACGCCGCGATAGTTACAGCAGCCAAGCCGATCAACCTTTTTGCAGATAGGTCAAACAGCTGCTTCCATCCGTTCCTTCGGTAGTTTCTCCTCCTCCCAAATCTTAGAAATAATCCAGTAGAGCCGTTGACAGCGATTCTAGGACATGCTTTTAAAGTTCTGTTGTAAAGCGTTTTGCGACGGCTTTGTTGGTTTTCAGTAACCCGATTTCTCGTTTGGAGCTGCTGGGAGATCAAGTGTTAGGACATTACTATCTTACATAGTGTAGAATACAGGTAATTATAACTTACATTGACTTGCCCCCATCAGTCGAATAAATCATACAAATGAACTGGTAATAAATAACATTGACACTTCCCTCGAAGAATACGCAAACGAAACAGACGGTGAGATAGAGGGAGACATTTGGATGTGCAGGGAGACGAACGACAACCGTGAACGAGGGTAAACGCCGATACAGGAGCGGACAGTTTTTAAGAAGATTCTTAGTTAAGTCAGGCAAATAGTCGAACGATTGGGATACGGGACCGAACACGACACATAGGTACACTTAGATTAAGTTCCGTTTCGCCTCCTTTTACAACTTCGTCATTAAAGTGTTCATCGAAGAACCTGTTTCCATCTGTCGACCACCTCACGCTCGTTTGCTATCAGACCCTCCTTCGTCTCTGCACTTGTCAGGTTTCGGTGTGTAACCCTTATGAGATGAGTTCCCCTTCTCGTCAAGCTTGTGCGTGTCATTAGATCGGAATAGTTGTTCTAATTCTTCACGATCACTGTCCTTCTTCTGTCGCTTTTTACTCCTTAAGATCGTGGTAAACTGGTTTCTTGCTCGTCGGTATTTGGTCAAGTTCTCCCTAGTGACCATGCTCAGATAATTTTTCCAAGCCATTTTTTCTCTCCATCGCTTTTTGGTATTTCCCAAAAAAAACAATCATTCCGATTACTCCGGGATCTAGATCCTCATCATCTAGATATAGCCTCTGCGATGGCCGAACATATTCTGTCTTCGAGGGTTGAAACACCTAACTTCTCGGAAGAAGGTAGTGCCTCATCCAGTATTCGCGCGTAGTTCTCGGCGGATTCCTGCCTAATGTTCAGGTGAGGACGGATTGACAGTTTAAAGCGCATATATACTGTAACTCTGTGGTGGTCAGAGGCAATATCCGCGGTTTGTAGGAAACGTAACTGCGTGATAGCGGAGAAGAACTGGCCATGTATGAGAACGTGGTCAATTTGTTTCTTTGTACGTTAGTCAGATGATCCCCAGGTGGTTTTGTGCATGTTGGCGGGGGAAAAAGGTCCATACTTCGGTTCACCAGGCCACCAGGGAAGCACGAAGTTTAACATCGTTAGCCCCTACCATTCATGTAGGCTATGAGATTCTATTACCGATGTCATTTCCTCCCCACCGATCCGGGCGTTTATTCCTCCGATGATGTCTTGATATCCCGTGGAGAACAGTATTCGTATGTTGCCTTCAGCCGCGCTTAGAACGCTTCTTTATCATTGTCGGGTCTACCTTCGTGAGATGCATGTTTGCTTCAATGTCCGTAGTAATCGTAGTAATCAGGTAGGTTTTCTTACTTACGCCGAGACACCACGTTTCTTAATTCATTCGGATTAGACGCAGTCGTGAGCCGCTCTTATATTGAGGAATTTAAACCCGCCCCTGACATGTGGAAAGACGCTTATGACTGGCGAAGTTACTCCTCGTGCTGACACTCAGCATTTACATGAGTGCCTCCTTTCCTGTTTCCATTGGGGTAGGTTATCCCATCTAGTGGAGATTGGATTCCGGTTGGTACCACGAGAAGGCAGGTGTAGGAGTTATAAGCTGGATAAGACGCTTAGGACCTTTGTAGACTTAGGACTTAGGCACTTCCTACTATAACATTCCCCGTTCACGGCCAGTCCGGAGTGAAAGAAGATCGTCTTTGACATGCACTTCTCGCAGATTGTCAGCCACAGCAGCACCTTCTTGGGGAACTTGGTGTGTGAAATGAACTTCATCGCGGAGCTCACTTCCTTCGTAGGGGAAGTAAAATACGAAATGCTGTGTCAGTCGTTGCCATCCAGGGTGAGATAGGTCTCGTCGTCCATCACGCCACGTCGCGATTCGCCGGGAAAGTCTTGACCATCTTATTCAACAGCTGCCGCTGCATCATTGCCTGCAGCTCCGAGACCAGTGGACGGGGCATGTCGCTTCATGATATGTATGTCCATGTTCACCAGGTACTTTTTCACTGTCTGGCTGATTGCACCGACCTCCCGACCAAGCGCACGCAGCGAGGTAGCCACTTTTCCCTCGGCCTTCCACTTCAGCATCCATTAGAACTTCTTGTCGCTCAGGGTCGTCGGCCGTCCGGAACCAGGCTTTCTTTTGATGCTTTCTTTTGTTGTCCAATAGTGCCAAGATGTTGTAGATGCCGGAACAGACGTATCCGGCGTCCACAAAGTGCCGCACGATGCCCGTTTTCGACGCAGCGGGGTACCGTTCTTTGAACATACCCACTTCGGAACGGAGAAGCTTCACTGCTTTCACCATCACGGTTAGAGTTCGACATAGAGCTGTAGAATTTTTTGGCAAGTAAACTAATATAATAACCTTCCATGGGAAATTTATCACACTCAATTAGCTGTTTTAGTTTTTTTATCACCATCCGAAAAAGTCCATTTTTTAATGCAAAAGTTACAGCCTCTTCTAGTCAAGGTTCGAACATACAATGACTGACTTGTTGGACCAGTATCATACCTTGAGGTCCACTGGAAAGACTACCATAGATTTTTATCACAGCGGAATATTATGAATCTACACGTTGATTTTTCATTGACAATTGTTATAAAGAATACTACACTGTATGTCGTCGTCCCGTGAATAATAACGAGTTAGATTAAAACCTCTCAATTCGGCGGTTCGATTGCAATAAATCGAGGAAGAGGCACAATTTGTGTCTATAAATGACCCAACCCACAAGATGGTGGAGTTTGAAGATGCATCGCTCGCTTAATAAGGGCGTTGTGCAGTCTCCTTTTGTCTAGCGCCTCTAGGGTTCAAAGATGCAGCGACCCACAAGAGTCAATAAATATCTTCTCGGAATATTCGGCATGGACCAAGGCGACGAAATAAGGACATGGAATGGAGACTTGGTACCTGGAACTGCAGATCGCTAAATTTCGCTGGTGGCGACAGGGTGCTGCTCGATTAGCTAGAACCCCGAAGTTTGGCATCGTGGGACTGCAGGAGATCTGTCGCAAAGGCGAGAAGGTGTGGAGGATCCGTGGCGGCAGAGTCCGATTTTTCCAGAGTGGTGGAGCGACTAACGAGCTGGGAACGGGCTTCGTAGTGTTGGGCAAAATGCAGGATCGCGTAATGGACTGTAAAGCGATCAACGAGAGGATGTGCGTGTTGAGGATAAAACGCCGTTTCTTCAACTATACCATCATAAACGTGCATTGCCCACACGAAGGTATACCCGACGACGAGGAAGAAGGATGCGCAGCTGGAGGCAACGTACGACAGCTGCTCACCACGGGACATCAAGATCGTCATCGGGGATATGAACGCCCAAAAAGGCAGGGAAGCAATGTATAGACCGGTGATCGGGCCCCATAACCTGCACACCGACACGAACGATAACGGCCAGCGATGCATCAATTTTGCGGCTTCCCGAGGCTTGGTGATCAGAAGCATCTTCTTTCCTCACAAAGATATCCACAAGGCCACCTGGAGATCACCTGACCAACGAACCTCGAACCAAATTGACCATATTCTCATCGAGAGGCGGTTCTTCTCGAACATCACCAATCACGGACTGCGGATATTGACTCGGACCACCACCTAGTAGCAGTACATGTGCGCTCAAAACTATCGACGGTGTAAGCCTCGCGACAAAGTCATCCTCCTCGGCTAAACATGCGGCAACTAGACAACCCGCGAACTGCCGAAAACTACGCGCGCGTACTGGATGAAGCTCTGCCTTCCTCTGTGGAGCTACCCAGCAAACCACAAATCGTATATCAATATATGAAAATCATCTTTAATGTCGTTAAACAAAATCGAAATCGTACACAAAGCTTATTAAACCGCACCCTAGTTTATATTCAATCGTACAAAATGATGCCGACTGAATTACATACGATTTTCATCACAGAATTGTATAGGATTATGGAACTAATCATGTTGAGTCGAATCTCATCGTATACAAATACTTATGAATGTGAATTGTTTACGAATATCGCCTCCAAAACAGTACGCATATGCTGGTGCATCTAGCACGACTTTTCAAGATATATATCGGTACATATTTCTCATTTTTCACTTTGATATACGAACGAAAATGTTAGCTGGGTAGATGCTTCGACCCTCGAAAACGGATGGAGTAGGATACGCTCGGCCGTCAACGAGGCCGCAACCGCGGTGCTAGGTGTGGAAACCGAAAAAAAGAGCCTGGGAAAACTATCTGAGCATATCCACGAGAGAAAATTTGGCCAAGTATCGACGAGCGAGGAATGAGTTGACTACGATCCTGAGAAGGAAAAAGCGCCAGAAGGAGGACAGAGATCGTGAGGAGCTTGGACAACTATTCCGGGCTAATGATTCCCGCAAGTTTCACGAGAAGGTGAACCAAACTCGCAAGGCCCACACACCAAATCCTGACATGTGTAGGGACGAGGGAGGGGATCTAATCACAAACGAGCGCGAGGTGATCGACAGGCGGAAGCAGTTCTTCGATGAACACCTCAACGGCGATATAGCAGCAGGAGACGCAATGGAAGTTAACCTCGGAGTACCTATAACGACAACAGCGTACCGGCGTCCCGATCTCGAAGAGATCCGACGAGAAATCGGTCTGCTGAAGAATAATAGAGCCGCCGGAAAGGACCGACTCCCGGCAGAACACTTCAAAAATGGCCAAGAACCGCTAGTAACGGCACTTCACTGGCTGATTTCAAGGATTTGGGAAGAAGAGAAACTACCGGAGGAGTGGATGGAAGGCGTAGTCTGTCCCATCTACAAAAAGGGCGACCGGCTAGACTGCTGTAACTACCGCGGCATTACGCTGGTCAACGCCGCCTACAAGGTGCTCTCCCAGATTTTGTTGCGTCGTCTATTTCCAATAGCAAGAGAATTTGTAGGGCAGTATCAGGCGGGCTTTATGGGGGCCCGTGCTACTACGGATCAAATTTTTATTCTCCGACAAATCCTTCAGAAATGTCGAGAGTACAACGTGCCCACGCATCATATTTTCGTGGATTTCAGAGCAGCATACTCACACTACACACTACATACAGTTTTCCGGACAAACTGACGCGGCTGATCAAAGCTACTCTGCAACGAGTGATGTGCTACGTGCGCGTTTCGGTCGGGGACACTCTCAAGCCCTTTCGAATCGCGCAGAGGGTTACGGCAAGGGGATGGACTGTCCTGTATGTTATTCAATATCGCTATTGAAGGTGTGATCCGGCGAGCGGGCATCGAAACGAGGGAAACGATCTTCAGGAGTAGCCAACTTCTAGCCTTTGCAGACGACCTCGACATCATTACTAGAAACCGTGGGACTGCGGACGTAATCTACGCCAGACTAAAAACGAAGGCTAGGAGGATAGGGTTACAAATTAATACGTAGAAAACCAAATATATGGTAGGAAGAGACTCCCGAGAAAGTAACGTTTGCCTCCCACGGTCAGTGACTATTGACGGCGATGAACTGGAAGTGGTCACCGCCGACAATAATACGAGTAAGGAGATCCAACGACGCATTCAAGCTGAAAATCGAGCCTACTTTTCCCTTCGCAAGACGTTTCGATCAAGGAGCATACGCCGCCGCACTAAGCTGACGATGTACAAAACGCTAATCAGACCGGTAGTCCTCTACGAACTTGAGACAGTAACTTTACTTACGGAAGACATACGTGCACTTGCCATTTTTGAACGAAAGGTGTTGCGGACTATTTTTGGCGGAGTACAGACGGAAAGCGGAGAGTGGCGGAGACGTATGAATCACGAGCTACAGGTACTGCTTGGAGAGATTCCCATCGTACACCTGGCGAAAATTGGGAAACTACGGTGGGCCGGCCACGTCGCAAGGATGCCGGACGACTGTGTAGTGAAATCCGTTCTCTTCAAGAACCCTACCGGCACCAGGAATAGAGGGGCTCAACGTGCTAGATGGCTCGACCAGGTTGAAGCCGACTTGCGTGTGTCGAGACGCGCAACGAATTGGCGACGAGTAGCCCAGGACCGAGTACAATGGAGAGGAATTCTTGATGCGGCAAGAGCCACCCCGGCTCTCGGCTCAATAAGTAAGTAAGTAATTGTTATGACACATTCCAGCGTTACGGGACACAATTAGCAACAATTTTACTTTATAAATAGGTTTTTGTTTCACCAAATTTTTGGCAAATAGCTCGAAAAATTAGTGAACTAAGGGAACTTTACTTTCGAGTTATATGGCAGAGATTTGGTAAAATAAGGGAGCTGATTTGCGTGGTGGGCATGGTGTCCCGTAACGCTGGAATATGTCTTATTGGTCCGTCAAAGGGTGAAATATTCAGGTAAAACAATCTAGATGCAATTTTGTTGTATTGAGGTAATTTAAGTGTATCAAACTAAATAGTTAACTACGTAAGTTTTTGGTAAAAACCGTAGAACATTACCTGGTACTAGCATATTTCGAATGAGTGGAATGAGGTTGAAGTTGTGGATAATCTGTGAGTAATCCAGATCAGGCAGAGCAAGGTTTCCCAGTATTCCAAGACATTCCACAGTAAACTCTTCGTCATCACATTCGGTCAATATCTTGGCCAGATCACCGACGAAATCCTGTAACGAGAAATACAAGCTGAAGAGTTAGTATTCAATACAGGATCTCAGCCGTTCATACCACGAAGTGCATGCGCAGTGATTCGTGTAGTGAAATGTTTCGTATCAACTTCATCATCAGAGTGTCTTGATATTTGAACGCCCGGGACATCATGTTGTGAAGTCGGTTGTTCTCTATCATCAGTGCTGCATTCCGTTTGTTTAGGGCTAGATTTATTCCAAGTGCAATCAAATCCGGATCGGACTTTTGGTTTAGATTTAACAACAGCATATCGGTCACAACCGGAATGCAGTCTGTATAAGTGAACATTGACTTTATCTTGTCGTCCAAACTCATGTGGTAGAGAATTCTAGTAACTATTTCATGATGCTTGTCGTCGCTCAAAAATGTGACTAGTTTTGGTAGGAAACCGACTCGTATCATTTTCGCTCGCAACCGTGCGTCGAATGAGAGATTGAACAGTAGTTTAAGCGTCACTTGCACCAAGTCTTTTTGAGACTGCAAAAGACGAGGCAGTTTGTCCACTATGTTCAGTTCGTACATTTCGTCTTTGTTATCACGAACAATCGAAAGTTTCTTAAGGAATGTAACGACCAGCACTAGCAGGTCAAAGTTTTGTCGCTCCAATGCTTTCAGTAACATTTTAACAATGTTCTTTTTGCGCATCTTTTCCTCTAGTTTAACATTTTCAGCAATATTCAACAATAAATAGAATGCCACCCTCAGTAACTGCTCCTGCTTTTTGGCGAATATCTTAAATTGTTTATTAATCTTATCATAATCATCCTTCTGTTTCTTCGGATCGGGTTTCTCGCTATCCGGTGACTGGTTTGAGTTAAGGCTGTCATTCGAAGCCGTTGTTTCTCTCGACAATTGCTCATGATAGCTGTTATTTAGATTGTGCGCTTTTACTAGCGGCGAGCTCATATTTCCGTGATAACTGGACCAATTGCCGGACTTCGGCCGCTGTTTGAGCTCCGGTATTCGTCGCCGCGGTGGTTCCATTTCTTTGGGCTTTTCTTGATCAACGATTGTATCCAAATATTCGGTACTCTTATTGACCTCCTTTTCCTTTTCTTTGGCTCCCTTTTCTCCGCTACTGCTGCCGCTGGGCCCTCTACGAGCATCCAAATCATTTTTCATTTGATCGTACCGACGCAACTCGTAGTCGATCACGTCCATGCATAATGAACCGATCTGTAATAATGTAATATGTAATGCATTACCGACTGGTAAAGTGTTGTTTACAAATATGATAAAATGTCGGCTTACCTTATAGTTCACAATTACCGAATGGAAATTGGTGTATGTGGAGAAACAGAAAAAGATATAGATTATGTTGGTTGATAGATCCAACGAACGGCGCCAATCTTCTCGTAGTACGCGGGATAAAGCACTAAGCACGGCTTCTGAAAAGAAAATGACAAAAGAAAATTCAAATCGGTTACTCAATGCGATGATCGTTGCATGCTATCTGGTCAAGTTCAAGCATTGAGTGCTGCTTATATGCTTCGACCGATCAATTATCATCATTATCCTATTGGTGTATTGCATTTTGCTTTCGCCGCTCGATCCACCTGCCAAACTTTTGATCCAGGTTAAAAGCGTATCATTGACTGGTACCGTTACACATATGTCCATCGTTTCATTCATTTCGATAGTTTACGTAATCGAGGTTTATACCTAGTATTGTTTTGTTATTCCGTTTTTCAATCTTGCTTTTGCCTTTCTCTTTGCCATTTTTTGCGACTCTGATAGGTTTTCAGTTTCCTTCCCACTATTCACTGTTAAATTTTTAGTTTTTGTTTTGAAAAATGTAACTGCTGATCCTATGTAGTAACGAAAAAATTGTTCGTGTAATCACCTTGAGACGAATAAAAAACATTGACTCTTCCGATGCGTTCGAGTTCAAGTTTTGACCAGAATGTGACCAAAATTGAGTTTTGTAACAACCTTTCATACTGCCAATATGGGATTTAAGACGAAGAAAAGCACGTAAAAAATCACTTAAAAATATTCAAAAGTGATTATGTGTTTCTAAACCAAATTTTGTTCAATTCCTAAAATATCGACATATTTTTACACAAGATTTAAAAAATTGTAGGTACATTGCAACGTAGATAAAAGCATTCCTGTTCTATATAGTCACGTTTTTGAATGATCAAGTTAAAAAAAATATTGTTCTTAAAATAGTTTTTAAAATAGCAAACAACTACCTAGAAGAGTTAACATTTGCTGATCAAACAGGTACATATAAATCCATTCCAAGCAAACGATAGGTTTTGTTTGCTTATGTGTAATGAAAGGCGCATAAATTAGCAATTCTCTTCTTTCGCTCAATGCGCGCACACAAAACTATCGTAGGTAATCTAAATCATAGCTATTTTTTCCGTTCCGTTTTTCATTCAATGTTTTATAATCGAACAAAAAAAAAACACTCACCATTCTTTTCCAGTTCGCCCAAATTATCTGGATCGCGGGCCAACTGTAGAATAAGCCGCGAGCCCCTGATCTTCTCCGGTAGGTCCTCGTACAGTAGCTCAATGTACTCGTCGATGTTACGGATCGTGGCTTTCTCTGTTTCGTGTGGACTTACCTTGCCGGAAGCAGAGCGGGACGATACACGCAAACCGGAAGCACCATTCGATGCATTACTACCGGCCGTTGAAGTTTCCACATTTTTACGATTCTTTAGGTAGTAGATTATTTGTTCAATATCGGAGAGTTGCGACTTGTGAATGAGATCGCATTTTTCCACCACTTCCCGAGCCAAAACAGCTGGGTCAGTTCTGGCATTTAGTGATTTAAGCCGTATTATCCGCTGGCAGTCCTGAAGAATATTTATGTAAATGTTAACGTCACTGCAGTATAGAGGTCAAATGCTGTGCACACATTTCCTTAATTTGTATAACGAGACCTTGATTCGGCTCAGTCACCTAGGAGTTTTTCATTTGCACATACACAACACACCTGCTTCCATTCATTCGTTCTCTTCTTACACACGAATTATGAGTCATTCATAGTTGCAAAAGATTGTTTGATACCTTTTTATCTTCAAGCATTGGGTCTCCTGGTTCACCGAAAACAGCGGCCTCCAATTTGTAGTTGACGATGAGGGCCTTTTCTGTAGGATGCGGTTCGATGGTTCCACCCTTCCATCGTCTATTAGTTTTATATTTAAACATTACCAATAAACACATGCAAGACAAGTAGAAAAAAAATCAATAAAACCCTCGATGAGGTTTGTCGATTTTGAAGTCGTATAAAATGAAATCGAAAACTTACTTTTTGATGTACTTTGCGTCCTCGGATTGCATCCTGCTGTGGCCACCGCCGCTGCTGGACGGGGTTCGTAACGCGGTCACGATGTAATACAGATAGTGGACCGTAAATAAAAATAGTGTCAAACCTGCTAGCCAATGGAAAATGCTGGTCAGCATACACAACACATCACCGTGAGCACCAGTGCCAAACTTGACGCTCTCTTTTCGTTTCGAACTGCTTATAGCGCATACCTAGCATGATGTGGGTTTGAGTTTGACGGCTGATGGTCTCATGCTCTTCATTGCCTATGGCAATGTTGAGCTTGAGAGTTATGTTTTGTATTTTGTTGGGGGCCATCGAGCTTTTTTGACAACCAACCCAACCAACATAACTATACGAAAGCTACAAAAGAAGTTTACGCTATTTTCCGCATGAAAGCTTTGAAAGTGATAGAAAAGGTATCCTACTGTACAACCGACGACAGAGTTAAGGGGAATTCGAAGACAAGCAATTTGGAATGAGTTCGCCGTCGAAACAACCAATTTTTTGTTTGCTGCTAGACTTCCGTTTATTTTGATCATTCTGATAAATACCAATCTGATCAAGGCAAAAGTATGAAAAAACATACACCCGTCGCACATTAGGATAAATTAAAAAAAGTAACACACTAGTAATGCACTCAAGTCGCTACGCGAAGGATACGAGGCACAGAGAACAGACTACCAGGTAATTGACAAAAAGTGTGTAAAAGGTTTTTATGTAATCTACGAGTAATTCTTCAATAGAGCACCCCTCGAGCTGTAAGTGGCAAACTAAATCTTGATGTCGCTGCCATCGCTGCTATGTAACTCCAGCACAAAGAAATATTGATAAAGGTACATGAATATTTTTTGATGCGTTTGGCAAACTATTTCTGGAGGGCGCTACCGACAGATTTTACACACAAAAAATCGATTACTTCCTTCGAGCCTGTTAATCTGTTCTCTGTGTACGAGGTGCGTAAAACAAACCGCGGAAATTCCAAAATTCACGTAAATTCCGAAATTCGCGTAAAAAAAACCGCGTAAATTCAGAAATTCGCGTGAAAAACAAACCGCGTAAAAAGCGATTACATGTATTGTTAAACCCTGGAAGACATTTTCCAGTTTTGGTTAAGTACTTGTTGAGTATTACAGAGTCCCTACACCCCTATGGAAAAAATATATTTTTTATGTCAAACATAGTTAATAGTTATAGCATAAATTATTCAAAAAATTTCCGTCTCGTAATAGAAAAATATATACAACAATAACAGAAAGTTCCCAATAAAAGCAGTTTCTATGATTTAAGCTCTTAATTCACGCTTAAAAGGACGTAAGCGAAATTGAGGGAGTCTTTTTGGTGTTTCTCTGTCTTTCTTCACTTTTTCGGCGACATTCCGCTTATCGAATCAGTGCCAAATTCAGGAGTTGTTTCCACGTTTCTCGGACTTGGGCTGCCGCTCACCAGTCGTTCCTAACACGAGGCACTACGGGGTCTGCCTCGAAGTCGTCGGCCTCTGTCGGATTCTCTGCTAAAAATTGTTTTTGCTGGTCTTTCATCCGGCAAAAAAATAAATGACTTATATAGCAAATATAGCGCGGATTTATTTGGTCTCTCTTCTGGTTATTCTACACGTACATCTACATCTCTGCCGCATTTCTACACCTCGCCTTTGGTAAACACTACAAGTCAATTAAGCTTAAGCTTATCACCGGTCCGGGACGCCTACCACAACGCGATATGGAAACCCCTGATCCGCCTAGCTCAGTCGAGCCCGCCGTAGACACCGAATTACAATCGCAATTGACTCGTTCCTGCCGTCCAAGTCGTCCCGGCCCTGAGTTTAGTGCTGGTGAAGGGGTTTTCCAAGCCGCGGCTAACTAGTGATATCGGCAACCGATCCATGCAAAGCTGAAGTGTTGAAGTGCGTTGGTATCTTATCTTATCTTCTTATCTAATCTCACACTAACGCAGCCAATACTTGAAGGCATCCTTGAAAATGACGATTCCTTTAGTCGATAAATTTTCTTCTCAACGGCCAGGCCTAATGTGCAGCATGTACCGCAGAGAATTCCAAAGAATCAAGTGGAATTAGAAATGATACCTAATTCCATTCAACTCTTTGAAATATAGGGGAAGAAAGGAAGCGTTGACCTCCCGTACCAAATGCTTTCCTTGAAGATATTGATCAATTTACAGACTACATTATGCCTTCCATAGCAATTATCCTATCAGTAACGGTATCCATCGCTGTGACGCATCCTCAATTCCCAGGACATCAACCGTAACAACCCAACAAACACTTTTGTTGAATAACAGCTTATTAAGCGATTGTTGCCCGGTAATTGGCTATACAATGGTTGAATAAGCTCCTATTCAAAAAAATGTTTGTTGGGAAGTAATGCTGCATCTGCTACCTCGAATGTCCTGGTATACTATCAAAACGTTGGAGGAATGAACAGCTCTCTCGCTGAATACCAGTTAGCCTTCAGCAATTGCTGTTATGATGTATACGTCCTCACCGAAACCTGGTTGAATCAAAATACGACGACAAGCCAGCTGTTTAACGACACTTACTCCGTTTACCGACAGGATCGGTCGCGTTCAAATAGTTGTAAAAGTACTGCAGGTGGCGTTTTGTGAGCTTTTCGCTCAAGTCCTGCACAGTTAATCCTCCCAACAGTTCGGCAGTTGAACAATTATGGGTCGCGATTACCACTGTTGACGATACTCTTTCTCTGCGTAGTTTACAGCCCTTCCGACCGAGTCAACGACGAAAACTTGATGGGCAACCATCTTGAAGCTATCAATTGGGTTGTGTCGCAATTAAAGCCTAGAAATAAAATTGTTATTTCTTCGCCATTTCCTGTTTGTTCTGGTGTTTCACAAGGAAGCCACCTAGGACCGTTTTTATTCCTGCTGTATATGAACGACGTTAATTACATTTTGAAATGCGTGAAACTATCATACGCTGACGATCTAAAGCTATACCATACGATAAAGCAACCACAGGATATGAGTTTTCTGCAGGAGCAGTTGGAAAACTTCGCTAAATGGTGTCAAATTAACCGATTGTCGCTGAATGTGTCTAGTGCTCGGTAATTTCATTTGGACGAAAACATTCACTATTCCACTATGACTATGCCTTGGCAGACGTACGTTTACTGCACAAATCCACAGTTAAGAATTTGGAAGTTTTAATCGATGCAAAATTAACATTCAAGGATCCCATTTCATACGTGGTGGCAAAAGCTTCTTCACAGCTGGGCTTTTTATTTCGTTTCGCGAAAAAATTTAAAGACATCTACTGCCTGAAAACACTCTATTGTTCAATTGTGCGACCTGTACTGGCTGGAATACGCGTCTCCCGTCTGGTCTCCTTATAACCAGAACGAAATTCAACGTATCGAAGCTATTCAGCGAAAGTTCATCCGCTTCGCTTTACGTCATTTCAGATGGACGGATCCACGGAACTTACCCAGCTATAAAAACCGTTGCATGCTGATCGGCCTGGAATTACTAGAGGAAAGACGCAATGTGGCAAAAGTATGCTTTATTGGCGATCTTCCGCAAGAAGAAGAATGCTCAGAATGCTGGATATCAATATACGACGCCGCAATCTACGATATAACTCGTTTCTCAGTATTACTCCAGCTAGGACGAATTGCCATCAGGAATTGATTGCAGCATCTTACGTTCAAAAACGTCAAGAGCTCGTCGGTCGCTCTCTTTCAACGTCCACGCTTCGAGGCCGTATAGAGTACCACCGGAAAAATTAGTGTCTTGTGGAGCGCAAGTTTTGTACGGAGTTGCAGTCTCAGCTGGTAATCCGTAATCCGTAGAAGGCCGTTACTTCACAACTCACGCCGTTGTCACGTCACTAACGTTCCAAGGTAAACAAATTCGCCGACCACTTCAAAAGTATTCCATCTATCACCACCACAGTTTCAACACCCGAAGGGCTGTCACGATTTCTACCAGCCATAATAAGCCTTACCCAGCAGCTCCCTTCTTAAAATGTGTGTACGCTTCTTCCACAGCTCTAAGGTTAACACCGATGATAATGATGTCATCCGCAAACCCTAGGAGCATATGAGAATTCGTGATGATGGCACCGCTTCTCTATGCGCCTGGCTTTCGAATAGTACTTTCTTTCCAATGCAATGTTGAACAGCAAATTCGCTAGTCCTTCAGCTTGCTTCAAAGTATCTAACGTCACAAACGAGTCCGATATGTCTCACTCGCTATCCTGACGCTTCATTTTGAACCATCAAGGGTAGCACGCACCCCATCGACATCTGTATATCGAGCTGCAGTGAGCGTCATTGCTATTTCATTTTCGCTCACGCTGAGATGTTGGCTGCAAAAGCATGGTTGCCTGTCGATGGGGTGGTAGCACGTATCCATAGCCTGATCCAGTTTTGTCGGAAAACCATGTTCAAGCATAATCTGCCCAGCTCATTTCATTTAACTGAATCGTACACTGCTTTAAAGTCTATAAACAAATGGTGAGTCAGCAAGTTAAATTTCCGGAATTTACCGAGGATTTGTCGCAAGGAGAACATTTGGTCCGTCGTGGAGCGTCCCTATAGAAAACCACATCACTGGTATTCGCCAAAAAAGGTTTGTTGTAATGGCCTCAGTCTGAGAAACTGATGCGCAGCTAACTAGTGATATCGGCAACCGATCCATGCAAAGCTGAAGTGTTGAAGTGCGTTGGTATCTTATCTTATCTTCTTATCTAATCTCACACTAACGCAGCCAATACTTGAAGGCATCCTTGAAAATGACGATTCCTTTAGTCGATCATTTTTCTTGTCAACGGCCAGGCCTAATGTGCAGCATGTACCGCAGAGAATTCCAAAGAATCAAGTGGAATTAGAAATGATACCTAATTCCATTCAACTCTTTGAAATCTAGGGGAAGAAAGGAAGCGTGGACCTCCCGTACCAAATGCTTTCCTTGAAGATATTGATTAATTTACAGACTACATTATGCAGCTTTGCTAATAAAGGTTAAATGATACTCGGGACCCTCGGGGATGAACTCATGGTTTTTAGACCAAAAGCCAGGCTGCAATAGGCCAAGGTTATAGCGCCTTACTTCGCTCTCTGAAAATCAAATGAATGAATAAAAGAGAAAGCAGATACTTAAATTATCCATTCAATACCAAATGCAGCCATCCTCGGAGCCACGAATCTACTTACTTAGAACAAAATCTTGATTCGTCGTCAAATCTATTCCCCACTCATTTCAAGTTTCCTGATCCTGCCAGAAGCTTGGCTTGTGCAATGTTAATTCCATTCCGCTGAGTTTTTTTGACCGTGGTCTTGAAGTTCTTCCCACACTACACGTATCAGCACTCGATTGGTTATCTGGTAGCAAGTATATCAAGTATCACTAAAAGTAACTTTTTGCACTCGTGTCGCCGAATCTGTTAGCAAAACCGACCAGCAGGACGGTTTGACTCTACACCCAAAATACTGAATCACTTTATTTTATCCAAAACTAAACACTAATTTTGAATGCGAAATGTTATTTTTCTCGAAAAATAAATTTAAAAAATCGGACGTGAAAATTTTCGACGTCCATTCACGGCCACGGCTTAGTTCGATCTTCGAAGTGTTGAAGAGCATTGGTATCGCCGACAAAAGCGGACTAGAGGAAATCTGTTTCTGTTTCTGTTTGCAGCACAAGGTGGGGCAGTTAGAGCAAAGTCTGTCCAGGGCTGAGATAAGGTGGTTGTGATAATGATAAAAGAATCCGTGCGGATTACGCTAGCGCCATAATGTGTTGGTGATTATGGATTAATGGGCGGAAGAAGAGTGACAGAACTTGGCTCGTTATAATTGTGTGCTTGGTCAATATAGCATAAGATGGCTTGTACTTATCTTGTTTTCTCCTTCCTTTGTTTGTTTCCTCATCTTGTTCGTAGTCAATCTTAATTAAACCTAAAGCAGGCTCCACGCCGGCCGTCCTCTCCATCGTTGTCACCAGTGCAATCATCTGTGGCTGATCTCTTGCCTCCCCTCACGACAACATTGTTGCCGTGAGAAGAAGCGATAGAGATCAGGCAGAGAAAGAAAAGGAAAGAAAAGAAGAAATTTTTAGTCAACATGTTGATCGCAGTTTTCGAGTTAGTAATATCACGAGAATTCTATGTCTGTCCATCACCTATGCTACTACCGACTAACTACTCGCTAGGCTGGACGCTACTCATCTCCCAAATACCCATGTCATCACGATTGACCCAGCGCTGTTCAACAACCTATGCTCATTAAAAGCCACAGCCGCCTCTTTATCTACCATCTTTGCAGTATTGTAGCTGATGGCGTAAATTTTCGAATATTTTGTGCGGAATATTATTCAAGAGCAATATTATCGCTCAGAACTATCGAAAAACTACTTGAACTTCCGAAAAATAGAGCAGATGCGATATAATGGGGACTGGTACTCGCTCGTATTATTCCCGGTGGCATTAATTGCATATTTGTAGCGGTAGTCAACCGATTTGTCGGTATGCTCTTCAGACCGTGGTCAATTGAAATGATTCTGTAACTAAGAAGGGATGAGGTGGATCAAAAAGAACTTCACTTGGAGATATGTATATATGCCGTGTTAAGTCTTAAGTGCAAGCTGTCACTGAAGCAAGACTTAATAGGATGTTACGACGTTGATAATTCTGTGAGGATGGTATTGAAAAAAAAAAAAAAAAAAAAAAATCCTCATACCATGGCCATATATTATGTACTATGACCCCATTTTAGGAAGTGGGAATGATGGTATATTGAGGACAGCCCTTCGCTATCGCTTGAATCAGCCAGAGAATCGAATACCTGTTTTTACTTGAAGAAGTTTTAACTCTAAAAAGATTTAGTTAGAAATGGAATTTCAGTTGAAGTCTGCCAGCATTGGGCAATGGATAGAACAAAATATATATCGAGGCTATAAAGCTTTTCGAGAGATCCACTAAGTCCGACCGCGACGACAGCCGCAAGAATGGAGAGGAGCAGGCCGCCGGTGAGTTGCCACCGTTCGACTTGATGGACTCTCCGACAGAGGCTCATCAGCATTAGGAGGGCCCTTGGGAGACAAACAGCGTCATTCATGATCATTTTATGTTGTTAGTTGAATACCGTTAACGCGGTTAGTCACAAGACATGCAAATCATTCTAATAAGGAGGGAAATAAGAAAAAAATAATTATAATTAATTACATCCAAAACAATACAATAGAGGTGACAGTAACAGTAACGATAGCAATATTAGTAATAATAGTAATAACATAGGAAACTGACACAGGAAACACAGCTACTGACTATAACTTCCTGCCCATTAATAATTGTAGTTTGGCAGCATAGGTATAAAAAGAATTTCCGACTCATCATAGAACACTCAAACATATATTCATTCGTACCTATACACCCATGCACACTCATACATGCATACACATGTATACATGTACGTGTGTATATTTTTCAGTGCTGTGCTGTCCATAATCGCATAACAGCCACAAATTCTATGGCAATCTCATAGAAAATGTCTCGATTACGCAAATAAAGACATCACATCATTTTTGAACACTCGTTCGTTCTAACTAGCGATAAATTTTAATTTTCATGAGAAGTCAAAATCTCATGAATGGTGGGTAGGATTTGGTTTCAGTTTTCTAGAGAAATTTCTGTGCATACCAGCAATTCATCTAGGGAACTGAGTAAGCCCTCCCGGTGCTTCGGCCCAAACGGATTGAATTTAAAATCAAATCCGTTCGATTTCGCTCCATTCCGCTTTACGAGACACATGCTACAGGTAAAGGTAAATTATGCAATACTACATACTACACATATATCCAACTTAAACTATATTACATTCTTCTTGCGGAACTAAGATTTTTAGGTCGTTTAGCCGAAGTTCGCGTCAAACCACCTACCCATGGGAGGGCCGACAAAAGCGGACTAGAGGAAATACGAACAAAATCTTTCATTGTCATTCACGTTCTTTTGAAAAAGTACCCGAGAGTTCTTTTTTTATTGTTTGTTTGTTACATTATAGTCACTTTAACAGCTTGCGTCACTCGTAACTTCTACCGGGTTGGGAATGCTAACCGGTACACCGGGACTGACGACTGACCCCATCCGAGAATTCTGATATTCGTGTTCTCTAAATCAACACAGGCCGAACTAGGATCGATTCAATCTAAAACTTTTGCTGTCATAAAAAATCAATTTATAAATAAACTAGACTTAAAGAGTTTCTTCCAAGTCAAGAAATATAAATCTGCGAATCAATCCGAAGGTGCCTGAAAAATAAAGAAAATGATACGTACCATGACCATTCACCCTAGTTTTTTGCAAGTAGGCATTTTGGCTAAAATATTCAGTTTAAGATATTTATTTGGAACATAACTTCTGGCGCGTGATTTATCCAATTTATCGCCTTCTAGGTGAAACAACCCTATTTTTCTCTAATTAAAAAAACAGTTCTAAGATATTACTTATTTTTAAGTTACATTGAGCGATCAACCGATCATGTTGGAATTCTGCTATTTCTATGAAAGTAGATAGGTAATATTGTATTTTTACTCGACACTTTTCAAATAATCGTCGAATAATTGTACGCCCAAGTCTTTGGTGTTAGCTTCGTTCAAAATATCATCCAAGTTTGTGATGTAACCGGAAAGCTTCCGGATTGTGCCACTCTGGTATTCGATTAGTTTTTCATCCAAGTAGTGGGCTACATCCGGGTCGTAATGCTTGCCACTGTCGGCATGGGAAATCTTCTTATGAATATGGTGAGCCTCGGTAGCCAATAACTTCTCATAGTCAATTGCCAGCTTGAGTGAAGAAGCCTCGTTGCTCTCAACTAGGCTGGCGACGTCATGAACAGGATTATCGGTGCCCTTATTCAAAGTGACACTAGCACCTCGTTTGCTTTGGTACTTTATTAGCTCGATAGTATCCTCCCAGGCCTTATCAGAGATTTTGCGATATAGTTTTTCAAATCCCGGGCGATCCAGGGTATATGTATCGAACACCGACGACAAAAGCAGGAAGTCATACGACTTATCCAACATTTGTTTAGTATACTTATTGAGATCGCTTTGCACATGAGGGAAACCGGAAAAAAGTGAGGTACAGCTATCTGCAAGGAATATAATTTAGTGAGTTTTACTGGTACTGAATGTCTTTGACTAGGACATGTTCCAAATTCTAGATATAATAATACGAAATATACCCGTAGAAAATGTGCATCCTCCGCCACTAACAGCTCCATTGACGAGAACAACTCCCGCAACTATTCCGAATATTAGCATATATAGTTTCATGATGACTAACCACTAGTAAAACAAAGAACATGAAGAAAAATGGCGATTACGAAACGAAGAAATCACGACGAATTATTATTGTCATTATACTATAGATATTACTCACCTGCGATTTTGTGAGTTTTCTTTACCCGACAAAATCTTTGCGTTAGAAATATTGTTGATCAAAAATATATGATCAGCAATCCAATAATTTTTCACTACGTACAGCTGATACGATCTCAGGAAGTCAGGACAAAACACTCTGAAATTTAATCTGCGTCTTAGCTCTTAGCAAAATAGCAAGTCAAGTTAGTTCATAAAGTGTCATTAGTTGTGCACCTTTCACCAATACATAACCACAGAAAGTGCTCTGACTCAGGCACAGAACAGCACAGAATGTTTTGATTTTTTCTTATAGGGCTTTTGCTACACACACATGCAAGACATCTGTTGGGCACACATTGCATATTTTCCTATTAGATGCAGCAAAAACGTGCTGGATAGAATTATCATTTTTTCGGAAATTATTCATCATTTTAAAGCAATTAATAGTTAATGTAACCGACAAATGTTACCTGAAATATATGCTGACTGTTTGTAACTTGGGTTTCGGTGAATTCGCGTTAAATCGGTGTCCCAAATATACTGTTTTTCGAACCAGTGTACGGCATAGGCCAAGTTGAAAGTAACGGAATATAATATTGGTTTTATTAGCATAATAAATAATTTATTTCTTAGCCGAAAGCAACTGCTGGCTTTTAATATTTGTTTAGTTTTATCCCGCTAACATAGGTCATAGTTACATTTTTGATCATTGCTACCGCGTCTTAGCTTATTTGTTGAAAATAATTTTTTTATTTAGTAAACAGATATATTACTTTGCCATATGTATGAAGCAATTTGTAATTTCTGTTTTAAATGAAGAAAATATTGTCAATTGCAAGGAAAATTGTACCATCCAAAGTGCGATATCGCTCATAAAAGTGCTATTTTGCATTAAATCGTTTCGGTATCTTCGGCGCACTTTTTCGTTATCTTCCAAGTGATAAGTGCGCCGAAGATACCGAAACGATTTAATGTAAAATAGCACTTTTATGAGCGATATCGCACTTTGGATGGTACAATTTTCTTTGCAATTGACAATAAATCATTTAAAAAATTTTGCTCTTCCCAGCCCGTGTGTTTTATATGGAGCTGTCACTTTTGCCTGCCCAACAGATCACCAATGCATATGCACTCTGCAAACACCCTATTCGTAATAGGTAGAGTGACTATATACAGAGTGGCGACATGTCATCCCAAAAGTATGCAATGCTCTATAGCAATGCTAATTTTCTTTCTCTTTCCTGCATACGCGTTGGATTGGTCGTTTGCTCGATTGGAATGACACCAGGCGTATGAAACTGAAGGATAAAGATGCGGCTAACATCTTTTTACGCTTCCTACACTCAAAATATTCTGCACATAACTAATGGTAAATTTCCATATGAAATTCCAGATAATTATCATGTGTCACATATAAGCACAATCCGCCTAGAAATACACATAAAAATTATACGGATATCAATAGTATGTGCAATTATACATATAAAAAATATGCGCATATGAATAGTATGTGCAAAAGTTTCGCGTACCCATAAATTATAACTGTTTGGCATATAAAGTTCATTAATTGAGCACATTGCAAAAATCTTTGTGTGGGGCACATAGAAACTATACGAAAAGTTTTCTCAGTGTACCCTTCCTACACGTTCGACACAAAAAGAAAAAAAGTAAAAAAGTAACTTTTTCGAGCGCTTACCAATACACATTCATCCGAGGCTGAAGTTAGAGCGGGCTACTCACAAATACATTTGGTCCGAGGCAAAATTTGTTATGCACTCTTAAATGATTCTACCTGTAAATTGGTCGGATTTAGTTAAAGCTAGGTTGAAACTACTCAAAATGCCCTTAAAGTGTACAAACTCAGATTTTGAGTAGTTTTTTAACCAAAAAATTGGTAGTAGGAACTTACAAGTGCGTTATTTGTCATAGAGAATAATTCAATTATCGGTAGCAAGTAGCCAAAATTGGTTGAAATTTTTACCCAAAGTTTGAGTTTGTACACTTTAAGGGCATTTTGAGTAGTTTCAACCTAGCTTTAACTAAATCTGACCTATTTACAGGTAGAATCATTTAAGAGTGTGGGCTAGATGAGATGTTGGCTACATGAAAAATGTATATGGGAATGACATTTGTGACAGTGGGGTGAATGACACTGACAGATAATTATCATTCCAATTTTGACATTGTCGCCACTCTATATATATAGTCACTCTAGTAATAGGGATGGAAGAGTTCTATATAGAATTAACAAAAGGGCGAATGTCGCAAATGTAAACAAAACGAGTAAGAGTTATTTTTTGCTGGGCCAGCATAGGAAAATCAACCCTCACTCGGTTTGTTTACGCTTGCGACATTCGCCCTTTTGTTAATTCTATCTTCATTTGTCTGCAAATTCCAGATTTTTGGAACGGTCTTGCAGATCATTATAAATTTGCAGATATTTGCAGTTTTTCTGACTTTTATTGTTTTGGTGCAGATTTTTGTTCGAAGCTCTTTAAACTTTCACAGACTCCCTAAAAAAGTGTGCAGATTTTCGCAGATTATTTTTAAACCAGAAAATTCGAGTAGCCGGAAAACTGCTCGATTTTTTCGGTTTTCGAGCAGTTGCAGACATTTTTTTTAGAAAATATGGCATCTCTGATTGCGTGTTGAATGAAATGAATGCATAATTTTTGAATATTTGAATAAATTTTATTAGAATAGATAGGTACCTATTATATTTATGATTATCAGTAAAACAAACATGCTTTTACATATACCTATACATACTGGCGCGTTGGTAACCTTCAATTTGCTAACAAATATTTACAACGCAGACGTGGTTAGTCGAGGCTTGCGCTTAATCCTTAATGGACCACCTGAGTTCTTGTAGTCTCTTACTTGCCATGTCCGTAAATAGTTGCCTGATGCGAAGAGTAATCGTAGATGTCGATGTTGGAACAGACGACGCATGGGCGCTGCTGTTGCTACTAAAATGTGAACGGAAGTTCAACCTAAAAGTTGACGCAATAACCTGCACGCACGGAAATACGGATGTGTTGAATTCGTCACGCAATGTATTGCGAATTTTAAAAGCAATTGATAGAATGGACATTCCGGTTTACAGAGGAGCCAGTGACCCAATAATTACGCCGGCTCCAGAACGAGAGGAACACTTCCATGGAGTGGATGGGTTTGGAGATCTCGAATTTGAACAGCCAGACGACAGTTTAATACAGCCAGAACATGCCGTTAATGCATTGTTTCGTAGAATCGTTGCTTCACCGGGGGAAATTTCATTAATTTTCGTGGGCCCACTGACGAATCTAGCTTTGTGTTTAAAAATGTATCCAGAAGTGCGCGAGAAAATGCGTGATCTATATATAATGGGAGGAAACCGTCATGGAGTTGGTAATGCAACCAAAGCGGCTGAATTTAACTTTTGGGCGGACCCAGAAGCGGCGCACATTGCCTTTAACAACGTGCAGTGCCCTATAACACTGTTGCCGTGGGAGACGTGCGTATCTGAACACAGGGGACTGGATATGGGGTGGCGATTGGATGTCCTTGGAAACAGTACTAATCGGGCTGTTCAAATGCTAAATCTGGTGGAAGCAAAGTGTTACAGCGATTGGATGATGTGGATGCCGTGCGATGCATTTTTGGCGGCTGTTTTCATTAAACCCGACATCGTTCGTGACTCAGAGATTTTTCACGTCGATATTGAATTAACAGGCAAATTAACACGGGGACAAGTAGTTCCGGACCATTTAAAGACCAACAAAGAAAATACTCGAATCGTGAATAAGCTAGATATGGATCAATTTAAAATACTCATGATGTATGCTGCCGATCATGACGTTGAGCAGTCGCTGTAGAGTAAATGATAGTTCAAGATAAAGCGGTATTCTTCTGGAATAAGAAAAGAAATCCATAAAATGTAGCCATGTATTCTTCTGTATATATAGGTATAATGCCCAATCTAGCTAAAAGATGAAATGTGTTTGTAACCACAATTGTTATCAGTCCAAACTCATTTTATTTTGATAACGCTATTCATAAACGTTGTTCGTGAGAAGAGTTAATCAGTCACTATTAGGACACCAAGGCTATTTGTAAAATGAGACGAGTAATTGTCGACGTTGATGTTGGTACGGATGACGCTTGGGCGATATTGCTTTTATTAAAATGTGAGAAGAGATATAACTACAAAGTAGAGGCTATAACTTGTACCCATGGCAATACGGATGTCGAGCATGGAGCGCGAAATGTTCTTCGAGTACTAACAGCGATCAATCGTTTAGATATCCCTGTATACAAAGGGGCTACGGAACCAATCGTTACACCAACACCGGTTCGAGAGAAACCTTTCCACGGAGTCGACGGGTTTGCAGATTTAGTTTTGAAAGATGAAATTGATAAAAGTTTGATTCAACGAGACCACGCTGTAAATGAATTGCGTCGTAGAATCCTGGAAAACCCGGGTGGAATGTCGTTGATTTTTATAGGACCACTAACAAATTTGGCTCTTTGTGTAAAACTATATCCCGAGACGCGAGGTCAAATACGCGATTTGTACGTTATGGGTGGCAACCGCTACGGGATGGGCAATGTAACCAAGTCGGCCGAATTCAACTTTTGGGCAGATCCTGAAGCGGCTCACATTGTGTTCAACAATCTCCCATGTCCTATAACGTTACTTCCTTGGGAGACATGTTTGTCAGAGCAGAAGACTATTCCGATGGAGTGGAGAATGAAAATCGTTGGTGATACAAGTAACCGAGCAGTACAGTTACTAAATCAGGCAGAGGGTAAGATCTTTGCGGGGCGACCCTTCTGGAGACCGTGTGATGCATTTCTAGCGGCCGTCTTTATTGATCCAGATATAGTAGTAAAAGCGGAAAATTTTCATGTCGATATAGAACTGACCGGCAGTTTGACGAGAGGCCAAATGGTATTAGATCATTTAAAATCTAAGGTGGAGAATGTAAAGCTGGTGGATAAAATAAAAAATGAGCAGTTCAAATTACTGATGCTGTATGCAGCAGATCACGACGTAGAGCATCAACTTTAGCGTTTAAAAAATTAGTTATTCAGACCAATAAATTCTTGTAACGTTAAAAGTAACGTGGGCGTTACTTAGATGTAAAAAATTACAAATCGTTATTCTTGAATGGGATTCGACCTGATTCTTGTAGAGGAAATCAAGGCTTTTTAACTGATTGCGCAAGGTATAAATCATATTCTATCATGAATAGTAATTTCTTACCATGTTTGGTTACTGCATAATACAATGTAAATATATTCAACATGTATAGTCTATTTCAACATCAACATAATTTAATGCATGGGAATGAAGCAACACCCTTCAAAAATACACTAGCCGTCTAACTTACATTACAACACCCAAACCCCCTCAATGCTCCATCGCATCTCCATTGTCTTCTTGCCTTTCCGAGCTTTCGCTAGATCCGGTCCGTTTGGCGTGCTCCTCCTGCATTGATTGACGAATTTCCCGATTCGACTGAAGCAGATTTAACAATTGTGTCTTCAAATCATCATTTCGCTGTTCGATCGTATCCAACGCTGAGTTTAAGGAGTCCAAATAACTGTTTATTGAATCATACTCTATAATGGACAAGGATACGATTTTTCCTATGCCAATTTTTCCAAGTCATGGTGATATACTGTACCATCTAATGAAACCTCAATGTCCACCTCCTCACTTTCTTCGCCGGATGTCTGCTCATCCTGGCTGTTCCCAGCCGAGATATCTTCCGACGGAGGTTCGGGTTTTGGCTTATTTTCCTTCGGATCCGGCGTCATTATCGTTATGGTTTTATGAAATATTTTCTTCTCGCGTCACCTGACTTGTTCGGTTGTTTTTATTTTGTTAGCCTTAGTTATTTTTTATTATGTTTATAGGCTTATAGCCTTATAGCGTAGCAGAGATGCCAGATTTTAAAAAATGTCAGCAAGCACTCAAACACCGGAAATAAACTGCTCGAGATCCGGCTGATTTAATAAAAGTTTCTGGGAAAATCTAAGTAAACGTTTTTAGTATAGAGTGACTCATACTTTTTTTTAATTTTTTTTTTCTTCTAAACTAGCTGACTCGACAAACTTCGTATTGCCACAAATTAAACTGTGTTGTACATAAATCGTGAATCTCGGATGACCTTTGTCACAATCTCGAGTTTTGCAAGTTTTTGGGGAGTTCATGGGTGTTTTAATATACAAATTTTCCTCACAGTAAAGTAGAAAACAACTCCCCCCTTGCTTAGTCTGATAGAATAAAGCGGATAGCATTTAATTTCATTTTTATTTCATTTTTATAGGAGCCCCCCCCCCACTATTGAAGGGGGAGGGGCTATAATTCCCCTCCTAAAGAGGGGAGGGGTCTCAATTCACTATAAAAAAAATTGCCTATAGAAACAGTATGGGAGCCCCCCGTCCTAAAAAGATAAGGGGTCTTAATTCATCATAGAAAAAATTCTTGCCTCCAAAAACATTCACATGCCAAATTTGGTTCCATTTGCTTGATTAGTTCTCGAGATATGAGGAAATTTATATTTCATTTGTGTGGAAGCCCCCCTCCTAAAAAGGGAGAGGGGTCATAATTCCCCTTGTAAAAAGGGGAGGGTCTCAATTCACCATAGAAAAAATTCTTGTCTCCAAACGCATCCACATGTCAAATTCTGTTCCATTTGCTTGATTAGTTCTGGAGTTATGCAGAAATTTGTGTTTTATTTGTATGGGAGCCCCCGTCTTAGTGGAGAGGAGGGTCTCTAACCATCATAAGAACCTTCCCTGGCACCAAAAACCCCTACATGCAAATTTTCACGCCGATCGGTTCAGTAGTTTTCGATTCTATAAGGAACATACGGACAGACAGACAGATAGACAGACAGACAGACAGAAATCCGTTTTTATAGGTATATATTAGAGGTTTTCAGCCTGCGGCTGGTTTGCCTCTTTATATCCAGCTTTTTACGAGCCATAATGGCGGACGTGTTCGTAATATTTTAACAGCATTTTTGACATTTCTCTAATACATCGCACGTTTTCTTTCCGTACATTCCTTTAGTTTTACCGTGAACGCGCGGAAAGAAAACGTACGATGTATTAGAGAAATGTCAAAAATGCTGTTAAAATATTACGAACACATCCGCCATTATGGCTCGTAAAAAGCTGGATACTATATAGTCACTCTAGTTTTTAGTAATACCGTGGACCCCCGTTCGTTTGACCGTTTTTAATCTGAACACTTTTTAATTTGAACCCCGTTGGTTTGCACGACGTGCAAATTAAAAATGGTTCAAACGTCATACTCAATATGACATCATTTGCTTATGCAGACAATGCACATAAACATGATTTATTTGTGCTGATCTAGCGTGTTTAATCTGTTTCACATTGCGTTTTCCCAACGATTAAGGTAGAAATCTGATCGGAGAATGAATATTCGCTGCTTGAAACTGCCAACTGAATCAAACCACCAAAACAATAACAAAGAGCAGGGCAGCCAGTTCACACAAGTTCCAGCATATTTAGGGTTACCAGTTGTTCAAATTAAAAACTAACCCCGTTAGTTTGCATGAGGAATCGTTCAAACGAACGGGGGTCCACTGTATGTAAAAATCCAATAGCGAATTCATAAATTAACCTGGCTCAGGTCGATTATCACTCAGCTTTAATCGAAGTGCTGTCAAAGCGATCACAAATTAACCGAGATTGCATCTCGGTTAAACTGACAGCATTCAGTTTGAAGCGCAGTTTAAAACTGTCTAGCATTACACTAGCATTTACGGGTCGATCTGTCAAACTGCCCGTATCGTTCATAAATTTCGGGTTCGAGTTAGCACGAACCCAGGCTAATTTATGAATTCGCTATAAGTGTTTAGCAAAAAACTGAGCCAAATACAAGAAATATTCATAAACGTAAATATTTAAATGGATATTATTATCCGTCGCCGCAATCTTCGGTCAATTTGGCATATGACGGTTTTTTGAGGCAGGATTTTTTCTATGGTGGTTTGATCGTTTGATACCTCTTTCTCCTCTGAAAGAGGGGGGGGGACTATACGAATGAAACACAAATTTCTGTCTAACTCGAGAACTACAACTAATCAAACAAATGGAACCAAACTGTAAGATGTAAGAAGCACTGACGAACTGACATCCAAGCTACACTCTTAAATGAATTTACCCGTAATTTGGTTGGATTTAGCTAAAACTTGGGTAAAACTACTCAAAATGCCCTTAAAGTGTATAAACTCAGATTTTGAGTAATTTTTCAACCAAAAAATTGGTAGCAGAAACTTAAAAGTGCGTTAGCGTGAATAGAATTATTGTCAATTGCAAGGAAAATTGTACCATCCAAAGTGCGATATCGCTCATAAAAGTGCTATTTTGCATTAAATCGTTTCAGTATCTTTGGCGCACTTATTGCTGGACAGAGCTGTTTTGAAGAACTTAAATTAGCTTACATCACTTGTTCAAACACTATTTAGGTACTTACTTTATCTGTGATCTGTAATCGCAACATGTCCTTAATTTCTTTAATAACAACATATCCTGCACAGCGTATTTTTCCAGCTTTAACCACTTTCTGAATACATATTATGTTCGCCGCAGAGACGCGCGAGTTCGTGGTTCATTCTTCGCTTCCATACACAGTCCTCTTGCATGCCGCCCAAGATGATTCTTAGGCACCCCCCCCCCGTTCGAAAACTCTGAGTGTTCGCAGGTCCTCTTCTAGCAGTGTCTGCGTTTCATGCCCGTAGATGACAATCGGCAGTCTAATTAACGGTTTATCCCCGCCCCTTACCTAATGCAAGTCTTTATGGTAGGATAAAATGATGGTTGGTTTATGGTAGAATCTAACGAGACACTCGGTATTCTCCTCTCCCAAATGCATTATGCATCTTCTTAACGGTAGACCTATCTGTAGACCTGTCATCAATAAAAATGAAATAGTCGTTAATCGTCGTTGCCTTTTCGTTTTCCAAAATTATAATCTACATAATAATTTTGTCCACGTAAATTATTATTATTATATTTTATTTAAGAGGGCATACTACTTTTTCAACTTAAAAAATTGAAATTTTTTTATTGATTATTTCGAAAGATTAACATTTTGACCATATGTGTTTCAAGCCATTTCGATGAATTCCAAAACATGACAAAGTCTGGGGCGATTACACAGCGAATAAAAACTTCAACGGCGTTTTTCTTGAAACCAGGTTTTCAAAGTCGGTACCATTAATATCTCAAGAACGGCTCAATTCTCATGATTCTTTTTTTGTTTCAAAGCCAACAAAATTATCTAGTGTTTGACCCATCCTTTTTTCGATATTACAATTTTTGTATTTTTTAGAGATGTTTAAAGTCAATTTTTTCGACTAAAAACCTTACTTTTATGTTTGAATGTCCGCCACTTTGTTATGCGTTCGAATTTAAAAATAAGGATGGGTCAAACACGAGATAATTTGATATACTTTCATGTCGTTTTGCAATTTTTCAATTTGGGTAAGCCCCCCCAGCGCCAATCCATGGTACCGCAAATCATGTTTTTTTCGAATGATCATGTTCAAGGAGCCGTAGGGGAGAGGGGAAGAGGTTCACATATGCAAGCAAAATTGTAAATATTAGTATAAAGTGCAATGTTTGAAATGCAAAAAACCCGAATCGATACGCTTTTGGCGTTATCGAGAAAAAAATATTTGAAATAAGGCAAAAAATATGGTGTAAAAAGTACTATGCCCCCTTAGGACATTTTACCACTGTTGTGGCATTCTTGTCTAACGTGCACGAGAATGTCTTTGTTATTGTGTTCTGTTTTAAGATTAAAAACGGCTTTTAAAATTTAAAAAGTCAATGCAGACTATTCTAACTTTAAACGAAAACGAATTGGGTTGGCTTTTAATTTTATTTCGGCAGTTTGTTATTGCTAATCAACTGATACCACAGATATTCCCCTTTGGGATTTACAACTATAGAGTAGGAATTGTCCCCAATAGTGTGAAAATAATTCTCACGCATTCCAAAGCTGACTGGATTGTGTGAAAATCCGTGGACATATATTCCCATCCAAGGCACGTGACTTTCACTTGACAAAGCTGATATTATCTTTTTGAAAACAGTTCTCACATGTGCTGCCGTAAAGAAACCCTTCCAATGTACAATCTTTGCATTTCCAACTTCCACGCGCTGTCCGCAAAAATCGTACGAATTGAGATATTCTTCCTCTTCGGTACTACAGGAAAGCACTATCATACCCATGTACTCAATCAGTTCACCTATACTGCACAATTCCTGATTTGATTGATCACTCAGGTCAAACACGGGAACTTTTAAACCATACTCGGTTTGAGATTTGACTAACGTAGGCATTAGCTCTACTGTCAGCTCCGAATAATCCTCCTGTGTGGCAAGATCTGTAAAGTATTTTGCTACTGACGAAGGGCAAATATCACTGCTATCCGGCGGCGTCCATGTTATTTGTAGATTGAAACGCCCAAGCGTGTCACGGCTCAAGCATTCGCGAATGCGGGTGTAATGTTTTGTGTCTGTACGAAGCGTTTTTAAGTTTAACTGGACCACTGTAAAAAAACATAGGTAAATAGGGATTAAGATGTAGTAGTTGTTGAAAAACATGTTATAAAGGATCCCTTTGGCACAGAGAACATACATCCAGGCTAGCACTAATGTTTCTCAATCAATTTCAAAACCGGGTAAGTTTAACAGCAAGCATAACCATCGAATTTTTCTGATCCAGCATTAGTTTATTTTCATTACAAAATTACTCTAAGTGGCCGCTAATATAAATTAAATCGTGGTCTCATGACCGGAGTTAAATATAAAAACAGATATAAGTATATGTCCTTAATCCTGCTCCATTTACTCTTGTGCATACCTTCTAAGCGGTTCGGTACGGACAGCAAAATTCTTCTCGCGGATCATTTGTCGCAGCTGCAGAATCTCATATTCTTTGACCTTTTTCCAACATTCAATTTCGTTTAGCAGCACCAGGTTGGGACAACTTTCGACTAGTCGGTATGCCGTTTCGATCGTCAATTCTTCCGAATTAATAATCCGAATGTCTTCGAGATATTGTAACGGATTACGGAGAAAAATCTTTTCGAACATTTCGTCACTGGTGTGAACTTGAGTTCCCAATTGTATGAATTTAATCTTCAGAGCTGTAGCCAAGATAAATTCCAAATGTTTAGGAGGACATTGGCTAACGAACGACAGACGCTCCAGATTCATGAACGGAGGTATGGCGTATCGTCTTGTGTACAGAGAAGTGGACGAGATTAACACGCAGTTGTACAGTGATAAGGTCTTTAAATCTGGACAATATTGACTTATGTATATGAGAGCATTCATGTCGATTTGCTCTACGTGTTCAAGGTGTAAGTGTGTTAGATTGCAGCCCTTTACCTGAAGGACGTCACGAACTTGATCAGCGAAGAAATCACAAGACAATAAGTACAGCTCGGAAAGGTTATTGAGAGCTATCAACGCCATCAGGTCTATCAATAGGGCATTGTGGAAAATCGAGACGTAATGAACATCTGGACAAAGTTCTGCCAATAGCTGAATATGACGCGTAGTTGCAAAGCGAGTTTCAAACTTTCGTAGCTTCAGCCAGCTTATTTGTGGATGATTTTGGTCAATAAACTCAAGACAGCGACCAAGATCGTCATATCGACCGATGTCCGTAAGATTTTTAGCTTTTATAAGCAGTTCTATCATTCCAGAAATCGTAACTTGTGTTCTTAACAATATGACTACTTTCAGATTTTTCAGTTTAGCGATAATATCTATGCTCTCATTTGTCACACATTTAGAATTTGAAAAGTCGGCGTATTCCAAATTAGGGCAACTTTTAGTCAAGGCTCGCAAAACGCCATCCGTACAGTCGTAGTTTAATGTCAGCGCCTTAAGATTCTTCATTGTGGCCATCCCCTTGATAATGGTGCTTTCCATATCAGTTGTTTTCCATCCCCCGCTCATCGATCCCAAGCTTAGATACTGTAAACCCTTCAGATCGCTCATCCTCGAATAGAATACATGGCGCATCATCTTCGGCATTAGTTCTATTTGAAGTACACGAAGCTTTCGCGATAATAAAACTTCCGACATGGCAATAGCCACATTCACCTGACACAGGAACTTCGCCATCGATGCGCGAATATCCAGCGCCTGTTTGACGCGTTCGATCAGATCCATGATCTGGCGAACCAGTTCTGTTCCCATTTCGTCGAACAGGTGGCTAGGGATACAGTGATCGAACTGATCGCGCAACTCAAATATGATTGATTTAAGAAACTTCTGAGATTCATTGTTGTCCTGCTTGGTGACGAGCATCATCGGCATCAGCATTTCAGCAATTTGACACAGCCATGTGGCGCTCTGTTTTAAGGCTAGCAACTCCAAACGAACGGGCTGGCCAAGCTTAGGCATATTGTTAAGCTGTATAAAACAACCTTCGGTTACTCACAACTGGAGTGTCTGCTTTTCAAGGAAGTTAACTTCTTGAGGGGGTTTTGAGCACCTTCATGCACATTTCGACCAAACAAATTGTCTGAAGAAACAAAACAACTCTAATGGTAGACTCATGGAATGTTCAAATGGTTTCTTTACACATGTTACTGTATAATGCAGTAATCTAAATCTTGCAAGTTTATCTCCCCAAGTTTTTCCCAAAACCTCCTACGAATCACTTCCTTGCCACAATATCAACTTTGTTACGTTACGCCACTTACCGTATTTGCTATTCCGTTTTCGAGCGAACTGTGATATTTTTCCCTCGAGCCCTAGCGATTGATAGGTTTCCTTGTTCAAGTGCAATATCACGATTCCAGTGGGCAAGACAGCCACGCAATCATCCGTGTCTAGTTGCGTTTGAAAAGAAACTGCGTAGAAGCTTCCTGAAATGAAATGTAAGAAGTGTTTGCTCGAGTCAGTACCATACTTTTACCATATCAAAATTTTACCTCTCTTCACGAAAGCTTCTATAAAGGATTGCGTTACCAACGTCTGCAGCGGCAGATTTCGCACCAAATAGTGATCGCTATCGGAAAGGGCGGTCTCTAGGGAGTTTGGTATACTGCTGATGTCTGGAAGGATAATTGTTACCTGAGAAGTATCAAAATCAGTATTGTGTTGTGAGCAGTATCTCGCGGCGAACGAAATGCAGTTTGCAGACGATGAGAGTAGCTCTAGCCAAGCACAAGCCGGCGTTGCGCAATGACGACGGTAGGTTGAGGTTTGGTGCTCGCTAGAGAGCGAAGTTTATTTTCGTACGAGTGGCTAATAGCGTACGGCTAAAAAGCTAATCTATATTTAGATATATTTTGATTAAATACAATTCGTCGATGAACGGTCTGGAATATGACGACTTGCTCCAAGATAATGATAGTTCCAATAATTCGTTGAAACAAGTCTAGGAATAAACTACGATAAAGTATTGAATACTTTGTTGCAATATACGTGCGGATCAAACGGATCAAATGGTACAAAATGTTAAAATAAAATGTATCTTATCAAAGCTTTCGAAATAATTAAATAATAAACTTGATAATGTTAAAACTAATTGTCGAAAAGCTACTAAATACCTAGTAATTTGGATGCTCTGCCAGACATGAAGAAAAGTAACTTAATGCCGTATGTAAATCTACCATTAACTAGAAAGCAACTTACCAGTTGATTGAAATAGTGTGATTCTATTCCTTTTTCCAGTGCATCGCACCGTTCTTTGCTAAGATCAATTTGCCCGGTCCTTTTCGTGATTTCATGAGAAGGTGCCGGGAATCTCCACACTTCAGGGCACAACATTATTTAAAATGGAAATCAAAAATGAATAGTTTCGAGACTCCAAGTGCATGGACACTAACTTCACTTTACTATCGTAAACTACACCGCCTATTTATTGCAATTGCACGTGCGTTTTATCAACACTCAACAGTGAAATCATAAACAACGGGAGGAAAACGAAACCGTCGTTCTGCTTGTACCAGCCAGGCAGGGATTCCAGGATGTACAGATTTGTCTGCAAAGTGCAGATTTTTGTGCAAGTTAGCTGAGATTTTTAGAGTATAAAATAGTAAATTTGCAGTTTTTATAGATTTTATGCATTGCAGTTTTTATTTATTTTCTTTAGATTTTCAGATTTTCACAACTTTCCTGAAACTGTGCGCAGATTTTTTTTAATGAACAATTTCGAGTAGTTTTTCTGTTGGTTTCGAGCAGGCGTATGAAACTGAAGGGTAAAGAAGTAGCTAACATCTTTTTACGCTTCCTACACGTCCGACACAAAAAGAAAAAAAGCAAAAAAGTAATTTTGTTCGGGAGCTTACCAATACTGATTCATCCGAGGCTGAAGTTAGAGCGGGCTACTCACAAATACATTTTGTCCGAGGCAAAGTTTGTTGTGGGCTAGATGAGATGTTGGCTACACGAAAAATGTATGGGAATGACATTTGTGACAGCGGGGTGGTTTCGAGGAGTTTCCTGACAGTTCTTTACACAAATCTGGCATCTCTGACAAGCACAAGACAAGACGTAAACATTATTTTTTAAAGTCGGATAGTGAGGTATTGCTTTTTGCGATTCATTTTAGCAAAATCTAAAATGTTTAAAACCGCTCTCAGAAGCACAACCTCGCTGAGGTTTCTTGTGCTTGGCTCTCCCAAGATAATGTAAGTTTCAAAAACCATTTTTTTTTATTAATAAAAGAGTTAAAGCTTAATACCTATATAGTAACTTCACGGCGCAAAGAAACTTTAAATCTCTCGGCAAACAATCAATAAGCCAATCAATACTAGTTCCATTATGCTCTTCAACCCAAACGTTTCGATCGATGTTTATCCAAACACAGGACACCCCAAATCCGGACAGTTTGAAATTTCTCCCAGGAGTTTCAGTACTTGAAAAAGGACAAACCATGGATTTCCCTACACATACTTCGGCACTCTGTAGTCCATTGGCTAAATTGCTGTTTCGGATCGAGGGCGTCCGAGCTGTTTTCTTTGGTCCCGATTTCGTAACTATTTCGAAGCAGGAGGATGCCGAATGGCGCCTCATCAAGCCAGAGGTGTTTGCCGTAATAATGGATTTCTTTGCTTCTGGGCTGCCTGTGGTAACGGATGTAAAACCCACAGGCGATACTCAAATCAATGAAGATGACGACGAAACGGTGCAAATGATTAAAGAATTGTTGGATACCCGAATCAGACCAACTGTGCAAGAGGATGGCGGAGACATTATATTTATGGGTTTTGAAGAAGGAGTTGTGAAACTAAAAATGCAAGGTTCCTGTTCATCTTGTCCAAGCTCCATCGTAACACTCAAGAATGGTGTTCAGAACATGCTGCAGTTCTACATTCCGGAAGTCGTTGCGGTTGAACAGGTTACAGACCAAGTAGACGAGGTTACGGAAAAAGAGTTCGAGAAGCTGGAGAGTAAAATTCAGCAAAAGAAAGATAAAATCGAATAAAAATATTATTAAAGTGATAGTAAAATAGTTGGATTGATGCTTTGTAACAGCTACAGGGCCTTTTGAAAATTTATGAAAATATAGACTAGCTTATCAGAAGCATAAGCGATACATATATTGTGTCAGCAATTAAGTGATAAATACTTATAGGATTAAAGTTCGTTCGAGATTAATTTTAACGCAGATGGTTGGAATGACGAGGTGTATTACTCCTACAATTCATCATCCAAATCATAGTTTTCCGGTGGAAAATCTCCTATCTCGACTGATTTAACCGCAACAAAACTGCCATATTTGGGTGGACAATCAAAGTATCGTTTTCCGTTACAAGTTCCATCATTCACTCCTAATGGTTCGTCGAACTTAATGCCGAAAAACTGACCAGGCTTGCCGTCAAGCTCACCTTTGAACATGACTGTTCCCAAACGAGTCGGATTTCCTTTGGTCGTAACTTTGCATCGAGCGCCAACACTCGTTTGCTCCAACTTCTTATTGTCCTCTTCTTGCTGTTTTTTGCGTTCTTCCTCTAATTTACGCATTTCCTCCTCGTTATACTTACCCAGTTTGTTTTGCCGAAGGTAGTTCCTAACACTCTCTTGTTTCCGGTCGTATTCTTCCTGACTTAGTTCAAACTTTTGTACGTTTTCTTGAACAAAGGCGAAATTGTCTATCACATGCACCCGCATGCCGTCTTCAATCGAATAATATCCCAACGGTCGGTCATCATCATCCAGTCGACAGACCAGCCGTTCGCCTCGATAAAGTTCCAGCTTCATTGTGGCTGCTGATCCACCTGTAATTGGCTCCAATTTGGCCTAGAAAGCAAAAATGTTAATAAATTCAAGAAAAATTAACCTAAATCACACTCTGTACCTTAAATTCGCATATTTTAAGCGATTTACTATACTTCCGCTCAAATGAAATTGCATCGGTCTGTGAATTGGAAATGTTAATCTTCACAATATCGGAAGAGCCACTAAGAACGGTCGCTTCACTCATTTCGATTGAGTACTTTTAGAAATAACTTTATTTTTGTTTTAAGACCAGCAAAAAACTAGTTACTTTTGGGACAAATTGAATGAGAAATAATTGAGAAAAAGGAAAAAGCATCCAATTCTAGTAAACCGAGTAAAACACCACTAGTACAGTAAAGTACAGTTTAGTTACTAAACTCAGTAAACTACGTAAAACGTATAAGTAAACTACTAAAAAATGAGTCAGTGAGTAAGGTGCCGTTCAAATATTACATAACGCAGCAGTTGGTGGGGGTATGTTGAGTTTCTGTTACAAAATGTTACGCATTTTTTTGGGGGAGGGGGCTTGGAGCGATAATGTTACGCGTAATTTCATAAAAAAAAATTTAGAAAAAATAAATAAAAATACCTAAAAACTAATTACCCGACATTTGTGAGCTAAATTGCAATAAGCTACTGTGTCGCAATCATCGGCAGAGTGATCGAGTATACGTAGAGCTGTGAAAGCTACGCGTTGCGGGTATGGGTGGAGGTGTAAGAAACAATTCGCTATGTAAGCACAAATCGATCTCTTGTACTCTCATGGAACTGCCATATGGAAAGTTTGTGAAGATTTGGTGCAAAGTTTTGTCTATCCTTTTCACTCTTTAACAAACCTGTGCACAGACTTCACAAATAGATCAAACTTGGGAAGGTGGCAGCACCGTTTCGCGCACATAGCGAATTGTTACAAATTGTTACAGGATGGTGGGGAGCTCGTAAAAATGGCGTTTTTGACGTTACGTAATATTTTAACGGCTCCTAAAGGTAGCGCTGACCAGGGATGCCAGGTGATTTTTTGAAAAGACTTCACGAATCAAGAAAAAATGTCTTCATTTCTAGATAGAATTAACAAAAGGGCGAATGTCGCAAATGTAAACAAAACGAGTGAGAGTTATTTTTTGCTGGACCAGCATAGGGAAGACAACCCTCACTCGGTTTGTTTACGCTTGCGACATTCGCCCTTTTGTTAATTCTATCTTCATTTGTCTTCCTTCGGCTTTCCACCCATTTAAATTGCATGGTGAAGACCATTGGCGGAACTAGGGGGGGGGGCCAAGCCCCCCCTAGGGGAGACTTAGCCCCCACTAGAAAAATTGACTTGGACGACCAATATAACGGTCGAAAAAAATTCCGGGGCTATAGCCCCCCCTAGAAATGAGCGCTAGTTCCGCCAATGGTGTTATCAAAATTAATAAATTAATGTTGGTTTTCAGGTCGCGAAGCTGGTTCCAGCAGCGGTCAATCTGCCAACATGTATGATGATAGCCGTAGATCAGTATTATTTACCACCCGGAAGCATATTTTGGATATTTTGCGGAACGGACAGAGCTACGGTGTTTTTAAATTAAACGTATTTGCATTGTAATGTTTATTACATTAAATATACATTTAGAAAAATATATAATAAATCGCATAATTTTAGTTGATATGAATGACATTCTAATATTAAAACATAACGCATTAACAACGATACACACAACAATCACCATTGAAGTGATTCTCCATTGATTTCATCATGCTTTGTATTTTGATTCTTTTCAAAAAATTTGCATTTCACATTGAACTCTTTGGCAAGCAGTGCGAATTCAATAGCAAATCACATTACATCAGCGTGATATTTTTTTACCGTGTTGGCATTAGAGAAAATAATCTGGATTAATCCAGGTACAGCTGCAAAGCACAATATCATTTTTATCTGAGAGTTGCGGTAGAAAAGGATAGGGTTAGCACAAGGGGTTTCCAACAGCAATGATTACTACGCACTGCCGAAAAAAGTTACTTTTGATTACTTTACTGATTACCTCTGATTACCAGTAATCAATCTCTTGTGATTACTATAAATTAATCATGATTACCAATGATTACTTAAGATTATTATTGATTACTCTACAGATTACCATTGATTACCTAATTAATTCGTAAATGATTACAAAAGTAATCTCTGATTATTACGCACTTATACGCCTTACTGGAAACCCCTTGGGTTAGCAGTTCCCTGATTTTGACAGTTTAAATTTTCGAGCAGTTGAAATTTTTAATTTACAAAAAATTTCTGGCATCATTGGTTTGCACTGTGTTTGCACTTATTTGTCATTGAATTTTTTCATCAAAATCGAACAAAAGAGGCGAGTGTCCGCAGTGTCGTACTTTGCGGAAATTTTGAAAAAGTTTGGATCTGGACTTTTGAGCCTTATTTTGAATAAATTGAAGGCCGCAGATTAAGGTTTATTCGTGATTTCAGTGGAGAGCGTAGGGTTCCTGCGATGGCAGACACTGTGGATATTGGGGACATTCCCAAATCAAAACGGCCTTCGGGTGAGTTGATTTATTATTTCATTTTGTGTACATGTACAACAACGTCAAATTTAATAGAAAAATCGATTTTATTGGATGATGTGTCAAATTATACAAAAATAACTTTCTGAGTTTAACACTAGGACATTAAAAAAAGTTTTGTGTAGTCTTTGGCACTTACAAAAGTGTGACTCATACTTGGTTAATCAATCGATTGACATAAGAGTTGAAAATGTTTTGATTGTAGATTCGGCATTCAAGCAGCAGCGGCTGCCCGCTTGGCAACCTGTGCTGACGGCCGGTACAGTTCTTCCGGCTTTCTTCGTGATTGGAATCGCTTTCATTCCCGTAGGTGTTGCATTGCTGTATTTTTCAAACGCAGTAAGTAGTCGTTTTAAAATAGTAGACCAAGATGAAGATTTTTATAACGCATTTGTTTTTTAGATTACCGAGTTTGTGTACGATTATACCAATTGCGTTCAGGTAGGCAGCCTGAATCGAACCTGCGCCGAGGTGCTAAGCTCTAAGGAAGCCGACGATTGCCTGTGTTCGGTAAATTTTACCTTGGAGAAGGATTTCCTTGGCAAAGTCTACATGTACTACGGATTGACTAACTATTATCAAAATCACCGGCGTTATGTGAAGTCGCGGGATGACGATCAGCTTCTCGGCCGGTTGTCGACAACTCCTTCGAGCGATTGCGCTCCGTTTGCTTACAGCGACGATGCCAACACTCAACCGATCGCACCATGTGGTGCCATTGCCAACTCTCTCTTCAGCGACACTTTCGAACTTTCATCGGAAAAGTATGGGCAGGTTCCACTGTTACGCACCGGAATCGCTTGGCCATCGGATAAGAAAATAAAATTTCGCAATCCAGAAGGTGATCTCAGAGAAGCTCTGCAGGGATTCGCTCGCCCTAGGGATTGGCGAAAAGACCTCTGGGAATTGGATGTGGTTGATGTGGACAATAATGGCTTTCAGGTATGCGGTAAAACGCTTGGCTTTTCGTGTTTCGAGATGATTTAGCTATTGTGTTTTTCTGCAGAATGAAGATTTAATCGTTTGGATGCGAACGGCAGCTCTGCCCAGCTTCCGCAAGCTGCACAGGCGTATCGATCATACCAGAAAATTCTTCGAGGATGGTCTGGGAAAAGGCAATTATACGCTTAAAATCAATTATTGTAAATAATTGCTGAATAGTTGCGTCATTTGTAGCAAATTGATTCGAGTTATTCTTCTTTTGTTTCAGCTTATTCCGTTAGCGAATTCGATGGCACCAAAAAGATAATTCTGTCTACAACCTCCTTGCTAGGGGGCAAAAATCCCTTCCTGGGATTTGCCTATATCATTGTGGGAAGTGTCTGTTTGTTACTAGGAATTGTACTGCTGGTCATTCACATCAAATGCAGTAAAAAGTATGTATAATGTTGATTAGTTTGGTTGAATAATTGCTAAATATTGGTTGTTCTAACTTGCAGCACATCCGGAATCAATAGCGTAAGTCAGCGCACGCCGTATACATAGGAGTTACTATCGTTGAACAGCTAAATCATCCGATTTCCACCCTTTGGTTGATAGTTTAAGATTTTGTTTTCTATTGGTAAGTAAAACCAATGCTGTGAGAGGACTAACGAACAGGAGCCTAAACTTTTGAACCGCAAACAGATGTTTTAATCTTATTCAGTTAAGTTTGAAATTTCTTTACTCTATAGTGTTAAACTGTTGTTTCATTCATTCATGCGTGACAGTGAAAATTATTTTTAATGTGAATGGCAGCTGTACTAGAAGTATTGTTACTTTCCTCGAAAATTATTTCCTATTCAGCGAACAACTGTTGTTAACAATGAAGATTTGCCAAAACCGTAGTCGCCATGCAATTTGTGTGGAATATGACAAATTTTATATGACACCTAACAGAGCTCTTTTATTGAATTAGAAGCCTAAGGGGCTCTGTAGTTTTGACAAGCGAGTGGGCGTGAGTTCGCATCTTACTGGAGAGTCTGATCATACGTTGTCAAGAGATTTGAACACGAGCTTATTCTCAGATTGAAGCATCTTGTCCAAAAGCAAATTATAAACTGGTTTTCGTAGTCCCCTGGCTCTAGAAGCGAGATTGATATCGAACAGTAGCAAAAGCATGAAAGAAAATGCCCCAATGCTCAAAAGTACAGATGATAAGCTACTCAACAGCAATACTGAAAAAACAAAGTGCGGAATACAGTAACACACCTGAAAGATACGATTATTTATTTACTTATTTGGTTTTGCATCTTATGACTTTCCACAATTCTCTCGGTCGTTGGCTACGGCTTCATCTGGTTATGCTCCTAGTTGTCTTGTTTTTACCGGTTTTTAAGCAAAGATTATCCTGCTCACTGTACGTCCCATTTAAGTCACCTTTTGAATACTGGGTTCACCGCAGAGCTGCACTTGTTCATGGTTTTTTCTCCGCCTCCATACTCTATTCTCCTATACGCCACAGAGGACTTTTCTTAGCACTCGTCTTTCGAAAAAAACTCCGAGTAATGCAGGTTCTCCTCGAGCAATGTCTACATTTCGTGTCCGGAGAAAAAAGTCGCTCTAATAAGGGTCTTGTACAGAATATACTTTGTGTGTGACGAGCAGATTAGCTTTGCTTTTATTTGTGCTCTTTCTGCGCAAGATGAGTGGTTTTAAGAGAAAACAGTATTTTTGAATCATTCGGAAGGAGAGCTAACGCTTGAAGAGAAAACAAAAGCACTTGGTCGTTGTGAGAAACATATGTATCTGTCTCTTTACGGTTAAGATGAGCAAAAACAAGCCTGAACCCGACAGAGGTCGCCGACTCCGTAGCAGACCCTGGATACGGGCAGACCCTTGGATGACGAGGATAGGATATTAGGGGCGATTGGAAAGTTGCAGCCCAAGCCCGACAAGCGTGAAGCCGACTTCTAAATTCCGCCCAGATTCGATAAGCGAATTGTTACCGAAAAAGTGAAGTAAAAGTAAAAAAGTAGGAGTTCGAATGAACTCGACAATCCGTCCGAAATCGGCGCATAGCACTTAGCACTGCGTTGCATCCATCGTAGTCTTAATCAGTCCGATCCCGGGGAAGACGTCCATGATTTTTTTATAGCTCTATGCGGTCGATAGCATTATAAGCAGCTTTAAAATCGATGACCAGATGGTGCATGGAGTATCTGTGCATAATCGGAGCATAACGATTTATTCAGTCGTTGACTTTCCGACCCGACTGTTAATTGGTGTAAATCGCCGGAAGATGATTTGAAAATGCACGTTGTAGGCGACATTTAGAACGATTCTGGAAGTCTAACTTTTCGCCTTCTTGTAGATCTGGCAAATAGCTCTACCCTTCCACTTGTTCGGAAGTTATTCTGCATCCCAAATTCTTACGACACTCTGGACCCTGTTCTCACTGTCATCTCATCTGAACAGGGATGGTTCGATCACTTTGACTCAATTTTGATTCATTTGACAGTACCGTCTAAATGGGGTCAAATATGACAAAGTTATGTATGAGACATTTGTAGAACAGGTTATTATCTATAATTTGGCTGAATAAAGTTTTGCTGTATCTTTTGTAGTTACGGCGCTACAATGCTAGTATCTTATTAGTGACTAAATGAACGTTCATTTAGTCACTGATGAGTAGCACCGTAATTACAAATGATACAGCAAAACTTCGTTCAGAAAACTTGTAGATTAGAACTAGTTCTACAAATGTCCCATACATAACATTGTCATATCTGGCTCTGCTGAGACGGTACTGTCAAATGAATCAAAATTGAGTCAAAGTGATCGAACCATCCCTGCATCTGAAGTGAGAACTCAATTTGCGATTCGGTACAAATCAAATAGATGACTGTACAAATCAAATCGAAACTGTAAGGAGAGGTGAGGGTGAGTGAGGTGACTGAGAATAGGATCCTCTAATAAACCCCGTTCCGATGCCTTCGTTCCCAGGCGATTTATTGTTCTTGAGCTGATCGATGGCATCCTTAACTTCGCCTGTCTTTGCGACTGGCTGCCACGATTCGTAGCATCAAAGAAATTGTTTTCTCTACCGCCATGTTTTTGTTCTATCTAGGCGCTTTTCAGATGTTCGATGGAGGGTGCTACCTCTGCTCACCCCTCACGATCATCCGTCAAGATAGTATCATTCTTATCTCGATACTTTCCGACTCGCGGTACAAAGCCTTTGCAGAATGCAATAAATTTTTGGTACAACTATCGCGTTTCCTAAGAACGTTTCAGTTGTTTGTTGTTCTAACTTCGCACACTGCTCTTCCAGCTGACGCTTTTGCCTTTTGCTCTCGTTTCAGTTGCCTCCATATTCTTCTGTCTGTGTCTTTTCACGTTCTAACGGGTGGTACTGCGCAACTTTGACGTCTGCGTAGCGTTCTTCTCATTCATTAGCCTTCTATATTTTTCGTCATACCAGTCGTTCCGCAGATTCTGTTCAAGTGACCAAGGATGTTCGCTGCTACGCTGTCTATGACTGTTTCGATGGTGTCCCAACATTTCTTGAGAAAGGCTTCGTACAGTACGCTTTCTTGTGATATCACGGCTTCGCGCGAATGCGCGTAATTCTCGGTGACGTCAGGCTGTTTCTGTTGCGCAAGATTTAACCGACGCTGTTATCGATACCTAATGCCGCTTATAACGGAGAATTTTGAACTCATCTTAACCTGAGAGAGAGTCGCGGAGACGGTCTTCTTTTTCTTATGCTTTGGCTGTTCTTCTTCTTCCTATTACGTTTGCTTTCATTTTCGGGCAAATAAATGAAACTTGTGCGTGAACATCTCATTGGGCGTGTGAAGTGTGCATTTTATAATAACATATTTTGGTGTTAATTGTTACACGGGCATTTCAGTTTTTGCAAAAATGTTAATTTACAATTGAGACAAACAAGACTAATTCAATTCCGAATGTGTTTTTCACAAAAACACCGGCAGAAAACTTATGAGAATTAACAATACTTTTCCATTTTGGGACAACGATAACGACTGGCTGCATTTGACAGATCGTACTGGCTGCATTTGACGTTAGAATTTTTCCTCTTCGCGAATCTCTCTCAGATCTTAACCATTACCAAATAAAGGTTGGAGTCAGCGTTAACGCATCGATAGGATCTGACGTCCATGATGTCTAAAATGAAAAGTGCCGGCAGTTAATCAAAGCGAGGTCGATCCATTTTTCAATCTGATGTTGTGATCTCCGGTGTATTTTAGTTGGTGTTTTGATTGGAAGAAGGTATTACGTACGGGCATAAACTGGTTTGCACTAAACTTTCCAATCACCGGTTTGTATTCCTGCCTCTAGTCATTGAAATCCCTGATGACTATCCTGCTGTCATGTTTTGGGTCGATGCTTCTACTGTGCGTAGAATTCCTCCTTGTCATTGTCATTGTCAGTTGAGAAATCGGCAATTCATAGCGTTGGTCATTTTCTTTATTTTTCGTTGTTGAATGCTGGTGACTTACAGGGCGTTTAGTATCAAACGGGGGGCCATCGTATACAGCTTTATTTAAAATCCTGCACTGAGACTTAACTAACACAGAGTTAAAACGACATTTTGAGCTACTGTTAACATAGAGAACAGACTAACAAGCGTTCTCGGTTAACAACATACGATATCAAGTTCTTCCGCCCCCTTCTTACTCGCTCTTTTCTTGGTTAGTTATATCCTCGCTGAAGATTGACACAGAACAGATTTCGAAGGTTCCCGAGCTTACTAAAATTTAGTAATGTTGTTTTAAAGTACATTTTGACTTGAACTATAATTAAAAAAACGCAACAGACTTTGCGTCATTCTATTCCAAGTGGAATTCAACTTTTCGTTGCTGGATGGGTAAGATCAAAACAAGTTTTTCGAGGAAAGTTAACGACCATCACAGTACATAGCGGTATTCTTTACGTTTATGATTTTATGCTGCGTTCGTCGTTAGCTGTTCACACGTCGACCGTATTTATAGAGTAGGAAAACTATGAAAAAAAAATTAAAAGTTAATGGTAATTTGTAAATTTATGCAAAAACTATCTTCGATAAGTCACATCGATAGCACATCATTGTAGGATTAGTGTCCCAGTCAGTGTGAAGTATTAATAGTAATTACAAAAGAGAAAATTTATCACTGTTGAGCATCATTTTAGCATAGCCTAGGACAGAGAGCTATAAACATCGCAGCACTACCGAGCTAATTAAATATTCAAATCGGAATCACATCAATAAAGACTAGACTAGAAAGCCTTCTTCAAAAACGTTGTGCTATAACCGTAAAATTCTAGAAAACTATATCTAACCAATCACATTTTGCAGAACGAGGCCTTTGGTAGTGTTCGAACCCGTTAACGGTTATTTTCGAAAAGAAGAACCACATTCACATTCACAAAACTAAGAAAGAAAGAAAAAAACCGTGAAAATTTTGCCGTATAATAACTGATATTTGACTTCCGCCTATGGTATGATGACCACCAAAGAAGAGACAAAATTTCGCATATTATAGGACTGATTCTTTCTTGTGATCTTCGATGCGCGCGATGACACTACTGGACGGTGATGGACAGACGTAAGGATGGCAACGCCAGGCGAAGGTGAATGTCATTATGTATGTAAATTTGACAAAGTCGCATCTAATATCGCACCGATTGCGCGTGCGGTGTGGGGAAGACGAAAAGTGACTTAGCCGCTAGCTTATCGCTCAGGTTTTCATCGTTCCTACCTACCTACAGAGAAATGCGTCTCACTTGGAAACAGGTCGCCAGTTTGGCTGATCAGGTTAGCGAAATTTGAGAACTTTATTTACTATAGGAGTATGCGGATGATCTTCTCGCGTCACGCAGATCAGTTCTTTGCCTGTTTCTTTCCAGCATAACAGGTTGCTATTTTTGTGTCTAAAAGTATGGACAATGGAATGTCACTTTTTCGGTTCCGGCATCGCGTGGAAGCTTTGGTAGTGTCTTTCTGCATCGTTCGAGTGCTGTTGATAGGTATTCGCGAACCGTTACCAAATTGTACATTTAATCTCAGCATCAGCATTTGAACAATTTGTAAATTTATGATAAATTTACATTTACATCGAAAAAACTATTAGACTTAATTCTGGCTTTAGTTTTCAGAAGGTCGCATAATGCATGCAAAAGGGTTGATTATGCGTCCTTTTGAAAACTAAAGCCAGAATTGACCAACTAATCTAGAAACTATTTGCTAAAATTTAGAAATCAGTCTCTATCACATTACAAGTGCTATCATTTTTTTCTTATCAAAGAAAGATCAATATTTTATAGTTTTATTACTAAAAGCAACCATTTAACCATTTGAACTTTTCAATATTCGATATCTTGCTATCTTCTTCTTCAAAAAAAATCACAACTGATTGCGATCATTCCATTTCACATTGTCGCGAATTTGAGTAAATACAAAATACCGGAAGTTATCGAAAACTGCCGGCTTCGATTGAACGTGATGGAGAAGATTAAGGATTGTCCTCATTGAGAACACGACTCGGTGTAGTTCTGTATACTTGAAGGAATGTTTGATAGGTTTCACAGATAGCTTCTCCCTCGTTAAATATACACAATAACTTTTTCAAGTTGTCTACAAATTTTTTGGCCTGTCCGTTTGACTGCATACCTACCATTCTTCTTGCATGGTACCGCAGACTGTTCCGATGTGAACTGTGTACCGTTGTCGGAAACGCTAATGTTTGGAGAAGCGCAAATAATTCACTAAAAACAGCCATTAGGCCGTATGGATAAAAGAGTTAGAGCAAACTGTCCCATAAGATTTACACGAGAAAAGCAAAGCAAACTTTATTCATACGGTCATTTTATTCATACGGTCTATTGTTGGGGACCGTACGATGCGTATTGCTGGCCATTTTGAAAAAGCGTCCACAATCACTAAAAAGTGTAACCCATGAAAAGTATGCAAGTGGTCATGGGCATGGTTGTAGTGGAACTTTGGTCGGCGTCTTTGTACGAGTGATGCACTTTTTAACTAGCTCAACAATTATATTATCATCGGACGAGAACCGGTGTTTTCAACATGTGATAGAATAGTAAAGCCCCAAACACAATGCATACGGATTTCACTACGTTGCGGCAAATTGACAGTTTTTCCATGGGTTTTCTGTCAAATTTCCGCAACGTAGTAAAATCCGTATGCATTGTGTCTGGGCCTTAAGCGTTGACTTCTACTATGTTATAGTTAGTTCACAATATAATTGTCGTTCAACCTGATCAGTCGCACTTTTACTTTGCTGTCAGGTTATCGGCCCAGCATAAGTAAATATCTATAGTAACGGCTGATCAACAAGTCGAAGAAAATTTTTCAAGTCGAAGAAAATTTTTTCACTTCAAGAAAAGAAATGTTCCGGGAAGTAAGAAATCGAACCAGGCATTCTACCGGCGGCAATGAAGACGGAAATTCAGCTAGGACCGGCGGAAATGGTGGCGGAAGAACATTTAATGGCAGTATTCAATCCGAATCCAGTAGCGGCAATCGATCCGGAAGCGGGCATGCGGATGGCGTAACGCGACTTCCAGGTTCCAGGTTCGTCCCTGCTACAGATGGATAAATTGAAAGGCCGTGAAAATTATGTATCGTGGGCATTTGCTATGCGAATGGTCATGATTCGTGAGGGTACGTGGATCCTCCAGAAAACAGCCAGATAAGCGAGGACCTTTCAGAACGAGCACTAGCAACGATTTGCCTAAGTATCGAATCATACAATTACAGTTTGGTACAGAAGGCGAAAATGGCTACGGAAGCATGGAACAGCTTGAAGATGGCATTCCAGGAGTGCGGCAGGTATCGCAAGATCAATTTGCTACGGAAGCTGACTCGTTTGGAACTCGAAGATTGCTCGTCAGTGGAGGAGTACGTGAATGAAATAATGTCTACTAGTCATAAACTCGACGAAATCGGATTCAAGTTAGATGACGAATGGCTCTCATTGATTTTGTTAATGGGTCTACCAGAACGATATGAACCCATGATCATGAGCATGGACGCATCAGGAGTTAATTTGACGGCAGATATAGTCAAGTCAAAAATATTGCAGGACGTGACGCTAGAACGCAGTGGTGGTGCTTCCGGAAATTCATCTGGGGCGTTACTAACAGGCAATAACAAGAGCCAATCGAAGAAGAAGGACAAATCGAACGTAAAATGCTTCAAGTGCGACAAACTTGGTCATTATGCATCGGAGTGTCGACAGAAATCTAAGGTGAACGGAAATTCTGGTCGGCATAAGCAGGCGGCTTTGCTGGCATGACATGATGTAGCTCATCGAATGGAAGACTGGATTCTAGACCCAGGAGCTGGACGTCACATGTGTCGATCTAGAGGAGTATTAGAAGAAGCAGAGTCAACATCCGAATCGATATACGTGGCCAATGCAGTGGAAATCCCGGTGGAAGCAGTTGGAAACGTGAAACTGGTCGCCAACGTTGAAGGAGCGTTTACCGATTTAAACATTTCCAATGTTTTATGTGTTCCTGAGCTTGCTATCAATCTTCTGTCTGTCAGTGAAATATGCAGGAAAGGTTACCGGATTACGTTTACTGACAAATCGTGTGAGGTGGTGAATGAACCCACAGGAGATATAATCGCCGTTGGACAAGTAGAGGATGGACTGTACAAATTGGACCTCAGTTCACGAAACGTGTGTGCTACCAAATCAAGCAGTGATATTCAGCTATGGCATCGGCGATTAGGGCACCTCAACATTGATAGCATCAAACGGTTGACTACGATGGTAACTGGTGTCAAAATTGATAAATTTTCTATGCCTAGCTGTGAGTCTTGTGCAGCAGGCAAACATCGAAAACTTCCATTCAGGTCAAGCGGATTTCGAGCAAAGGATGCGTTGGAATTAATCCATTTGGACCTGTGTGGGCCTATGGAAAAGTCATCATTGGGTGGCAGCAGATATTGGATCACCTTCATCGATGATGCAACAAATATGACGTTTGCATATTTCCTCAAATCCAAGGCGGCTGCGTTCAGTGTTTTTCAAGAGTTTAAGGCTTATGTTGAAAACCAAACGGGAAGAAGGATAAAATATCTAAGGACAGACAATGGGACGGAATACGACTCGAAACAATTCCAGGATTTTCTGAAAAAAAGCGGAATACGACACGAGAGGACAGTACCGTATAACCCAGAGCAGAACGGGACATCGGAAAGGATGAACCGTACAATTGAGGAGAAGGCACGATGTTTACTGTACGATGCGGGACTCGATAAGCGTTTTTGGGCAGAGGCGGCATCTACAGCAGTTTATTTGATTAACCGGATTCCGAGCAAGGGACGTTCTACTACACCTTTGGAATTATTTTATGGCAAAAACCAAATTTATCTCATCTTCGAGTGTTTGAGTCTAAGGTAATGACTTATGTACCCAAGGCAAAGAGGAAGAAGTGGGATGTGAAGTCAATTCCGTGCATTCTGGTTGGATATGCGGAAAACTCCAAAGGCTACAGAGTGTTCAATTCGTCAAAAGGAGAAGTCTTCGTCAGCCGAGATGTCATAGTGCTAAGTGAAGAGGATTTAAATCAATGTTCGGAAACCGAAAATGTACCATACATCGTGGATGGTGGTATGTGTTCAAACAGTACTATAGAAGATAAACCTAGAAACAATGAAAGTGTAGAGGTCAACGATGAGATTCAACCGGAAGAATGTGTTACTCAAGAGAATCCGTGTTCATTTCAACCGTCTGCGCTCCCTTCGCATCTAACTCGAGAAAGTTTGCAACCTACAACGAGGCGCAGCGAGAGGGAGCGCCGTTTCAAAGGCAAGTATTCTGATTTTAAGGTCACATACAGTGTCCTCCTTCAGAATCTTGTCTCTTCACAGGATAGTTGCAGTCCAGTGCGGCGATGTCATCAGGTTACTACGAGCGCTGCGATTCGTCACACTTCAAAGAAGAAGATGTTGAACTGCAACAAATTTCTGGGCACAGTGACTGGGGGCGCTCAGTCAGAGGCAAGTTTGAATCAGCACACCTAAGCGATAACAATCTGTCGCAGTCATATTTTTCAGAGAATCAGACTGTACCAGCAACCGTTTAAGAAGTGCTAGAGCGACCCGATCGCAGTGAGTGAATCGAAGCAATGGAGAATGAATTCCATGCGCTGATGGATAACAAAACGTGGCGTCTAGTCGACCTACTCGCAGGACGGAAAGCTTTGAGGAATAAGTGGGTGTTTAAGGTGAAAACAAATCTAGATGGTTCTGTTGAACGATACAAGGCTCGGCTTGTGATTAAGGGTTATTCGCAAGTGAAAGGTGTGGACTTTCAAGAAACCTATTCGCCTGTCATTCGTTACGCAACCGTACGTTATCTTCTGGCATTAGCGGCCAAGCTCGATCTGGTTGTGCATCAGATGGATGCCGTAACTGCATTCTTGCAGGGCGATCTCGGTGAGGAAGAGATCTTCATGGAGCAACCAGAAGGATTCTGTGATGACCAAGCACCGACGAAAGTGTGCAAGTTGCAGAAAGCGCTTTACGGTCTTAAGCAGGCTAGCAGAGTCTGGAATCAAAAATTGGATACGAAACTTAATAGCATGAAATTCAAGAGATCACAATATGATACATGCGTCTATCACCAAGTTGTCGAAGGAAAACTAGTCATCGTTGCAATTTACGTCGACGATTTCTTGATTATTTCTGATGATCAGCAGTTGGTGAATCGGATTAAACAGCAGTTGTGCGTGGATTTCAAAATGAAAGACTTGGGACCAGCCAAGCAGGTACTCGGACTAAGAGTTAGCAGATCAAATGGGGTTATCACGATTGATCAAGAACAATACATCGATGAATTGTTATCTAAATTTCACATGAGCGATTGTAACGTTGCGCAGACTCCACTGGATGTGAACCAGCGTCTAACCAAGGAAATGTGTCCAGCGAATGAAGACGAACGAGAAAAGATGAGGAACATTCCGTACAAAGAGCTTGTTGGTGGACTTCAATTCATTGCTCAATGTACGAGGCCAGATGTTAGGCATGCGGTCAGCTTGGTCAGCAGCTACTTCAGCAACCCTGGACCAGCCCATTGGATTGCAGCTAAAAGAATTCTTCGGTATCTGAAGGGTACAAAACACGAAAAGCTGAAGTATTCACAAAACAAAGATAGCAATTTCTATGGCTACAGCGTTGCAGACTGGGCAAATGATCCAGACACACGACGATCTGTCAGTGGATATGTTTTCCTGCAGAGTGGTGGAGCAGTCAGTTGGAATTCGAAAAGGCAACCCACTGTTGCACTTTCTACTACCGAAGCTGAGTACATGGCTTTATCGACAGCGACACAGGAAGCAATGTGGTGGAGAGGATTTCTTTTCGAGCTTCATGGGACTAATCAAGCAGTAGTAATCAAATGTGATAACAAAAGTGCAATTAGTTTGGCGGAGCGTGATGTAGGCTACTCGGCACGAAGCAAACACATCGATATTAGACATCATTACGTCCGTGAACAAGTCGAAAGGAAATTGATTAAACTAGAGTATTTTTTTATCTCGTTTATTTGATTTGGCTCTTTTGTAGCAAAAACTAGAGTATGTTGCATCAAATCTTCAAGCGGTGGATATCCTTACCAAATCTTTACCTGGTCCGAAGCAAAATGAAGACAGAAAGATACTTGGGGTATCCTAGTTTAACGCTTAAGGGGGGATGATAGAATAGTAAGCGTTGACTTGTACTATGTTATAGTTAGTTCACAATATAATTGTCGTTCAACCTGATCAGTCGCACTTTTACTTTGCTATCAACATGGAATATCCTTGACATCAACGACACGTGACGGTGTCTATCGGAATGTGATCGGAATCTAGTCCGCCCAGTTAGCTCCGGGGTACGATGGTGGCTTAACAAGCCACTCGTCGTATGTTCGAATCTCGACTAGACGGTGCCCGTGGCTTTGCTTTTATATTATCATCGATTCCGGACCAGTACACATGGCAACAGCTTCCACTCTTTTACATCTTCCTGGATGTTCTCGATGAAGTTGCGTCATGATTCGTTTACGCAGATTTTCTGGAACTAATCGGTTAGACATCATAACACAATCCCTTACCCTTACCCATCTTGATGAACGAAAAACGGGCGTTCTGAGTATTGATAATATAGTCCAGCTTAGAGGGCCATCCACAATGGATATTCGCCACGACGGAGTTCGACTGTCTCTTTTATGTATACTCATGAACTTCTCATATAACGTATGAGTGCAAATCTGTGCATTTTTAATTCTGTCTTTTGCACTCTTTAACAAGTTCCTATCCTTGCTTCACTCATATCGTATCTACCTCTTAACGTTTATTTTTGCCTGAAGTTCTACTTATTTACTCGCTCGGTTGTGGTCACACATCCCCACAAGCCTGGCAAAATACGTCTCGTGTGGGATTCCGCAGCGACAGTTCGAGGAGTTTCGTTGAATTCTGAATTATTAAAGGGTCCTCACATGTTATCCTCGCTTCCGTCTGTTTTATGCCCCTTTCGAGAGCGTTGTGTGGGATTTGGGGGCGACGTGAAAGAAATGTATCACCAATTTAAGATACGAAAAGCAGATAGGTAGTCTCAGCCTTTTCTGTTCTTTGCAAATCCGGGAGACGCCGAGCCAGCAGTTTTCATTATGGACGTCGGGACCTTTGGGTCAACCTGCTCACTGTGTTATGCCCAGTTCATAAAGAACTTAAATGCCGAGGAGTTTGTCCACCTGAAAGATAAATCGAGCTTCTGGTCGAGTTCTGGGAATAACTTGGGATACGAAAGCTGATACTTTCCAGTTTGTTGCTCCGTCCCGAATAAATGATGCACGTTTGATCAAACGTGGGATCTTGAGCAGCGTGATGTTCAGCTGTTCAGCGTGAAGTGGAACTACTGGTGTTGACGCAGCGAAATGAAAGGCGTAGCTACCGCTATCGAAACTATATTTTACAGGTGTTTCAATCTATAAACATTTCGAATTAGATACTCACAATTCAGTGGCTTTTATTCTATTGTTAGCCTTCCTTCCGACCGCTCAACTGAGGTTAGATTCGTGTCCTAATTTAGTGAATATTAGATTAAGTTATTTATTTTAACCGTTCTACAATTTTGCATGTTTTACCTTTTCTATTTATAATGTTAGCTGGTAATTTAGGTTTAAGTAGTAAGTAACGTTAGACAATAAGTAATATTTTAATATAAATTTAACGAGACAATAGTTTTAATAATTTGCTCCGCACTATCACTTTCGACACGTGTCTTTCGATTGATCGTTGCTGACCGGTCCAGCATATGACGGATATCGAAGCGATTGGAATACCAAGAGCGCCGTACTTTGGAAAAGCCAAAACGGAAGAGCTGCGCGACATACAGCTTCATGTATTCACAGATGCCAGCGAAGCCACTTATGGCTGCGCTGTTTACTTTCGTGTTCTGGTTAACGGAGAGTTCGATGCTCGGACCAGGGGTGTGAAATTGTCAAAATTTTGTGGACTAAGCATCCATGGACGGCGACAACTTGGAACCAGCCAGTATACCGAAAATAACAGCTAATATTAGTTAAATTATAGCTAAAAGGCTGTGTTTAACTGCTCTCTAATTAGTTTCAGTAGTCTTAAAATAAATAAACCTTTAAGTAGGCACCAGAACCAAAAGTATCAAAACCAATGCGTGGGACATGGACAATGTATGTAGTTTGACAGCCACAGCACCCCGCTGGTTCGGACAGTGCTTTCGTTGGTCCATTCGGATCATCGTCGGTACAAGTCCTTTGTGGGATTCCGCATAGGTGAAATTTTGGAGCTTACAAGGCTGACAAATTGGCGATGGGTGTCGACGAAGCAAAACGTTGCAGATAAGCTGACGAAGAAAAGTCGTGATTGAGATTTCGAGTCGGGCAGTGCTTGGTTCGACGGACCACGGTTCTTGTATAAGGAATCCCAGTGGCCAAACCAGCCTAATGTGGCAACAAACGCAGAGGAGGAATTAAGAGCTGTCTATTTGTTCCATGATATCGTTGTATTACAACCGCTAGTAAATTTTCGACGTACACGGAAGTCTTTTTTTACACGGTTTATTTTTACGATTTACGAATTACCGCGGTTTTTTATGACGATTTTTGAATTAACGCGGTTTTTTCAGTGACCTTTATATTTGAGCGACGAGCGGCTTTTATGGTGATTTTGAATTAACGCGGTTTTTACGTCGATTTTTGAAATAACATGGTTTATTTTATGACGATTTTTGAATTAACGCGGTTTTTTTTACATTTTTCGAATTTACGCGGTTTTTTACACGGCACGTATCCCCCGTGTAAAAAAGACTTGTATTGCGAAGTGGACGTTGTTAGTGCGCATGTTATCCTGCATGCTTTGCTTCATTTCAAATTGCAGAAAGAAGAAAGAAGGTTTACCGATTGAGACCCTTACACCAACAGCAAGCCAAAGAGTAGTAACGGGTGACAACTAAAATTTTGGAATTTTTTCGAGGCCTCAATACTCAACAACAAACGAGCTTAGGGAAAATGAGAGTGTGTATGTGTTAGCTCTTTCTATCTTCTTTCTGTCAGTATTTTTTGTTTTGTTTATGCTTGCCAAGTTTTGCTTAAAACGGCGTCAAAACAAGAAGCATTCCGCGAGCGCGTTGTACACTTCTACGAATTTCCACAGAAATCTCGGGAAAAAGTTTACGGTACAACATTTAAAAAGCGAATATGTTGCGGCTTCGACTGTTTACCATATCCTAAGATGCCTAACAACTATTCACAAGCAATGTAGTGGAAGACCAGCGAAAATTATGGACGCAAAAGGACATCGTTCTCTTTCTCGTTTCTTCAACAACGTTTGGCTATCAATTAAGATGCACCAGACGAATGTTTGAACAAAATTTTGATCTCGTGTCTACAAAAACATCATGCAGATGGACAATACGTGTTTTGGCCGGATAGAGCATCATCGCATTACGCCAAAAAACACAATTGTTCCTGAATACCCACTCGATCCCATTTTTACCCAAAAACCATGACCCGTAAAATCTGTCTCAGTGCGCCCAATCGAAGATTTCTTCGGGATTTTGAGTTCCCTGGTGTACAAAAATAACTGGAGAGTCACGAATTGCAAACAGTTGATTGGTGGAATCACAAGATGGATTCGCAAAGTTGACATGACGGCCGTACAACGCTCCGGTTTCGACGTCAAACGAAAGCTTCGCCGAACAGTCGATTACGGACCGTTTTCAAATGTACACTTTTTTTTAACAATGGATAATGTATCTTTAATTTCGGTAAATCAGATTTTCTTCATGTATCTTTGTCTTTTTTTGACAGCTTGAGAAAAAAATTCCAAAATTTTAGTTGTTACCGTTATTGTGCCACCATGTGCTAGCCATTCTAACACCACTGAGGCAGGATGAATTTCGTAGCGCAGAGCGCCTGTTGATAAGAACTGCTCAGGCGGTGGCATTTGCAGATGAGCCGAAAGTACTACTGAAGAACCAAGGACAACCTTCGGATCAATGGTACCCACTGTATCCAGCCCTTTATACAAGATTACGCCTTTGATTGATAATGATGGAACTATTCGTATGGAATCCGAAAGGTCACGAAGTGACCTTGAAGCTTATCCAACATTATCACGAAAAATTTGGTCATGGCCTCCGCGAAACGGAGAAAAATGAGCTATAGTACGCCAACACTACTACATCGAGAATGTGAGTGCCGCTGTAAAGAAGGTATCCGTCAATTGTGTTTGGTGCAAGATAAACCGAAACAAACCTGAAACTCCGAGGATGGCTCCGTTGCCCATAGAGAGACTTACCCCTTATATTCCCTTTAGTGTCGGGGTCGACTATTTTGGACCCGTTGAGGTCATTGTTAACCGGAACCGGCAGAAAAGATGGATAGTTTTGTTCACCTGCTTGGTCATTTAAACGGTACATCTCGAGATTGCATACGATCTGTCAGCTGCCTCATGCCTGATGGCAATCCGAAAATTTGTGTGTCGCCGTGGACCTCCGTTGGAATTCATTTCCGATAATGGCACCAACCTGAAGGCAGCCAGCAAGGAAATCATCGAAAAGATTCGTGTCATCGAGGATGCATGCGCCGAAACAACTACTGATGCCCTGATGTCAAATGGCGATTTATCCCTCCCTCTACTCCTCACATGGGAGGCTCGTGGGAGCGCCTCGTTAGGACTGTGAGGGACTCTATGGGTGCTCGTCGATGGAAAGAAACTGATAGATGAAATCCTTCAAACGTCGATATTGGAACGGTTGCTAACAAAACGGCGTTAGCGGCCAGCTGAAAGCATCACTTCCAGACGCTGTGGAATGGAGAGGTAAACATGGAGAATATCCGGGATAGGATAAGTATTGTGGGCGATGGACAAGCTATAAAGCTACCAACACAGGAAGCTTAAGAAGGTAATTTGTTAGTTGGAAAACGGCGAAGGACGGAAGGACGGTATCCCAGGTAAATTTCTTAAAGCGGGGAGCGAGTGGAACGCAATCCACTCACGAAGAAGTCACACCGTTAAAATAAAATCTAAAGCGTTGTGCATACACACGGATTTACTAGTCACGGAAGATTAACGGCCAATCTACGGATCTTTAGAGCTACACATTTGGACAAGATGCAAAGAACCGGCACGTAAAGGTGACATTTTAGTACGCTACTAGACGAAGAACTCACTGGTAGCATTCATTCACACAGTAAACACCAAGATCCAGCGTGTGCACGTGCATTCGCTTCACGCTTCTGGAAGGATCCATATCGGAGTTCGACTCTAAGGTTAATTCTGAGTTCATTGGCTAAAATCATGGCCTAGAAACGCGTACGACAAACTGATAAAAATCCTCCGAGGAGGTAATACTTTTATGCTCACAGTGCACAGTGGTCCAGAAACGAAAGTTAAGTGGAAACTTACTTTTGCGGCTAAGCGTTTTATAATAGCTCCCTACAATGTTCAGCAAAGTTGTACAACTCTAATAGACAATTAATGCGAAATCAACGACTAAGCTCCAGTTTGGCTTGTGAACACATAATCCATAATAACTTTTTATAGGAAAGAGATAGAAGGATAACTTCTTCGACAAAGTTGTATCTAAAGATTATATAAGTAACTTTGCCAAAGACTTAGTAGGCGTATTTTTAGGCGTTTCTAACTTACAGGGTGTTTTACAACAAGACCTCTCAAAAATCACTTTTTCGCTGATTTCTTCAAATGCAGTGGTTTTATTGCATCATAATGTTTTACAAAGTTGGTTATCTTATCAAAAGACATATTTTTGTAGAACATTGTATGTTAAAAACTCATACGTATAACGAGTTCTAACGTTTTTCCTGTGTTTTTTTAGTCTTTTTTGGAATAGAATATCTCAAAAAGGGGCAAACGAAAAAAATCAAACTTGGCCGTTTCTGAAAGCTTGGAGTTTTATCTCAAGCATATGTGAAAATAAAAAACTGGTTTTTTCTCTAACTCGAGTAATTTCAATTTAATTATTTCATGTTTGACCATTTTCTACTATGCAGTATTTTCCAATATCTTCTTGAAGACGATTAAAGTCAACATTTCAATAGTAAAAAAGAAATTTGTCGTGTCTTGACACAATTTCTTCTGATTGTCACGTAAAATAGTCTTCGAACTCCAGATATGACATCAGTTTTCTATCAGCACCAGCTGTTTTTGATAAATATCTATCTTTCAATTTTTATTATTTTGCAAATATGCTCAATCTACCATCAATAATGTTTTAAAATTAATTTTCAATAAAAAAGCAAAAAATATTGGTTATTTCATACGTAATATTGTTAACTGTTATTTTAGTTTTATGTCATTTTTTAATCGCAGGTAAGTATATCAAAACAAGCAAAGAGGTAAAAGAGAAAAAAAACCTATAGATCCTTTTCGAACTTCAACCACCTTATATCAGTATATCGTTGATTTGGAAAACAAAAAGGGTAGTCATTTATTTGAGAGATTCAATAAATGTTTTGTTTTCGAAATATTTTATTATTGTTAGCAATATAATAATTTATGATATTAATAATTGGTTTGCGCTTGGTGAAAGCTCCAGAGTACGTGTACAATACGAACGATTTTGTATTGCAATGACTGGATCGGACGACAGCAGGAGGCGTTTGAACACATCCTTCAAATTGGCAATCCGGTTAAATTTTCTGACGTGAAATTCCTTGAACTTACAAATACATTTATTTCGCGTTTCCTGTACCTCTTCGCTTAATAACCCTATGAGTTGTGCTCTTGGCCTTAATAATATCTGCGCCGTGTACTAGCATTTTATTAACGGTTGGCGATATAGCTAATATGGAATTGAATGGGAAATAATCTCCTAAACTGCCGAATTACTTTCACGACCATTTTAGATACTAATTTAAAATAACAGTAACGGTACCCTCAAATCTTTTGACAAAAAACTCCAGTACTCTAATAGGATTTGCTTGAAAATGTTCCTCCTTTTTTACTACGATCATAGTCATGTTCCTGTTCCTGAATACGTATAAGACATCAATTTTGAAGACTTCTCAGTTTTCTGACACTAAAGTAATTTAAAAGATTACTTTAGACTAGAATCAGAAATATCAATATAAAATGTAATTTCATGTGCATATATCCAAGTGAAGATTTCCATGACTATTTGTAAAATAATGAAAATTGTAAGATAGATATTTGTCAAAAACAGCTGGTGCTGAGCTCCATTTGCAGAGAGGACGATACGACAGTCATTATTTGAAATCCAGGATAACTGCTAAGGCGTGGTACACTAATTACGTAACGCAAAAATTATAGTTTTTTGACCCCCTCCCACCCCTATGTAACAATAAGGAACGCTTGGCATAGCCCCCTCTTAAAATTACGTAACGTTAACTAAACCTCCCCCTATCATTGAATGAAAATCGCACAATCCGTTTAATTTTTTTAGTTTTGCAAACTCAAGACCGCGCGCCGCATGTGGCCCTTTGAAATGATTCGTGCGGCCCGCGGACTGATTCGAAAGCTGGTGAAATTAGGAGAAAATTTTTTGATGACATAGGAGTCCCTCAGTTTTATCGTTATGCCTCGCGCATGTTGGGAATCTGAATGCTTTCCGGTTCAAATCTCATGGTGATTCCTAGAAAATTGTTTTTGTTGTCGCCTATTTTACATATTGTTATGCACAGAAATGGCCAGAGATTATTGCGGCCCGCGGCATTCATGGGCGATCTGATTTGGCCCGCACCATGCCTATACCTGGGCACCACTGATTTAACACAACCAAGTCTGAGTTCAGAACAAAAATTTTGATCAAAATGGATTTGATCAAGTGGAAATCAAGACTAAAATAATGTTACACAGCTGAAACAGCAATTAGGCATCACCCCATGTTGCATGTTGGGCCAAACGGTTTTCAGCTGCTCAGATTTATTCAGCAAAAAATAATTCCGAATTTTTTCAATTTGATAAATTTGTTACGTAACTCTTCTCAAGACTCCCCCTCCCCCCCCACGTAACAAAAAGTAACGCTAGCTTGTCCTCCCCCCCCCCTTCCCCTATGAGCGTTCCGTAATTTGTGCACGAAGCCTAACCAGAGTACAGTAGTTCTGTGGAGACCAAGGCCCTTCACTCTAAACCACCGTCGAACTAACTACGCGCGCAATGAACCAGCCTGCCGCTGTATGCAGCTAATGAACAATTTTAGAAACATACTAAACTTAAACATGTCGACTGATACTATTAAGAAAAAACTTTCTGACTATTTCTGAGAGATCAATTACATGCACACTAATACCACTGCATTTTATATTATTTTGTATTTGGTATTATAATTTATATTTATATGTATGGATTGGATGACGGGCGAAGTCCATATATCTTGCCAATAAACAATTGTAAACACTACCGTTATAAAAACTTATTTGATGAATATATCAGCAGTGGTTCGAAAACTAGCACAAGGTCAAAAAACTAGATCTCTTAACTTATCCGGAGTTCGAAGACTATTTTACGTGACAATCAGAAGAAATTGTGTCAAGGTACGACAAATTTCTTTTTTACTATTTACATGTTGACTTTAATCGTCTTCAAGAAGATATTAGAAAATACTCCATAGTAGAAAATGGTCAAACATGAAATAATTAAACTGAAATTACTCGAGTTAGAGAAAAAACCAGTTTTTTATTTTCACATATGTTTGAGATAAAACTCCAAGCTTTCAGAAACGGCCAAGTTTGATTTTTTTCGTTTGCCCCTTTTTGAGATATTCTATTCCAAAAATGACTAAAAAAACACAGGAAAAACGTTAGAACTCGTTACACGTATGAGTTTTCAACATACAATGTTCTACAAAAATATGTCTTTTGATAAGATAACCCACTTTGTAAGACATTATGATGCAATAAAACCATTGCATTTGAAGAAATCAGCGAAAAAGTGATTTTTGAGAGGTCTTTTTATAAAACACCATGTAAGTTAGAAACGCCTAGAAATACGCCTACTATGTCTTTGGCAAAGTTACTTATATAATCTTTAGCTACAACTTTGTCGAAGAAGTTATCCTTCTATCTCTTTCTTATAAAAAGTTATTATGGATTATGTGTTCACAAGCCAAACTGGAACTTGGTCGTTGATTTCGCATTAATTGTTTATTAGAGTTGTACAACTTTGCTGAACATTATGGGGAGCTATTATGAACCACAAAAAACTTTCCACTTAATTTTCGCTGCTGGACCACTGTGCAGTGATTGCAGGCGGCTAATGTTGGATGACATCCGTCCAGGGTTTTTGTTTTCCGTTCTCAGATCTCACGTTGGAAGCTTCGCTTCCAGTCCCTCCTTTTGGAGCTATAGCTAGCCATGATCGAGATCATCGACCGGATATTTTTTAAAACCAGCACACAACCGATGCGAGACAGCGTTGAGGCAGCACTGTGCGATAGTGATTCGGTGCGGCATTAGACCGGTGCGACATTTGACTTCTCCAGCAGCCGATCGGTGCACAACGACTTGTGGAAGGTTTTAGTTTGGCGTCTTTACATGGTGATGACTATTGCGTACGTCAGCGAGTGATGCTAAGTGCTGGAGGATAATGGATGATGAATAGTGAAGCAAAAAGCTAGCAAGAATCTTATATATAAAAATGGATTTCTGTCTGTCTGTCAGAATGTTCCTTATAGAATCGAAAACTACTGAACCAGTCGGCGTGAAAATTTGCATGTAGAGATTTTTGGGGCCATGGAAGATTCTTATGATGGTTAGAGACTCCTCCCCCCACTAAGAGGGGGGCTCCCATACAAATGAAACACAAATTTCTCAATAACTCGAGAACTAATCAAACAAAATTTGGCATGTGGGTGTTTTTGGAGGCAAGATTTTTTTCTATGACGAATTAGAACCCCTTACCTTTTTAGGAGGGGGGGGGCTTCCATACAAATGAAATACAAATTTCCTCATAACTCCAGAACTAATCAAGCAAATGGAACCAAATTTAGCATGTGGGTGGTTTTGTAGGCAATTTTTTTTCTATGATGAATTGAGGCCCCTCCCCTCTTTAGGAGTGGAATTATGCCCCCTCTCCCATTTAAGAGGGGGGCTTCCATACAAATGCAATATAAATTTCTTCATAACTCGAGAACTATTCAAACAAATGGAACCAAATTTGGCATGTGAAGGTTTTTGGAGGCAAGAATTTTTTCTATGTTGAATTAGGACCCCTTACCTTTTTAGGAGGGGGGCTCCCGTACAAATTAAATACAAATTTCCTCATAACTCCAGAACCCCTCACCCCTGGGATAAGGACTCTCATACAAATAAAACAGAAATTTTTGCGTGACTCAAAAATTAACCGAACTCGAGAAATTTTAGACTCTTCTTATTGTTCTTATTCTTATTAATACCAACACAGCCACAATAAAGGATTCCTGGAAATAATTTTAATTATTTCTAATCATAGAAATATTTCAAATTTTTTTCTTGTCTGTATTAACATTTGCAAAATTTCAGAGATATATTGCAAATGTTTAATCGGGCAGGCCAACTGTGAAGTATTTCCGCAAAGACGATTATAAGAAATAAATCTTGTGTGAATAAGTTATTCATACATAGATGCATTTCAAAATAGGAAGAAGAACCGGGGACGTCTCGTACCAACCGTTTCTGATTAACTGTAAATTTGTTTCGTTGGGAGTATCTTTGCTAATAAAGGTTAAGTGATTCTCCGGACCCTCGGGGATGAACTTATGGCATTAACCAAAGTCAGGCTACAATAGGCCAAGGTTATAGCGCCTTATTTCGCTTTCTGAAAATAATTAATCTCATTACCCAAAAATTTATCCGCAAACGCAAACTAACTGAGTAAGAGTTCTTCTCTGCAGGAGTAGCATAGAAAATAAACTCCCATTCGACCCGTCAACATCTGCAGAAGTGCAAAAACATTCAAATGGGAAGGTAATCGAATTGTACTCTCTAATTTTTAATACCTATCGTTTAAAGAGTACAATATAAATACTAAATGAGTTCACTTATCTTGCGTAATCCAAATGCATATGATATAGTAACGAGAAAGCTGCTCTCCATACAAACAAAGCTTCTAAGCTGGCTTCCAAATGCGTCGTTCATATACTTGTTGAATTAATGTAAAAAATTATGTCTTCAGACAATTAGTTTCATCCTTTGCATCTTGAGCTGCAGTATTTTTCCGTGATAATTTCCGCAGCATTGCATACTCCTTAGCAATCCTCCTGCAAACTCCTTCCAGCACCAACAAAAATCTGGGACCGAGCCTCGCGTCCAAGAGGCAAGCCGATCACTCACTCACTTAAAACTTATCCGTTTAACACTAATCACATTGCAATGCAATTGCCAAGTAACTATTTATTTAGGAATTTTCGGAGTGAAAAATTCATGACGCGAAAAAATATATTGGAAGCGCCGGCCACTGCGGGGGGCAGCCCCCGTAGAGATCACCTCTATCTAGGTTTATTTATTTTCCTAGATCTACTGACCTCTATTACTTTCCTTCAGTTGGGTCACCCCTGCGAAATGGTGCTTTCCACGAAAAGACTTTCGCGTAAGGTTTTTCGCGAAAGGGTGTTCTGCGAAACTCTATGTTCCGCGTTATGGTCGACCGAGAATTGGTGTTCCGCAAAATGGCATTCTGCGAAATGGTTTGAATATTTAAATGCTACCCGCTTTATTTTATCAGGCTAAGCAATAAGGGGGAGGGGGGGGAGTTGTTTTCTACTTTACTGTGAGGAATATTTGTATATTAAAACACCTCAGAAACTTGCAAAACTCGAGATTGTGATAAAGGTCATCCGACATTCAGGATTTATTTATATATTTATTTGACGTTTTGGGATAGCCATTTGATAGATTTGCGGATTTGTGATGCAGCTACAATACAACCGTTCGTTAATTGAATGACGACTGTACTGCCTATAAAAGCATAACTGTCCCATATGGAAAAACGTGAAGCGTGAGAAAATGAGATTGAAAGTGGCTGACTGATTTATATGTTGTGCGTCATTATACAAGAATTATTTTACTTTATTCGACAAAAACATCACGTTACACTAGTAATTGAACTATCCACATAAATTTTGTTGTAAAATTAAAGACCAATGCAATATTTTTTCAAAATTTCGAAGGTGGGACAGTTATGCTTTTATTTACAAGCGCAAGTTGCTAAATAAAAGCATGTCTGTCCCATTTTTTTTTAAATTTTTGTCAGTACATGGTGAAAGATAGTTTCTTCGCCAAAGTATGCGCTGCAGAAACGCTCCTATAATATTCCAAGATCTCAAGGTCGTGATTAAAGAAGGCAAGAAAGCCGTCGCGGTGTTGGACATAAAGTAGTCGATCCTTTTCAAACCAGTGATGCTGGCTTATACAAATTATAAATCCTAACCAAGGCTATACCTCGAAGATATTTGAGAAATAATATTCAAAAAGAGCAGCCTTGCTGTTAAAGATAACAGCAAACTTGATGTAGTTCGAGTTTCGAACTTCAGGTATGTGCTGCTGTTGAAAATTGTTTTGAAAACTTTTCAATCGAAATAAAACATCAGCAAAAAGGATATCGTGAAATCAAAACGAAGAGAAAAGCTGCTGTATTAAATACTCTTTTCCCTGACACCGCCGAAGAAAATTATGCCAGTGAAAGCTTCGCCAATTAAGAAAAGATTGTGGTCGAACATTGAAATAAACTTAAAAACAAATATGTATTACTATCATATTTCTTTTTTTGTTAAGTTTTTATCCTTTTCAGGTGGAAATTAAAAGAATATTGTTTTATCAAAGCTATAATGCCTTATGGTTGCCTCAGCTGGCAGAAAAAAATGTTTATAATGGACAATATTATTATGGGACAGTTATGCTTTTATTTTTCGTATGGGACAGTTCAGGTTTGATATTTTTTGGAAAAATTTTCGAACAAAGTCCGTCTAAATTAAAGTTTTTTAGATAAATTAGGATATAAACAAGCTACTTTCGTGCTTTTCTCAAAATCGATAAAATTCCATATGGGACAGTTATGCTTTTATGGGCAGTGTACTCCAACTATCGAATCGTGTTCACTAATTATACCGACGGACAATGGATCATTGAAGATAGCTGGTTTTGAAGTGACGACTTTCTTTTGGCGCTAGTATATTAGGACGGTTTAATGTACACTAGCGCCAGAAACAAGTAGTTGTCACTCCAAAACTAGCTACATTCATTGATCCATTGATAGAAATTCGAAAATAATGGAATTTGACATTCAAGTGCTTTTTAGTTGAAGCATGACCATCGCATCTTTCTGGTCCAAAGTTGAAACTAGTTGAACTGAGAATAGTAGGACATTTGCCCGAAAATCATCCCCCAGAATTTTTTTACCAGAATGCAATTTGCTCGAAAACCATTCCCCAGAAAGTATGATTTCCCAGAAAAAAATTTCCCACAATGTACCATTCCCCAGAAATATTTTTCCCAGAATGTACCATTCGCCAGAAAACCATTTTCTAGAATAGATTATGCTTCAAAAAATTTAATAAATGGAACCATTTTTCGCATTTTGGTGAAAACCATCTTGCGGAATATATCAATCTGCAGAAGAGTCGTACGACTTTTCCCCGAAAACGATTTTCCATTTTCTAGAGTATACTATTTTTCTAAAAAACCTTTACGCGTAGTACAAAGCAAAGCCTTGGATTATAAGCTTCATAAGACTTGACCGTTCTTGATCGACAGATTCCGCAACCGGTAATTAGGGTACAGGATAATTACGGAGCTAGTGTAACGATCCTACTGTCTATATAGCAACGTTACGCGTAGTACAACTCTCCCGAATAGACTGTTTCATCTCTTTGCCCCGTTTTCCCGATATTTTCTTTCCCGAAATTATATTTTTCCTGAAAACTTTTCTCGAATAATATCATACACTAATAAGAATATATTCTCAAGGTTAACATTTACCATCATAAAAGTACTTCAAAGTTGATCTTTTGCGTTTAAGCAGAATATGGGATAACGAAGGAAAGAAAAAAGCATTTCTCAAGATCTACTGCTTATGGTATATGGTTTATTACGGTATTTATTTGCATTGGTTAGCGGGACATTGGATTTTACGTGGTCATACATAAAAGAAAATCAGCCTTATTCTTGTTTTCGTTCGAATGACATTCGTTCGAAAGTTAAGCCGATTCGTATTCTTGTTTTCGTTCGAATCAATTCGAACGTTCGAACGTCCGTTCCTTTTACTCATTCGAATATGAGGATATTGCTTCCCGATTCGTTCGAAACAAACTATTCGTATGAATGCAGGATACGGCCGTAAACAAGAATAAAGGTGAATATATTACTTGCACTACAAATCCTTTTTTCTTTCCCTTAAATGCAAATTTTATTATGCTCATTACAAGGTGTGACTTATTTACCGTCTTAGTAGCAAGTGTTTCCTAAACGATTCAGGGTGAGACGGCCGTAGGCCGCGAGTGCCGGCCACTGCAGGGGGGCAGCCCCCGCAGAGATCACGTCAATTTAGGTGCAAGCATTTTCCTAGGTTTATTGACTAGTAGGGGCTATCCCTTTGTTGAGCCCGAACGAGCGATAGCGAGTAAGGACAGCATATACTCAATAAGTAGGCCGAACATGCTGTCGCAGTTTCCGAACAGTAACAGTTAAATTTAAATTACCACAAGCTGATTTTAGGGAAACTGTTAATAGGAAATTATTCGAAAACTAGACAGCAAGAAACATTTTTATTGCTTCAAGCAGGGCCTTAAATTATCACCGAATTTCGAACAAAACAGAAAATCTTTTTTCTCAGCATACATTGTTTTTTATGCCTCTGTGTTTCGTATGTACAACTGCACAGTGATTTTTATCATAGTATGCAAGTTCAATATATCGTGAAAATAGAACAGGAGAAGGTGATTTTCAAATCCAGAAGGTGATACTCACTTCAGGTAAAAAACAATTTTAAATGCAGTTAATGAAAAGAAAAATCTTATGTCCAACAGCTGAACGCAATAGATGCCAAACCAGAACATATTTTTTTTTATTCATTTTCACTGCAAAACGTGAATATCAGTTTGTTATAATATCACAGGGCGCTGATATTCTATATTCTCGTGCATGAAGTTCATGCTTGCTGCATTTAGTTGTTATGTACGTTTGATCAAAGCAAGCAGATTTTCAATGCAAGCTAGACTGATAATCCAGAAGTTTGAACGTTATGCTGATGAATATTAACAGCACTGGCTTCAAGTATTTATCATACACTTGATCCATGTATCCAGCTTTTTACGAGCCATTATGGCGGACGTGTTCATAATATTTGAACGACATTTTTGACATTTCAGTAATACATCACACGTGTTCACGGTAAAACTAAAGGAACTTGCGGAAACAATGTACTCTTCTTCGGAAGTTTCCTTATTACTCCATATTACGTATGGAGTCTAAATCCCAAAACGGTAACTGGCTTTATAAACCACTAGAGGACCCGGCGCGCGCTGCTACGCCGTTCTAAAAAGGGGGTACATGCATAATCCTGAAGTTTGATTAATTGTAATCTTGCAACCAAGAGCTTTCTTTTTGACAACCCAAGATATTCCTAAATCATGCCGCAAATTTCTAATCCAACGCATAATCATTTGTGACTCGAGCAGCTAGTCTAACGTAACGATTTGGGTTTTATTACCAACCCTTAAAATGGCAATGTTGGCCAAATCGTAATAAAATATCAGTGCAGTTCGATTGAAATCAGTTGAAAACTGGTCAGAGTGTAATCTTAGTGTAATCTCAACTTTATTTTCTTTATATTTTCATTTCAACAATGTATTTCTCTTCAATTTTGTTTTTAAAATAAGTATTATATTATCTTACTTTTAATTAATTTGACCCATTATCTAGGCTTCACCGATTTATTCTTAACAATTTTGTTCCAAATTTATCTTATACTAGCTGACCCGACAAACTTCGTATTGCCACAAATTAACCTGTGTTGTACATAAATCATGAATCTCGGATGATCTTTGTCACTATCTCGAGTTTTGCAAGCCCCCCAGTGGGCGGCGCTTCCGACGGCGGGTCACCGGCAACACTCGCGACCGGCTCGTCCTGAATGATCTAGTGTTACTATAGATAGTTTTTGTGGTCTTGTTATTGATTAATGTTTTATGGAAGAGTCTCGAATTTCTCGAGTAGGATTAGTTTTTGAGTTTCGCAAAAATTTCTGTTTTATTTGTATGAGAGTCCATATCCCCCTACCACAGGGGTGAGAGGTCTCTAACTATCATAAAATAAATTCAAGACTCAAAAATCTCCTACATTACTCTTAAAAGGGAAAGGGGTCGTAATACACCACAGAAAAAAAATTCTGCCATCTAGAACTCTCACATGCCAAATTTGGTTCCATTTGCTTGATTAGTTCTAAAGTTATGAGCAAATTTGTATTTCGTTTGAATGGGAGCCCCCCCCTCCTAAAAAGGTAAGAAGTCCTAATTCATAATGGGAAAAATGGTTGCCTCCAAAAACACCCACATGCCAAATATGGTTCCATTTGCTTGATTAGTTCTCGAATTATGAGGAAATTTGTATTTCATTTGTGTAGAAGCCCCCCTATTGTAGTGTGAAAGGATCCTAATTCACCGTAGAAAATATTTTTGCCTCCAAAAACCTCCACATGCCGAATTTGGTTCTATTTGCTTGATTAGTTCTCGAGTTATGGGGAAATTTGTATTGGAGCCCCCCCTCCTAATGTGGGAAGAGGTCCTAATTCATCACAGAAAAAATTCTTGCCTCCAAAAACACCTACACGCCAAATTTGGTTCCATTTGCTGGATTAGTTCTCGAGTTATGAGGAAATTTGTATTTCGTTTGTATAGGACCCCCCTCCTAAAGTGGGCAGGGGTCCCAATTCATCATTGAAAAAAAAATTGTCTCCAAAAACACACATATGCCAAATTTGGTTCAATTCGCTTGATTAGTTCTCGAGTTATGAGGAAATTTGTATTTCATTTGTACAGGAGCCCCTCCTCTTAAAGTGGGGAGGGGCCCTAATTCACCATAGAAAATTTTCTTGCTCTCGAAAACCTTCACATGCCAAATTTGGTTGCATTTGCTTGATTAGTTCTCGAGTTATGAGGAAATTTGTATGGAAGCCCCCCCTCTTAAAGGGGAGAGGAGTTATAATTCCTCTTATAAAGAGGGGAGGGGTCTCAATTCACCATAGAATAAATTCTTGTCACCAAAAAAAACACCCACATGCCAAATGTTGTTCTATTTGCTTGATTAGTTCTCGAGTTAGGAGGAAATTTGTATTTCATTTGTACAGGAGCCCCCCCTCTTAGAGTGGGGAGGGGTCCTAATTCGCCGTAGAAAATTTTCCTGCCCTCGAAAACCTTCACATGCCAAATTTGGTTCCATTTGCTTGATTAGTTCTCGAATTATGAGGAAATTTGTATGGAAGCCCCCCTCTTAAAGGGGAGAGGAGTTACAATTCCCCTTATAAAGAGGGAGGGGTCTCAATTTACCATAGAATAAATTCTTGTCACCGAAAACACCCACATGCCAAATTTGGTTCTATTTGCTTGATTAGTTCTCGAGTTATGAGGAAATTTGTATTTCATTTGTATGGGAGCCCCCCCTCCTACAGTGGGGAGAGGTTCTTATTCATCATAGAAAAAATTCTTGCCTCCAAAAACACCTACATGCCAAATTTGGTTCCATTTGCTGGATTAGCTCTCGAGTTATAAGGAAATTTGTATTTCGTTTGTATAGGAGCCCCCCCCCCCTCTTAAAGTGGGGAGGGGTCCCAATTCATCATAGAAAAAAATTTTGTCTTCAAAAACACACACATGCCAAATTTGGTTCCATTTGCTTGATTAGTTCTCGAGTTATGAGGAAATTGGTATTTCATTTGTACAGGAGCCCCCCCTCTTAAAGTGAGGAGGGGTCCTAATTCAACATAGAAAATTTTCTTGCCCTCGAAAACCTTCACATGCCAAATTTGGTTCCATTTGCTTGATTAGTTCTCGAGTTATGAGGAAATTTGTATGGAAACCCCCCCTCTTAAAGGGGAGAGGAGTTATAATTCCCCTTATAAAGAGGGGAGGGGTCTCAAATTACCCTAGAATAAATTCTTGTCACCGAAAACACCCACATGCCAAAGTTGGTTCTATTTGCTTGATTAGTTTTCGAGTTATGCAGATTTTTGTGTTTCATTTGTATGGGAGCCCCCCCTCTTAGTGGGGGGAGGGGTCTCTAACCATCACTAAAACCTTTCCTGGCCCCAAAAACCTCTACATGCAAATTTTCACGCTGATTGGTTCAGTAGTTTTTGATTCTATAAGGAACACAGGACAGACAGACAGACAGACAGACAGACAGACAGACAGACAGACAGAAATCCTTCTTTATAGGTATAGATTTTAATATGGACGGCAACACTCGTGAGTTCGATTACTTTTTGAATATTGCAAAAAATTCTGTTTAATTTGTATGAGAGCCCTCCCCCCTTCCAGAGGGGAGAGGAATCTCATTACGCCATAGAAAAAAAGTTTGCCTCTAGTAACCCCCAAATTCATTTGCTTGATTAATAGTCAAGTTATGGGGAAATTTTGGTTTCATTTGTATGGGAGCCCCCCTGTTAGAGGAAGGAGGGTTCTCAATCTACCATGGAAAAAATTTCTGCCTCCAAAACCCTTCACATGCCAAATTTGGTTCCATTTGCTTGATTAGTTCCCGAGTTATAAAGAAATTTGTGTTTTATTTGTATGGGAGCCCCCCCCTTCTAGAGGGGGAGGGGGCTCAAACAATCATAGAAAAAAATCCTGTCTCTAGAAACCCCCACATGCATATATAGATATGCATATATATAGATGGATGTAGTACCGAATTGTGGCACAGGATTACAACTATCCCGCTCAGCTCCATCAATGGGTATGAGCGGTACGTAAACTGTGTACAGCAATCGGGGCCTGCCATAAAAGACGACCATTAAGATTGTCGCAGTGGCCTTTTAACCCAATTCTGACATACAAAAAAAGAGTCAAGAATCAATAAAACGCTTAATTGTTCCAAATTTCTGGTATGCTCATGCAAATACATGTATTTTGGGGTATGGTCCATTCTAGTGAAGTTCCCTGGGAGACAGAGGATAATTTTCTGGGAAATGGTCCATTCTGGAGAATGGTTTTCAGGGAAATGGTTCATTCTGGGGAATAGTTTTCTGGGAACTGGTTTTTTTTGTATGGGCTTATCACTTTGACCACAACATTACTGATCTATTGTAATGTTGCCCGGGTGTATGCTGTATTCTGCACTGCATTTCTGTGCTTTATCGGTATTGAGTAAACGAAAAGCTTATATATTTTTTTATGCGTGCTTATGTGTATGAGCGTTTTACCCTTGCTTCGATGCATGTCCTACTATACCAAACCTGTTTCGCCTCGTTATAGTTAGAACTGGTGAGTCCTCATGAGGTTCAAAACCATTACCTCAATAGGTCCTCATACCAGTTACTAACCATAAGAAGCGTCTTCGGGATAATGTAGAACTCAGCATGAAGGAAGGATGATGAGGGGCCTGAGAATAAACCCATGCTAAAGTCACTTTGACATCGAATGGCCTGATTCTACTATGATTCGAACCCACGACCATTCGCTTATCAAACCAGACTCGGTAGCCTTGCGGCTACATTCTGGCAAATATTGTTGTTGCAGTTGAAACCCGTAATAAACGACTCGTGACATTCGGTTTTATTCTTGTTCTGTGTGTCGCAACTACGTCGCACGTGGTGCGCTGTATAGCGCATCAATGTGCGATCACAGCGCACCACGTGCGATGTAGTTGCGACACACAGACAGTACAAGAATAAAACCGAATGTCGCACGTCGATTATTACGGCTTTCAACTGCAACAACAATAATTTTCTGGTAAGTGGTTTTCGGGCAAGTGTCTTGCAATCGAATTGAGCTGAAATTTTTTCAGTGTATTCCCGTAGCATACCTTCTTTCGTCTGTTGTTACCTTGTTACTAAATTTGACATCGAGAAACGTCAATATCACGTGCGAGTAATTTTCTGATTGGCCTTGCCAGCGTTGCTGATATTGTTCAGGGTTTTGCGTGAGAAAAAAAGAAAGGGAAGTATTTTTGCTTTTGTCAACACTCACGCGTTGACAGTTCGGCACGAGATTTCCTGTAAGTGCGAGCAGCCTACGAAATCTCTTTCAACGCTGGCAAGGCCAATATCGTATTTTTTCTATCGCTGAGCGAGTGGTGGTTGATTAGAGTGGATAGGCAAAATACGTGGTCGAACGTTTGTGAAAGAGATCGTTGCCAAAATGTACATTCATATTATTGTGCACACAAACGACGACACAGAAATCGCTCAATAAATTTACTCCGCGGTGTTTTCTGCTGAATGGAAAAGAGAGAAGTGTTTCGCAATCACCGGATTCCGTCGCGGGGTGGCCCACAGCGAATCGATCCGAAAGTCGCACGAAGTGTGTAAACTCCGCGAGCTGTAGTGTTGTGAATTGAAGTGCGAGTGAAGATTTGCTTCGTTCCCACCGATCGATTGGTCCGCAAGTAAAGTGGAGTGGAATTTCTGGCACGAATCTGTCCCGTGTGTGGTCAACGTAAAGGAAAACCTGATCCGAAGGTAATGACTTTCTCGCTCGTTGGCTCTCTTGCTGAGTGAAATTCGCGTCGGTACCATCGGGCAGAGAGCAAGGCAGTCGAATATGCTCATGCAATGATGATCCGTTCGCACTTCGCAGGTGTGATTGATAAGAAAGAGATGGTTGACTATAGTACACTGAAACAAAATGGCTTTATCATAATGCAGCAGAAAAGATTCTGATTTACCGTTATAAACATCGTAATATTATTTATTTGACCCTCTGGTTATTTGCTTGTTTGGTCGTTTATATTTGAGACCTTTCAACCTTTTCTGGTCATTCAGGTAACCTTCTGGTGCCCACAGCTGCCTTTTGGCGGATTAGAGGTATTTCCCTTTAAATCCATATAGGGTTTTTTACTAATTCCCGTCGCAATAAGGAAAAGCACTTCAATTTTCATCATTTATTTTTAACGAATTAACGAATAGTCCAAAAGTTTTTGTGGTAATTTGACTCAAACACATTTACCTTTCGACCTGTGTACGTAACATTCACTGAAAAGCGATTATTATAAGCATTTTATTAAAATTACTCAACTATTTCTTAAATTCTTTGTACCGTTTTTAAATCCGTCTATTAATTTTCCATCGTCCGAACCAAAAACAAAAAAAAACAATGTCCGTCCGAACAACAATGTTTACGAAATTAGCGCGCATGTATTTGTGTAGGACGGCACGACGAATGTCATTCTGCAAAAATTTCTGCTGGTCCCGTAGGTTTTCCAGGATGCAGAATAACGACAATCTGTAGTGAGTTTTTTTTTTTGATGTTTTGTCTTTGACAGACAGGGATGAGAATATAGTTGATCCATCTCGCCAAGTTATTTTCATTTCTTATTTTACGCAAAGTGAAACTAATCGTTTTAAAATATTTTCTTCGTCGCACGAAGAAAGATAGAAAATTTGGCTGCTAGGAATGCTTTAATGGAAAAAAGCAATCAAATAAATCTCAGGTCACTTTAATCGAAGGCAAGTGATAGCCAACAAACTAAAATATTAATTAGGGAATAACTAGTTTTACATTGTGTTTCGAAAAACGCTGATAGTCCAATATTAGTATTGGATAGAATGGGAATAGGCAAATACAACGAAGCAACAACAGATCTCCCCAAATCTCTGATTGCTTATTATTATATGTTAATATTTACTCATACCTTCTAGTGTATCCATTCAAATACACAGTTTGATTTATGTATTACGTTAATTTGAATTTATTTTATTTCATGCGAAAGTTAAAAAAATGTGAGGAAAAACTTGGGCACCAGATAATAATTACGGGGCTAGTGCAACAATTTTACTGATTCTAGTAGTATCGCCTAATCGAGATTTGAACATACGAGTGACTTGTTACACCGGCATCGTACCTCACAGGCTTTGAGTCAAAGCTAACTGTTCAGCCAAAAAGGCAGTGGGTGCCGTTTACTTGACGTTGACAAGAACGTCATTGAACACAGACGCAAGATGCAACCGATGCAACATGCGATATTTGGGCTCAAAGTTATCAGTTGCGAAATTGACTTCCCAAATCTGTTTTCCTTTATCAATGCACTCAACGGGATAAAATAAATAGGGCTAATGGCTAACGTAATGTCATCGGATTGCGTTTGGATATTAACCAATTTTACTGAGTATGTAAGAATCTTTTCAAACGTGGAGGAAAAATTGAACTGGTGAACCATCGTACTTGTCTACACGGTGGTTTAATTTAGTATAAAGTTTTATTCATGTAGACAATTTTCAGGTCAGTTAAGTTCAGATATTATTTTTGCACGAAAAGATTATTTTTACCATTTACCCGATATTTTAATATTATCCTGCAACACTACTTTTGAGTGTTTTTTACGAATCAGGAATTTATGGCTGCCGCATTTAGTTTGGTAATTTATCCAAGTAATTTATATTTTTAGAAGAAATTTTCATTTTAACGACCTGTATATAAGTGAAATCAAAGCCGCCACAATTTTATAAACGAAAGTATGTATTTTCAGTACATCCTGGTCATTCACTCATATAATGGAGTGAAAAGTCTTTTTGTTTCAGTGTTCTCCATTATAGTAACCATCTCGTAGAGTGAGCAGGACCGACGACTGCTGGCTCGTTCCGAATCTTTAAGTGCAACAACTGTGTGAAACTTCTCTTCGACAGCCATGCAGTGTACTCTCCCGCATTCTCTCGCGCTCTCCCGTCATGTGTTTGGACTGGCAAAAGATCTCGCGAAGTCCAGTGATAATCTGGTGGTGGTTAAGCGCCTCCGAATCTTCAAGATCCTCAACGTTTCGGGGGTTTCTAGCGTAATACTGCCGACCGATCGGCTCACAATTCTTTTGACTATGGCGTGTTTAAGTTCGTCGAATCGGGTCTGCGCCCGCGTTGTGCAGGAAAAACTGTGTCAGTTCGTAGTTGGCAAAAATCAGCTAGTGACCACTGCCAGCACTGTCACTAACGTTGGTGATAGTGCTTCTGAAAAATCCGGAATTGGATCCGGCAGCAATGGCAGCGGAAACAGTGGCAGTGTAGTTCCGGCCATAAATCGTGTTACGAAGAGAAGCTCAATCTTTTCCGGTGCCGTTTATCCGTTGTTTACATCCGGTGGTGCTATCGGTGTGGAAGCCCTTAAGTACGGACCGTGTGGAATTGGTGTTGGAAGTGTTCGCAATTTTTACAGTTCATCCTTGGTACGCAATCTCTTCAAGAAGAATCAGGTAAGTGATCACCTCTCTGGCCTAGTGTGTAAAGCAAACCAGGCTTACTTAGTAGTTAACCTTACGGTCATCAGTCAGCAAACACAACGGTATAATATCGACGATCAGTGCGTGTGTGTATGTGTGTGTGTTTGTGCGCGGTTTGGTGCCCGAAGACCAGAAAAGAGAAATTTTCCAAAGATAGTGAAGCTTACACTTTCGAGGGATTACATAATTTTCTCGCTCTCACTCACGATACTTTTTCGTCATTTTCGCAATTACCGAGCTCGAACGCTGACGATCGATGCGTCAACTTTCATCGAATGCGCGAAGAAGTGAATGACATTGGAAGATTTCAACACCTTGCGCGCCACCGCGACCTTTTGCGGATCCGACAAAATGACAACAAAAAATCGGTATTTGGAATGCGAAGAATCGTCCGTGGTATGCGGCAGTGACTGCAAATAAAACAGATTTTTGCGAGATTAGATTTCGGGGCCAGCCGTTATAGCTGCGCACACGAAACTAGGAATCGCTCTGCATACCGTTGCAATGATTGAAAAATCATTACGAAAATCGAAGAAGTAGTAAAAACTAACTTAGAAAGTCGACGTAATAAAAGTGTATATGTGATTTGCTTCGAAAAAAAGAGAAACGAACGAAACGAAAAGAGCCTCTGAAAAAAAGCGTCGAAGAAAACGAAAGACACAGGCGCAGCGGCGAATAACTTGTTTAATCAACTTTCATTGAAAATTAATAAATGGGCAAACGAGAAAACAGAAAACATGCATTCGTATATATGCCCGGGCTTTGTCGTCGTGTAAGTGTGTGTAGACCGTGTCGTTCACCAACAACCCCAAACAAGCCAGCGACGAGCAATCCAACCTACCAACCAACGAACCAGATAGACCACCTAGCCAACTGAAAGAAATTTGACACCGATAACCGATGTGCCATTACGCAAAAGTCAATAGTTTTCGTAAACGGTGGCAAATTGGGAAGGGGTGAACTCGATCGCGGTGGCTATCCCTCCCGGAATTGGGCTGCCACCCACTTTTTGTTGTGTTCTCGGTCTCGGGCTGAGAAGAACGTTCTTCCTGCTGCACACGAACAGCTGAATTTGACAAACAGCTGATTGGGAGAACTGTCAAAAGCACCCGGCAAAAATAAAGGGAGAAGGAAAGCTTCATGCATGGTTGTTTTCACTCAAAGAAATGAGAGAATATTCTCTCGTTGCGTTAAACTCCGTCAATACGCGGACGGACACGGGACGGGATATGGCTTACGTTCACCACCGTAGCCGTATAAAGGAAGCTAACGGTGTTCCTGACGAAAAACAACACAACACTCTACTCTCCGCCGTTCTCGATGGTTCTCCCGGTTTCGAGTGGTGTTTTGCTTGCTTGCTTACTTATCCCCATCACTGTGTCCAGCTATAGGTAGTGTACTCAATTTGCCTCTCTTTATTAGGTCTATTTGGAACGCGTGCAAGCGGTTTGTGGTCGTCCCCGAGCCGAGCAGCTGACGACTGAACGCCGCAAGCAAAGCAAAGCGAAGGGATAGCAGCGAACAATCCGCTGTTAGGTTGCAGCTTCCGGAACTGGTTGCTGCCGATTTGAGCACACAGTTTGGCAAAGTACTGAACCGAAAGTGGTCCAATTTTTATTCATAATATGCCACAAAGCAGCAGTAGCATTGACACACAATATTCGTGAAAAAAATGAACATATATACTCCAAATAGCACCTAGTAAGAAGTAAAGCGACGAAAATTAATCAAATTCCCGAAGAAATGTGAATTGTACAAGAAAATTTGAAGCTGTACCTAAAAATCATTTTTTAAAGAGGCGAATGAACCTCTTTGGTTAAAAAAAACTCTAACAAACAAGCAAAAAATGGCAGAGAATGTGTGTCTAAAAATAGCTCAGCTCAGCCAGAAAAACATACTTTTTTAATAAATTGTCCAGTGGCCTCTCATAGTTAATCGGTACACTTGCTATTTAATTGTTGAGGGATGTTCTTCAAATTTGTTATTTGAAGAAAATGGTTACCTCAATGAAAATATGTAATGTATAGCGAAGAAAGCACACGGAATTTTGTTGATATTCAGCCATGTCGGGGATGTTTTTTTTTCCTTCGATGTTACCATGACTTGAATACATATTTATCAAACTGCATATGCCATTGAATGCCTCTTGGGCATGCACATTTCCAATAGCCTCAACACAAATATTATGTTTTCATGGCTGATGGATAAAATATTCATCTACAACTTTTTTGCAATGGAAGCTATAATATGTGTATAATTTATTGGCGTAATCCTGCAAGGAAATAGTTCGTCAAGCAAAAAAAAATTATGGCTTTACGAAATATAGAGGAACTTGTGCAGGCTGGGAGACATTTCAAGCGCTCATTGTCAGATAGGCCCCACCTCAAATCCCTACAATAGTTTGAGCGAGACGGTTTATTTACCTAACATATTTATAATATAACATAAATACAATGTAGCCAGACGGTAAAAGCAAATAACGGACTGGCTTCTAATACAGACATCATACCTTCAATCGAATGCCAAAATTTCAGAAATGTAAGGCACGATTTATCCACTCTTTCTGCAGCCCAAGGCTCGTCCAGAAAGTTTCCAACTCAAAAATCATCTGGACTTGACTGGGACCTAATGTTTTAGAGCTCCAGTTAGTCAGGATTGGTTCTAGATATCGATGTAGAACTACGAGTGAGTTCACTCCATATTAACCTCCGCAGTAAAGCGATGCTGGTAGATTTCGGTAGATTCTCCAAATTCGAACAATCCTTCAACCCGCGTGAATATCCGGATACATGCAACCATTGGTTACGCAAACCCAAACGTGGTTCGATGAATTTCGGTATGCAATACCGCCGACCGTGGTACATAAATGTATTGGCGATGCACGAAAGTTTAATTATGTCAGTAAGGTCGGTGAATCAATGTCATTGTTCAGTATTTTTACCACTAGCGTTGCCTGTTGAATTTGGCGGCGCCGTTCCAAAGGGTCTAAGCCTAGCAGGCGACAACGTTCCTGATACGGGGGAAGATTATCAGGATCTCTCCAGAGCAAATTTCTTAGGGCCTTACGGAATGAATGCGTTCGATTCTTGAAATCCAGTTGAGCCGATAGGGCTTCCAAATCATACTTGCATATTCAAGTGCAGGACGGACTAACGCACAGTATAACGATTTTAAGCAGTGAGGATCCTTGGAATCTATCCTAATTTTAGCAATAAACCCAAGCTGCCGGGATGCTGTCGAAATAATAGCAGAATAGTGAAGGTTAAACGTAAGTTTCGATTCGAGTTCGATGCCGAGGCCGCTAACTTGATCTACTTTCCGGAGAGTATTTCCGTCTTGTCTTGTAATCGTCTTGTAATCGAAGATAATTGGGCTTTGGATGCGGCGGAATGTGATTATCTCACATTTTGCTGTGCTCACGATCAAGTAGTTCAACTTGCACTGGTTCACGAAGGCGCCTAGTAATCCTTGTAGCCGGTGACAATCGTCGATGGAACGCACGACAGGGCAAGTAACAATATGAGATCGCCAGCGTAGATAAGTGCACATCCGGTTTCAAGCAGTGTAGCCACGTCGTTGACAAATAGAACGAAGAGCAAAGGTCCCATGTTGCTTCCTTGAGGAAAACCAGATTTATTGGTAAACACAGATGATACGGTAGATTCTTTTGGAAAGTTTGACCTGCAAGACTCTGTCGCATAAATATGAACCAATCCACGACAATAGCCGTTGTGAGGCTCCCAGTCACTGAAGTTTTCGTAGAAGGATGCGGTGGTCGATACGGTCAAATGCAGCTTTCAAGTCAGTGTATACTGTGTAACCCAATCCTGCTAGCCTCCGTTTTTAGTCTGGCGAAGATTACCTTCGCCGACCCAAGGTTAATTGTAATGATGTCAAGGTCATCTGCGAAGGCAAGGATTTGGCTACTTTCGCTGAAGACCTTTCCTCTCGTTTCGATGTCCGTTCGCCACACCTTCAATAGTGATGTTGAATAACAATTTCCACAATTTTTATGACTCACAAAACGGATTTGTAAACGCACTAGTTATAAGGTTTGATTTTCGTATTTGTTTTGGTAAATATGAACTTCAGAAAAAACTTCCAACCTTGACGTCTTAGTCAAGTTGATAATCTTTTTTTATTATGTCTAACCACTGTGCGCTAAACAAATTATATAAGAATCAAACAAGCCTCCCAGTTGGCCTCGAGGTATGATCCTGGCCTAATAAGCCAGTCGTCGTATGTTCGAATCTCGGCTGGGGGAGGCTGTTAGTGTCAATAGGATCGTAACAACTGGCCCTGCAATTATCCTGTACTCTAATAGCTGGCTGCGAAGTCTGTCGTATAAAAACAGAAGGTCATGTTTCAATAACGGAATGTAGCACCTTGGCTTTTGTAAGAATCAATGTTTTGAAGAATCAGCTGTCACCAGGTAAAGATTTCGTCAGTGGTTAAATTAAAAACAACATCCTGCGGCCACGTACTGTACTGAAAATCACAGCAGTAGCCGGTTACAAACGCACAACATCGCATAGTCATTAACGAAAACATGGCATTTCAAAAGATTCAGTTATGTACGTACATAGAAAATAGCTATGAGCTTACCTTGGTGTTCGCTTCCATTACTAATACTTTCAGACGGTTTCAATCATATTTTCTATACCGTTTCCGGTTTCGTCCAAAACAAAAATTTATTGCTTTATGCAGTCTGCGCAATTCCTAAAGTGGTACTCTTTGTAGGCTGTTTTTATGAGCGTATCTGCAAGAAGGTCGAAATGTTTTTTTTGAGCATTTCCAGGTGAAATCCGCAAAATAAATAAATAAAAAAAAACTTATATGAGCCCCTCCGATTTGAACGAAACTTTCCACATGTTCTCAGTGGAGGAAATCAGTCATTTTTCTCAGGTCACATAGGACGTATGGACATAAATTATTATTGCTTGTTGTAGACAATCAATTCGGTTAGATACAAATTGTCTACTAAGTCTACTAGAGAGTTGATTTCGAGGTACAACACTGGTTTGATAAACTAGTCGGCGTATGTTTGAAATTTAATAGGGAGATACTTTTAGAGTCAATAGAATCGTAGTACTAGTCTTGCAATTGTCCTGTACTCTAAAAGCTGACAACTAAGTCTGTCAAATAAAAACAGAAGGTGAAGTTCCACTTGCGTAATGGTTTTACATTAATTTTAGATTATTTAGCAACTGCATAACAAGATTTTATCCATCATTGCGCAAGACTGCTGGGCATATTAGGGTAGTTGATCCAATAGTTGTGGTAGTACCAATAGTTGCGCTATTATTCATTATTAATGCATATTTTCGTCACCGTAGCATTTTAGATAAAACAATTACATTCATTATATAAAACAGGCTTTTAGAAGTATTGGTAGTTAGACTACACCATTTAAAATTAAAGCATTATTTGCTAAAATGCCAATTTTCCAAAATCTAACGCGCAGTTGGAGCGCACAACTATAGGCGCTCATCTATAGTTTTGCTACGATGTTTTTTCACTTAGCAACCTAGCAATGTATATGGAATAACACAATTATAGGAACATCAAACTTAATTAACGAAACATTAGCGCAACTGTTGGTACAATATAATTGAATCGGAAAATTCATTTTTTCTGTATAAAGCTTCTCGTACAACGAAAGCAATTGTCTCGTCTTGTGATAAATACCTTGTATTTGATAAATTTATATCCCACAAGCATTAATTGTAGCATATACCTCAATAAACAAGCAAAATGAAGTTATATTGTGCTTAGTGGCGCAACTAATGGATCATCTACCCTATCTATAATTAAATGACTTATTTATGACTTGAGAAAAAGTCGTTTCAATGCGATGGTCCAACAATGGTGTTAGCCGTCCCATGAACAAGTCAATTAAAAAAAATCACAATTCAATGTCACTGTTTCATTTTCAGTTTCACCTTGTACTTCAATATAGAAAACAAACAAGTAATCGTACACCGAAAAAAAAAATCGCGATTCGAGTTAAACCACAATTTAACCCTGACGACATTCCCATACCAACCAAGAGCACGGCGAAGGACACTCTCGTGTTCAGGATTCGAAACTAGCTTGTAATTTGAATAAATTTGAAACCATTATTCTCTCCATCGCGCTTTTCCAAAAGCGCTTGAGTGCGACTTTGCAGCGGGACGCAAGCAGATGTAATTTGCAACCAGATGAATAGTTTAGTGACAATCATTTGCGTTGATTGAAGTAATAAATTAAAGCCAACCAATCTCCTAGGATAGAATAAAAGTTTCTTGTTTTGAAATTCCGATTGATTCGCATAATCGGATTTCACTTTTCGCTTCATAGGCTGGGCGGAACCTTGACCCTCCCGCGGCCGTTGTCATTCATTGAACAGATCACCACTGACTGCTGTAGTGTAGTTTTGTTATCAGGTGATGTCATATTTTTTCGGTGTGTGATTTCACGCAACTCATGTATCAGATACCGGATTGTCCGTCGCTTGTGTAGCGGATGTTTGCTATTCACTCGCATAACGACAGTGGCAACTATGGCGGTAATGAAGGCTGGTAATGAAGCTAGTGTCTTAACAAATGTCACTTGTGGAGGAAGAAAATACTGAAAGCTATAGTCCTTCGGTAGAAAATGACTTATGATGCATGATAATATTCAAGAGAATTTCATGGCTGCATTTTATTTTATGTTCTGGCACATCTAATCATTTTTTTAGGCGAATGCAAAAAAACATGCGTGAAGAGGTAATGGCTAACGAGCTTTTTTGACCACTACGCACAGTACGTGAGAACAAATTTCAATATCGTATTTCTTTTGAATTCAATGTCACCACGGAAAGTACTGGCCACAGTGTCTGCAGATCAACCTGCCATCTAGGGTTCTCCACACGTGCTAGGTGCGGTTCATGACAAGCCAATGTTTATTTTATACGTTAGATTAAAAATTCAAGTTATTTTTTCTATTTTCGGTGCCGCCGTTGCCGTCGTCGTCGTCGTCGTCGTCGTCGTCGTCGTTGTCCACGCTTGATCACAGTTTGGTCTTCTGGTTTGCTGACGTTGTCCTTGAGCATAATCGATGGACGGACAGACATCTAACGCAGCCGCATATAAAACATTCAATACGTTACTACCGAAGGTGCAAGATCCGACCGTCATGGTGACGGTGGCGGCGGCCGAAAAAAAATGTTTTCATGGATATCGAGCTCACATTTTTAACTAGGTTGCGGTCATCCGATCCCCTCGAAAAAAAAAAAATACAACACTTTTCGCCGCCAGTAGTAGCGGACCAAGCAGCACCCGAAAAAGAAACTGGTTCCGTCCGTTTCTTTTTTCGTTCGGACGCTTATCGTTGCGTCGTCTTTGGCCGAGCTCGTTGCGCTGTGCTGCGTTTTCCGCGCTGTATCTAGGCGCTTCATGAATAGAGGCATCCACTCTCAGTCTGCCACCCCGAAAGTTAGCGGGTAGGCGCACGTTGGGGTCAGCGAACGGGGTGGTGGGGGGATACGCGCATTGCGGTGGGAGAAGAATCAAACTCCAAAAACTAGGCGGTATGACCTCAATAGGCGCAACTTTTTTCCTGCTTCACTTCTCCTCCCTATAACTGACCACGGTCGGTCACAGACGATGGCTGGGTGCACAGTGATCGATCTGCGCTGCTGCTCCACGCGGTCCCACGGCAATCGATAGCGGGCTGGTGTGCGTGCCATTTGGCCTGAAGCGAATTTGGGAAAGGGCCGGGGTTTTGTTGCGGGTGCGGAAGCTGCGTGGTGGAGTCAATTGAGTTGATTTCGATTTTTTTTTCTACATAGGATCGGGAAGCGTTGCCAGGGTGCGTGGGCTCGAAAGCTAGGTCTAATTTGTGAGTAACGTGAGCGATGGTTTGGTTGCATTGTTCAAATATTTTTAATTTCGAACCACACGTTTGACCGAGTACTGCAGTACAAGTAACTTTACATGTGTAAAATTTCCTGTTAATGGATTGTGTGTTGGGTTCGGATTTTCAATATCTGAAAGGGTTCAAATGATCTTTTTGAGTTGCGATTAATAAAATGTACTTCAATTAGTTTTACCTTTGCTCTTTGAAAAAGAGAGAAATAATTTTAACCTATGACATGGCTAGAATATTCGGTTGGACTGAATGTAACAAAGTAGAATTTATTAGTTTTTTCTTTATTCGTCTTCTGCGACCGTCCGTTTCAGTTGGTTCCAAGCATTTCAACGCCTCTCGGTACTCCTTCAATAGCCTGCAAATGTTTGGTTGAGTGATTAGCTGGTATATTCCCATAAGGTCAGTGGTAGTTCTGCATTAGCAGTCCAAATAACAAAGTGAGTTTTGTTTTACTCTTATTGCGGATGGTACGTCGAACCACCGGCTATCATAACCTCAATAAGCGTGCGATAACATCCATATTACTGGGGTGCCACTTCCCTCACAGAGTTCTAGGGCAGTCGCAGGCTTTTTCTTCTTCCAGGAGCTTTGAGTCGAGTTGTCTCGTGTTGTATCAAGAACTTCTTCTCACTGTATATGCTCCTCGGCTAGCCATCGCTGTCAATCGGGCCAATTCGTTGAGCGTCTCGACACGACTTCAACCTGACTGGTCGTGTCGGCGGGGTTCCACAATCGCTCTGTATCCTTGCGACGTAGTCGGCCTACCGTAGCCTCCAGACTTTCGCCAGATGTACAATGGGAGTCTCTCCGTGGACAGTCGCAACCTATATAGCGTAATATTCGCTTCAATAATAGTCTCGTTTTAATCTCATCTAAGTCGAGGAGCGCCGGGGTTCACCAAAACTTTCGATGTTGTTGACATCGTTCTTTTCGAACTTCTAGCAGATGGTTCAAGCACACCTTTCCGTTGAATCTGTTTCAAAAGAGACTGTGATTTGGAGGAGATCTTCAATAAGTGGGCTTCTATCCAGCGTTCTATTATCATTCATACGGATAATGATCGTGCCACCAAAGCGGCTGAACAGAAAGTAGTTTGTACTTGCGCATTCCCAGCTACAGGCACAAATGGATGGAAGTAATTCGGTGGGATACAGAACCTTGAGTACACCGACCTCTGTTTTTATCCTCATAGCAAATTTACCACCTCCACTACCAACGATCAGCCACCAAGGCTTTCGTCTGTCGCCAAAGCAAAGCCTGGGTGCTAATTCCGTTATCGAAATTTCACCTTCTGTTTTTATACGACAGACTTCGCAACCAGCTGTTAGAATACAGGACAGTGCGGGGTCAGTGCTACGATCCTATTGACTCTAACAGCCTCTCCCAGCCGAGATTCGAACATACGACGACTGGCTTATTAGACCAGCGTCTTACCTCGCGGCCAACTGGAAGTTTGTCGCCAGCTAAGGTGCGTCGCCGTGGGCCTCCAGATTTGCCTCTCCTTCGTTGCCCTTGCGGATTCCAGTCAAGTTCTTCCCTATAGATCGCTTTTACTTCTCTCATCGAGGTGCGTCTGATTCACTTCCGCACGTTCCGCATTTTCTGATTCTATCGGTCGTTGACTATATTGACGATGGACATCCTCGTTGCTAAGCCACCAGGCACGAAAATTTCCGCCTACTCAATCTGTTGGTTTTCTACTATGCCGTTGCGGGGATTGTCAGTGTTCACTACCACATATTTACTGTGAGACTGGAAGCTTTCGGTGAGGTCATCCAGCTTGTTCTATATATTCGGGTTCGCGTTGCGCGAGCCAGACAATGTCGCCGGCTAGGTAAACGTCACTGAGCTGCTCCATCGATAGTGGATTCCAGGACAATCTTCGATTTGGTCTGCTGGTAATAAGTTAAACTAGTATCTCATTCACAACGATGAGAAAGAGCAGCAGTGAAAATGTGCGGACAAGACGCCATTGTGTAACATTAGCTGTGTTTAGCTGGAACTCCTTTACGCTTCCCACTTAGCATTTTCATATGTATGCTAGCTGACCCGATAAACTTCATATTGCCACAAATTAAACTGTGTTGTACATAAATCCTGAATCTCGGATGACCTTTATCACAATCTCGAGTTTTGCAAGTTTCTGAAGAGTTCATGGGTGTTTTAATACAAAAATTTTCCTCATAGTAAAATAGAAAACAACTCCCTCCATTGCTTAGCTTGATAAAATAAAGCGGATTGCATTTAAATATTCGCCATCATTACAAACCATTTCGCCGAATACCATTTTGCGGAACACCAATTCTCGGTTGACCATTACGCGGAATATAGAGTTTCGCAGAATACCATTTCGCGAGAAACCTTACGCGGGATGTACCATTTCACGGAAAATCTTTTCGTAGAATGTACCATTTCGCAGGGTCACGCTGAAGGAAAGTAATAGAGGTCAGTAGATCTAGCAAAATAAATAAACCTAAATAGAGGTGATCTCTACGGGAGGCTGTCCTTCCGCAGTGGCCAGCGCTTCCGACGCCGGGTTCGCACTTTCACCTGCGTGTAGAATCGAGGGCGTAAAATGAACAAGCAAAGAAAAATTAATACTTAATCCGTAACCCAATGTGCCGCTAGCCCTCACGGGCAGCTGGCTGCTCACGAGTTGTTTGCCTCGTGAGTGGGCTATGAAGAAAGACGCTACGAGGATGTGTATTCGCGACTGTGTAGGGCGTCAGTGGCGTAAACGTTGAATGCTATGCGTGAGAGCAGACATCGTTTGCTTCTTGCTCGATTTACAACATTGCTTTATTCACCTTAGCTTATTACATGCAGACTGGAGGTATCTCTAGGTGGAATGATCAATGCTAAGAACGCTTAAAAATGCTGGTGAAAATCTGCCTGCACTAAGTTTTGAATTCCCGGAAGAAGTTCCCAGCGCTTTATTTTCCATCATAAGATACAGACTGAACAACCTGGACTATTCAAATTTCCAGATGTTGTATAGGATAACCAACGTATTTTGGACCCCTTCAGCATCTGTACATAATTTGGACACTTTGTTACATTTCGAAATTGAACCAACAAAATGCCGCAAAATTGCCCATTGTGCACAAATGATCACTACGCAGCCCAATATCTGCAGTAAAATATGTGCGTCAAAAATTAGACCAGCTCTCAATTGGAATTTGCGTTGCGTTGCAACAATTGCGTTAGACGGCTCTCTTAGTGCTAAGTCCCCGAATACACTCTCACAAACAAAGCCTCAGTTTCCGGTGAACCTCAAAGTGGTTCAGTCGCCACTAAGTCAGTGTGTCTAATCGAGTGGTTTAGCGAATAAATCACCGAGTGATTAAGTAATAAACACACTTAGTGCAAGTCTCTCGCACCTGTCTGGGAAGGCCAAGTGCAGTGGGTTCATTAGCCCGTCAAACACGTCGAGATTCGAGTTATAAGCGAATTCGGATACATAAACGTACAGGCAACCATCACTCCATCAAGGACAAGTGATAGCAAGGACCCATGTGCAAGATCACTGGCAGGTAACTATTGCCTTCAACTGCAATTGCAGTCAGAATTGCAACTATATTGTACATTAAATTCGCCAGTCAGCAGACGACATCGCTCACAATAAGGACCCACTAGCAAGCATTGGCAGGCATATCATCTCACCTAACCGAAATCGTCGAACACCTGTGTTGAGAACCACCAGGTGCAGCAAAACTCCTTAAGGTAAGGTAAACCATAACATCGTTCAATTGGATTCTGGCTAATACCGCTGCATTCGTTGCAGGACTTTTTTCGTTGGCGTTTGATCGGTTTTCCAGAAATCGTCTTTATTAGAATCATCGAGCGGATGAAAGCAAAAAGCATTTAAGCATGAAGTTGACATAGTTGAGGTAGATCAAAAATAAATACGGTCCAAGGTGGCTCCCGTGAGGAACACCGCATGTAATTGCGACGATGTGAATAACGACCCGATGATATCGATAGATAAATCCTTCCAAGCTTACTTGTCATCAAACAGTTGAGGGGATTGTGATGTGACTTATTTTTAAAAAGTTGGGTTTACAAAATCAAAATTTTTTAACCATCTTTAGGGAAAGAATTTTTGGTCTCCACTGTCGGAATGCTAGTTTTAATTCCTCACTGAATGTCATGTGCTAGCTTCGATGGGAAACTGGCAGCACGGCTAAATCCCAGCCACTGCTCGCTTTAGTCCACGCCGCCGGGCAACAAGTTTCAATTAATGGGATCGAATTCGCTCGGGCTTAGTGCGATCGGCGGTCGACGAAACAAGCGTAGCGGTATGCGAAAGCGGCTATAGTGATAAAATTTCCTAAAATCCAATTAACATTGATCGTACATTCCGTCTTCTGCCTTCGGCATCGGCCCAGCTGCGCGCGTCATTCACACACCCGGGCACCCACTTTTTATCAAGAGGCTCAATCAACTGCGGATATACATATACGATCGGTTGCGGATCGGGGCTTCATTTGCATAAAAATTCCTGTCCGACTTCAGGTCACATTCGAGAGAGTCGGTCGAAGGTTTGGGGGAAAAGATTTTTTGTTGAATGCCGAAACGGCAGCACCTGGTTGCTTGCTTAGCTATCACTGGCAATGAATGAATGGACGTGGTTGGTTTCGCCTTCTGTCAGAACGAGAAATACCCGTGTCGGCAGATCCGCTTTCAAGGGTGACAACTGTGTCAAATTCTCGCTCTAATTATTCGCTTCCGAGTGGATGAGTGGGTCGTGCATCAAGCAGCGGTGACGACTATCGATTGAAGGAAAGATTGATGGCAGTTTCGAAGCAGTGACGGATCAAATTCTACGGGTGTTACCCTTCAATTGGAATAGTTGGTAGGAACCTGTGCTGGTGCGAATCGAAAACCGGAACGAAGTTATTTAAAAGAATGGACACACACAACTGAGGTTTTCAATGGGTAAACCTTGACAGCGAAGATGGCCATCGTGTTCGTACCGTGAAAAATGCCTTTTGTCGCTTCCTACTTGCTGCTGAATGTGCTGAATATCAATAAATCTGCGTGAACAAGAGCCAGTAATGAACGATTGCTCGATTGCCTCTTTGTACTTTTAAAAGTTTGTTTGTACACATTGGCGTGAGATATAAAGAGCAAAAACAAAACGAGCGAAACTTACCTAGCAGTGCGATAGAGTCTCTAATTTATTGATCATCAATTCTTTTAGTAGGCAATTAGTTCAGAGTTTCTCCGATCGTATACATTTTTGTCAGACGTCGACCTCCAAATTTACCACACTTTCGCAAGTTCAATAGCAAGATTTCAGTAGCATTCATCAGAAGAACGCTAAAGTACGAGAAACCGCGGGATCATTCAAGCGCATATTGATCGTCAAATTTTCAAGATGAAATCTAATTAGTCCCAAGTATACAAAGCTCTGAGACTTGTTTGAGCTCAGAAGAAGCTGCCAAAACGGCAGTGGTCCATTGATCAAGGCAAACCGGTGCACTGGCAGGTAGTATAACACCGGATCACGGTGAAGTGTTGATGAGCGGCGGGCGAGCGGCAAGCGTTGTGGATGTATGGCAGTGAACATATGCTCAGTTGGTCCGCGCTGCGTCTGCTTCGTTGACTTCCTCTGCCTGCCTGGCAACCAACCTGCTAAATGCAGTTGTTAGTATCCGTGTAATTGCGAAGTCATCAGTCGCCAACGCTGTTGCCCCGTGGGTTGTCTACCGTTTGTTGAAACGTGTGGGGGGTAACAAGAGCTCTTCTGGGCTCTAATTGCGGAAATCGACGATGGTATGTAGCTTCGGGGGAATCGCTCCACGGGTGGTGGTTTCCGATACTAGAAGTGCTGGTCGATAAGGATTGTTAAAGGTATTCGAATACTAAGTAGCAGTTCTTTAGCGTACCAAGGACCCTTTGAGGAGCTTCCCAATTCACAATTGTTCAAGGATTTTGCTATGCAAATAAGTTCTAATCAAAGGCTTGAATTGAAATCCATGGATGTGATTGGTTTTTGGCACTGTTAGTATGCTCTAGTCGAAAATCTTTCGGCTGTCTTCGTGCAAATTTTACCTTACTTCTAACGGTACGTATATGAAACCGTTCTAGAAGTCCAAGACTTTCACTTTCCTTTACAACGGTTAAAATGCTAATTTACTCACACTAGGGGGTGCCGTTTGCTTCCTTTTTTTCGGCCGCGACAGGCAGTGGACGAAAAACACAATCGGCTTTAAACCCCAACAATGAACATAAATAAATCGATTCAGTCTGATAATCACACGGAATTTTCAGCCGTCATATTTCATAATAGCTTCTTTCTGTGGCTCCGCTCGCCATGTTGGCGCACCAATCGAACTCTCACACATCGTCATCGATCTTCGGTGGTTGTTGGTGGTCAACTTAATAATCTCAATAGCTGGAGGGTGGTGTAGAGTTGAACCGTGAGAAGTCTTGTCGAAGTGAATGTTTCTGTTTTTGTGCGTTCGTTCCAGCAGCGTAAGAGAAAAAAATCGAGAGTGCTCGATTAACGTATCGATCGCCGGGCGCACATTTCTCGGACCTCAGAAAATCTCAAGAAAAAGATCGCGCGCCTTGACGTGACACGGACGATGGTGGAATTTTTACGATCGCTTGCGGCAATTAATAAATGCTCTGCATTATTGTCGAAACATGTCGGTGGCGTGTGAAGACAGCGGTAGCGGCCTCATGCGCACTTGCGTACGCTCAACCGATTTTGCCATTACTACCGAAAGAAGGCCTTTTCCGATTGTCCGTCCTCTCGTTCTTGGTTCAACTGTTGTAAACAACCAGCAAAATTATGAAGCTAAAAAAATCGATGAGACAGAAAACACCACACGCGGGTATATTTATCGAAGTTATTATTTGTTTTCAATCATAAAAGTGGAAAAGTGAAAGGAGCTCGCTTGGACAACGGCACGGCAGACAACCGTCGTATGGACGGACGGACGTACGGATGTACGAAAACACGCGACCAGCCAATCTTCGGGTCCGTGCTTCGGTGTGGGCATGGGCATGTGTGTTTGTGCGAACGCAAGTGATATGAGGGTTGAATGAAACTGTTTGCCCAGACGCTATGCAGGTCAGTGTTTCAACAAGATGTGACCATAAATAGGATCTTTCCGTTATTTGGTTCCGATAGTAGAGCGCTAGAGGAACACGAAACAGTTGATCAGTTGATCAGTTGAATCAGTTGAGATATTTGGCGGGTATCATGATTAAACCATTGTGAAGAGGACGTGAAGTACGTCGAACAAGTTCACCTTTTTCTCTTTAAACTAACCCTGCATCGATATTGTCACTTTACATGACATACGACTTATATTTAACAATATTTTGGTAATCAAGCAACAAATTGTTTCCTGCCTTTGTACATTTATACTGTAAAACTATCAGACCCACATAATAATCGTAACTATTTTGGTCCGCAAAATAAAATTTCAATACCGTATATTCCAAAAAATAAATCTATAACGGATCAAAGTTCTTTAACAACAAGAACAGACTGAATGCCTCTGTCATATTTTCTCGGAAACACTGTTTACTTTTGATAAACATTAATTGCATTGATTTTTATCAGTTGAAAGAGCTGCAGAACCAAGGTATAAATGCGTCTAATCTAATCTTACTTATATCTTACTCATTATTGCTCTTATCAGTAACGCAAATTTCGTCTATTAGAGTAAGGTGAGGGCGCCAATACTAGACCCATTGGGTGACTCAATTGAAGTGTTATATTTTAATTTGTTAAGATTAGTCAGTTTTGATAAGCACCACCATGATTTTAACTTAAGCTACTAGAGATGTTCTATCCGATTGAGATCGAAAGAATACTGTTGTTAAACTGAATTCGTTTTAAGGTAGGTAAAATAAGCATTAACGAAACAACGCAGCCGTACATTTATGATCTGGACGTTACATATTAGCAATCCCAAGTAACAATTTTAAAACCCCTTTGTTTTACTTGATTTTTGTAAAGGTTTTATTGCGGTATTAATCATTACTGGTTTTATTATGCTATTACACGATTCTAAGAGGATGTGAGTCAAAACACACTTATAGCTATCTATAAAACCATGATGAAACTGTTAATAAAGCAAATTTTGTTGTGGAGACTTATATTACCATGATAAAACTTGTTGGCTGCACCACGTCTCCTATAAATTTATTTACTTATAAATTTGGTATAGCAATATAATATGGTGCACCAATAAAAATTAATCCTATTATGGTTGCTTTTAAAACCGCGATAAATCTGTTAGTTTTATAGAGCTCTTAAAATGGTAACATCAATCAGTATTCTTTAAAACGATGGTTCTACAATTGATGAAGGGACGGTAGGGAAAGAAATGAAAATTTTTTGGTGAAGGTGGGGAAGAGCGGAAAGGAAGGGGGGAGGTATTGGTAGCTATGCTTGACAAGTAGTCATTTTGACTCCTACCTTTTGTCCAATACTGGAAGGTGCATGAGTCGAACCAAGCTGTAATCTGAGATTACAACCGGATTCGAACCCACAACACCCGCCAGGGCATGTGGTTTGCTGGTACTTGTACCTTTGAACCATAGAGGCGCTGGACAAAAGGAGACCGCAAAATCCACTTCTCAAGGATAGCGACGCGTTAGGTTGGGTTATCGACACATATTGTGCCGCTTCCTACATCAATTGCAGATTACCACCGAGCGAGAAGTTTTAATCTAACTACTGTTTACTTTCAGGACGACGACACTATGCCGGCCCTTACGACTTGCAAGGTACTGCACGTGACGTTGTTCGTCTGTCAGCTTGTGTTAGCCGCGTTTCACGGCGCGGGTTTTCGAGGGAAGGCCCCGTTCCTATGTAATAGACTAATCTCAAGTTTTTAGTCTTGACCTTGAAATGCGGTCATACATATATATTAATATTTTTTGAAACGATGGTTCTACAATCGATGGAGGGACGGTAGGGAAAGAAATGAAAATTTTTTGGTGAAGGTGGGGAAGAGCGGAAAGGAAGGGGGGGGGCTTGGTTCGACTCATGCACCTTCCAGTATTGGACAAAAGGTAGGAGTCAAAATGACTACTTGTCAAGCATAGCAACCAATACCCCCCCCTTCCTTTCCGCTCTTCCCCACCTTCACCAAAAAATTTTCATTTCTTTCCCTACCGTCCCTTCATCAATTGTAGAACCATCGTTTCAAAAAATATTAATATATATGTATGATCGCATTTCAAGGTCAAGACTAAAAACTCGAGATTAGTCTATTACATAGGAACGGGGCCTTCCCTCGAAAACCCGCGCCGTGAAACGCGGCTAACACAAGCTGACAGACGAACAACGTCACGTGCAGTACCTTGCAAGTCGTAAGGGCCGGCATAGTGTCGTCGTCCTGAAAGTAAACAGTAGTTAGATTAAAACTTCTCGCTCGGTGGTAATCTGCAATTGATGTAGGAAGCGGCACAATATGTGTCGATAACCCAACCTAACGCGTCGCTATCCTTGAGAAGTGGATTTTGCGGTCTCCTTTTGTCCAGCGCCTCTATGGTTCAAAGGTACAAGTACCAGCAAACCACATGCCCTGGCGGGTGTTGTGGGTTCGAATCCGGTTGTAATCTCAGATTACAGCTTGGTTCGACTCATGCACCTTCCAGTATTGGACAAAAGGTAGGAGTCAAAATGACTACTTGTCAAGCATAGCTACCAATACCCCCCCCTTCCTTTCCGCTCTTCCCCACCTTCACCAAAAAATTTTCATTTCTTTCCCTACCGTCCCTTCATCAATTGTAGAACCATCGTTTCAAAAAATATTAATATATATGTATGACCGCATTTCAAGGTCAAGACTAAAAACTTGAGATTAGTCTATAACATCAATCAGATTAACTGCTGATTTTATGAAGAATATTAGAGTTCAACACCGAAATCAGTTTTTTATCAGAGGCCCTATTGCCATATTCTAGTATTTTTCTGTCACAGGAAGCAAGTAAAATAAGCTTGCTGGAAATTTGAATTGACTGACTGAATTAATTTATTTTGTCAAGACAACCAGTTTTCAAAAATTGCAAAATCTCGATGGTTCGTTGATTTTATCCACCTATCATATCAATATGCACGATAAAAATTTAATGCGCATGTTGCAGCACATGCCAACCAACGGAAAAAAACTGAAAATTTAATAATTGTTCTATGGGATATCTTATTATGGTCAGTATAAAGCAAATCGATCAAGATGATCTGACAGTAAAACTCAAACCCTTCTGCCTTCTGGATGTATTCATAAGTTAACAAAACTGGAGGACTGATTTAGTTTTTTACCAGAACATGCTGTATTCATTAAATTATGACGGTAGATGTCAAGAAGCGAAAAGCATAATCGGTTTCATTGCTGTTTTTTTGCAGAGTGTGATAAGACTACTTAAGCTTATAACCTGATTCTTAAAGAGGTTATAAAAACCTGAAGAATGGACCCTGATGGAGCTCATAGTTTTATTAGCGGTTTTATGAAAGTCGTCATAAAAACCACTAGTGGGACGTAATAAAACTTAGAATTGTTACTTGAGATTAGCTGGTCATTTTTCAAAATTATTGCACAAAAGGGGTCGAAGGGTCTCAGAATTGCACGAAATTTTGTCTACGAGCATAGTTCACGGACATATCAATGAAAACAATATTTAAAAAATTCCCGGTTTTCCCGGAAAGCTTTAAAGGATTTTTTTTGATTTTCTCGCATATTGTTTGGGGGTTGTCTTCAATACAAATGAAACACCAATTTTCTCGTAACTCGAGAACTAATAAAGCAAATGGAACCAAATTTGACATGTAGCACACATTTTTGGAGGCAGGATTTTTTTCTATGGTGGTTTAAGGCACCTCCCCTCTCTAAGAGGGGGAGTCTCCCATATTAATGAACCACAAATTTCTGCATAACTCGAGAACTAATCAAGCAAATGGAACCAAATTTGGCATGTGAGAGTTTCTGGAGGCAGCAAATGTTTTCTATGGTGGATTAGGACCCCTTTCCCCATCTGAGAGGGTCAGGCTCCCATACAAATAAAACGGAAATTCCCTTATAGCTCGAGAAATAATCAAGTAAGTAGATCCAAATTTGGCATGTAGCGATTTTTGGATGCAGGGTTCTTCCTATGGTGGATTGAGACTCTTCTCCCCTCTCTGAGAGGGGGCTCCCATGCAAATGAAACACAAATTTCGTCATAAATCGAGTACTACTTAAGCAAATGAAACCAAATTTCGCGTGAGAGGGTTTTAGGCGGCAGGATTTTTTGCTATGGTGTTTTGAGACCCATCCCTCTCTGGAATTAATCCCTCTCATACTAATTAAACAGAAATTTCTCCATAACTCAGATACTAATGTAACTCGAGAAATTTTAAATTTAATTTCATAAAAAATTAATTAATAACAATCCCACCGACAACCACCTAAAGTAACACTTGCTGATGTTGAATGTTATGGATTTCGTACTCGTGATGAATTCACAAACGGTCTGTTTTGCCTGATTCACTCCTAGATCCACAAAAACTCGTTTATTTGCTATTGCGTAAAAAATGCGTAATTTTTCAACGATAGTTTCTTGCAAAGTTATTGTGCAGAATTGATTTTTAAGTGTTCTTTTTAAACAAATCATTATATCTTGCAACTAGCTAGAGACGTACTAGAGACCAGTTACTATATTCGGCAAAGTTACCCATTTTAGTGCATTCTACAATTTTTCTGAATTTTTTTTGACGTAGTAAAAAAACAGCCTTTGATTTAGTTTTTATCACTTTAATTTGGTTTTACTATGAATTTATGGGGAATTGAGCAAAATGGACTATCCTTGCATTTCGCACAGTATGGAATGGATAGGATTTGATTCTTCTGATGTTTTGACAACATGTAGAAGTTATTTGAGGTTATTTCACGGGCCGCAAATAAGTTTTTATGCTGTCTATGATTTTTGCAGATAATAGGGCAAAATGGACATGTTCCCAAGGGCTGCATAAGATAGGACTGTCACCAATCGATTCCTTGCATTTTTTTACATAGGAATAGGTATCTTGTTAGATTCCAAACAAACGGCTTCAATTAATTGAAGTTACGAGCTCGTTTTTGCCTATTGTGTGCCTTTACCAGAATTTAAAAAAGTTATGTACAGAAACCTTTTAGAGCTGGATTCTGGATTTGGTCTTCGGATTTGACAAAAAATCTGGAATTTAGATGAGGGACTGATTTTGAACCACATATTTCAGCTCTCGAATCGAAGCCGACATGAAATCTGAGCTGGATTTTGGATTCGAACACAACATTTTGACTGTGGGTTTGTATTTTGAATTCTTATTCTGGATTCGGATCTAGGTATGAACTCCGGATTTGGAGTAATGAAATGGAATCTGATTTTGGACCCTAGACTGGGAGTCTGAATTTGATTTAGTACTTTGGTCTGGACTCGGATTTTGATGTTGGAGTATGGATTTGGACGGTGGATTTAAATCTAGATTTGCATTAGATTTATACTATGAAATTGGACTATGAATTTGGAGCTTGCATTTCGGTTCTGAATCTGTGCTTTGCATTTGGACCTAAAATCTTTATTTTGACTGAAAATTTGGGCTCTGGATTCAGACACTACATTTAAGCTCTAAATTCGGACGTGGAATCTAGATTCTAGATTTGAGTTTTGAATCCGAAATTGATATGAAACTTTGGACCCAGGATTTGGTCTCATAATATTGATTCTAGGTTTGGATTCTCACTTCGAACTCTGAATTAAAGTTTGATATTTGAATCTGAATTAGGATTAGATTGGAGTCTTTGAGGTTGAATTTGCAATCTTACTTTGGCTTCTGGATTTGAACAACTTCATCCACCCTATTTAAATGCTTCTTTTCATTAAAGAATTCCTGGCAGACAAATTTCCTACGTTTTTTCGTGCGACGAAGAAAAAATGTCGACTAATCGTTTCAATTTCCGTCATTCATAAAATAAAAATAACTCACGCACCGCATTGTCGTTATTCTGCAGCCGGGAAAACTTGCATGACTAACAGAAATTTTTGGAGAATGCCGTCCTACACAAATACATGCGCGTTAATTTCGGAAACATTGTTGGGATTTTTAGTTCGGACGATGAAAAACTTTGATGGACGGATTTTAAAACGGTACGACGAATTTAAGAAATATAGTCAGTTGCGTAATTTTAATAAAATGCTTTAATAATCGCTTTTTAGTGAAATTAAAGTGCACGGATCGGAAGGTAAGTGTGTTTGAGTCAAGTCAGCACAAGATCTTCTGGAGTACTCGTTAAATCCATCCAATAAATGATGAAAATTGGTGTGGTGTGTTACTTACTACGACGGGAATTAGAAATAAACCCTAGGATGTTTCTATCTTTTCAACTTTTTCGTGGTCGGTAGCAAAAATAGAATTCTGTGTCAGAAAAGGGCTTTGTTCTTGAAGACCATGTTCCACCATGTTCTGGAAGACCACGTTCGAATCGAGCCAATTTTTGAAACTTTCAAATACACGATATGGTTCCATTTTTTGGTTATGGTTCCATTTTTTGACGATGCACCGTGGTTCCAAAAGAACAGAAAGTGGAACTTTTTTCCTACCATCTTTTGCTTTTATTATAGCAATATAGTGTCCCAGGGAGATTTGTTCGTATGAATGCCCCCCATAATCTGAAAGGTTCAAAACTTCAAGGTTCAAACATTTTCTTTCAAGGTTCCTTGAAAATTCTCATTTTTTATCTGTTTTCTATCACTCGTGTTAGGTGGTGAATGACCCTCAGGGTTAAAACCACTCTAATAGAACAAAAAAAAAAAAAAAATTACTCGTGTTTTTTGAAAATATATTTTATGTATAATCTAAGAGTGTTTTCATGCCATCAAATCAAAATTTACAAGCAACCTAAGTTGCGATAATGTGATGGACACGCATGGTGTTTTTGTCTATACTTGCAAGGAAACGAACATTTTCGACAAAGGGGACCAGAAGTATTAGTTTTCTTGCCTGAAAAATTAATTGCTTTTTTTCTTTAAAATATTGTATGTCCAAAAGAAAAAAGAATTGATCCGTTGTTCAAAAAAATTCCAGATATCTAGATAAGGTATTAAAAATGGAGTTCTCTTTGGCTTTCAAACTGCCTAAACAACACGATGCATTCATTGCCTTTGTTTTACTTATTAGCTTAAAATTTTACTCAAAGGTTAAGAAATCTTCGACCTAAATAACCCGATATTACAAATTGTCTCTCACTTTTTCTGGACCAGACCTTTGTCAAGTAGATTAGCAAGTTTGGTACAAACGCCGGCGACTTTAAGTTCAGGCATAATTTCGCAGGCAACAAATGATGGGACACCTGCAGTATTTGTGCCTTGTGGACAATCGTTCATATTTACAACCTGTTGCCATTGGTGGTCGGATTGGTGGGGTGTATGGTAATTGATAGCGGAAAAATGAACATCCAACGCAGGATCGAAAACAAGCCACAAAGAGATGCGCGCATGAAGTTGAAGATGAGTAATTTATCTTCATCCTCATGTGCCTTCGCCGCTATGTCTTCTTCTTCTTTTTCTTCTTCCAAAGTTTGTCGTCACTTGCACTGCAAAACCGAAAGGAATACATAATGACTCCATTGTCACCAAGATCTGTCAAGCATCTCGCTTCAGCTTAGATTCGTGTGCGATATGACATAACCAGCCTGCTACCCTCTCGGCACGGCTAGCTGCCGTTAACATGCTGGCAATCCTAGTCCCCCGCTCCTCGCTCCACTCCCTAAAAGCACACACCCCAAAGCGACTCTCTCTCTATATATTGTGGCCATTTACATGCAAATGAGGTCCGACGACCGTATACGCAAAAAGCAGACACACTAAATTTAAAGATTTCATTTACACCCAATTCTCTGTGGGTCGACTTGCTTTGTCGTTTTCACTTTCCTTACATCGATCCATCCATCCATCCATCCGTCCGTCCGTTTATCCAGACAGACAAAACGGTACACTGTTTTCGCGCATTACTACCGGAGAGACCCCGCTAGAAAGTGGTCGGTTAAAATGTATTGCGCTGTCGCCCGGAGACACAGCCCCATCTACCGCATTCGTAAGCACGCAGATCTTTGGGGTGGATCTCCCATTCGCGCCATTTGGGCAGAAATGTGTGGTTTTCGGTGTGCGAAAAAAGGAAACAATTATGCCCATGCGCTCTCGCCCGCACTGTTGGTGTCGTTGTTGTTGGCATTTTTGAGTTCCGCGCGAAAGTACGTATAGCACAGAGGGGCTGAGCTGAGACCACTGCTGTCATGGCGGCCATCATAGTTGGGAAATGCAAAACGGCAGCAGCAGCAGCAGGGAGCGCGCTGCTGGTTGCGATATGGTGCTATTTTAAAATTCCATTCGCTACCAGGAGAGAAACATTTATGTTTGCACAGGCGTGCGTGATGGGGCGTGTATGCGCGACTATCGCACGATGTCATCGCATCCCGGTCGCACGCCGTATCTGACTGTATTTGCCTGAAAGTGGAGAAGAAAACACCCCGCGAATGCGTCCTCCTAGCGGTGAGAGAAAGCTCTGTTGGTAGTCATCACTTTACTTCAGTTTTTCAACGGAAATAACTATAGCGAGTTTTCGAGTGAAATTATCAAAAATAATTTAGTTGCTAAATTAAATAGAGGTGTTGCTTTTCTTGGATGCCAACGTTTCGATCCCGATTTTGAGCATCTCTAAGAATCAAGTCAACAAGTGACACGTATCGCCGTACGAAGGGCTATATGCTAAAAGTTATTAGACAAAAACGTTTAAAATTTTATAGCCTGCAGAAGATCCCAAACCAGAATCGAAACGTTAGCGTAATCGTAAAGCAACAGGCCTATTTTATTTGACAACACAACAGCCAATTACCAAATATCTGTTCCAAAATTTATAAAAATTTATATTTTAACAGATGGCAATCGAATCAATAATTTCTTGTGTTGTCGATGGAAAACTCAAGTGATTTAGCCTATAAGTCTACGAATTGGGCATTACTGCATTAAGGATTTTTAAAAATTATTTAAAATTGCAGGTAGTATTTTTTTAAAATATTAGATATTACACTTTGCATAATTTCCTGTAATGCCATTCTATTGCCCACCAAAAAGTTTACTGAACCACTAGAGATAAGAGATTGGTGAAGATATTTTGGAGAAACGCTTCTATTAGGCACTTTTGAACCTAGCAAAAAAAATTTTGTGGTATACCTACCAATTTGACGCTACTATTTGCCATGTTCATTCATAACTTTTAAGCAAAGTTTGGTTAAAAGTGTTGAGTAACGACAGTTTTATAAACTGTTGACATTTAGCATACGTGACGATTTATAGAATGTAATTCTACATAACTTCGTACCCAAACATTGCGTCATATTGCTGAGTCTAGTTGATAGGCATGATAGGCACTGGGCTCCGCTCCAATTTTACGTTTTCGACCGATTGTATAACAAAGGTAAAAACATTATTGTACGGCTCAACGGTCACAATGTCACGTTCAGTTGGATGTTAGCCACATCCGGAACCAAACCGGTGAGACGCGGCGTGGCGACCGAATTGGTATTGTTTGTCTTGAGAACGTACGGGGAAAGAATACGAGGAAGCAACAGTACAGGTGTGCTTGTTGGTTGGTCAAGGAAATTAATTCACTAGGTCGTTTCGAGTAGAGAGGCATCATTTTCGGTTCACATTGATACTATTTGCAGTACCTACGATGCATGCTTGAAAGATTAAATAAATGGGCTGAACTGCGTTATTTTGTTACATCGTCGGTCAATAGAGGGACTAATTTCGAAGGGGGCTCTGGAAAATAGTTTTCGATGTTGATTTTCATTTTTATAAAAACTAATAAGAATATCATTTATCCATCTAAGCTTTGTTCTTTTCTAGTTAAACTCTTATTTTTTATGATGTCATCAAAACGTACTTCAAATGAAAACGATTTATCTGTAAATTAGGTAAACTGTTTTAATCATCACAGTTTTTAATTAAAGCTTCGACGAAGCCTATTCTTCAGCAAACAATAGCTAAAAAGTTAAAAGTTTTAAAAATTATCACGAAAGCGGTTTGTATATTTAACAAAATTTTAAAATTATTGTTAACAACTTTACCAGGAACTTTTTTTCTAATCTAAAGACAAAGTAGTCGAAAAAAGTGAGACTCCCAAAAATGGTCATCTAAAATTTATTTTAAGTTGGATTTTTTTTAAACTTTCCGGGAATAAACTGCAACATTGTGGTTAGGTTTTTTGGTCACTGTGTTTTGTTTATCGTTCCGGTTCGGTGTCTTATAAACCTTGAAGACATGGAAGCTGGTGGGTTCCATCGTTTTTTGGACAAACCAGACGAGCACATCCACCGTCTTCGTCGTATCGTGAATCGAATGGTTCAGCTGACGTCAGAACGGTCTGCCTAACCCCCGCTGGGTCGTTTGATGGAAGCTCAGATGTTTCCCGATCCCGATCTGTGTAACACAATCAAATTTTTTAAAAATATTAAAGCCGTTGGCTGTTGCAATACCGTCCAGTTAGCTTCGGGGGTACGATGCTGGCCTAACACGCCACTCATCATATGTTCGAATCTAAGCTAGGCGGTCAGTAGGATTGTTGCACTAGCCCCATAACTGTCATGTACTCTAACAGCCGGCAGTGCTTCCTAAGCACAGTCGTCAAATTAGTGTAGGCTTAATTGTCGTAAAGAATCTTTGACCTCTAGGGACTTTTTTTTGACGTACGACTACGTCTTACGGCAAGGTTTGGGATAGGGTGTCATTCCGAAAAATCGAAAAATGCGAGCATCACGAAAAATGCAAGCGTCACGAAAAATGATAGGTTTTGAGCGCTAATAACTAAGCGGTTTCCCTATCGATTTTAAATATGTTTGCACCAATCAATCGCTAAATCTTCTGCGCATCAACCCCGATATAGAAACCTATTGATTTCAAAGTACGCACTATTGAAAAATTGAAAATAATGATGCATTGTCCAATTCGCAATTCTCGCTTCATGATTGGTCGCAGCGTATTTTTATAAAAAAGTGACAAAATCTCCCCGTCCAAACAGGTCGAAGATTCTTTGCGACGATTGAACCTGGAACCAATTTGATATCTGTGCTTGGGAAGTACGCCAGAAAGAGTGTCAAAGTCAACCCGTCCCAACAAAATTCCTTACGAACGCGATAAACCTAGTCCAATTTAAAATCTGTGCTTGGGAAGTACGCCAGAAAGAGTGACAAAGTCTCTTTGTCTCAACAAAATTTCTTACGAAGGCGATTAAACCTAGTCCAATTTGAAATCTGTGCTTGGGAACTATGTCAGAGTGCCAAACTACCCCTCTTCTTCAACCGGCGTTATCGTTTAAACATGAAATATTGATATCTAGCTCAATTTGATGTCCTGAAGGTGAAACTTCACAGAAAGTGAGCGGCCACCCTTTCCTTTTGCCAGCATGCATCCATATACTGCAAGAATTTGTTCGTAACTGTTTTCTTGCTCGGAAACAGGGCTTAAGGGATATTTGTGTATGTGACCTGACGCAGCAATTCTCAAAGCGAGGGAAATTAGCAACTCTCTTATCCGAGAATAGTTTTGAACGTTTCATTTGCTGTTTACGTCAGTTAGTTGCCTGCAATTCTATACATAGTTACAATGATCAAGTATTACATTTAGATTAATTTCTTTCGAAAATGATGGACAAGACAAGGCAGGCGGATACGTGGATACATGCTACTATCACTGCAAAGAGACTTATGTAGTCCTGCGTCACCTATGCGGTCGTGACTTGTACACAACCCCTCTGGGGCTATCCAGATACCACGTGGACCGAAAAACACCTATTTTCAACCCCCCGCCCCTCTCCGTGGACAAGCGTATATATTGGTTCAACCCCCACCCCCCTCCCTGTTTGTCCACGTGGACATTTTTTTTCTAAAAGGGAGGTATTTGCAATCGCATTAAACAGATGCTGTACTTAACCGTCGTCCCTATCTGTGAAGCAAGCCGAACACGCAGATCGAAATCTTTCATATTCTCGTGGTGGTAAGGCTTGTTCGCGACAAAATCTGGACACCTCAATTTTGCAATAAAACAAATTTGCTAGAAGTTTAATGAAACAGTTTTCTATCATTTATGTGTGTATCGTTAATAATTATCAAACAAATTAACATTACTTATTTGGTCTGTATGAAAAATTGGCAAACTTTGGAGTTTACCCTTGCCATGAGGGTCAGTGCCGACTTGTTGGCAACCAATTTAGCTGCGTTTGTCCAAGATTTTCGAAATTCATCTATATTTGTTGCTTGTTGTTTGTGCTGGGATAGCTCTCTCTTCACCAAAGCCCAATACCGCTCGATGGGGCGTAACTCTGGACAGGTAGGTAGATTCGCCTCCTTCGGTACAATATATGGACTCCATTAGCATCATACCATTCCAAATCATCTTTGGCGTAGTGACAGGATGCCAAATCAGGCCAAAACAGCGAGGGTACATCATGGCTGTGTAGGAACGGTAACAATCGTTTCTGCAGACATTCTTCACGGTATATTTCCTTGTTAACCGTTCCCGTAGTGATGTAACTTTTGCTTGCTCGTCCACAGCTGCATATGGCCTGCCATACTAAATATTTTTTGGGGAACAGGGCTTTCTCCTTTGTCCTAAAATGCTCTGCAACGCCATGCCGTGTTTCATGGCAGTGTAAAAAGACATACCAGGTAGCTGTTTAAAGTCTTCTAGGACATACGTTTCATCGTCCATTATAACGCATGGAAACTTCGTTAAATATTCGTGATAAAGCTTACGAGCGCGTGTTTTGGCCGTCGTATTTTGCTTATCATTACGGTTTGGCACAGTCCTCACCTTGAAAGACTTCATGCCTTGTCGTTGCTTAGTAGTGTGCTCGAATGTTGGCGTAATATTTGTTTTACCCTCGCATCCTTGTGGTGGTTCCTCAGATCCGTTTTTGTTTCACTTCCCTTCTTCCTAGCTGTTGTCGAGCGAGTATCAAACGATTTTAAAACACTGTGAACAGTGCTTGGAGGAAATCCAAGCTTTTTGGCAAGTTTTCTTAACGAGAGATCCGGATTTTTATTGCGACCGCACACAATTGCTTTTCGCACGTGCTCTTCTTTTAACGCCATTTTACGTTGAGCGCTTGTAATATAAACAAGTGTTATATTTTCAGAAAGAACAGACATACGTCTACCACTCTGCAAAATATTTCACTCATTGTCAATGTATTTCCGAAGCTGTGTGTGTTTATGGAATGACACCTTTGACACATTAAATGCGTGGAGTCAGGTAACACAGTAGGATTTCTCTGATCGGTTTTTCCTTAAGATCCAGTCTTGCGCCGTAGAAACAGTTGCCGTTGTCCGTATAGATTTTTTTTTCGGATGCATGATTCCGTTCCGAAAGAGTGCATCATATGCTCTCATCGTGAGGCTGTTCAGTAGTGTGACTTACCGTTTGACTGAAATAAGTGACCGAAAATTTAAGTGGTCCCTGCGAGACAGTTAGGACTACTCCTGTGAATGGTTCATCTTGAGTGAGGAGTACTCCCAGGTGTAGACTTTCCCGTAATTTTTAGGCGCAATTTTTGAATTTGGACTGGTTATGAACCTTCGGGTTCTAATAGAAAACGCGGATGCGAAATGGTACCGTCGATGACTCGAGTAAATTCATGAAAGCGCGGTGCTCGGATCGCTCTGCAAGAATGTCCGGAAAATCTTCAGGTTGTGGTAAGGTCTTCAGTAGGCGAGCTCTGTTAACTGCGTGACCTCCGTTTTCGAACCAATGAATGGATGTCATTCATACCTCCAGATGCAAGCCGGAGTCTACAAAGATGTGGATATGCTGGTAATTGGTATTTCTAGAATTGTTGATCGAAATCAGTGTCTTAGAATGGTTGGTCTAGCTTCGGGAAAAGGCTCGTTCAGTGCAACAGGGACAGGTATTGGGAAATAATCTCATTTTAGCCTGTATCTCTGGCTTAGATATCTTCCACCAAGTAACAATTTTGGTTTTATTCCTCTCTTATGACGGTTGTTTGCAACCCAGTTAGCTTCGAAGTACGATGCTGGTCTAACAAGTCAGTCGTCGTATGTTGGACATTCGGCTGGGCGGTGCTTCTAGAGTCAGTAGGATTATTGCACTAGTCCCGTTATTTTCCTTTACTCTAATAACCGAAGTCGCGAAGTGCGAAGTCTGACGGTTTTTATGACCAATTTAGGGCGGTTTTATAACCAATTTAGGTAATATAAATAGTTTAAGGTGTACAACAAAGTCCATGTTGTTATTGGTGCGGGGTCAGGGTTTTACCATGGATGATATACAACGAGATTAGTCCCAGTGTGTCAAATATTCTTATGTCAAAGCTGTTATAAGGCCTTACACTTCGTTAGAATTTAATAAAGTTCTAAGAGCGGTCGGAAATCATCACGAAAGATTGGGTAAATACGTCTTCTCCGGGCAAACGTGTCATTATTAACACCAAAGAGGAGTTTTCTGTTGTCTCTAGCGACAAATGTTTGCTTTTTTCTTCCGTAGCTTCTTCGAGACCACGCAGAATCTCTATTTTCTCAGACAAAAAGTGCGCAACATGGAATCGAAAAAGTTGCGAAAATAATAGCAAAGTGCGGCGAGGAAATAGAAGCTTACTGTAAATATCATTAGATTAACTTGTTTTGTCTAATTAGAATTTCAAACTTAACAGCAATTTCATATGAGGGATGAGAAATTCAAAGACTTCAGAGCACTAGTGGTATCTTTGGCGATACTGAACATGACGCCTAGATTTTGATTGAAGATTTTCAAATGGTCGGCGGAAGATGAACGGAAAACTCGCAACTTCCAATTCTCATCATTGAAATATAAAAGCAATAACGATGATCTGAGATGGCTACCTTGAGACATTTCTAGAAAGGGTAGTAAATTCACTGGAAAAATCAACACCGATGAAGATCGGATGTGCAGTATCATCGACATTTTTATAATGCAGAACTAAATTCATTCAAAATCAATTTAAAGTCAAATTGGAGAAGATTGCGTAAATGGTCATTTTGTCATAATGAATGAGCATCTAAGTTTTCGGTTAAATCCGGAAAGTTTGGTTGGAAAATATTATTTTGCGTTTGTAAACACAACACTGAAAAGAATGTTTAGTATTTTATGGGGTGAGTATATGTGGTATGTGCTGAAATATGTACCCGAATCCTGTCGAGATCGGTGCAGTAGTTTTTGAGAGAGAAAGATGACCAACTTCGAAAATGGACACGCTAAGAAGAATGCATTGAAAATTTGAAATATAGAAAAGATAAAGAAAGACGAGCAAAATTTTTATTTCTGTTGCCTCAAATTGAGCACGTTTTTGTAAATTGTAAATCTATAACAAAAGTTTTCCCCAAAAAATCGTGTTTTTTTACAAACACCGAACTGCAATAATGCAGAATATAGCTTCAAAATCCGTCATGGCGTATTCGAGGTGCGAATTAATAAAATTTCGGTGTCGTTTGATTTTCAACTTCACAGACATCCTTTGTATCTGTTTTTTTGTTTGAAAATTTATTCATATTGGCACTGCTTCACATTTTGAGAGTGGGTAATTTTGTGAATTTTTATTCATAAGCGAAATGAAGCGCAGCGAACAGCAAACTGAAACTAGTGGGTGGTGCAAAATACCGTTGTTCAGGACTCGCTGGGGTTTGAAATTATTTTGAGCGATTCAGAGTTTTTTCTCGCTGGACTGCTCTGATACTGTATTATAGAATGCGTCAAGTAATAAATCGATAATTTACCCGCAGAAGTTTGCTAATCAAGTCAATCCCAAAGCATGGTTATTATTTATGAATGAAGTTTTTCGAAGCAAAAAAGCCTGCAAGAGCGACAAAACCTGTGTATCTCTGATCACGCACCGCTGATTGGAATATGCTAATTTTCTATTTAAATTCTGCTGTCTAATAACTGGAAATTGACGTTTTTTTGCTGATTGTATATTTTACACAGTTTATAGGAAGAGAGGCCCATACACACACGTCACAAGTTCATCCGTTGACAAACTTTAAGCACCGCCAGGCAGGGATGAGAACTCGAATATGGCACTATCTGTGGATGACACTTCTTTCCTTGTCCGGTCTCGTCTGGCAGGAGACGCTGCCAGGTGGTCCGCATGGCAAGATGATGTCACACATGTAGACGTCCACTAGTCCATGAATGAGCGGTTTGTGTCATCGATGCCGCGTTGATTCCGTAAATATCATTACAACTCAACCGGATCTTTGCGTGCTTGCCGGAATCGTCGAATGGGTCGCTTCATGCGGCGGAAACTTCTGATCGAACCAATTGAAGAATGGCGATCGGCACACCTTTCTAGACATGGACAGCCGAAAACTCTGAAATGCCTTCGTCTGGTTTCTGTCCATCTCAGTTTTCGTCACTCGTATAAGCATATAAAGCTGTCACACGAGTCGGAACGACGACTTTGACCATGAACAAGCCCGTATCGCGAAGTCCAAAAATAAAGTCAATATTGCCTTATGACAAACAATTCGCTGAGCGATACTTTTGACTATTTAGAGAAGAACCAGAAGTATAGGAACGCAGTAAGAGCACATAATTCTTGATCTCTTCCTCCGAAAATGCTGCTTTTCACGCCAGCTTAGGTCATTAGCCCACGCCGTCAGGGTCAGACACGCAGGTGTTTCGCCCGTAAAGTTCGCAGCAGAAATCTCTAATCTTTTTCGAAAGAAAAATAAAGACATAAGAAACATCTTTCGCCGGGTATAAAAATCGCGCTCCGTTCCTCGTTGCTGGATCCTGTTATGTAAATTTCTTGTTGCAGAAAAAATAACGCTAACACACACACACACAAACACATACGGAAATCCTAACTTACGCCACGAGAAACATTCACAGGTGCGAGTTGTGGCATACTTAGGTGAAAAACTGGCTCGAACCAGGATGTGCCGGGATCACGAGACATATTGGTTTAGGTGGGCGAACGGTAATACTTCTGAATCGGTTGAAAAATAAAATGTGCGTTTGTGGAATTTGGCGGACGAGACGACGAAAAAAGATGAGAGAAAATTTCAATTCTCACAGTCGGGCAGCATAAAAACCCGCGATTAGAGTCCGACCAGCCGCGAATGCGAATTTCATGAGGCTGGGTTACTGGACGGGTGTCGTAAAATTTGTCTTCCATTGGTTTGAAATCTTGTTCATTGTGTTGATGCGTTTTATTGGTTTTTAAATATAGCCGAAGGCCAAGTAACGTCCAGACACTAAAGTCCTCGGGGTAATTTGAAGCAATATTATTCAGTTGGTGTAAAAGCATTTTTTGACTGATTGCATTTCGCAAGCGGTGATTCTTACGTTTGATCTTGGTTCCAAAAGTTCAATTGTGGTAGAAGCTCAGACAAATCATCATTGAATTACATAGATTAAGGTTCTACAAAAATCGCATCTAAATTCGAGACCAAAGTAAAACCAATTCTTCCATATTATCGTCCCCCGTAGACTTGAACATTCTGCCAGAACATTCGAAAGAAATGGACTGGTATGCATATTTTTCAAAGCTTTGATTCCAGAAATTAAAACCATCAAACTCCTACATCCAACAGAACGAAGCTAAAGTCACCCGGCAGTCAAAGGAAATTTTCAGACCGACGACATACACGCGTCGTAACGTCTAACTGTCCGACGGATCGATAAACCGATATACTCCGAAACAAAACAAGCACAATCTTCTGTAATATCCAAACATTTGGTTGATTGCATAAAAATTAGCAGAACAACAGAGCCAAAGGTAGAGCCCCAAGCTGACCAGCCCATGTAAACAGTAGCGCTTTTCCGCGCCGCGGCTTTGCGGGCAGCGAAGGGGACCAAACAGCTTTAGCCGCCTATAAGGGCAACTGATAGGGGTAGCAATGGAGTATCGGCCAGTATCGCCCTCAGCCAGTCAATCGTTGAAATGTAAACAAGAAGCATATGGTTGTGTGTGCCGTAGTGCAGGCAGCGAACCTCGCGAAGAGCTGCAACGAAATGCAACCGCCAGCAGTGCTCAAGTGGGTCTGGGTTGGCTGGCCGGGTTGGGCTTTTGCGGATGGCATGAACGCGCGCACGAAGCACTTGCGCATGGTTGAGAAATTTGCGGGTCGTTGCGAGAGGGGGTCTCGGGGGGCAGCAAGCTACATATGGTTTAGCTACTAATCGGTAATATAATATGCCGCATGTGACGTATGTTTCAGTGTTCATGTGCGCTGGTGTGCATAGGAAGGTATCAAAACATCGATCGGTTGGTAGGCAGAAGGGCGTTTCGTAACCACATAACGATGTTTTACAGGAGGGGGCGGCTTTTGCGTTCCATGCAGGGTTACCGAGTGTTTGCGAGCGTACTTTCGTGCGTGTGTGCGGTGAAAACTATCATTTTCGAAAAGTGTAGACAGCCAATTCAAACACAGGAACGTTCCAGCAGCCAGTGGCCAGCATTGTACGGCGCGCGTACGTCTTCGACGGGAACATCGCAACATGGTACGTAGGTCTGAGTGAGAGAGCTGCTCTTTCTTTTCGGAATGACAACTGCCACGCTGTGGCAATGGCAGAAATCCAGTCGGATGCCAACAGACCGGTCTCCATCAATGAGCCGCGTCAATTTGGTGTATTGGTGTGCGATCAGGGCCGACTATTCACGGAGGTGTCCTACTTTATCTGCATCGACACCGTGATAGGAGTAAGCAGAGTGCAGCGGCGGAGAATGAGGGTCGGTAGTGACTCTGCCGTGAGGCTCTCTGCTGTCACAACGCTGGAACTACTACTTAAGTTGCGGTTGTTGATGATGATGCTGCTGCTGCTGGTCACCGTTTTTTCCAATATTTGAGAAACAAAATACAAAACAAGGCCAACCGGAGGCAACAGATGAGTTCGCGTGCGCGATTCAACTTGATTGCGGATGATGCCGTTCTCTAGAGTCATTTCGAATGCAAAACATATGATTGCGCCGTCAGAATCGGCGTCTGTGGTCGTGCACTGACGGCAGAAGAATATGTTCAGAGCAAACCTTGACAGTTCTTGGGGCTAGAAAATTTTGTTTTGTTTTAGCTTAGGAGTGTTGTAAGTACGCACATTGGGGTAAACAGGAATTGCTTAGAATTGCTCAGTTAGTTGGATTCTTTATTTCGGCTCGGTTTTCAGCAAACGGTTGCCTTCATGGTAACTTTTGTCAGATGTTCCACAGTGGCGGAACCCTAAGTTGTACATGGTGGGATACAGCATAAATTGATTCACAAAAAATAAGTGAGATTAGCTGCTCTCCCTCGATTTACACCCCCTTAAAAATTACATGTAAAAATTAAAAAACCAGTGATAGCTGCTAAAGGGAAAAAGATAGACCCCTACTATCTTCGACGAAAATGTGCAATTCAATGTGATTTATAAATTCTTAGAACATTTGAAAAGCATGCGAAGCGTTATTAAAGAGCTAGATCGAAAAAACTGTTTTTAAAGATGTCCCTAAGAGTTTGGCTCTATAACTTCTTTCATGTAAGAGATAGAAATCTTTAGTATTCAACAAAGTTTCTCGAAAATAGTTTAGCTACAACTTTTCTGTAGGTAGCAATCATTTTTATATTTTTATATTTTAGAAAATATTTTTTGTATCTGATTAGGGACACCCTAACGTCCGAATATCTTTTCACTACTAGAAAGTGCTTTTTGAATGAAGAAACTTTTCTGAAGTAACTATTATGCTGTGTCTTAAGGTTTCGATGCTATTACTGATGTCTCACTATTTTTGAAGCCGTTCCACTGTGCGGCGGAGGCAATCTACGCCAGACTGAAATCGGAGGCCGTATTTGAACGAAAGGTGTTGCGGACTATTTTTAGCGGAGTACAAACGGAAAGCAGAGAGTGGCGGAGGTCTATGAATTACGAGCTACAGGCACTGCTTGGAAAGATTCCCATCGTACATCTGGTGAAAGTTGGGAGACTACGGTAGGCCGGCCACGTCGCAAGGATGCCGGACGACTGTGCAGTGAAATCCGTTCTCGTCAAGAACCCCACCGGCACCAGGAATAGAGGGGCCCAACGTGCTAGATGGGTCGAGCAGGTTGAAGCCGACTTGCGTGTGTCGAGACGCGCAACGAATTGGCGACGAGTAGCCCAGGACCGAGTACAATGGAGAGGAATTCTTGATACGGCAAGAGCCACCCCGGCTCTCGGCTGCTAAAAACCAAAAAAAAACAACGAACTTGTGGTAGGCGGTGAGGTACAGTAGCCCCGGAAGCTGCCGGAAGTCCGCATAGACTCATCATCTATAATTGGACAATGAGGCTTCGTCAGCATCTGGGTGTACAGTTTCCGGACCATTACTTTATCGTTGGAGCCTCCTGCACTTTGTACGTATGCAGTTCCTCCCGGTCCCGGGCTCTCTGAACGAAAGACTTGAACAGAAATGCAAAAAAGAACATAATATTAGTAAACTTGGCACACTTTAAGCGAAAATTTTTTTTTCCGATTATTTCAGTTTTCCAATTATATCAGCCTAAAATTCGCGGAGGGGCTGATATAATCGGAACAATGCTGTATTGCAAAATTTGTGGCCCCTTGTGACTTTCTCCATTTTCCTAACATAACCTGGTACTGCCATCCAAAAATGTGTAGAAATTTGCAAAAAGTATTCTTTACTCTTCATTACTATAAGCACTGTTCTTTGAAAAAAAAAAAAACGAAAAGTGGTTAAACATTTAATGGGGCGAATATCAATGGCTAAAAATGTGGAAATTTTAAATATATTTTCCATCAACGGCAAGTAGGGTGTGCGAAAATAACGAGAATTTTCCCGTTTGGTACCAGTAACCCTATTCCTATATTGTTTTGGCAGAATTCTTTACAAACACACTAGCACTTAAGGTTCTATAGTGGGACAGGTAGAAGAATGTTAGGAAAAAGGAATATGAAACATTTAATTCATCATCCAGGGGTCTGATTGTGGCACACTTCACTCAAGAATTTTATTTCAGTCAAAATGAAAGTTCGATATTGCACCTGGCAGCAATTTTACGAGTCCTACGCAAATTCGTTTTTTTTTAAATAATAAATATCCTGTACTTACTAAATACATTGAAAATATGGTTGTCAAGCAAGGAGGGGTGCAGTGGGGAGGCAATAACGAAAAACTGATGGCTCAAATTGCTAAATTGCAAACATGCGTGGTAAACGCAGAAAATAACCACGCTAATAATTTTCGTGTGGGACTCTAAATAGGTGGAAACTCCACAATACATTCACCAGAATTTTTCGAGAAGGGTTGTCTGTTCTTCAGGTTAAATAATTCAGCAGATCGAACGGCAATTATTTTTCCCTAACGTTTCGCATAAGGGAATGTTTTGTCTTGCTTTACCTTATAATTTGTATTGAAATCTAAAAAAAGGGTTTACTTTAAAAGTGCTCCGATTTTTTTCAAATTTGGTATGTTTGTCTTTTGAAAAATTTTAGACTCATATTTTTTTATTTTGCGCTTAAGGTACCGCTTAAGGTAGCCACAAAAATCGTCATGCTTTTGCGATATTTCGTTTTTCATGATTTCCAATTGAGTTTTTCAGGTAATAGGGTTTTTTGTCTAATTCCCGTCGTAATAAGTAAAGCCATTCTAATTTTCACCATTTGTTGGATGGATTCAACGAATACTCCAAAAGTTCTTGTGCTGATTTGACTAAAACACACTTATCTTCCGATCCGTGAACTTTGAAATCACTGAAAAAGCGACTATTAAAGCATATTATTGAAATTACGCGACGGACTTTATTTCTAAAATTCGTCGTACCGTTTTAAAATCCGTCCATCAAAATTTTTCATCGTCTGAACTAAAAACCACAACAATGTTTACGAAGCTAACACGCATGAATTTGTGTAGGACGGCATGACAAATGTTATTCTACAAAATTTCTGCAGGTCAGGCAAGTCTTTCTAGCTGTAGAATAACGACAATGCCTTGCGTGAGTTATTTTCATTTTTGAACGACGGAAATTAAAACGATTAGTCGACATTGTCTTCTTCGTCGCACGAAAAACCGTAGGAAATTTGGCTGGTTGGTTCTTTATAATGATAAAAAGCATTTAAATAGATCTCAGCTCACTTTGATTGATCACGTATGATAGACAACAAACTAAAATATTAGAGAACTAGTTTTGCATTGTGTGTCATAAGAATGCTGATATTTTTCATAATTTGTGTTTGATAGGACGGGAATAGGCAATTACGACGATGTAGCAACATACCCTATATTTGACTGCAACTCAAAGTTTTTCGTGGTTACAAAACATTGAAACTTTAAAGAAAGAAAAATTTGCAAACATGACCATTTCTCTGGAGATCTTAACTCAAAAAGAGACACCCCAAGCGCAAAATAAAAACTATAAGTCTGATTTTTTTCGAAAAGGAACAAACAAACCAAACTTGAACAAAACCGGAACATTTTTAAGTTGACTTGTTTATCCTGGGATTTCAATACAGGTTGTAGGGAAAACAAGGCAAAACATCCCCTTATATGTCACTTTAATGCAACATTTGTTCGTCGTCCAACCTGAAGAACTGAAAGGCCTTCCTCAAAATCTCTGGTAAAAGTATCAAATTAGCATTTTGACTGTCTAACAAAATTCTTGAGTAAAATAGGGTAAATCAGACCCGTAGGTGACGCTGTATTGGATTTAAATTGTATTGGAGACTAGCTGACCCGACAAACTTCGTATTGCCACAAATTAAACTGTGAATTTCGGATGACCTTTGGCACAATCACGAGTTTTGCAAGTTTCTGAGGCGTTCATGGGTAGTTTAATACACAAATTTGCAATTTTTCCTCACAGTAAAGTAGAAAACAACTCCCCCCATGGCTTAATCTGATAAAAAAAGGGATAGTATTTAAATATTCGCCATGATTATATAACATTTCGCCGAATACCATTTTGTGGAACACCACTTCTCGGTTGACCATAACACGGAATATAGAGTTTCGCTGAATACTATTTCGCGAAAAGCCTTACGCGGGATGCACCATTTCACGGAAAATCTTTTCGTGGAAAGTACCACTCGCTATCGCTCGTTCGGACCCAACTGAAAGGAAGTAATAGAGGTCAGTAGACCTAGGGAAACAAATAAAGCTAGATAGATGTGTTCTCTGCGGGGGAGGGGGGGGGGGGCGCTTCCGACGGCCTCTAGTGACCATCTAGTGCTACTATAGGTAGTTTTTGGTCATCTTGTTATTGACTAATGTTTTATGGAAGATTCTAAAATTTCTCGAGTTCGATTACTTTTTGGCTGACGCTAAAATGTCTGTTTTATTTGTATGAGAGTCCTTATTCCCCTACCACAGGGGTGGGGTAAGGGGTCTCAAACTATCATAAAATAAATTTCGGCCTCCAAAACCCCCCACAGACTAAATTTGGTTCCATTTGCTTGAGTAGTTCTCGAGTTATGATAAAATCTGTATTTCATTTGTATGGGAGCCTCCCCGCTTAAAAAGGGGAGGGGCATAATTCACCTTAGAAAAAATTCCTGCCTCTAAAAACTCCCACATGCCAAATTTACTTCCATTTGCTTGATTAGTTTTCGAGTTATGAGGAACATTGTATTTCATTTGTATGGGAGCCCCCCTCTTAGGGGTGGGAGGGGTCTCTAACTATCATAAGAACCTTCCCAGGCCCCAAAAACCCCTGCCAGGAAATATTCACGCCGATCGGTTTAGTAGTTTCCGAGTCTTTAAGGAACATACGGACAGACAGACAGACAGAAATCCATTTTTATAGGTATAGAAGATTTTCGGCTATACAGTCGGTTATTTATCGAAAACGGCTTTTTTATACTGCCTGACATTTCGGCCCTCGGTTTTGGCATTTTTCAAGCTAATTTGGCATTTTTGTAAGGAAAAAGGCCAATCATTTTCGATAAATAACCGACTATACAGCCAAAAATCCCCAATAAAATACATTTCATTGATCTCAACAGCATAGACGTATTGGATTTAAATTTTTCATATTCTTTTTTCTAATATTCTTGTACTTTCCTTACCATAGAATCTCAAATTAGAGAGAGTTTGTAAATGATTAGGGGAATGAATAGGTGTTAATGGTGTAAAACGGGTAATTTATCGTCATTTCCGCGCGTTGAGACCATTGTCAATTGCTTTTTGGAGATTTTTTATATGAGAAAAGTTACTTTTCATCCGTTAAAAACAGCGGTAACAAAAAGTTCCTTTTTTCGGTCGATTTTGGCCATTGTACGATGCTGCAGAATATGTCTTGGCTGATCTTTAAAATCATGTCGCTCAAGCACCAATGTAAACAAATCAAGCTGGAGTTTTGACATAGTGGAAAAGCATATTTTCACTCGGTTTGCTTACATTTTTATATTTGAGCATTCAGAGTCCAGAGCTAATTGAAACAAGGTAAAATTTAAACTAAAGTTAAATTGCAATCCGTCACACAAAAATCAAAGTCCTTCTGAAAGCCGTCATTATGAGGAGCAAACAAAGAGAAACTTCATTAACGGGCGTGAAATGAGATTACCAAACAATATCGGGCTGATGATTGTTTATGGGCAGTTAAAAATCAATTTTTCATCAAATTCACAACTTTGAAGCTAAGCGAGCGGTGGCACGCGTAATTTCCTTTCGAAACACGGTTGACGGTAAAAAGGGAATAGATAGAGGGAGTAGAAAGAGAGGGAGTTGGGGGATTTCTTACCCACTGACCGCCAGCCATGCTGCCATGTACTTACGCCACGTCATAGGTGGCGGCCCTGAACACGAACTTCACCCGTTCGTTTGGCGGCTGGCTCGAAATCTCAGTGGCAGAGCAGCACGCATTCATCACATGAAATCATGCTAATTTGTTGGATCACTTATGAATGAATGAATATCGCAGCACTCAGAGTGGTTGCGAACTGCCGCAGTAGCAGCAGCAGCAGCAGCAGCAGCAGCGGTCGGTGGCAACGCCAACTACACACATGTTGGAGTAGAAGTTGGAGGGCAAATTTTACGATAACTGGCTTTTTTCCACGCGTCCCGCATTCCTTCTATCTGCAGGAATAAGGTGGTTTGCCCAGTTTGGCAAGATCAATCGCTTGCGGATTGTCGATCGAAGTATTTTCACCTTCTTGTATCGCGACTTGAAGCATATTTGGAACTGGAACTGGCCCAATTCATCGCGAGTAGTAGTGGTTGTGCAAACTGCGCTTATCACACAAACACTTCGTAAAGCTGAACAGCTTTAAATTATCAACTTTCACTGGTTGTCGGCGGCCATCGCTTCCAGCGCTCGGAGAGCGCAGAAGAGGGGCTTGCGAACACACGCGATGAAAACAAATTGCCGTTGAACTGCCAACCGCGCGGACACGACGACCGTTCAGAAAATGTTAAACCACACTCCGATGTTGCGGTTCCGCGCAGGTGTGCCCCCGACTCGTTCCCTTGCCCGTGCCCGCCAGGAGGTCAATTATCTTCCGGCGGTGCGGATTTTGTGCGGCTTGACTGATGTGCTGTTGGGCAATTTGCAGACCTGCGCTGGGGTTGTACGAAGGAATTTCGGAGCTTGTTGCTGGTGATAAAACTTCCACGCGTCTCCGTTGCTTCCGGATGACGTAACTCACTCGATGTTTATAACACTGCCTCTAAGAACGTCCGCGCGTATGTCTGCCGAGGCCAATAATGATTGAGATTTGAACAACTGCAGATATCCGAAATGTTCAACGTTGCGGGGCGGGGGAAAGGGTTGACGATGAAGCTGTTAAGTAATATGGAGATAATTTATTTCATCAATGGGCGGTGTGGGGCGTGATGTTTCTCTAGTTGAGTAGCGTAAGCTGCGATAACCCCAACTTTAAAGGCCTGCGTTTTGAGTTTTGTTTGTATTTTCGGGTACTTTGATCTTTCCGATTCGAAACTAACACCTACTTTTTCTCTATTTTTTGCAGGTACGATACCGTCCAATTTGGCAAGTGTCGCTAATTATTATGTCGTCATACAACAAGGTCAGTGCGATCGTTTTTAAATTGAGGATTGTTGGCTGCAGATGAGAAGGACTTCCAGTTTTGCGAGCTATCTTTATTCAATGTTAGTATGCACAAAAAAAGGCTTCTCGTCGTATGCATCTGCTGAATACACAAACAGTTATGTTTTCGGAATTCAAATCGAACGCGTTTGACCATATGCATGCATTTGACCGTGTGTTCCGTGATCGTGTGAATACAAAGCTTCCAAAAAAACTATGAATTAGTCTATCACACTAGGCGTTTTTCCTTTACATTTCTCGTAGGTTGTGAAATCACGCCCGATGTTCGAATAGGTGGTCTGCGACTAGTCTGTGCTAGGAGACATAATGCTTCATTCAATTGATTGCGAGTTAACAGCTCGACTACCTGGGTGTTCGATTGTGAATTTCGAAATTAAATTCCAAATTTTTGGAGAGCCAATATTAAATGTCTCAGATGATAGCAAACTGTGCTTTGAGAGTAGAATAACTTCACATATAAATGTGACAATTTATGTTATAATTTAATACAAGTTAAGTGCTATGCGAACTAGACACTAGGAAGAGATTGTTGGTTGCAAAAATTGGGTTACTTAAAGGTGTAGAAACGTTTTTCAAAAGCTACATGGGCTGTAGAATTATTTTGAATTTAATTAGCATTTCTTCTGATAATGTGTAGTTATTTCTAGTCAATGTTTACGTCTTCAATGAATTCTTCATCATTTTAGTTTTTGTTTCTACAGCATAAACTGCCGAGCGCTCAAAAGCTCAAGTCTCAAGTCGTTCACCGCGTCGCTTTTGGGGTTACAATGAAACCAACATATTTTTGACATTTAGTATAACCTATTGCAAGCGTCGTCGCCCTGGGATGCTCAGCAGAATCACCATTCACCGCGAGCGAAGGCGCCCGGGACGGTGCACTTGTACTTTCGAAAAGAAAAACGAACTACTACGAACGAGGTTCAATGACAAATTGACTGGCCGACTGCCCCAGAAGGGGCAATTAGCACCGAACGCTATTCTCCATCGTTTATTTTCGGTTAAACTAAACCTTTCGGTTGTGGAACCTTTGACTGTAAGCAATGCCGTCCGTTATTTCGTAATGCTGTTTTTCGGTGAAGGGAATACAGCAAATAACGAATGGTCAAATATGTTTGTTTGTACGTTTATATTATATTTATAATTGATCTGTTTTGAATCATTCAGTTACAATCTATGTAAATCAATCGCCCTTGAACAATACGTTTGTAGCTAGGTTCAGCTTCTTTTTGGCGTCGAAATTATTATTTCACTTTGTTCGACTAAACGTCAGCGAATAGCCAAACTGAGCACGAGCAATATTGTTGGTTCCGCTAATTTGGCGGTCGGCTCGTGGTCTGCTCGACAGAGCCGAGCTCGACAGTTCAATGTTCTACTAAGCTAGAGTATGACCATATGTGTGTTGGTTTCAGGAGAACTAGCGAGAAAAACGGTGATGCTTGACGTGCGGCGATGCGGCAAGTGATAATTGAATTACATCAGAAGTTAATGGTTGAGTCTACAAGAGGAGCGTTGCTGTGTTGCTGTTGGTGACAACCAAAGCAAACTAAGGACAATTTTGTATGATTCAGTTTAAGATATCTGCAATGGGCATTTTGCCAGAGCAATTTTCGGTTGAATGAACAAATTTTGCAATCATTATCTTCACTATCTGTATATGCGGATACGGATAAGCATTTAAGTGTACTCCAACAATGAGGGTATAAGAAAAATAATTGTTGAGACAACCGATGTCATGGTCGAAGCGTCTGAAAGCAGTGTTGATTCAAAAAATTGAAACTGATATTTTATTTTAAAGAAAATGTTTGCTGAGTAGCAAGGAAGGGGGTTGAGGAACGTGCTGCTCGAGCCATAGATGCTGAAGGAAGGGGGTCAGTTATTTTGCACAAGAATTTTTAACTAATACCTCAGAGTGATAAAATGAGCGTAATAACTTTAAATCTTTTCAAAGGTTGTACCATTCTTACAAAACGAGGAGGTGTGGCCTACAATATTAGACATTCAGATTATTACTCACGCATATTTGGTCGGTGTCAAATCAGACTGGACCAAGTCGTAAAATTTAAGAAAATAAGTTAACGATTAAGAATTTCCCAAGCTACATTTTACTCTAATCAGATTACATAAATGTTGCAAACAGCCAGAGATATGAAATGATTTCGAATGAGTGATAGCTGTAAACTACACAGCAGCAGCAAATTTTGAACGCGTTTTTCTCGAATTCAGAGTTTTGTCACTTGGTTCGGTCTGACCGACCATTTGAGACCATCTGTCGATGGTGAATGACTCTGGGTTAAAACCACTCTAATATATAAAAAAAAAGATCTGTCGACAAACATGGTCCCTAACTCAGAAGTGGCAGCCGAATAAAATAATGTGGATCTATTTTTCTCTATTTTTTACAAGTCCATAAGTATTGAACAAAATGGGAGCGTTTTAAAATTTCGTCATATCCTTATTTTATGTGTTCGACTGAATTTCACACATTTGTTTTAGTATGCAATGGTAAATCTATTAATACCTCATGATATTGTGTTTGAACGAACCGTATTTTAACGACTTGTTTGGCCAGGTCAGGTTCCTTTTAAATATGTTTATTTTCTGTTTCGGTTTATAAGGTAAAGTATCCATTAGTGGACCCTTCAGTGCTTGAGTTGTCTTCTATGAATTATCTTGCACTGGTAACGTTAAATACTCAATCGATGTCACTTACAATATTTACAATACTACAATTACTTACTTTCGATTAAACCCTAAAATAGCGTTTTATGTTGTAAATCTCTATATTTTACAAATTTTTCAAAACAGATTGGAATGTCCGTTTTCCTTTTATGGATCCTTGTGGTTTACGATAGAATAACAACCGGGTCCATTATAGACATTCTGGTGTATTTTGCATGAAAAGGGTTCACTAATGGTGACATTTTCGCATTGTTAATCGTAAAATTGACCCTAACTTGAAAACGTCGATTTTAAGGCATTACTAATAAAATGCAGTTAAAATGTTATAATCTAAAATGTACGTTATGTTTAGTACTTTCTCTTTCATGTCATATATCCTCAGATAGAAGAAGTGCAAACTAATAAACGCCGCACTTGTAGCTGAGGTCCATTATAGGTAAAGGGTCCACTATAGGTTAACTTACCATAAGTCGAAAATAAACTTGTTTGAAGACAACCCGTCACCGAAGCACTACCATTCTAACCAAACCAGAAACAGAAGACAACAAAAAAAAAAAGATCCTCACGAGCAAGGCGATTGATAATCCACTTCACTGCCGCCACTCCAATAACAGTCTCATTTATATAGGAAACTCCATAACAAATGGGACTGTTATGCGAGTAGCGACAGTTAAGTTCAGCTTCAAATTGCTTCTCCTTCCAATCGTATTCCCCTGATCGGTTACAGTGACTAGTGACAGATTTCGCGCCAACTCGACCAGAGTGGTAGGTATGATTCTTTCGGAATCAAATGATGCTTTGTGGTCTGATTCGGTGCCGCGGCCGGATAACCAAATAGGCGACACAAGCTGTTTCTCAATCCAGGAAAAGGACCCTTCTTATTGTCGAAGAGCCACCGCGGCACGCTCTCGTGTCGCCAAATGATTTGAGCACCAACCGACTGAAAGTGTACGAAAATGAAGGGCGGCACTCAACATCTATAACGGGGCTTCGCACAGTGAAATGGTGGAGGTTTACAGCCTCCCAATCACTTCAATTGATTATTCATCCACTATACTGAAGGAGGACCAGCTAACGGCTAACCGTAATTAATTCCTGAACTGTATTCTCTAGCCACACGGCCATAGTTTAGGAACTGCTAGCTGGACAATGGCTATCTACTCCGCCTGCTACGAACATATCTCGCCAAGGATCTCTCAAGGCTTTGTGCTGTCGGGATATTTTCCGAACAGCGAGGATACCTCAAGCGAGATAATCCAAAATCAGAACGACTTCTTCGGCTTCTTTACAAAGCTTTATTGAAGACCTGGCAGCACATATGTCCCGAAGTTCATTGTACCCGTAGTTTGTGTTGGATCTTCTTTCACCGGTTGGCTACTTTTCCGTCCGTTGCCGCTGGGTGGGTGCACTAAATTATCTGTATAACAAGCTAAAGAACAAAAACCTGTACTTTTTGGCACAATCTCATCTCGGCAAACGGTAGCGTTTTGGCTCTTGAGATAAGGACGTTTTAGTATATGCAGTTAGTGAGTTATCCAGGACGACACCCAGATCACTAATATGATAGACATGTTGTAACTGATGCTCCGCCATATTGTAGCTAAAAGTTATAGGCTTTTTTTATGGTGAAAGAAGCTGGCGAAGCACTATGAGATTTTCAAATTCGTCCACTAGGCGTTGCAGTTCAATAAAAAACATAAAAAGATCGGCAGTCAGGTGGCAGGAGAACCGACAGTTTATTTATGAAAAGAGAAAAGAGCATGGGTTCAAGGTTGCTTCCCTGTGGCACTCCAGAGAGCTTGCAAAACGAGTGGGAAGACTCGGACCCAATCAATCTTCACGCTTAGCTTACGGTGTGCTAGGTACGAGTGCAGCCACTTGCAGAACGGAGCGAAAACTCCCAGCTTCTCAGGAAGGAGTGTGCCGTGATTCGCCCGATCAAACGCTGCTTTGAAGTTCGTGTATACTGTATCAATGTGCACTTCTTAGGAAAAAAAACATGGTGGTCTGAACAACTGTAGTGTTCAGGAGCTAGCGAACAAAGCGTCATTCATGATTATCTCGAACACTTTAGAGCTGGAGTGCAATGATGTAATCGCAGAAAAAAATTTTGATTCTTGTGTACAGGGAACATAACTGAATCTTTCCACTGGGGTAAGAAACTTATACTAGCCATGTTAATCAAGCAAAGTTGTATGACAGGATCATTGGCAACTATCAGATCTAACAAGCGATTATTCCTGTTTAGGACTGGGTTAATTTATGTCAGGTCGTGGAAACAGAAACCGTCTAAAAGTGCGGTACAAGCGTTGGTAGCGTATGAGCAACCGTTTACAGAAACATTCCAAATTAAACTGGACTGGTTGTAATCACCGAACAGCAGCGTTAGCTTATTCGACATTAGATGATAATGCACACAGTGGTATCGTGATATTTATACCATATTGAAAGGTCTGTCTGAAGTAGCATTGGGCGATACTGTATCTGTATCGAAAAAATCGATACTTTTGAGCCGATACATCGATATTTTGGATCGATACTGAGAGTCCCGATACCGGCCAGTATCGATGCTAAAACGACGATATTTGTATCGATACCTTTATAGTAAATGCTAGAGAAACTAAAATACTTTACTTATCCTAATGCGATGTCCATTATATTATATGTCCACCTGCATAACAATGTTCCGCCAACAAACTCGATCCATGGCTGTCCGCCTCCAATTTCTCGAATGTCCCACACTTTCCAGGACTTGCTCCATTTGGTCTAATCGTCAAGCACGCTGCGTACCTCTGCGCCTGGTACCAACCGAATTCGAGGCAAACATCATTTTTACGGAATTGTTTTCCGGTATTCTCACCACATGTCCCGGCCATTGTACTCTTCCAGCCTCAGCAACTTTCTGAATACTGGGTTGGCCGAAAAGCTGCGCCAGCTTGTGGTTCATGTTTTTCCTCCATAGACCGTACTCACATACACCAAAAAAGATGATCTTAAGCACACGACGTCCAAAAGTGGCTAGTCTCCGTCGAGCATTGTCCCCGATTCGTGCCCGTAGACTATCGGTCTTATTTGCGCTTTGTACATGGTACATTTGGTACAGGGATGAAGCTTGCCAGATTTTAGGGTCTTGTAGAATCCGTAGTAAGCACGACTTCCGGCAAGAATACCTCTGCGTATTTCTCTGCTGCAGATATTATCCGACCACCTCGAACTCGTAGAAATTGAAATAAGAGGTGTACCTAATTAATGCGGCAGCTAATTTTTTTTTGATAAACTCTGCAAAAATAGATGCATTCCTAGTTCCAGTCTTAAATCAAATTTTAAGTAAAACTTCAATTTCAATTTGAAATCTAATTTAAAGTCGGATTTCTTGGGCGATGTAAAAAAAATCAAATTCAATTTCAAATCCTATTTCAAGTCCAATTATAAGTCCGATTTAACTCCAATTTCTGGCAAAGTTGTAAGTATAATTTCTAGTCAAATTTTACATCCAATTCACTATTAGTTACTAGTAAAATTTCAAGTTCTTTATTATGTCCTATTTCAAGTTCAATTTCATGTCTCATTATAATTCCTATTTCATGTGTAATTCCAAGTCCAATTTATATATTCTAGTCTGAATTGGTGTGAATTTTAAGTGTGATTTGAAGTCCAAATTCAAGTTCCACTTCAAGTTTAATTTTAAGTTAAATTTAAAGTCTTACTTCCAGCTCTATTTAAAGTAAAGATTCAAGTTGAAATTGATTCAAACTGAAGTCCAATATCATTTGATCATCAATATCAATTTGAAGTTCAATTTCAAGCATAATGCCACGCTCAATTCTAAGTTAAATTTCAGTTCCCATTTCAAGTTCAATATCAAGTTTAATTTCAGGTTCAATTTTAAGCAAAATTTCAAGTGCAATTCCAGCTCCGATTTTAAAATTAATTTCAAATGCGATCAATTAGACAACTCGCAAGTTGCTGAGTGAAGCTCTGCTTTCCTCAATGGAGGTAGCTGTCTTGGCACTCGAAGATGGATGTGGTTGGATACGCTAGACCGTCAATGAAGCCGCAACTGTGTTGTTAAGTGAAGAAACCCTGAGTGCATGAAATGACTTTTGACGGAAATGAACTGGAAGGGGTTGATAAATTCATAAATTAGGGATCTCTGGCAACCGCCGTCAATCATACGAGTAAGCAGATTCAACGACGCATTCTAGCTAAGTCAGGTCTACTTTTCCCTTCGTAAGTCATTTATATCAAGAAGCATAAACCGTACGCAAAATATAAAAGCATTTGCTAGCGCTTGGCTGAGTGGTCGATTTCTGGTCGGCCCGGCCGGTTTATCACTTGCAAAGCCGGTGACCGATCAATCATGCAAAAAGTCGGTTTACCGACTTAAGAAAACGGATTTGTACTTTTTGTCCGATTTTTAAAATTTATTTTTCATTTCCATCATTCCACTAGATTTTCTAATAAATTTTGTAGCAATCCTGAGCAATTCGTTGCAGTTTCCGGTCAAAAGAGTTTAAAACCGCGGCCTGACCAGTCCGACATCAGCCATTATTTCGTTCCTAACGAGATTTCGTATGAGAACGAAAGAGAATCAACAGTAGTAAAAGCGCACGCATATAATTTTCTAAAAAAATAAGCTAAATAATAAACAAAAGTGTGGTTTTCGTTGCACCCTGTCAGTGTATCGATACCGATATCGATACCACTGGTATCGATACTTGCCGCCCGATATTTCAACGGGATCGATACCTTTACAAAAATTGTATCGATATTCGAATATCGATGCTTTTCGCAGTATCGCCCAATGCTAGTCTGAAGTGTGTGATGTGATGTTTACTCTATATTGACTGGGGTCACCGGTAGCGTGCACTGGTTGGCAGACAGATAGAAAAGTAACGAGATGCCACGGGTCGGTCGGTAAAAAGAGTAATGAGTGTCAGAAACCGGAAATACACTGGTAACTGGTAGTCCGGGTTTCCACACACACTTCAAGCTGAGCCAGTATGTCTGTTGACACATCTGGCATCGTCCTTACGGCTGGGGTTCGAATAGATTACACCGAACGGCCTCTAGGACTTTCACCCATAGTTGCTTATGTATTTTGTAAATCGGGGATGGGGGCATGGAGCAACTCAGCTTAGTAGAGATCGCGATTAACACTCCATTACCGCGAGATTTTCTCCAGTTCTGCTGGTTACAATCACTTCCAAAGACAAAAAATGCTCTTTCGAATAGCTGTTGAATCTTTTCGTCAAGCCAGGTTTCCGTTAAAACGATTATATCGAAGATCGTCTCAGTTACGACTTACGACAATGAAAAATTCATCAATTTTGGTTCGAAGTCCGCACACGTTTTGGTAGTAAATCAGCAGCGGAGCAGTTCAGCTGCGGGTCGCGCATAGCTGGAAACGGGGCAGGCCGGAGGCTATCATTATACCGACCAACATTAAAATATTATTGTATGATAACTGCTCGCAAACCGACCTTCCACACTACAAGAGATGTGTATGAGTGTGACGCGGGCAATCGAAAAACAAAAAATGTATGCTGAAGCCTGTGTTTTTCTCGTAAATTTTAAACTTGTTCTCTAGAGTGTTTTGACTTCCATTACATGATTTAGTAGACCACACGACGAGTTCGATTCAAATTTGGGATTCTATGCTTTTAACGCAATCATAAATCTTAACTTGAGCAGCAAATTCGTCCTCCGTATGTGAAGATCTGACTCTGCCGCCTTAGTTATGCAATTGTTGCATATCTTTTAGTGGCATGGAAACATATAACCGCGGCAAACATATTTTCATTTAAGATAAATGAGCTCGTATTTAAGTTCAAAAATCGATTAATGATATTAACATTTCGTCATTTTTTCTTTGAAGAAATATTGCTGAGTTTCCATCGCCTAATGCATAAAAAATAACTGCAGCAATTTTGTACGTTATTGCATCCGGGTTATATTCATTGTAAAATTGCTTGACCTACACCACTATAATTCAGTACACATGATTAAGTTCGGCCGAATGTTAAAATTTATTGCTACGATGTGCATCCAACCTATAAATGGTGACATTGACATCGGCTCTGAAACAGCAAAACAAGAAAAAACAATGTTTTAAGTTTTTCTATACTAGCAGTTGTCAGCACAAAAAAAAACACAACAGTATCGCCATCTGGCGATTGGTGTGTGAGGGTCGCGTAAATTGGCTGGCGGTCACCATGCTCTGATTTTCATTCATAGTCGTTAAAATATAAGGTTTCAGTTTTTATGAACACATCGTACCGCACCTATATAGATAAGGGGTGGCGGCAGTATATAGCACCGAATCGACTTCCGATCCGCAGAGGTCCATGCCGGGTGGAAATCACACCGAAGAACATTTGATACGGTCATTAGCTCGATAATTCAATTGTGTTCCCCCACAATCACCGCCGCCGGAGCAGTGTATGTGTGTCCGTGGAAACGCGACGGAAAGAGCACGAGAGCAGGGTTACGTAATTGGTTTCTTCTCGTGCCCCCAGGATTGATAAATTGTGTGACAGCGGCAGCGAATAAGCGCTGAAACAGTGCGGACAATAATGAGCTTGATCGCTATCGCCTCGCGCGAATGAACGGTCACTTTTGGCACGTTAACCGAATGATTAATTACGCATGGCCATTTAAACAGTTAGTTGTCGGAATTAGGTCCAATTTTCGTTTACTTATTGTGCACTGATGTATTTCCAGCGATGTTCCGGTGCACTGCCAGGAGGTTACTCTGATTGAAAATCGATTGATGTAGTAGGGCTCAGTGGTATCAGAGTGTGAAATTTTGCACTTGTCCCAGTTTGACTTTTGACTTTCATGTGCTCTGATTTACACAGTCGCATGCCTCCGGGGTTCGTTGTTGGTAAAACCCACCGTGCGAACTAAACCGGTTCCTGCGCAGTCACTCTCGCTTGTAAGGATCGCGTTGTCCCTTATTCGAAGCTTTCAACTATCCTTGGTACGCACGGCGAGTGGAGGCGTGCGTGACCTTCACGGGAACGGTAAATAATCGGTTGCATAACGGAAATTACTGTGTGCACAAATGCACCGTTGTTGCGTTGTGTGTTTGTATAGGTGAGTTTAAGTACCCTTTCCAATTGGAACGGCGATCATTCATAATTGTGACGACGATGGATGGATTGATGTGGATTTTTTCAATTTCAAGTTCGCCGGCTAATCGGGGAGACAATAGAATGGAAGCGAACAGTGGAACGATGCTTTTAAAGCCCATAAAGCGAATCATAAATTGCTGACTAAGGGGCATAATCATGTATTATAACAAGAAGCTTCATGACATTGTTCTCAGCATTAGAGGTTTTTATCGCGATCGTTTGATTTTGTTTTGTAGTTGAAGAGCTGGTTTCAGTATTAACCGGAACTTTGATCGCTATTAGGCTCTACCATATCATTTCAAACCGATCTTCACAACCTGGCAGGTGTTCATAATCGACACATCTCGGATCATAAAGTAAAAAACAATGATTTTACACTCATGATTGTCACTTTATTTGGACTCACGTAGTGAGTGCCTCTATCCTCCACATAATCACTTGGATAACTGTATAAAAGAAACACGAAAAAATCACGTAAATTCACACCACCGAAGTTTGGAGGTAAAAGCTGCTGTTTTTTTCGCGGGGGAATTTATGTAGTTCGCTCGCTATGCTCCTACCACGCCAGTCCGTGGTCACATCTGACAATAAAGCGCCGTAATCAGGCATACATGTCACACAAATTCCTCACCATGGTACGTACGAACAACGGTGGAACCGGTGTATGGCGGCGATAGTTCCTCGCACATGTCAATGACGATTCGAATTCGTAATGAGCGATGAAAAATGTACAATCATAAATCGACCCCAGTTACTAGGCGTTCGCAGATACGGACGAAAACAGCAAAAGTCCCAGCACTCACCCGAGGCCAAAAGATTTGGCAGTAGCGGCACGATCACGGAACCTACATCGTCGTAATCGTTGTTCGGCACTGCGTAGATCAGGATTGTGACGCTTGGGATACGGTACCTGTCGGGTCGGCACTATCACAGTGCGGCACAACGGTGCCGCAAAAATTAAAATAACATCATTCTTTTAAGCTGATAAAAACGCCAATGGCTTGATGAGAAACGTTTGATCATCGGGTGGACTTATCGTAGCGATGATGGACGACCAGCTTTGGACAGCAACCAGCACCATCGCCACGTCGTTGCGCAGTGATCTTTGGCCCAACGCAACGGAAAGTGCGAAAACTCTCGGAGGGAACCGGTGATAAACCTTCGCAGTATGTTGGTTCGAATCATCAATGCCGTCTATCAATGTGTTTTGAAAACACCTGTGTCATTGAATATTTCGCATCCATATGATTTTTGTTGCATATTCAATAATATCGTCCTCTTTCGATAGAGAGCCTGTAGCTGAAAGCGAATTGGATGTATCTAACCCAAATGAATTCCAGAACTTCGAATTAGTTAATCCGCTAATCGCTTAGTTAGCTCCTTGAACTCCTTGAAGTGTAGATCGTTCAATCTCGTTTAATTTTGGCGGCTTAATTACTCATGAAATATTTGGAACTGAAATATTTGGAAATTGAGTCAAGCTACAGTGAATAAATACCAAGCGCCTCCATTACATTTTCGCAACTTCCACTGGCAAACTGTCATCACCTCTGTGTTGACAAGCAACCACCACCAAAAACTTTCTTTTTCTATGGGGGCAGTTTTCACGGCGGATTCACCAAGCTGCATACAAATACAAACTCTCTACCAAAACCAACAAGCCTAAGAACGCTGCAACATATAGTCGCTTCACAAGACGGCCACTGACATTACTTTTCGGACAAATCCTGTTGGTATAATATTGCTTCAATTTCGTATACGTCTGGTGTACTGCAGGGAAGCAGCAGTGGACCAGCGCTTTTATTTTATTTTTAAACGATGATTATTTTACCAGCATTGTATCTTCAAATGTACTTAACTAAGCTGGATCAAATTTAGATTGCTGTAAACTTCAACACTATATTGGCGTTCTTCCGCTGATAATGTTACTTTCGGAGTTTACTTACCGTTGTTGTGACAAAGTCCGTGACAGCCTTCCGTTTTCGAATATGGGACTTTGGTTTTTTATTCGACAGACTTCGCAGCCAGGTGATAGAGTACAGAACAATTACGGGGATAGTGCCCTATTGACTATAACAGCATCTTACAGTTGAGATTAAAGTAATTAACCGCTCACTTATTAGGCCAGATACTGTGGTCCAAAAGGGGCGAAAAGTTGAACTATTTTCCTAGTGTCTTTTACTTTCATTTTACCAATATTCTGTCTTCAGAACTGTTGTCAATATGAATATCCCCCCTCAACGTGTCAACCCCAAACTCAACCCAACCCAAATATCAACCTCAAAATGTCAAGGGTTAGCCACGGCTTACTATGATAAAAATCAATATACTAACTTTTTTGTGTTACGAAATATAAACATGCTTTCTTCAGCAAAGTTGTAGAGAATGTTAAAACAAACAACTTTGCTGAAGAAATAATATTTCTATCTCTATCTGAAACAGAGTTATAGAGCATTTTGTTTGGAAGCTCCTTAAAAATTAGATTTTCTTACCTAGAAGAATATATTATTCTAGGAAATTATCAAAACACTCAAAACACACGTCTTTGCAAAAGATAGCAAATCTCTAGGACCTTTCGCTGCAAAGTTATCACGTATCTAATCTTTCAGTGTAAAATTAGTGTTCAGAGCAGGTGCCGCCTGACTCCAGTATACGGTAAGTATCCAGAATACAGCAAGTATTTTGCGTGAGCCAAAATCTTATAGCACGCACACTTGATAAAATACGAAAAACAAGTAATTTTATAGCTTCCGTAAATCTCACTGTATTGTAAAGCTTTGAAATTAATAAAAAACAATTCCTTCACAGAAAGATTGATAAAGATTGAAGCACTTAAGGTGAAACGGTACTGAATCCAACATGGCCGAATCGATGGCACTTATATCCTCACATGAACGCCATTTTTTCGCCCATGGTGGGATTCAGTACCGTATCACCTTAAAAAAACTGTCAAAATACAGCCCGGACTCGATTATCCGGGTGTCGATATTGGGGTTTGATAATGATGATGATGATTTTGCTGATGATGATTATTTTGATGCTGATGTTGATCATGCTGATGATTTTGTTGATGTTGGTTATTTTAATGATGATGATTTTGATGATGCTGACGATGATGATGATGATGATGATGATGATGATGATGATGATGATGATGATGATGATGATGATGATGATGATGATGATGATGATGATGATGATGATGATGATGATGATGATGATGATGATGATGATGATGATGATGATGATGAATTATCAATCATACTACGCAACAATTTAAAAATTAAAAATTAATACCATTTTCTGCATTACTCGCTGATAAAAATATATAGAAAAGGAATTTTATACCTTTAGGGAGGTGAATCAGTATTTGTCATGCTAGAATCATGATCTAACGTGAAAACTATAACATTTGTGTTTAAAATAAATTATTTGAAAAATTGTTTTTTTTTACCCGGATAATCGAGTCTAAAAACCTGGATAATCGAATCCCCGGATAATCGAGTGCGAACTGTATATGCTTATAGGATTGGGTGGGTGGGGACAAACGGCACCTATACAAATTTGTAGTAGGCTTAACCTAAGCTGATCTAAGCTTGGCTTGTGAAATTAGGAAAGAATAAAGCTCAAATATGCAAAAACTTGGCAAGGAAAGGTCCTACAGTTTTGCGGCCTTCTGCAAAAACGTATATTTTGATCGTTTCGATTATTGCACAGAACATTGTATGCATGGAAAAGATAACTAACAAAAGTTAAGTATGAAAAACTAATTTTAAAGGATCTTTCATAGAAAATGCTTTATCGTTCTGCACCGGATTGAGATAGAAACGTCATTTCTTCATCAAAGTTGCATTCTTTTACAGTACCTGCGTCTTTCCCGAAGGAACTCTGTCTCTATCTCTTCATACAAAAAAATTTATTGATTTTTATCACAGAAAGCCATGACTAACTTTTGATATTTTCAAGTTATGGGGGTATTCATATGAACAACAGTTCTAAAGATGGTAGGTATATTGTTAAAAAGAAAGCAAATGACACTATGAAACAAATTCAACTTTTCGCCCTTTTGAACCATAGTGTAGTGTTGTACCTCGAGATGACGGATTACCTTACTTTCACTAGACACAATCGCGGCCTAGACACAATTGTACACATTTTGTAAGAGTTATAAGTGTTGTGTCTTGTCCGCAATTGCGTCTAGTGATGGTGGTGCTCTGGCGTTGGCACGAAAAATTTATTTGTTACCTTACTTTACTTTACCTTTTCGGCGACAATCCGCTTTTCGAATCCATGCCGAATTCAGGAGACATCAGCACGTTTCTCGGTCTTGGGCTGCCGCTTTCCAGTCGCCTCTAACACCCGCTACTCTAGCATCCACGTCAATAGCGCTCATTCAACGGGTACGGGGTCTGCCTCAAAGTTGTCGGCCTCTGTCGAGATTTTTCGCTAAATATTGTTGTCGCTGGTCTCTCATCCGGCATCCTTGCTACGTGGCCAGCACACTGTAGCTTGCCGTGTTTTAACCGCTTCACAATATCCGCATCTTTGTATACTCGGTATATTTCATGATACATGCGCTTGCGCCACACTCCTTCGTCCAATATGCCGTCAAGAATTGATCGCACAATCTTACGCTCAAAAACGCCAAGAGCTCGTCGGTCGCTCTCATTCAACGTCCCCGCGTCGTGGCCGTAGAGTACCACCGAGAGAATTAGTGTTTTATAAAGCGCTAGTTTTGTATAGAGTTGCAGGCTACGGGACCCCAGCTGGCTACGTAATCCGTAGAAGGCCCTGTTGGCAGCCGCTATCCACCTTTTTACTTCACGGCTCACATCGTTGTCACGTATCACTAACGTACCCAGGTAAACAAAGTCGTCGACCATTTCAAAAGTATCTACATCTATCAGCAGCGCAGTTCCAACACTCGAAGGGCTACCACGCTCTCTACCAGCCACCATATATTTGTTTTGGTAGAATTTATGATAAGCCATATCCTCGCACTTTCCTCCTTAAGATGCGTGTGCGCTTCTTCCACAGCTCTACGGTTGACGCCGATGATATCGATGTCGTCCGCAAACCCTAGGACCATTAGAGATTTCGCGATGATGGTACCGCTTCTCTGCATGCATGCCCTTCGAATAATACCTTCCAATGTAATATTAAATAGCAAATTTGTTAGTCCGTCATCTTGCTTCAAACCATTTAACATCACAAACGAGTCCGGTGTCTCACCCGTTATCCTGACGCTTGATTTTGAACCAAAGGTAGCACGTATCACTATCTAATCAGTTTTGTTAGAAAACCATGTTCAAGCATAATCTGCCACAACTCATTTCGTTTAACTGAATCGTACGCCGTCTTTAGGTTTATAAACAAATGGTGAGTCTGCAAGGTGAACATTTGCTCCGTCGTGGAACGTCACTCTAGAAAACCGCACTGGTATTCGCCAACAAAGGTTTCCTGCAGCGGCCTCAGTCTGAGAAACAGGATGCGGGAGAGAATTTTGTATGCGGAATTGAAGAGAGTATTGCCTCGAAAATTGCTGCATTCGAATAGTTTGCCCTTTTTGTAAATAGGGTATTTGAGACATTCCAACCAGTCCGTACGTAGTTCCTCCTCAGTCCATGCCTTTAGTATAACCTGTTGGAATACACAATACAGCCGTTCGCTCCCGACTTTCAATAGTTCAGCGGGGAAGCCGTCCTTTCCAGCTGCTTTGCAGGTTTTCAGCTCTCTCGCTGCTTTTCTAACCTCGTCCAAAGTTGGTGGATCTACCTACATCTTGTTCATCATCCTCAATCGTTATCCTATTTTGGTTGACCACTTCATCTTGTTCACCATTCAACAATGCATCGAAATGTTGTTTATAACGCCTAGCCACCTTCGATCTTTCAGTTATCAGGTTCCCCTCTTATCGTTGCACATAACAGGAATTGGCGCAATCCTGTTCCTGATTTCGTTCATCGTATTAAAGAAGCTGCTCGTATTGTGCCTCGCGAAGCAATTCTCCGCCTTTGCAAGAAGACCAGCCCACCACGACCTGTCACAATGTACTATCTCCACTATATCAGAAAAATTTGTTTGCTTGATATAGTTCGTTCTGCTCCACACTCCGTTTCCATTTTGTCACCAAGTATTGATCGCAAAATTCTACACTCAAAAAACCTCAAGCACTCGTCCGTCAATTTTCTTTAGCGCCCATGTTTCATGTCCGTGAAGGGCAGCCGGAAGGATTAATGTTCTGTAGAGCGTCAGTTTTGTGCGAATTTGCAAACTACGGGACTTCCGTTGGCTACGTAATCCGTAGAAAGCCCGATTTGCGGATTCAGTTCGTCGTTTTACCTCGCGGCTTTCATCATTGTCACATATTATGAGCGTACCGAGCGTATGTGAAATCTTCCGCTGCTTCATATCGTTCTCCATCCAGCTCCACCTTTGTAACAATACCACTTTTTGGAGCGCCCTGTAGCCGCAAAGCTACCGAGTTGGCCTTGGCAAACGAGTGGTCGTGGGTTCGAAACTTAGTAGAATCAGGCCATTCGATGTTAAGTGACTTTATTCTCAGGCCCCTCCACATCCTTCTTATTGAATTCTGCATTTCCTAATAAAGGGGTCTCTTGCCAGGGCAAGTTATAGGACTGGTACTTTTTTGAAGTGCGAATGAAGCCTTTTGTTCAAGGGCAAATTATAACTTGTTTCACTATCTGGTTCTAGGAACGAGATTGGTAATGCAAAAGTAGTAAGGAACACATACACACATGCACACCCTCACTATGTGCTGAACTCTGCTTTACCGACCATCTAGCCGAGGCTGGTTATAAGAATGATACTTGCTCGAGGTGCGAATAAAGCCTCTTGTTCAAAGGCAAAATATAACTAGACTCCGCATTCCTGGCTCTAGAGCAAGATTGGTTGAAAAGTAGTAAGAAGCGTAGAAGGTAAAAAGAGGGTGAAAACACAGGCACTTAAGCGCGGATAATAAGCAATTCGCTCACTTTATAGCGACAATGCAAAAATAACCTTCCTTTCCACGTTTTCTCTTCGCATTGCACCTTCCAAGAAAATATTGAATAGTAGGTTAGAGGTTCAGTCCATCCAACATCACGAAACCGGCTGAAGTCTCAGCCGCTTTTCTAACACATGGCTTTGACCCACCCAGTGTCGCACAATTCAGCATAATTAGTTTCGTCGAAAAACCAAAAACCAAAACCAACCATTGACTGAATCGTACGCCGCGTTAAAGCCCACAAACAGATAATGAGTCTGCAAGTTGTACTACCGAAACTTGTCTAGCAACTGACGTAGGGTAAGCATCTAATCCATCGTGGAGCGTCCCTCACAAAACTCGCTACTCGCCGTCGAAGGACTCCGCTAACGCTTCGTCTCAGTCTAATCTATCTTCAGGTTTAGTTGAGTTTTGCGGTGACTTAAAATCAAAGAATCAGTCTAATCTAGTTTTTACAGTCAAGTCCATGTCCATTTTTGAAATTAAGGTCATCCAACCACTCCTCCGACATTTGTTTTTCCACCCAGATCCTGATAATGATTGCGGTGGATTGCTTCGTTCCCCGCTTTGTTAAGTTCAGCCTTCCCAGTAGCTTTACCTTTTTAACAACTCATTGATTGCCTCGTCCTGTGATAGGTAACTCCGCAGCTTGGCCATCGCTCACAATTCCTATTCTGTTCCTACTGATCTCTGTGTTTACCTCTCCATTCAACAACGTCTAGAAGTGCTCCGTCCACCAGGCTACTACCGTCGTTTCGTCAGTAAGTAAGTTGTCGGTACTGTCATTGCACATATCCCTGGCATGTCAAAATTCCTGAACCCCACCGTTCTGTAGAAACTCTGTGTGTCATTGCTGGCGAATCTCTCCTCTGACATTCAGTACAGGGAGAGTAATAGTATGTTTTCTTCGCCTAGTGAATGGTATAACGACTGTTTTGGTAGGTTTATATTAGGTATACGACATGTCTGTCTCTTGACTATATGATCACTAGCTGTAACCCGCGTGCGTCGCTTCGCGTCTAATTGAGAGCGAATCGGAGGTATGCTATAAAACATTGACGCCAAGTAACCCAACGAGATGCAACTACGTTACTGTTGCTTGTCTTGAATGCAATCTGGTGTAATTGATTTGAGTCTTTACTTAATGTGGGCGTTTCCTACCACAAAAATTTGCCGCCCTATCAGGGACCTGGTTTTGGTTACAGACACGGCTCTTATATATATACTAGCTGACCCGACAATCTTCGTATTGCCACAAATTAAACTGTGTTGTTCATAAATCGTGAATCTCGGATGACCTTTGTCACAATCTCGAGTTTTGCAAGTTTCTGAGGAGTTCATGGGTGGTTTAATATACAAAATTTCCTCACAGTAAAGTAGAAAACAACTCCCTCCAATGCTTAGCCTGCTAATATAAAGCGGATAGCATTAAAATATTCTCCATGATTTTATATCATTTCGCCGCATACCGTTTTGCGGAACACCATTTCTCGGTTGACCATAACGCGGAATATAGAGTTTCGCGGAATACCATTTCGCGAAAAACCTTACGCGGGATGTACCATTTCAGGGAAAATGTTTCCGTGGAAAGTACCATTTAGCAGGGGTTATTCTCTCCTTACTCGCTGTCGCTCGTTCGGACCCAACTGAAAGAAAGTAATAGAGGTCAGTAGACCTAGGAAAATAAATAAACCCATTTGCTAGTTTTTGGTGATCCTGTTTTTGACTAATGTTTTATGGAAGAGTAAAAAATTTCGCGAGTTCGATTAGTTTTTAAATTACGCAAAAATTTCGGTTTTATTTGTATGAGAGTCCTTATTCCTCTACCACAGGGGTGAGGCGACTAAAACCATCATAAAAAAATTCCTGCCTCCAAAATCCACCACATGCCACATTTGGTTCCAATTGGTTGATTAGGTTTCTAGTTATGATGAAATTTGTACATATTTCATTTGTTTGGGAGCGCTCCCTTTTATAGGGGGGAGGAGTCATAATTTACCTCCTGAAGAGAGGAGAGGTCTCACCGCATCATAGAAGAAGAATTTGCCTCTCAAAATACCCACATGCCAAGTTAAAAAGGGTAGGGGTCCTAATTCATCATAGAAAAAATTCTTGCTTCCAAAAACCCCCACATGCCAAATTTGGTTCCATTTGATTAGTTTTCGAGAAATTTGTATATCATTTGTTTGGGCCCCTCCCCTAAAAAGGTAAGGGGCCCTAATTCATCATAGAAAAAATTCTTGTCTCCGCCAACACCCACATGCCAAATATGGTTCCATTTGATTGATTAGTTCTCGAGTTATGAAGAAATTTGTATTTCATTTGTATAGGAGCCCCCCCTCCTAAAGTGGGGAGGGGTCCTAATTCACCATAGAAAAAATTCTTGCCTCCAAAACCCTTCACATGCCAAATTTGGTTCCATTTGCTTGATTATAGTTCTCGAGTTATGAGGAAATTTGTGTATTATTTGTTTGGAAGCCCCCCCTCTTATGGAGAGAGGAGTCATAATTCCCCTTCTAAAGCGGGGGGGGGGGGGGTCTCAATTAACCATAGAAAATATACTTGTCACCAAAAATACCCACATGCCAAATTTTGTTCCATTTGCTTGATTAGTTCTCGAATTATGCAGAAATTTGTGTTTCATTTGTATGGGAGCCCCCCCCTCTTAGTGGGGGGAGAGGTCTCTTACCATCATAAGAACCTTCCCAGGCCCCAAAAACCTCTACATGCAAATTTTCACGCCGATTGGTTCAGTAGTTTTCGATTCTATAAGGAACATCCTGACAGACAGACAAGATATATAGATAGATAGGTATGATGTAAATTATTTGGTGGGAAGCGAGAAAATTACTAGTAATGATAGGATTTGAATAATGCTCTGCTAAAAATGCAGTGCGAAACAAGAACCACTCACGGGTTTGGCTGGCTCATTCGTCAGGGTACATGCTGTCCTTACTCACTACCGCTCATTTGGCGATTCTCATTGTAGAGCAAAAGCTAAGCGGAAGATATAGGCTAATTAAGAACACCCTTTCACACAGCACAGAAAATGCTGTCAGTTACATCTTGAAAGAATAGAAAACAGATGTCTGCCTTAATAGATTAACAAACCGTCCGTTGCCTTAATCTAGACTAAATTTCACTGCTGTGATCGCGCGTTCCACACCCGCACTACCGCTCACTACCCGACGGCGGATGTATGCTCACCGCTCGAAAGTGGAACTTGCGCTTGACGAAAGTGAAGAAAACTAGTTCACCACCGACCGCAACCGTAATGTTCATACCGAGCACCCCCTCCCGGGGGGGATTAGTTCAACATTTTGACGCGTACGGGTACAGCAAGTGTATCGTGCATCGTTAATGTGCTGTTGCTAGCTGGTGCGACTCCACCGACATACAAATGCAATGTATCAATCGGGTATCGAATCAACGCAATGCGATTTGCATATTCGCAGTTGCACATACATACCGTAACGAAACGACGCTGTGCAGGTCGGCTCCGGACACCCCAGGCCCATGGACCATGGCTCTGTGGAAAGCGAAACTGAACCGATCGCAAGGGTGTAACCTGTTTTTCCAGTATCTTTCCTTCTTTTTATCTCTAATGTTTTTTTACGCAAGACGCAGCAACTCGGCAGCCTGTATGTCGGTTGTAGCCGAAGACTGAGCTATGCTCGGAGATGTGTGCAGTAGCCGACGCTGCATTGCCAAACGATGCGGCATTGCGACAAATTTTGCAAATCTTACCCACAAATAGCCGCCATGGCAGCAGCAGCAGCAGCAGCAACAGCAGGCCAAGGCTAAGACGACGATCAGTGCGAGTTACGTTGCATAGCAGGGGCCATTAGTCTAAAATTTGACCCCCGCCACTGAAAAGAGCACACTATCCACGCGAGGAGCACGCCCGTCATAAGCAATGTTTGCTCTGACAACATTGTGGTCATCTCTTTTCCATCGGCTCTGAAGCTTAGTAACGCGGGTTTTCCTATGCGAACGATGCTTGCCGATGCTGCTTTTTTCGGATGTTTCTGTATACACGAATAGTTGCCGCGGTTTCTTGTTGGCCTTGAATTTATATCGCTAATCGAATAACCACATAACTATGAGGTGAATTTATTCTGGGCGGGAAAATAGCGGGCGTATTGAGGAATATGCAATATGTTGCCGCCATCTCCTGAACTTCTCAAAACCCCGACAGCAGGGGTGTACAAGTTCGAACAAAAAGGTGTGACATTTCTAGCAGAGCGCAATAATTGAGCGAATTGACGTAAAAAATTAGCGAAGGCATATTTAAGATTCAGTTTTGGTCAATTTGTACGGTACGGTACCAGTCAGTGGCTGGTTCAGTGATATCTTCACTATGGACGACGAACCCGCCCATTCATGACGGACTGAAACAAGTGCATACGATTCTACGTATTTGTACGCCATATTTTCTGTGAAACATACTAAACGTTGAATCCATTTACACTCAAGTCTTTTTTTACATGGGGGACATGTGCCGTGTAAAATAAAACTGTTTAAAAAAAATGCCGTAATTCAAAAATCGACGTAAAAAACCGCGTTAATTCAAAATCATCGAAAAAACCGCTAGAAATTAAAAATCGCTGAAAAAACCGCGTTAATTCGAAAAATGATGTAAAAAAATCGCGTTAATTCAAAAATCGTCATGAAAAAAACCGCGGTAATTCAAAAATCATAAAAACAAACCGTGTAAAAAAGACTTGAGTATATGAGCTGAAAAGTGGCTGAAACTGTTCAAAGATATATAGGTACTACAACTATAAAAAATAGTAAAATGGTGAATGTCATCAAGCTTCTTAAGATTAAAAATCATATTGTTGAATATATATTTACTCTGAGGGAGCAACCAGGCAGTTAAATTCTATTTTATAATGTTCAAATATTTTGGTCGTTTATTTTTGCTCTCCTCAAAAAATATTGCATGCTGTTGTTTAAATATATTATTTGATGACAAAATTAGTATACATATTTAAAGGACCTATTACAACGTAGTTCATTTTCTGTAATTAAACCGTAAGATTGCCACCGTTCCCGCTTCCCAGTGACCTAGAACTTGCCGCGTGCCGCGTGGGACATTTCTGCATTTTTTTTCTTTCAACCCAACAACAAAGTTAGTTCATACGGTACTATAAACGGTGCGTATAGGCGTAAATCAATGCACACTGGAAAGTAACAGGTAGCAAAACCGGTACGACAGAAAGATGAAATTAAAAGCGTTGCTTGAGCTTTGCAGGAAGGCCGCTAGACGTGTGACGGTCTGGGACCTGTCTGCAGGTTGCGTTTGTCCAATGCTAGCTTTAGCCGTACATACTTATATGTAGCCATACGGCAGAAACAGGATAGGACACAGAATTTCCAACTAAGTAGTGTGTGCCCATTTCGGCTCGCACACTTGAACTGTCGCAACTTTTTTCGCAGTATTGCGTGTGCCTGTAATGCACCCCGGCGGTGGCCACGTGATGCTTAGACTTGTGTGTGTTAGGTTGATCATTAGAGTAATGACACTGCGGCGGTGCCGTTGCCCCGGAGTTCAGTGTTAGTGACTCTGAGATGCCAACCCTCGCTGTAAACACTGCAAACTGGATTGCAGACGTCGAGGTCCAGACCGCAGTGAAGTTTGGTCCACAATTCGCCTTAGTTGTAGCTACGCCGGCCCTTTTCCTCGTCGCCAACATGTCTCAAGCGTTCACTGAAAGCAAGGTGTAAGTTGAGATTCCAAAAACAAAATCAAGATTTACCTTCTTTTCGGTATCACAAGACATGCGTATAAGGACTGTGCAGCGCTGTGTGCGTCGTCTGCGGGGGCAGCTTGCACACGTACTGAGCTTTTAATGATCAGCCAAAGTCGCAATGCACCGACCGAACGTCGTCGTTACAACATATTGGTCACGATCGACTTCTGTGTTTTACGATTCGTTTTACATATTGTTCAACCAAAATATAATTATGCTCCGCTCGTCGAGTTTCGCCGTCACGATTTGGCCACGGCTGCGTGTTTTGGTTGCGTTTCTCGGCGAGAGAAAATAAAAAACGGCGCGAAACCAGGGGAAATATTCGATAGGTTAGGCGTGGTTTTTCCTCTTTCTCTGGCAAAGGTTAAATAACCGTGATTTTCATTAGCGTTTCAACCATGTTTTTGGGTAGTTAAAATGTCAGCTGTTTGATCAAATACTTTGCACTGATAATTTAACTTGAATTTTTGGTCAAACTGTCAGTTTGAACAATAAACGTAATTCGGTACTAATCGTAGCATAAATCAATAAACCAACCGCAATAATAAACTAATTTACAATTGAACTTACAGTGAATTACTTTATATTGCGTACTTAGTTAATGCAGTTTTTCTGCGACAATCCAATTATCGAGTCAGAACTTAACCGAACTTTTTTTTCGTCGGATGGTTTGACCACTGCGACCATTATTTTGACCTATTGTGGTACTTAAGATCCGTTTCCACGCTTATCGGTCTTGGGCTGCCATTCTCCTATCGTCCCAAACACCCGCTGTTCTAGCATCCTCATGAACAGCTCACATCCAACAGGTACGGGGTCTGGCTCGAAGTCGTCGGCCTCTGTTGGGTTCTCTTCAGAATATTGTCATTGCTGGTGGGTCCATCCGGCATCGTTACTACGTGACCAACCCACTGTTTTCTACCGTATTTTAGTCGCTTCATAATGCCCGCATGTTCATATATTTGGTATATTTCGTGATTATTGCGCCTGCATCACAATCCTTATTCTAATATGCCGCCAAGAATTGATCGCAGGATCTTACGCTGAAAAACGCCCAGAGCTCGTTGATCGCTCTCTTCTAAAGTCCACGTTTCGTGGCCGTAGAGTACCACCTGGGAGAATTAACATCTTACAGAGTGCGAGTAACGTACGGAACTTGCAAGAGTTCTTACTCTTGGCCTCAATAGGCTACGTAATCCGTAGGAGCCTCTACTGGTAGCCGCTATCTGCCTTTTTACTTCGCGGCTTACATCGTAGTTACATGTCACTATCATGTAAAGATAGAACAAATTCGACAACTTCAAAAGTATTTCCATCTATCACCATCGCAGTTCCAACACCCGAAGGGCTACCATGCTTTCTACTTCTGTGTTCGTTGTTTTGGTCGAGTTTATGATAAATCCTATCCTTGAAGGTTGCTGCCTAAGATGCGTGTACGCCTTTTCCCATGATATTGATGTCGTCCGCAAACCCTAGGATCATGTGAGGTTTCGTGATGATAGTACCGCTTCTCTGCACCCCTCCTGATTTTGAACCATCAAGATTTGCACGTATCATTCTAACCAGTTTTGTTGGAAAACCACGCTCAAGCATAATCCACCACAGCTTTTGTAGTTTAATTGAATCGTACGTCGCCTTGGAGTCTACAAACAAATGGTGAGTCTGCAGGTTGAAAACCCAGAATTTATCGAAGATCTGTTGCAAGGTAAACATTTGGTCCGTCATGGAGTGTTCCTCTCGAAAACTGTAATTTGGTATCCGCCAATAAAGGTTTCCTGCAATAGCCTCGGTCTGCGGGTGCGAAAGCTAATTTTGTATGCCGAGTAAAGGACAGTCGTCGTCATCGTTTGCAGCATAGAGCCGGGGTGGTTCGTCCCGTTTCATGCAGTGGTCTCCATTCAACTCGATATTCGACCACTCGTCGCCGATTTCCCAGTCGTCTCAGAAATTGCAAATCACTTTCGACCTGGTCGAGACATCGTGCACGTGCACGTGAGCTTTCCTGTTTTTGGTGCCGATGGGGTTGTTGAAGAGAGCTGTTTTGGTTGCACTATTGTTCGGCATTTTTACGACGTGTTCGGCCCACCGCAGCCTACCGACTTTCGTCAGATGTATCGTGGGAATCTCTCCGAGCAGTGTATTTGGCTCGTCAAATATCGTCCGCAGTAGCTTCCGCTCGAACACGGCAAGGGCACGTATGTCCTCCGCAAGCAGTGTCACGGTCCCGAGTTCATAAAGAACTACTGGTTTAATAAGGTTATCATCTGCAAGACTTGGGGGTTGACTATTTTTGATGAAAATGGTGCCTCTTGTTTCACTTGTCGGATCACCCCCTCAAGAGTGATGTTGAACAGCATGAAGGATAAGCCGTCGCCTTGTCTTAATCCTTTCGAGGACTCGAGAGTGTTCCCGAGATGTGCACGAAACACATCACTCGATGGAATGTAGGTCTGATCAGTCGCGCCAGTTTATCCGGAAAACCGTGTTCGTGCATTATCTGCCACAGCTGGTCTTGATCAACTGTATCGTATGCTGCTTTGCAATCAATAAAGATGTAATGCGTGGGCACGTTGTACTCCCGACATTTTTGCAAGACCTGTCGGATAATAAAAATCTGGTCAGTAGTTGCGCGAGCCCCCACAAAGCCCGCCTGGTAATTCTCTATAATTCCCTATGCTATCGGTGATAGCCGGCGTAACAGGATCAGGGCGGCGTTTACCAGCGTAATGCCGCGATAGTTGTAGAAGTCTAGAAAATAACCGAAATCTTGGAAATAACATAGTACAGAGCCGTTGCCAGCGTTTCTCTGTGGGATTTAGAGTTGGCATCGTACCTTTTAGCCATATCCCGGGTGGAGATGCCAGGATTGGACAAGGATAGAGGCGTTGCCTGAGTTTCTCGGACATGGTTATAAAGCTCTGGCGGTAAGCGGTCCAGCGTCTTTGTTAGTCTTCAGCAACCCGATTTCTCGTTGAACTTCTTGGAGATCAGTTTTGGATTAAATTTTTTTTTCGTGTGTGTGTGTTTCGTGTTTGTAGCCCTCACGAGTTTAGTTCACCTTCTCGTAAAACTTGCGCGTGGCATTTTCTCGGAGTTCTACAGATCACTTCCCTAGGGACCGGCCGTGAGCGTTGACGATCTTGATGTCTAGTGCCGAACAACCGTCGTAGGTTGCCTCCGGCTGTGCGTAGAAAACTTCCTTTCCTTTGGCGTCGGGCAAATTTCGTGCAGCCAGTGCACGTTGATGGTGCAGTAATTGAAGAAACGACGTTTTATCCTCAACAGATAAATCCTCCCATTGACCACCTTCCTATGAATACCCGAAACAAAAATGGCTAAATCACGAATAGCCGAAATAATAAATGGCATAATAGATCTAAGGGCCGAGTAACAAATGACTGAAACATGAATGGCCGAATGTCATATTCGGCTGCACAAGTGTTGGGTATATGATGTCCTTACTTGCTGCCGTTCATTTGGACTCAACTAAGGGATAGTCAGCAAATG